>NC_135801.1:88420959-89020959 GCF_964213995.1 Mustelus asterias
CCAACGCAGTGTGCTGAGGCTAGTACCCCCCCACCCCCCCCACCCCACCCCACCCCCCCACCCCCCCCCCCCAACCCCCCCCACCCCACCCACCCCCCCACCCCCCCACCCCCCCCCCCACCCCCCCACCCCCCCACCCCCCCCACCCCCCCCACCCCACCCCCCCACCCCCACCCCCCCCACCCCCCCCACCCCCCCGATGCTCTGTGTCAGAGAGCCGCTCTCTCTGCTTTTATCTTTCGCGCCCGGGCGCGCTGCTTCAGATTTTTTTGAACTGCGCATGCGCAGTTCAGTATATTACTTGTAATTGTAGACATCCCTTTGATACAGCAATCTCACGGCACGGTAGCACAGTGGTTAGCACTGCTGCTACACAGCTCCAGGGACCTGGGTTCGATTCCCGGCTTGGGTCACTGTCTGTGTGGAGTTTGCACATTCTCCTCGTGTCTGCGTGGGTTTCCTCCGGGTGCTCCGGTTTCCTCCCACAGTCCAAAGATGTGCGCGTTAGGTTGATTGGCCATGCTAAAAAATTGCCCCTTAGTGTCGTGAGATGCGTAGGTTAGAGGGATTAGCGAGTAAATATGTAGGGATATGGGGGTAGGGCCTGGGTGGGATTGTGGTTGGTGCAGACTCGATGGGCCAGATGGCCTCTTTCTGCACTGTAGGGTTTTGATGATTCGATGTTTCGATGATTCGATGAGTTCAGAGCTCCGATCGTTCCAGCAGCACTAAGCCCCGCCCACAGCGCGAATCGGACCGGAGCCGGAAAAACTCGTATGGGCGCGCTGGAAAGAGGATTCTGGGCTCGGATCCATATTACGCCCGGATCCCTCCCTTAGGCTCCAATTGGTAAAATTGGACCCATAGACTACATAGGGGAGAAGGAAAGGAAAGGGTGCAGAATGTAATGTTACAATCATAGCTAAGGTGTAGAGAAAGATCAACTTAATATCAGGTAGGTCATTGTGAGAGAGTTTATAAGAGATGAGAACACCATCCACCAGGTACACGGTACATACACTTACAACTCGGCCAATGTTGTCGACCTGATACGCTGCAGGAAAGGATGTCCCGAGGCATGGTACTTTGGGGAGACCATGCAGACGCTGCGACAATGGATGAATGAACACCGCTCGACAATCACCAGGCAGGAGTGTTCCCTTCCAGTTGGGGAACACTTCAGCAGTCACGGGCATTCAGCCTCTGATATTTGGGTAAGCGTTCTCCAAGGCTGCCTTCAAGCCACATGACAACACAGAATCGCCGAGCAGAAACTGATAGCCAAGTTCCGCACACATGAGGACGGCCTCAACCAGAATCTTGGGTTCATGTCACACTACCTGTAACCCCCACGACTTGCCTGGGCTTGCAAAATCTTACTAACTGTCCTGGCTTGAGACAATTCACACCTCTTTAACCTGTGATTATCCCTCTCTCCACTCGCATTGTCTGCACCTGTAAAGACTTGATTACTTGTTAAGACTTGCATTCCAACCATTATCTTGTAATTGAGTCCGTGTCTATATATGCCCTGTTTGTGAACTGAACTCTTCATTCACCTGATGAAGGAGCAGTGCTCCGAAAGCTCATGCTACCAAATAAACCTGTTGGACTTTAACCTGGTGTTATGAGACTTCTTACTGTGCCTACCCTAGTCCAACGCCGGCATCTCCACATTGAGTTTATAAGGGTTAGAGTAGAGCTTTAGAAACATAGAACAAGAGTAAAAGACAGCATTAGAGGCTCTGCTGGGGACAGCTCACAAGCAGTCACCATGTTCCGGCGCCATCTTGAAATCAATGGAAAAGAAAACTGGGTGCGGTGTGAAAGAGGCTGCCGATTGGCTGCAAGCCCGCTTAGTGCTCCTGGTAAAGATCGGATGATTGTTGAGCCAGGGAGGCGATGTCAGTGACTTTAATGCAATGTTGCTAGCAGCAAATATTGGCCAAAGGGAAAGACATCTCCTTAGCAATCCAAAAGTCGCAGTTGTGATATCATTTGAGATTTTAAATTGATCTCACCTCCTTTATCTTGGAGCCAGTTATTGCCTCCTGCTTTAACTGAGTTGTTTGTTAAAGCAAGACATAGCATCAAATAGTATTCTGAACAAAAGATTGTTGTTTTGTTTCCTCCAAAGTTTAAATACAATGGGGGTCATTCCCTTTGGGGTTGTCCTGCCAATTCTGCTCTAACTTTAGATAGCTTTTCACTTCTGTGCTCCCCTGGGGAGCCCCTCCTGCCAAGAAAATTATCCACCCATAAAGCGGGGGATTCATTTTCTATCCGAGAGGCCTGTTTCCTTCTATGTGCCTCTGTGAAATAATATTTTTCACCCCCCTTTCCTTCATCTTTTTATCAGCACAATAATGATGGTCAAGGACTGATTTCCCACAAGTTTCTGGCAATGTTTCATTGGTTACCTTCCCAGTTTAAATTGAAAATGAATGGAGGTGAATTGCGTCGTTACTCATCAGTGACACGGCAGGACTCCAAACAAGGAAGCAGAATCAATCAGCTAGTCCCCACACACAAGCCGCTTGAATAATCCACTATTAACCTTTAATGACCTTGTGTAACTTCTCCCTTTATATTGAACAATACTAGGAACAGCATGTTTGTTTACTGGGAGAGATAGCATCACTAAATTGGAAAGTGTGCAAGCGTGATATTAGTTTTGGACCTATTTGCTGAGGCTTTCACTTTGGAGGTTTGGGCGACGCATGCATTTTATCCATCATTGTCAGAACTTTTAATCAAAAGATAACATAATGTTAACAAGCAAAAAAACACAAAGAGAAAAAATAAAAATAAAAACACAGAAAATGCTGGAAATAATCATCAATGTATGGGGAGAGACAAATGGAGACAATGGGGGGATTTTCCAGGCCCGTTCCCCACAGACACAAATCCCATTATAGCTGGAAACTCGTGTGAGAGGGACATGATTGGAGCCAGGGAGATCTCAGAATGAGATCTTGCCCGCACCCCTGCTGGTGATGTCATCAGATTCAGGCCCAGCAAGGGCGTGAGCTCGATTACCATAAATCTGAATAGATTTAAATATTCCTTGATGGCTTAAAGCTGTTGCTTCCGGGGTCATCAGATGTTCCCTACCCAATGGCGACATGTTATGCTAGCAGGAAACACTACCTCTCTCCAGCAGTTAAGGAGACCACACCAGGGGCGAGGAGGCCAGTGTAACCCCTGAGTGGTCAGAGGCATAGCCTGGCACCCAGCAATGCCAACCTGGCAGTGCCGCACCAACTGCTAGGTTGGCACTGCCAAGGGGTGGGGCCTTAGGTGGTGCCTCTAGGGAACCTCTTAAGGGGCTTCCCATTATATGAGGGGTGGGGAGGCGATGTTGTGGGGAGGGGAGCAGTGAATTGTGACTGCACAGCGGTTGCGGGGTGGTGGCAGCAGAGGGGGGGTGGGTATGCTGACATTGCCGGGGGGTGGCTCTGATGCATCGATGCTGGCGATGATGGAGTGAGGGGGGCAGTGTGGTGAGCACGGGTGGTTTGGGGCACTCAGATCCTGGTGATGATGGTGGCGGGTGGGAGGAGAGGGGGTGTGACCTGTACATTAAGTGTTGGGGGAAAGATTTTGAGATTGGGGCACGCTATTTAAAAAATGGCACAATTTCTGTGTAGCCGGCCTTGCTGGTGTGTTTAGTCCCCTCAAAATGACAGTGCAAAACACGCCGCCCCCCTACTTTTTTTTGACAAAGTATCAGAAGATCTGGAGAGAAAAGCTGACAGATGCCCCAGAGAGAAACACATCGATTTTCAGTCAGAAGTTGACACTTCGCCATTTCTTTGGAAAATCCTGTGAATAAGTAATAACATTGATTCTTTTTCCATTTCCTTCCACATTCCTCAACAGTCATGAAGACACTGAGGGAGAAATTCAGCTTATGGTTGACTCATTTATGAATGTGAAATAGGGAGTAATGAGCGGGAAATTCAGCCATTCCATTGAGCCCCAAGGCCTGCTTGATGCCATATTGTTTTATTTTATATTGAATTGATTTCAAAAGGAAATGTATATCAGAGGGATTAATATGCTTTGCTAATTTGTCATTTTGCATTTTCACATTACCACACAAAGTCAAGATTCACCCCACACATTCAGCTCCACCCACCAGAACTGGTTTTTTTAAGGGCCAATTTTCCAAATATGCACTCACGGCAGGAATATTTGGGAAGTGGACAATGGGAAATCAAAGTCTCCATGATCCTCTCTGCCTGTTTGTTTTAATGGAGGAAAGGACACAGGATGACGGTATATGGTCCTGATTATAGGGTACCGTGCCAGGAGTGTATAGGAAATTTCTAATGTTCCATCTAACTCTAAAATTTGCTTCCCACCAGTTGCACTTCCCTCCCCCCTTCTACCTCTCCTCACTTTCACTTTTCATCCAACCCCTCATTTCTCCTCCCCTCTCTGCCTTTTCCCACTTCTACTCTCATCTCCTTCCGTTACCTCTTACCCTACCCCTTTTTATTCCTCTCTTCCTCCCCCACCTGTCTCCCATTCCTAAAACCTCTTCCCCTTCCCATCTCCGTCTTTTTTTTTCAGCTTTCGAACACCTGCACTTATTTGCATTTTATGTCCTCAACAGGCCTATGTATCACTTGAGCAGCTGGACCTTTTAAAGGCCCTTCTGCTTTTAATTCTCCCTGAGACCTTGTCACCTGCTGGGCAGTTCTGAGATGCTGGTGAACTGGGGCAGAATTTTCTTCTGGTGGTTGATGCGGGAATGAGGTTGGGAATTAATGACAAAAACTTTGAATTTTTGCTAATTTTAAATTGGCAGTGCCTGCTCAATTCTGCACTATTTTTGTGTGGTCTTTTCACAGATCAGGAAGGCCAAAACTGCATGCACCTCTTCTGAGATCTGGGAACCCAGTGTGAGTACAAAAGGAAATTTGAATTTCCTCCTGCTCACCACCCCCTCCCCCCGTTATTTGTGTGTGTTGGTGTGGGTTTTGGCAGTGCTGAAAGAACGCTTCATTGGAGAGTTTGTGACCATTGGGGAAAGCTTGCTAAGCAATTGGGAGCATTCTGAACAAGTAAATGTTTTGACAACTTCAAATGTCACAATTATATGCCAAATTGTAATGTCGATGTGTTTTAACAGCAGTGATTGACATTCAAAGCAGAAGAAACACCGTTTGAGATCTCTGGTATAATAATCTTTTTTTTATTCTTTCATGGTATGTGGGTGCCACTGGCAAGGCCAACATTTGTTGCCCATTGCTAATTGTCTTTGAGAAGTTGGTGATGTGCCACTTTCTTGAACTGCTGCAGTCTATCTTGCTGGGAAAGGAGCTTCAGAATTATGATCTCACCAAAGTGAAGAAACAGCATTATAGTTCCAAGTCAGGATGGCTTGTGGCTTGGCAGGGCATTTTGCAGGTAGTGGTGTTCCCATGTTTCTGCTACCCTTGTCTTACCCTGTCACAAGCATTGAGCATGTGAGTTACCAGTGCTAAAGCCCATGGAAAGTGTTTTGGGTCGGAGACCAATTGAAGGAACGTACAATCATTGAAAAAAATTCTACAACCAAGATAGTATAGGATTAGGACAGACCAGGGTATTATAAGTAGAAACCATTCTGCCTTCGTATCATTGGAAAGAAAGCCAATAAAAATTTGAGCTTAATATTCAGATCCTGAAGAAGAAGAAAGACTTACTACAAGCTCCACAGCCACCCAGGAGAAGAACATTCACACTGACAGAATGGAGAGTACAGAATATTTTCAACTTCAAAAGAAGATCAGAACAGGAGCAAGGAAACTGGTCAACACCGCAGAGATTAACCCTGTGAGTATGTGTGGGGGGGGATGTAGGTGGATGTAAATATGACAGGGATAAAGATGTGTGGGAAGACATACAGTAAAGGGTCAACATTAGGAACATGCATGATGCTGATGCAAAAGTGATGTCAGATCACATCACTGAGAAGAGAGAGAGTTGTGGAGGAGGAGAAACTCTCAACCTCGCGTAGTGATCAAAGGTAATTATTAGCTGTAAATAAAGTGTAATGGTTTAAAAAAACTATAGACTCTGGCAGCATGCTTTGGGAGAACAGATAATCCCCAAATCTCCCGTCTAGACTCAATCAGACTGAAACAGATGTCACGAGTTTGAAAGGTGCAAAAGGTTCAGACTGGCGTTTCATGAGCTGAAGATGAAAATCCAGGCCCTGATATCTGGGCCTGAAAATGACATGAAACCTTTTTAAAGTTTATTTATTAGTCACAAGTAAGGCTAACATTAACACTGCAATGAAGTTACTGTGAAATTCCCCTAGTCACTACAGTCCGACGCCTGTTCGGCTCAACGCACCTAACCAGCACGTCTTTCAGAATGTGGGAGGAAACTGGAGCACCCAGAGGAAACGTACGCAGATACGGGGAGAATGTGCAAACTCCACACAGACAGTGACCCAAGCCAGGAATCAAGCCTGGGCCCCTGGCACTGTGAGGCAGCAGCACTAACCACTGTGCTACCGTGCCACCCCACTGTACTCTTTCTTCTGCATGCAGGAATGAAATTCCAAGCTGCTTTGGGCAGGAGTTCCAAGTGTCTGCTCCAGATTCAATCCAAAATGTGAATGGAGCCTAAAACAAGAAGGAACATGGCAGAATTGAATTGTTCCAGGTTTCAGTATTACTACCATCTGTTAACCAGCCCAAAGCGAGGAGCGCGAAAGATGAAAATCACACTCCTCTCATCATAATGCCAGAGGATGTTAACTAGTATTTGCAAAGTAATATAATTTTGACTAAAGGATCCCCTTCCTCTCAGGATTAATAGCAATGAGTCACGTTACCCACACCATGACAGCATATGGAAAAATATATCTGAGATACAGAAAATTTAAATTTTACACTTGTTCCTTATGGTTCCTTAAATTCAATGCTACTCACTCACCAAACATCTGAACATCCCTGTTTTTGTGCATTGAAATCCCTGACTTGAATCAAATCCAGGCGAATCTCAGGCCAAATGCCCAACACCTGTTTTCACATTAATTATTAAGTCGTCAGTAACCCATTAGCATTGCTCTATACTAACGTTGCATTGTTAATTATTTTATCAGTGTACTTTTAGCTTAATTATTTAGCTTAATTGCCAAAACAATGCATATATTGCTATAATCATTGATATTCTCTTGTAATAGCTTTTTTCAGCTGGTTTTACCCTATTGACTTTAGTAATTTGATTCTTTAAAAGTTTTTAATCTGCCTATAAAGGACAAATGGAACAACTTCCTAAGCAAGCCACTGTAACAACACAAGACAGGTGACCGACTCAGGAAGTGGAGCAATATTAGCACTACAGCTAAGGTAAAATATTTTCCAGGACCCAATCCCGAGGTGCACTATTGTCAGACCTGGGCTCTTTTCTGTATCTTAAACACTTCAGAAAGTCCACCCCACCCCCTCCCCCTCCCCTCCAACCTCCCCCCCTTCAATCCACCCACCCACCCAACCCCAGGGTGTTTTCCAGTGGTGGAGGCTACCCCCGGGATCTTCTGGTCCCACCATTATCTATAGCGTTTTGCATGGCTCACCCGTTCTGCTACCGGGGAACCCGCTGTGGAGGGTTGCCTTTAGCGCAACCGGAAAGTCCTGCCAATGGGAAGGGCTGGAAAATCCAATCCTTCGTTTTTGCAAGTCGAAGATTGCAAGAGAAACATTGCCAGAATTAATTTCCCAATTTTCATTTGATTATGGGTTCCATTCACTAGAGGAGCCTTTCATTCTACAGATTAATTGTTAGAAACCCCAGCAACATAGGTCAAAAACTTACAATGAATCATTCATTTGAGCCAATCGTGCAAAATTCTATGAATTGTGTCTGGCAGGAAGTTAATGAACATTATTGGAATCCAACCCACAATTATTTAAACATGATAAATCCCTGGCTTATATTGGAATTGATGCTGGGAAGGGATTGATCTTCCTTCAACAACAAGGTCAGATGTGGGGATGTTCACTGATGATTACACAATGTTCAGCGCCATTCTCAGCTCCTCAGTCCATGCCCATATGCAGCAAGATCTGGACAACATGAGTGGCAAGTAACTCATCAACCATCTCCAAAATGAAAGAATCTAACCATCTCCCCTTAACATTCAATGCTGTTACCATTGCTGAATCCCCTACTATCAATAAACTGGGTGCTACCATTGACCCGAAACTGAGCTGATCCACCCATATAAACACTGTGGCTACAGGAGCAGGTCAGAGGCTGGGAATTCTGCTGAGAGTAACTCATCTCCTGACTCCCCAGAGCCTGTCCACTTGTCTGTATGAATGCAGCTCCATCAGCACTCAAGAAGCTCAATGCCATCCAAGATGAAACAGCTCACTTGATTGTCACCCCATCCATCATCTTAAACATTCACTTCCTCCACTGCTGACACAGAGGACAGGATTTTCCCATCCTGCCCGCCATGGAATCATTGCAGGCGGGACACAAACCATGCAAAGGCCTGTTGACCTCGGGTACGGTTTTCCAGCCTTGGAGCGAGCACGGCTGGAAAATCCCATCCAGAGTGTCAGCAGTGTGTATGATATACTAGTGCAATGCAGCAAATTACCAAGGCTCCTTCAACAGTTCCAAACACTTGACATCTATCACCTTGATGGGTGAGGACAACATGTGCATGGAAATACCACCACCTGCAAATTCACTTTCACTTCCACAGGATCAAAATTTTGGAAGTTCCTGACATGGTGAGTGTACCTGGACCAGATGGACTGCAGCAGTTCATGAGGGTGACTCACCACCACCTTCTGAAGGGCAATTGGGGATGGGTAACAAATACTGGTCTTGCCAATGACACCCACATCCTATTAAAGAAGAAAATAAAAGTTAGTACATCAGAACACAAAAACAACTTATATTAAAATTTATTGAGTTATGGCCTTTATAAAAGGTAAATGCTTACATGGGGGGAGATAAAAATTGTTGCATCTATCACAACAGCTATAAATATTTCAAAATATTTTCCAGTCCTTCCAACAGCTAATGGAATAAATAAGGCTGGGAAAATAAATGTGGAGACAGAAACAGTCTGCCCAAGTGCTGCAGCACCCAAGCTCCTTGTATGATGGGTAGGGAAGTGAAGGTGATGTCCCAGAGAGGTTGCTCCTTTAACGTTCCAGGTAACCAACTCCTAAGGATATCTCCATCTACCTTCAATAATTTTTACGGCAAATACTGGCATATCATTTGTGTGTGTATGAAGTATTTAAGGGCGGCATGGTGGCACAATGGTTAGCATTGTTGCCTCACAGTGCCAGGGACCCGGCTTCGTTTCCCGGCTTGGGTCAATGTTTGTGTAGAATTTGCACATTCTCCCCGTATCTGCGTGGCTTTCCTCCGGGTGCTCCGGTTTCCTCCCATGGTCCAAAAATGTGCAGGTTAGGTGGATTGGCCATGCTAAATTGCCCCTTAGTGTCAGTGGAACTAGCTAGGGTAAATGCATGGGGTTATGGGGATGGGACCTGGCTGGGACTGAGGTCGGTGCAGACTTGATGGGCCAAACAGCCTACTTCTGCATTATAGGATCCTATGGATATCTATGAATTTCACAAGTAACAAAAAATGAATCTGTAGTGATGGGAAATCTTGAAACAACGTTCACAATTCCTTGATCTGCTGTCCTACCATATTCAATATCATACTGAGGGACCATCACAATCACCTTCTCTGAGTTTGTACTGCTGCAATAGACGGGACTTCATTCTTTGAATCAATTATGATCGTAAAGGCTTGGGGGACAATTAACAAAGTGAACTTCTGACTGTGCAAGTATTTGTGGTACCTAGGAACACCATATATGTGCCAAAATTTCACCACCTCTCTCGCCCGAGGCTCGTAAGATCCCGCTTGAGGCCAACGGAGAATGCCGTTCTGCTAGCATCGCCTGCCCCGATGCCGGTTAAATTCCGGCACATTATGATTACCATTGTCTCTTTCTCAACTTGTGAGTAATTTTGTTCTAACTTGATTAAAGTAGACAAAGCATATGCCACATGTTTTTCCACACTGTCTTCCATTATGTGAGAGAACATCTAACTCTTGGGCATTGCACACTAAAACCTTGGGCATTGCACAGTAAAACCAATTCTTTCCCAGGATCATTGTAGTCAAAACAACATCACTAGTCCGTACTTTCTTCATTTGTTCAAATGCTTTCTGATGCTCCAAAGACCATTCCCAATCTATTCCATTTTTCAGCAGTTGATACAGTAGAGTGGCTGTGTTAGCTAAGTGATAAGTGGGGGATGAACTTAGTGTAATACATCACACCCCCATGAATTTTCCAAGTTCTTCTTTCTTCTCTGATCTCTTTGCTTTCAAAATACCCTCAACACTCTCCTGCATTGGGTGGATACATTTCCCATCTATTTGATGACCCAGGTGTGTCATACTTAACACCATGAGGCAACACTTGTGCTTTTTGGTATTTTGATGCCATACTCTTGAAGTTGATCTGGGACTTTGTTCAACTTTACAATTTGTTCTTTCTCTGTTTTACTGCTAATTAGAATGTCATCTAAGAAGCAGCGCAATCCTTTCATCTCATTTAGTACTTGATCCATGGCACCCTGGAACACAGGGGGAGTAGTAAACCCTCCAAATAGTAACCTTTTGTACTGGTATAACCCTTTGTGTGTATGAATGGTAAGCAGTTCCTTGATCGTGTCAGTTAATTCTAATTGCAAAGACACATTTGCAAATCTGTCTTACTGAGCACCTTTCCTTTGGCTAAATTAGTAAACTGGCTAAGTATTATTTTCAATCACCTTATTTACTGTTTGTTTATAAGCATAGAATCATAGAATCCCTACAGTGCAGAAGGAGGCCGTTGGCCCATTGAGTCTGCACCGACCATAATCCCACCCAGACCCTATCCCCGTAACACCACATATCTACTCAGCTCGTCCCCCTGACACTAAGGGGCAATTTTCCATGGCCAATCAACCTAACCTGCACATCTGGGAGGAAACAGGAGCACCCAGAGGAAACCCACGCAAACATGGGGAGAATGTGCAAACTCCACACAGACAGTGACCCGGGTTCCTGTGAGGCAACAGTGCTAACCACTGTGCCACTGTGCCACTGTGCCACTGTGCCGCCCCCAAATCTCCACAAACTTGAATGAAGCCATCTGCTGTTTGAGCTACCATCATGGGTGTGGCCCATTCTCTACTCTTCACCTTGGCCCAGTTTAACCGTATCTTCTTAAACCAATTCCTTCCCATCAGAGAGACCTTTTTTCTCTCCTACCATTATCTATGACAAGTAATAGCATATATCATTGTATTCCACTGGAATAGAGTCATAGAGGTTTACAGCATGGAAACAGGCCCTTCAGCCCAACTTGTCCATGTCGCACTTTTTTAAAAAAACTCCTAAACTAATCCCAATTGCTCACATTTGGCCCATATCCCTCTATACCCATCGTACCCATGTAATTATCTAAATGCTTTTTAAAAGACAAAACTGTACCCACCTCTACTACTACCTCTGGCAGCTTGTTCCAGACACTCACCACCCTCTGCGTGAAAAAATTGCCCCTCGGGACACTTTTGTATCTCTCCCCTCTCACCTTAAACCTATGCCCTCTGGTTTTAGACTCACCTACCTTTGGGAAAAGATATTGACTATCTAGTTGATCTGTGCCCCTCATTATTTTATAGACTTCTATAAGATCACCCCTCAGCCTCCTACGCTCCAGAGAAAAAAGTCTCAGTCTATCCAGTCTCTCCTTATAACTCAATCCATCAAGTCCTGGTAGCATCCTAGAAAATCTTTTCTGCACTCTTTGTAGTTTAATAATATCCTTTCTATAATAGGGTGACCAGAATTGCACACAGTATTCCAAGCGTGGCCTTACCAATGTCTTGTACAACTTCAACAAGACATTCCAACTGTTAATAATGTTCTAACCGATGAAACTAAGTATGCTGAATGCCTTCTTCACCACTCTGTCCACCTGTGACTCCACTTTCAAGGAGCTATGAACATGTACCCCTAGATCACTTTGTTCCGTAACTCTCCCCAATGCCCTGCCATTAACTGAATAAGTCCTGCCCTGGTTCAATCTACCAAAATGCATCACCTCGCATTTGTCTAAATTAAACTCCATCTGCCATTCGTCAGCCCACTGGCCCAATTGATCAAGATCCTGTTGCAATTGGAGATAACTTTCTTCACTGTCCACTATGTGAGAGGGAGAGAGGAGAAAGTGAGAGTGAGAGACAATAGGAGAGAGAGAGAGAGAGAGAGAGGGAGGGAGGGAGAGATTGTTGTTGATATTGTTATTGAAATAACGAATCACATCATTTTTGTGAAAGGAAATGTGACTTACAGGCTTGCTATAGTTTCCGACATAACAGACACTGTAACTGCATCAACAATGAAAATAAGTTGTGAACTTAGCTACTATGACCAGGATCTCACTGAAATCTGGTAGACCTCTCCCATTGACAGAAAAATAACCTTCTTGCCATTTCTCTTTCTGCCATTTCCATGGCGGTAGCCTCATCTGAGACCTCCTTCCATATCAACTGATTGCCTTTGCTCAAAGCTTTAAGCTTCCTATGTGTCTCTCGGGTTGATTTCCAAATTTGCACCATACCCAAACTGACAAAATTGTAATTTGCAACAGTATCACTTGGCAACGGCTGGCTTTCACAGAATGCAACTCTCAATGCAATCTCATTCTTAGTCGTGACATGAGTCCAAAATGTCATTACTTTTGGTCCATAGTACTGGAGCCTCATTGCCAACATCAGTTAGATACCACCTCAAAAACATCTAGCCCCATCATAGTGCGGAAAACATTTACTTTATCCTCATCTGTTTTATTCACTTTAAGCCAAATATGTAACTTTTTTTGTATTTACACTGGTCTTCTTTGTTAGGGTTGAATTCACCCAATATTCTCAAATATGCCTTCAGTGCGATTCACTCATTTATACACCATGCTGACTCACTGTGTGCCTGAATACTATGTGCACAGGAGCAACCTTTCAAATTGCTCAAACATCCTCAGCATCAACTTTCAAAGTTCCAAAGATGTGCCACAATGTTCTTCAATCCTTAAGTTCTCAAATGAAAGAAGATAATTCAACCCCAGACTCATTGGGTGGGATTTTCTGGCTGCGCTCACCCCAAAACCGGAAAATCCTGCCCGAGATCAACGGATCTTTGCATGGTCGTCGTCCCCCCCCCCCCCCCCCCCCCCCCCCCCCCCCCCGCCCGCTACGATTCTCATGGCGGGCGGGACAGGAAAACTCTCCCCATTATCATCTTTCTGTTGTGTATTTCACTGAGCAACATCATGATGATAGCTAATTGTGAGTGCGGACGTGAGTCTTAGATACTATATGATACTCATATATGATACCGTAAGGTACAATCTGCATTACATATAGCGTCACCTGAACTGGGGCATTGCAGATCAGATAACACATGCTAGGGAGTTAGCCAGCATGGCAGATTAAATTATATTGTTCTTGCAGTTAATTCTGTGACTTTGAGTATAGTTCTTTCAGCCTGAGATGTGACAAGTAAGACAAACATATGCTCAACGGCAGGCAGCCATTAACAAAACTTTATTTAGAGGGCAACAGAGAGGGCAATATAACTAAATGCTCAGATCTTGCAATATATTATATGGAGTATTATTAAAATGTCACTATACACCTCCTCAGCAAACAGGGCTCCACAAAGGGACGTGGTCTTAATCAAGCCATTAAGAGGAATCATTATTCCATTCTATTACACCAGCACTGGCAAGGGCAAAAGCTTACCGCAAGCCCAATGTGAGAGATGGCTACTGAAATGTGAAACTAGCTGCAACAATCAACACAACCTTTGGTCAGTCATGGTCTTATTGAATGGCAGAGCAGACTCGAGGGGCCGAATGGCCTACTTTTGCTCCAATTTCATATGTTCACATGCAGATCTCATTGGACATCTCCAGGTATGACTGCCGTGTTCTGTAAACACAGAGCGTGACAATTACAGTTCCATTAAAATAGCACAGTGTGGATTGCATTAGTGGTGAAACAAAAAAAAGTAATAAATTACTGATAAATGATTTCTGTTTCTGAAGACGACCCAATATAACTCAACCAGCCAGTGATTGGGACACTGCAGTTGCTATGATCGTGTTATGGTGCCATTGCTTCATCTGAATTTTAAGGCTCCGCTGAGCCTGAGATATACTTTGCAAGCTTTCATTTGCCACAAAATTCCAAGCCTGAGATTTAAGAGCCTGCTAATCTGAATGACTCAAATCTGTTGCACAACTGAACTCCCGGCACCAGGCATCACATTATTAACCCTATAAACTATTATTTTGATATATTACAACGTGTTTGAGGTTTATGCATTTCCCATAGAGAGAAACTCTACTCTCTGCACTGACGGATTACACCCAAACAGCATGCCACAAGAACTATGCTCACAATTATGCTCAGCGCCCGAGACCTGGGTTCGATTCTCGGCTTGAGTCACAGTCTGTGCGGAGTCTGCACATTCTCCCCGTGTCTGTGTGGGTTTCCTCCGGGTGCTCCGGTTTCCTCCCACAGTCTGAAAGGCGTGCTGGTTAGGTGCATTGGCCATGCTAAATTCTCCCTCTGTGTACTCAAACAGGCACCTGAGTGTGGCGACTAGAGGATTTTCACAGTAACTTCATTGCAGTGTTCATGTAAGCCTACTTGTGACACTAATAAATAAACTTTAAATTTAAATTTCGGCTTCAAGCTGACTGGAAAATCAAGTATCAATTTGCAATCATCGTGGAACTTTAAAGTGCGGTAAGAAATTTCCATTGAAATCATAGATGATGAAGAGTCCAGAATAAAAGCAGAAAAACATCGCACTGAAACATTGGATTTACAGACCCTGCCCAGCAGCAGACTGTCCACTCCCGCTGAAAATCATTGGACTTTTGCCTGGGCCTTCAAATCTTCGGCAGCATATCCTGCTAAAACGGGACCGGAAAATCCCAAGCCGTTAATCCTATTTCTTTCTCCCAAGATGCTGCCTGACTTGCTGACTATTTCCAGCATCTTCTGTTTTTATTTCAGATTTTCAGCATCTGCAGTGTTCTGCTTTTTGGAGCGGAGGCCAATATTTTCTTGACTGTCACTTTTGATGGAGTGATCATGCACCAGTCATCAGCAAAGCCTATTGCATGTGAATGCAACACATTTATTTTTTTACACAAGGCAAGTGGCAATTTAAGTGTTTCTCTTCTATCTTCATTTGCAATGTTTCCCCAGGGATTTGGCTGATGAAGGTAAACTGAAATTCAATATCTCCCTCAATTTTTATACTTTGTCAGCAGCATGGCTAACATTTTGTCAATTCAGCTGAATGCCATCTGCACTCGCTTACAATTCTGGATATTGTGAATTCCAGTTCTGAGGGAAAGTTTAGAAAGTTTCTTGCCAAAGAAGGCTTTTCATGGTGACCTTATTTTGGAGTTTTGAATGAAGGGGATATTTTCCTCTGGGTTTCATTTTAATAAAAATGCAGTTGGTCAGGAACTCACCCCATTCTGATCCTGGGAGGTTTTGTGGGGATTGCCCTCACCCAATGGGACAATGGCTAATCCCACTTTGTCTGCTCATAAGGCACGATCGAATGGACGGGGTATTGGAAACTTGCCAGGAGTTCTCCTGGTCGCCAACCATATCGTAGAATCATAGATCCATAGATTCCCTACAGTGCAGAAGGAGACCATTCGGCCCATCGAGCCTGCACCAACAACAATCTCACCAAGGCTCTATCCTGATAACCCCATGTTATTACCCAGCTAATCCCCCCCACACTAAGGGGCAAGTTAGCATGAGCAATCCACCTTACCTGCACATCTTTGGACTGCAGGAGGAAACCGGAGCTCCCAGAGGAAACCCACGCAGACATGGGGAGAACGTACAAACTCCACAAAGACAGTCACCCGAGGCTGGAATTGAATCGGGGTCCCTGGCACTGTGATGCAGCAATGCTGACTACTCTGACTAGAGATTAGCAGAAACCTTTTTCTTTGTTCCCTCAGTGACACTAATAGTTTGTCACCCGCTGATGGATGTCATGCTAGTGCAGTGGTTTCCCCCTCTTTTGCCTATTTGGTGGAAGAAAAGTGTCACTGACGTCCTTGACAGATATGCCTGAAAATATTCACCTGGCTCTCCAAAGGACGACCGTCAATTATTTCCTTAGCCAAGGTCGGTAATCCTTTTTCCACCTCTCTGCACAATAAAAACATTCCAAAATAAACACAGGGAATACCTGCAGTCGAATCTTCACCTATCCATTCCCAAATCTCCACTGTACACATTTTATTGCTCTCCCTCTTTCCACCCTCCGCCAACACCCTCCCCACCCCCCCAACACCCGTCTTTCTTCAGACCAACTGTCACATTCCTCAGGCAGTCCTTTACCAAGCTGTACCTTTGTTTTGCCATTAACACATTCTGATCACTTAATGGACACTTTCAACACCTTCTCAGCCTTTTGCATGTTCATTTACATTCCCTTTGTTCAATTCCGCTACCCCTCCCTGCCCTCACAGTATAAATGTCTGCTCACTCCCTTTCCTCTTAGCTCTGACGAAGGGTCATCTAGACTCGAAACGTTGGCTCTATTCTCTCTCCACAGTTGCTGTCAGACGTGCTGAGATATTCCAGCATTTTTCTGTTTTTGTTTCAGATTCCAGCATGCGCAGTATTTTGCGTTTATCTCCAGTGTACGCGATCGTTTTCCTTATCTACCTTGGTGCAGTTCCTCTGCTATTTGCTGCAATCTGCTTTCTGCCCATAGGTTTTGCCACTTCCATTCTTGAGGCAGGATAAAGCACTTCAACATCCAAAGCACTGCTCTCCATCTCTCTCCAGCAGGACCTCTGGGCTGTTCCTGAAGAAGGGGCTCAGAGCCTCGAAAGCTTGTGTGGCTTTTGCTACCAAATAAACCTGTTGGACTTTAACCTGGTGTTGTTAAACTTCTTACTGTTCCTGTCAAACAGTGCATTCATTACCCATCCTCATCATGCTGCTCCCATGGTCTCCTGCCAGCGAGACAGAAAAGAACACTATAAAGGGATTGATTTTCAAAGTCAACAAAGAGCATTTACATTCCAGGGAAAACTTCACTCAAAAATACATTTCAAACATTTTAATTAAAATGATCAAGCACCTCAAATAATTAATTTTAAAGCGATCGACAGCATTCTTACCAGTTCATTTCTTCCAAATATCCCAGAGCCAGAACACAGTGATTCTTCAGCATGCAAACATACAAATTAGAATTAGGAGTAGGCCATTCAGTCCCTCGGGCCTACTCTGTCATTCAATAAGGTCATGGTTGATTTGCTTGTGGTCTCAACTCCACTTACCTTCCTTCCCTGATACCAGTTGATTCCCTTCTCAATTCAGAATCCTGTTGTACTCACCAGTTGTACTGGTTTGCCTCCTGTTTCCCTAGGCCTCTTTAACCAGGTTACTTTAATGGGAAATGACAGTGCCAGGGACCCCAATTCAATTCCAGGCTCGGGTGACTGTCTGTGTGGAGTTTGCACTTTCTCAGCGTGTCTGCGTGGGTTTCCTCCGGGTGCTCCGGTTTCCTCCCACAGTCCAAAGATGTATAGGTTAAGGGGATTAGCAGAATAAATACATGGGGTTACAGGCAATGATTTGGGTGGGATCTTCTGTTGGAGAATCAGTGCAGACTCGATGGGCCGAATTGCTTCCTTCTGCACTGTAGGTGCACCATTTTCTATGAAATAGCAGAAGAGTTCAGGGAGGGAATTTGGAAGAGTAGGACTCGGATCTCTGCATCCAATGCCACCAATAATGGGGGAAAGGGAGTGGCAGATGCATAAGAGAGTTATTTTAGATGGTCCCAGAGAGAAGACAATTTAAATGTGAAGCATTGGGGTATTAGTAAGTGAAGACTGGCAAGTGGGGCTAGTTGTGGCAGATGATAATGGAGAGCAGAATTGGATGATGCGAGTTTGGTCAAGGGTGCATTGGAATAGTTTAGCCTGGAGGTGGCAAAAGCATAAATGAAAATGTCAACAGTGGATAACTGATGGGCAATGTCATAGTGGTCTTTGCGATAGAGGGGATATCAGCAGTGTAACTAAATTTCAAACAGGAAACTTAGGTTATAATTAACCTATCAATGTGATCAGGAAAGAGGTTAGAGTTGTTGTTACCAAGTGGGTAGTTTGTGGTACAGGCCAGAGATGATGGCTTCAACCTTCTCAAAGTTTAACTGGAGGGAATTAAGATTTAATCCAAGGTGAAATCAGGCATGAAACCTGACAATGAAAATCCAGTAGAGGGAGAGGTGGAGGAGAGAGTTTCATCAGAAATGATCTGCAAACTTAATTATGTTATATTCATCAAACATGATGGGGTGGTCGGAGAGGTAAAACTGATAGTTCTGGAATTGAAGGGGACTCCAGGCAGTGCACAGATCTTCAGCTGCATGGAACAGGCTCACTGTGGCACTTACACCTGTCTGCCCTTTGCAAATCATCTATCATCTCAAGGACCTCCACAAACTCAACATGGGGGGGAGGATACATTCCCAATATAACACTGGAACAACATCTTACAGATTTTCAGGGCTGGAGTTACAATGAGTTCTCTTAAAATACATCAGCTGGATGTCTTTGAATCCTTCCGCTATGGCTGTCTGTACGCATTCTTCAAGGGTAGGTGTTGACAATGCCCCTGAGTTCTAACATCCTCTGACAAAGCACAGATCTCATTTGGTTTATATTCTGATGCAGGTCACGAAGAACGTGTAGCACACCGTGCCTTCATCTTTAACCTGCCTAACCCTTCTCAGCCCCAACCTACTCTGTTTTATGCAGTGCTTCCTCATCCACCTTATTATCTAAATATTGTGAGGGGTGAATGTGCTTGTGTTTAATGCAAGTGAGCACGGTAACAGTTAATACTATGCAGAAAAATTAAGCTGCCGACGTTGCAGAGAACTTATTTCTTCTTGCTGGATTATTTGTCTGACTTTGTATGCACACTTGAACATTTGGGTATTGCTTCGACATTGTGGGAACAATTTATTGTTTGTGCGCAGACAGTGTGCATAATTACTTTACATAGCCAACCATAGAATAGACAATTAATATGACACACTCAACTTGGCCTGTGCATCTTCCCATGCATTTCTCTGACCTCCTCAGCCCCAATGTTTTCAAAAGTCTCCCTCCCAATTAGGTGAACCAGCCTGTTCTCATAGGCAGCTAATGATCTCTCCTGGGAGATTTAATAACCTGTTGTGATTCTTGCCCTCCAATTAAGTGCCATTTTTGCCTTTAATGATAAGAGCAGTAAGGGTTACAATGGGGTAAATTGGCAGTTCAAAATTCAGACAGTGTCAAGCTCTTTAAATTTCTAATCTCTGTACATGTCCATCATATTACATCAGTCCTTACTTGATATTTCACAGCACCCTTACTGTGAGAGTCTTCGTCATAGTGTAAAGATTATTTTAGACCTTCCTCTAGATCCTCTGTGGAAATCTCCTTTAGGATTGCCTGCACTGTTATGTACTGTATTGCCATTCTCTTAGTCTGTGGTATCAGAGTAACAGTGTTAATCAGAACAATGCCAGCATTTGTGAGGCATTTTGTCACGTTGAAATATCCAAAAGTGAATGACATTTTTCAATTTGCTGAGGAGATATACCTGATATTATAGCCGACTGCCCAGCAACACCCCAAATAAAAGCCACAAAATTCTGACACTCTACTGCAGGGCCCAGAGTCAATTAATTTTGAAGGCTGGAAAGTCACAAGCGCTTCAAATCGGAAGCAGTGACCTGCGCAGCCACTCTCCAATCTGCTTCAGTTGAACAAGTTCTGTGATGGAGGCAATCCTGCAGTTTCAGGTAAATTGTTTTTCTCCAGTATGCCTTCTACTATCACCTACCTATCGCTGACATTCATTCTGGCTTTGCCCAGAGTGATCAGTGAAACATCATTGCATAATTGTGCTCTGTCTAGTGCAATCCATAGCTGCATTTGGTGAAATATCCGCCCCTTGTATGGTTTGGACGGCACAGCGACACAGTGGTTAGCACTGCTGCCTCACAGTGCCAGGGATCCGGGTTCGATTCCGGCCTCGGGTCACTGTCTGTGTGGAGTTTGCACATTCTCCCCGTGTCTGTGGGAGTTTCCTCCGGGTGCTCCGGTTTCCTCCCACAGTCCAAAGATGTGTGGGTCAGGTTGATTGGCCATGCTAAATTGACCCCAGTGTCAGGGGTATTATATTATAGAATCCCTACAGTGCAGAAGGAGACCATTCGGCCCATCAAGTCTGCACTGACCATAATCCCACCCAGGCCCTATCCCCCATAATCCCATGCATTTGCACCAGCTAGTCCCCCTGACACTAAGGGGCAATTTAGCATGCCCAATTCACCGAACCTGCACATCCTTGGACTGTGGGAGGAAACAGGAGCAGCCGGAGGAAACCCACACAGACACGGGGAGAATGTGCAAACTCCACACAGACAGTGACCCAAGCCAGGAATTGAACCCGGGTTCCTGGTGCTGTGAGACAGCAGTGCTAACCACTGTGCCACCGTGCCGCCAATAAGCAGGATAAATGGGTGGGTTTAGGGCCTGGGTGGGATTGTCGTCGGTGCAGACTCAATGGGCCGAATGGCCTCCTTCTGAGCTGTAGGGATTCTATGATTCTATGATGAAATGACAATTTAAGTGCTGCTCAGATTTATGAAAGTAGAAATGTAAAGGAGCATCGAGGTCTCTCAGTTTTCTCTTCTGCCTGCTGTGAAATATGAGTTTCATAAAATCGACTGTCAGAAAATTACAGTGTTTTATAAATTGGGTGGATATTAAAATCTACCAAAAAATGATTGCAAAACTATGAAACATCCCTGTAGAAGGAATTGGCAAAGTTAATGCAAGACATGAACAAAAAAAGAGCAGGGGTTTTAATGTGGTTGTATTGCTAGTGGAATTCTAGGAGGACCTGCCAATATGTTTGATATTAACACCAGTGGGTTTCCTGGGTCAGCTCATTTAAATAATGGTAAATCGGTTCCCATCAGAATTCCCACCATTAAGTGGAACGGAGAATGGGGAAGTTCAGAGAATGGAAAATTTGTGCTGCTGCAGGATTGCAAGTTTTACAGCAAGTTAAAGGGCCAGGCCAGACCAAAATATTTTGTCGCAGCATCAAATGTTTATATGCATCATGTGAAAAAGTTCATGTTAGAAGCACCATGGGGTCAATTATTTGAATTGAGATTTGGAAATCTTAGGAAATGAGGCGCAGAAGGAAAGACCTAGTTGCCATTAGCTATACAGGTGGGCATTGCCTTAGGCTGGTGAATAGAGGTGCCACAGACATTTCAGATGGTTAGGCGATGCTGAGGATCTTTAATGGCCTAATTGAAGCGGTTAAGATAATAGGAAACACCTACAACTTCTAAGTATACTATCATGTGTCAGTTCCCCAAAGATTATCATTACCATTTCCAAGGGTTTAAGCAGAGGACCATTGGTATACATCAGTGACTCTGGCCACCTTAGCTTGCACCTTCTCTTATAGCTTTACAACTGGAATGTTGCACAACAGTTTGTTATAGCTTTATACATGAAATCACTCATGTGGCCAACATGACTATTGGTAACAGAGGACTAGTGTACCTGAACAGTGTATCCGAACAGGTGCCGGAGTGTGGCGACTAGAAGATTTTCACAGTAAATTCATTGCAGTGTTAATGTAAGCCTACTTGTGATACTAATAAATAAACTTTAAACTTAAAAAAACTAGTTTAATCCTGTTTTGCCTTATATACATAGATACATGCATGGACGCCAGAGGGCACTATCACAGATTCCAGCATTTTTCATCACCTTATCTTGCTCTGCCTGTTGACAAATGACTCCTAACCTGTCAAAGACTTTTTCCACTACTTGCATTATTTCTTATAAGAGAAATGAGACAGAAGCAAGGCACTAAGAGCAGACCATTCAACCTCAAATCTCTGATCCTTTTGAAGATTATTTGGTTGTGAGATCCACACTGGAGGAAGTCAATGACACATGAATTGTGGAGGAGTAGGGGATTAAATGCAGACGTCGCCTGCACATTCATCCAGACATTCTGTTACTGTTCCAACATGTGTTGCAGGAGTGTAAATGACAGGACAACTTTCTTTGCCTGTTCTGTTCTAGGTCATCCTTCACTTCTCCTCTGGATAAAACAGCGGTAGGAACTGGAAGAGGGAACATGACCTTCCAGGACCTTCTGTTTCAAGCCTTCCCAGCAAGGCATCAGCCACACAATCATTCACTCTCTCCTTGGCAAAGACCAGTACAAATCTGTGTATCAGGGAGAAGGACATGAGGAGGGGGTTGTGAGCAGGGACCAGAGTAGAGAGAATATATGGAAAACACACAGTTGACAAACATGAATGTGCGAGAGGATTTTAAAAATGTAATTCATTTATGGGAAGTGGCTCTCACTAACAGGGACAACTTTATTGCCCACTTCCTGCTCCAAGTTACACACATTTGAAACTATGGATGTGATTTTCCACACAACCAGCTGCGTGTTTCACAGCGGTGGAGGCAATCCGACATTGACTGGCGGTGGGGTCTTCTGGTCCTGCCATTGTCAACAGGATTTCCTGTTGGATGCACCCCTCGCCGCCGGGAAACCCGCACCAGGGGAGCGCCATTGGCAAGTCCTTCCAACAGTTAGAAAGTTCCTTCACTGCTGCTGGGTCAAAATCCTGGAACTTCCTTCCTTACAGGAGTATGGATGTACCTACATACCTACATTGCATGGACTACAGGAGTTCAAGTAGGCAGCTCACCACCATCTTCCCAGGGGCAATTAGGGATTGATAATTAATACTGACTTTGAGGGCAACATTCAAATTCCACGAATGAGCAAAATATAATGTCTTTTGTGATTATGTACACTCCTATATTCATGTGTAACTGTTAGGATGTTCAGAAGGACATTATTGACAGGATTGTTCTTGGAGACATGGTTCTCAGAAGAAAGTGACCAGAATAAGTTTGTCTCTTGCCACCAGCACTGGATTTTCTTCCTTCTTTGAGCCCTTCATGTGGTGGTCTCTTTTCAATGCAAAGTTACAACACTCCCCCATTTGCCCTTGAGAATCAAGCCAGATTATATTGCAGAACACCCTCTGATCTGAAGAATTCTTTCAACATTCCAAATGTGTGCTCAGTGATAAAGTTCTTTGCAGACTGAATCTTCTTGTAATAATAACCTACTTTTCCCCCCGGCAAACCACATAGCTGTCATTTAGTCAGGGCAGCAGAGGACAACCTTGATCTTCTCCGTCATGTGACTTTTGCATTAAAGAATGAATAAACTGTATGACGGAGCTAATATAAAAGGAGCTACAGGGCAAAGAAATATATTTTGATGCTGATGGTTGCACACAACTGGACATTGAGAGACTGGTAGCCTTTCCTGTCAATATAAACAGCCAGATTGATGAAGTATGGCAACATTTTACCATCTGTAATCCATTTGTCCTTGGGGATTCCTGCCTCTTGATAAAATTGTACAGCCTTCTCGTGCTGAAGCCCAGTGTCTAGAGGGAGGCAAGGAAGTGGATTACTTCAGCAGACAAAGCGTCAGTGGTATGCCCGATGGACATGTGCACAGCCAGCTGACAAATGCTAAAATTATCCCACAAACAAGGCTAAAATTCACCCATGCAAAGGAATTCCACATAACGGGAGTGCAGTGAACATGCTGGGATTGATGTATAAATCAGGCTTTGGCATGAGGTTCCCTGATGACTACTACTGGGAAGAAGAACTTCCTCATGTACTGCTCCTGGGTGAAATGCAGGTTGAAAATTAGGTGGCTGTTTGATGCCGCCTGTGCATCCTGACAGGTCTCCGGTCCCATTGTGTTTTTTCCTTTCCTTCCTCCAGACAAAGGTAGTCCCAGGATGAAATGCCAGGGTACCCGTGTGGACTGTGTAAGGATCCCAAAAGTTGGAAGCCACAGAGCTGAAACAAAAGGACAAAATACCTTTTAACAAGCTTGGAAATAGCAAAGAATAAAATGAAGTCAAAGGATATTTAAAAAGGATATAAAAAAACTGGAGCAGTCATTTTTAACTTCTGTGACATTTTGAAAGCCTTTACCATGGAGCAGTAGCATCGGGAATACCTGCTTCATAAAGGAATTAATTATGTTAGGCAGGAAGGAAGGCACATGATCAGGTATGTGATTGATGACTTCAGCTTGTCATTGTATCTTCATTACAAGAACAACCACCGGAAAGTGGCTGGGCAGGTCTGGTGCCTGATAGCACTTCCAGTAGAAAGTCAAAGATAAATGGTCCCTGAGCCAATTCCCTCCTCTCTCACCGCCAAGTATTCTGCTCCCCTTCCTATCCATAACAGCTGGACACAGTAATGCTACTACAATGGCATACACTGTAAAGGTAGAAACTTCCAGCTATGGTCCAAATATTAGGTGCATAAAGTAAACATTGCAAGGAGAGTTTCAAGATTTAACACTTTCAATGCAGACCTTAATGTAATGGGAGCACATACTGTAGGGCTGGTCATGAGGTGGGTACATCTAGTTTGTGGTTCATTTCATTTTTTGTCCATTCATTTTTTTAATAAACTTGAAATTGTGTTGTCCAAAATTCTCAAAACATGCTCCTGCCATGTGAAGCCATCCACCAGGATTGTTCAAGCAGAATACACAAACTTCATTTTAACAGATGCAAAATTGTGGGTCATGAACGAAGTGCATTGATCTTTACATCACGTATAAAATTTAATTGAAAAGGAATGGACAGTTGCATCCAAGTCTGCAGATGGCAAGAAGTTAGGAGGCGGATTAAACTGTGAGCGCAGGAAACCACAGAAGGGCAAAGAAAGAGTGACTGGGAAAATCTAAGCAGATGGAGGTCAGTGAGGAAGTGTGAGATTAATTACTTTGATCTGAAAAACATAGGGGCCGATTTTACCAAATCGGCTCTAAGTGCCGGGTGTGGTCGTAAATCAGACCCGCGCCCGGCAGCTGCGCTCCAGTGCTCCCATACGCCTTTTTTCGGCACTGGTCCAGTGGGCGGATCCTAGCGCATTTGCATCTGTCGGAGGACTGAACTGTGCATGCGCAGTTCGGAGCCAGCACGCCCGAGCGCGAAAGTCAAAGGCAGCGCTGACAGCACTGCTGTCTGCACTGCCTTTGACTTTCCCTGGTGGGAGGTGGGGGGGGGTGGGGGGGATGTGACATCTCTTCCCTGGGGGGGAGATCTGACATCTCGTCCCTGAGGACGGGGGGGGGATGTGACGTCTCTTCCCGGGGGGGGAGATCTGACATCTCGTCCCTGAGGACGGGGGGGGGATGTGACGTCTCTTCCCGGGGGGCTGCTGGCGGGGCCTGCATCCCAGGGTGGTCCGATCGGGGGCGGAGGGGCCGCCGGGGTGGTTCGCGGGGGCATGCAAGTGCATTTAAATCGGCCCGCTGGCCGATTCGGGCGCGCGCCGGATCGGCGCCCGGATCCACCATTGGTAAAGGCACGATCGGCCTTCGGTCGGGTCTGGACCGCGTTTTAGGCCCGATGCCCAACTTTACCACGAAATTTTGGTAAAATCGGGCCCATAGACTGTAACATCTTCCAATTGGAGACAGAAAAGGGCCTGTAGGAGAACAAAGTGCTAGAAATTGGGCTGCACAATTCTTTGGCCTTAGGAGCTGCAACTCACAACCCGCCCACATCAATTGCTGTAGAGGTAGGCATGACACAAACCTGGTGCTGCCTCCTCAATTACCTGATTGTAATATTCTATCAGGGAGCCGAGCAGCACTGATTTCAAACAGGCACATTTTCACTGGGCTAATGTGTTTATTCTGCAGTGTGTAAGTTACAAACCTTTAGAGAAATCGTAAATGCTCTCGAAGGGCAGTCAAGCTGTAGAACTGTCAAACAGTCAAGTTATTTAATCGGACAGTACTTGTAAATGCAATGGATGGAAGTTTTTTAATGTTGTGAATTCTAATGTTGTGAGGTCTATCTTGTCTCTGCCATCTCCCACCGAGCCAAGATCCCACCATTCGGGCACTTTTGCCCGAGGTGATTGCATTGAGCTAGGAAATTTCCTGATTCCTGCTACTATTCTCAGGAGAGAAAATCCATGTCTTTATAAATGTATTTCGTAAACACTTGGACAGGATTTTCAGATGGCCAAAGAGTCGACAGGAACACACCCCTGCCAACCAGAACAGATCAATAGCCATTTCATACCCTGAGCAGCACTAACTGGCTGGAGATGGGACTTTTGCCCCTCACCTGGGAGAAAGCCCCAACTCAGAGACCAGCCGGCCAATCTGTTTGTTTGGCAGCTCTGTAGTCCCTGCAGTACCAGTAGCAACAGTGGCCAGGACTGGGGCAAGCTGTCCTGGAGACTAGGACCAGATAAGTAAGGAGGGGGGGATCTCAGAGTGGGGAGGGGTGGTGACGCTGCAGAGGAGGGGGAAAGGAGAGTTTGGGCATTGATTGAGAGGTGAGGGGTGAAAGAATTTGGTATCAAACGCGTTTTGAATGTCCATAATACATACACAAATCACCAAAATCCAGTGCTTCATTGCAAAAAATAATGAAAAGAGCTAATGGAAAGCAAATGTGAGAACGCCAAGCTTCAGTTGCATAGAGTCCTGCTGGAGTATTGCTGTCAGTTTTGAGTACCCGACCACAGGTAATGTATGGGACCCTCCACCTTGGAAGGGGTGCAACACAGATTCACCCAAATTATGCCAGGGATTATAAGGATCAATTTCGATGGCAAGTTAGATAAACTTGAATTCCCTTGAGTTTAGTGGCTGAGGAATGATCTGATCGAGGTATTTAATAATAATCATTGAAATCAATATGGTAGATACCAAGAAATTATTTTCTCTGGTGGGGAAACTCTGCTGGGGCTATACAAGCTGTCCTGGAGTCTTGGATCAGATAAGTAAGAGGGAGGTATAATCTTAAAATTGAGCGAGATCATTTAAGCAGTGAAATCAGGAAGTAATTTTGATAGCTTTTGTCCAGTAAGGGAATCAAAAGTTGTTGAACAGCAGCAGGCAAATGGAGTTGAGGTATGAGCCCCTTCACTGTCAGAGTTTGTAAGATTAGAATTCCCAATCAAATAGCTTGTTTCGCCTATTCAAACAATTTCACTCCTGTACTAACAGCATTCTAAAATAAATGGAAGAACTGTCTCGATGCAGCAAGTCTCCAAATAAAATGCTTCTATGCAAGAATCAGTTTGTTGCGAAGGAACAGACACCAGAAATTGGAAAGCTCACTGCAGTGACAAACAAAAAACTGAGATAATGGAAAGGGTCCTTAGGGATGGGATTTACGACCATTTAGAAAGATGCGGATTAATCCGAGATAGTCAGCACGGATTCGTGAAGGGCAAGTCGTGCCTCACAAATTTGATAGAATTTTTTGAGGAGGTAACTAAGTGTGTTGATGAAGGTAGGGCAGTTGATGTCATATACATGGATTTTAGTAAGGCGTTTGATAAGGTCCCCCATGGTCGGCTTATGATGAAAGTGAGGAGGTGTGGGATAGAGGGAAAGTTGGCCGATTGGATAGGTAACTGGCTGTCTGACCGAAGACAGAGGGTGGTGGTCGATGGAAAATTTTCGGATTGGAGGCAGGTTGCTAGCGGTGTGCCGCAGGGATCAGTGCTTGGTCCTCTGCTCTTTGTGATTTTTATTAATGACTTAGAGGAGGGGGCTGAAGGGTGGATCAGTAAATTTGCTGATGACACCAAGATTGGTGGAGTAGTGGATGAGGTGGAGGGCTGTTGTAGGCTGCAAAGAGACATACATAGGATGCAAAGCTGGGCTGAAAAATGGCAAATGGAGTTTAACCCTGATAAATGTGAGGCGATTCATTTTGGTAGGACAAATTTAAATGTGGATTACAGGGTCAAAGGTAGGGTTCTGAAAACTGTGGAGGAACAGAGAGATCTTGGGGTCCATATCCACAGATCTCTAAAGGTTGCCAGTCAAGTGGATAGAGCTGTGAAGAAGGCCTATAGTGTGTTAGCTTTTATTAACAGGGGGTTGGAGTTTAAGAGCCGTGGGGTTATGCTGCAACTGTACAGGACCTTGGTGAGACCACATTTGGAATATTGTGTGCAGTTCTGGTCACCTCACTATAAGAAGGATGTGGAAGCGCTGGAAAGAGTGCAGAGGAGATTTACCAGGATGCTGCCTGGTTTGGAGGGTAGGTCATATGAGGAAAGGTTGAGGGAGCTAGGGCTGTTCTCTCTGGAGCGGAGGAGGCTGAGGGGAGACTTAATAGAGGTGTATAAAATGATGAAGGGGATAGATAGAGTGAACGTTCAAAGACTATTTCCTCGGGTGGATGGAGCTATTACAAGGGGGCATAACTATAGGGTTCGTGGTGGGAGATACAGGACGGATATCAGAGGTAGGTTCTTTATGCAGAGAGTGGTTGGGGTGTGGAATGGACTGCCTGCAGTGATAGTGGAGTCAGACACTTTAGAAACATTTAAGCGGTTATTGGATAGGCACATGGAGCACACCAGGATGATAGGGAGTGGGATAGCTTGATCTTGGTTTCAGATAAAGCTCGGCACAACATCGTGGGCCGAAGGGCCTGTTCTGTGCTGTACTGTTCTGTGTTCTGTATAATGAGTTACAAAGGAAATGATCCTTAAAAACCGGTGGCAATTTGTAGGCTTTAAAATAACAATTCTCTGGATGAAGTGAAGGTAACAGATGTAATAGGATCAATGCCCTGTGTTGCCACGCTCCATATATCCACAACCCACATGCCAGGACACCGGTACACTCCAGAGTACAGAATATAACATCTCACAAAGCACAGCGAGGATCAAAGGATGTGCTACTCATGCATGCTTCAGGTAAAATGGGCATAGAAAGCACAATTTATTTTGGAAAAATATATTGTAATTTGAACCATGCCATCGAGGTGGAATTTTCCTGCAGTGGGCAGGGGGCAGACCATGCAAAGGTCCATTGACCTCAGCAGGAATTCCCATCTTGGGGTGAGTGCGGCCAGAAACTCCTGCCCACCGACATTCTAGATCAAAACAGGCGGATTTTCAGAGCACTTTGCATTATGCTAAAAAATTAAGGAGGGAGATCAGAGAAGATCACATGAGCTGCTTTAGTTGTCTATTGGAAATAAAAACAGAATATTCTGGAAATACTCAGTAGATTGGGAAGCATTTGTAGAGAGAGAAAAATTGATTTGGACCGCCAGCCTGAAATGTTGGGCAGGATTTTATGGCCTCGCTTGTCACAAAACTGTAAATTTCTGCCTGAGGTCAACAAACCTTCCCATGGTTCGTCCCCTCACCCGCTCCGATTTCCATGGTGGGTGGGACAAGTAAAATTCAGGCCACTCGGCTCCTTTCTTCCCAGATGCTGCTCGATATGCCGAGTATTTGCAGATTTTTTTGGCTTGTATTTCAGATTGCTACATCCACAGTATTTTTCTTATCTTTTTTCTCCAGTATCTTGGCTGAGCAAAATAAAATCCAATTTAGCATCAAAGATCAGAACACTGAATTACAGGCTTGGGATCCAATTCCCATTATTATACTGACATTTATCCTGATGCATCTTCGTAAGAAATGAATGCAGTTTCAAGCTGATTTTTAAAAATCAGTTATGACCATGTGGACACTCAGCAAAATGGAACTATGGAGAAATCCGCAAGAAGAGATTTCTGTTGCTTGGTGGAGATTGCACATCAAACTTAGATTAACCGAGAGAATTTGTGTGCGGTTGGTAATAAACAAGGCTTTAAGTGTGTATGGCACAACTGTCAGCATTTAACCAGTCAACACCACATAGTTCACCAATATAGAACATTGATAGACTGTTCATCTAGCTAAAACCAACGTTGCGATATTCATGCTGTTGAACATCTATGGGAAAAACGTCACCTGTCTAGTGGTGGGCCCCTCCAAATCCCTCACTGAGCAGGCTGACAGGTAAATCAAACGGAGTACCTGGAGCATTTATACACCTGACTGTGATTCCCCTTCAACTCGATTTTCAAGTTTGCTGATGATACCACGTAGTCGGTCGGATCTCAAACAATGATGAGATGGAATACAAGAAAGATATAGATAATCTGTGAACTGGTGCAACGGTAATAATCACTCCCTCAATGTCAACAAAACGAAGGAGATAGTTATTGAATTCAGGAGGCGTAGTGGAGAACATGCCCCTGTCAACATCAACGAGGACAAAGTGGAAATGGCCGAGAGCTTCAGGTTTCTAGATGTCCAGATCACCAACAACCTGTCCTAGTCCCTCCACGCTGATTCTATAGTTAAGAAAGCCCACAGAAGCCTCTACTTTCTCAGGAATTTGGACAAAGATGAATTCTATTTTCACAGAGTCATAGAATCCCTACAGTGCAGAAGGAGGCCATTTGGCCCATCGAATATACACCAATCACAATCCCCCCCAGGCCCTATCCCCATAACGCCATGCATTTACCCTAGCTAGTCCCCCCACACAAAGGGGCAATTTAGCATGGCCAATCCACCTAACCCGCACATCATTGGACTTTTTTGGATTTTAAATAAGTCATTGTTTTCTACTGAATTATTCATTTGACAGGCAAGATCCCTGTTACTAGAAACTCATCTTCATTTTAAAAAAGAACACATCAGAAAGAACATTCAACAATTTACATTTTCAGCAACCAAAATTAACAACCAGAGAACAGAAATGCCCTCAGGCTAGACCAGTATCTTCCACCTTCACAATTCTTACATTTACCTCAGAAATGCTTCCCACTCCACATTTCCCTGGCAGCTCGCATTCTTTTGACCATGGCTGGTCTACTTTATATCTGGCTGTATCACCTCAACCAAAGTAACTAGCAGAACTCAGCTTATTAAAATTGCAAAGGTTCTTTGCCCATTGAATAAAACCTGGCCTGATTATCTTCATCCCAGAGTACTTAAGGAAGTGGCCCTGGAAATAGTAGATCCATTTGTCATCATAAGAACATAAGAACATAAGAAATAGGAGCAGGAGTAGGCCATCTAGCCCCTCGAGCCTGCCCCGCCATTCAATAAGATCATGGCTGATCTGAAGTGGATCAGTTCCACTTACCCGCCTGATCCCTATAACCCCTAATTCCCTTATCGATCAGGAATCCATCTATCTGTGATTTAAACATATTCAATGAGGTAGTCTCCACCACTTCAGTGGGCAGAGAATTCCAGAGATTCACCACCCTCTGAGAGAAGAAGTTCCTCCTCAACTCTGTCCTAAACTGATCCCCTTTATTTTGAGGCTGTGCCCTCTAGTTCTAGCTTCCTTTCTAAGTGGAAAGAATCTCTCCACCTCTACCCTATCCAGCCCCTTCATTATCTTATAGGTCTCTATAAGATCCCCCCTCAGCCTTCTAAATTCCAACGACCACAAACCCAATCTGCTCAGTCTCTCATAATCAACTCCCCTCATCTCTGGTATCAACCTGGTGAACCTTCTCTGCACTCCCTCCAAGGCCAATATATCCTTTCGCAAATAAGGGGACCAATACTGCACACAGTATTCCAGCTGCGGCCTCACCAATGCCCTGTACAGCAAGACATCTCTGCTTTTATATTCTATTCCCCTTGTGATATAGGCCAACATCCCATTTGCCTTCTTGATCACCTGTTGCACCTGCAGACTGGGTTTTTGCGTCTCATGCACAAGGACCCCCAGGTCCCTTTTCACAGTAGCATGTTGTAATTTTTTTCCATTTAGATAATAATCCAATTTGCTATTATTTCCTCCAAAGTGAATAACCTCACATTTGTCAACGTTATACTCCATGTGCCAGATCCTCGCCCACTCACTCAGCCTGTCCAAATCTCTCTGCAGACCTTCTATGCCCTCCACACGATTCACTTTTCCACTTATCTTTATGTCGTCTGCAAACTTTGTTACCCTACATTCAGTCCCCTCCTCCAGATTGTCTATATAAATGGTAAATAGTTGAGGCCCCAGTACCGATCCCTGCGGCACGCCACTAGTTACCATCTGCCAACCAGAAAAGAACCCATTTATTCCAACTCTCTGCTTCCTGTCAGATAGCCAATCCCCAATCCACGCTAACACCCTACCCCCAACTCCGTGTGACCCAATCTTCTTCAGCAACCTTTTGTGAGGCACCTTATCAAACGCCTTTTGGAAATCCAAAAACACAGCATCCACCGGTTCCCCTCCGTCAACCGCACTAGTCACATCTTCATAAAAATCCAACAAGTTCGTCAAGCACGACTTTCCCCTCATGAATCCATGCTGCGTCTGCTTAATCTTTCGGGAGGCGGAAGAAGGGGCTTAAGGCTCCGAAAGCTTGTGGCTTTTGCTACCAAATAAACCTGTTGGACTTTAACCTGGTGTTGTTAAACTTCTTACTGTGGTATAGTGCAGTCAGATGTTGAGTAAAGTTCCCTCTTCCCCAAGAATGTGCTGCTCCAAAATCAGAGGTGTGCTCTTTTCACACAATTGAACAGCTTCATTTCTTGCATCAACCATCCTGAGGCAGTTCTGAAAAGAGAATATATACCAACCAGGACTCGATAGGTTTAATACTGGAGGGCAGATTTTATGAATTTGTGGCCCTGAGGTGAGGCTTTCCATGCTAGGAACAGACGTAGTGAATTTGGATGCAAAGTGGGTTCTACAGGATTTTCATTTCAGTAAATGGGCTGGAAAATCCTACGGGATTCACTAACTTCCATGACCAGGTTTCCAAAATCCATTCTCAGCACATGAATTTCCATGCCTGATGCACATTTTTGTCTTTGAGAATCTAAACAAAAAAAAACATATATTCCATCAGTGGAATGTCAAACTTTCATTTCAGGAGGTTGAGAAATGAGTTTCAAAGGAAGAACATGATTTATTTTTATTTTGAATGGTTATACTTGTATTTGAAAATGGCATTGCTCTATTTCAGAGAAATGTCAAAAGATTCAATATATGATACACACTCTTCATAATAATTTTATTTATTTAAAATACATATTTATTTAGAAATATTTTAAATTGAAGTAATCTCTATGATTTTTGGTTATGCTTTTCAACCTCGGTTGTATCCATCACCATGGGGCTTAATCCTTTATTTTTGTCTCTCAACAAGATCATCAGAGATTGCAAGTCAATGGACAAAACAGTTGAGCGAACTTACTTGACAGAATAATTATCCACAATTGTTTTAGATCACAAAGAAACTGAACAATTAGGAACTCCATTTTTCTAATTAAATGGATTGACAATGTTGTTTATGTCAATAATTAGAAAACTATCAATTGTCCATAAAATTGTAAATTTAACAAAAGCAACAATTGCAGGGATTATACGGCCCCCTCTATGTAAATAAATCACTTCTCATCTTTATTGAATTCAATGTATTTTTCTTAGGGCAAGATTTCCTTTTTTGATTGCCCTTTTTATCATTCCTGGCATCCCGTTGGGACGCAATCATAACATTATTATGTATCACAGCAAAAACTTAGCCAAACACAATGGGGCAAATTTTGCCCTTCCACCGGCCACGGAAGGTCTACCATGGAAAGGTCCGTTGACTTCGGGTGGGATTTTCCGGTTTCGGGGCGAAAGCGGCTGGAAAATCCCACCCAATATATCGCTAACAATGACTCCTTAACATTTTCCAGATAGTCAATTGACCAGAGCGAGTAATGGCAATTTCAATGATTCCAGCGAGGTTTATATGCAAATTGTGTGCTTAATGATTGAAGAATAATTGTGATAATCCCAATTTAGGAAAGTAATAACTTATTACATAGGAACAGGTCATTCAGCATTTTTCCAATTGTGAATTAGATCATGGCGGACCTGCCTATTAATTCTATTTTTCTGCATTGGTTCCATGAGACTTGATATCATTATCTGACAAATATCTATGAAATATCTCTGTTTTAACATTTTCATTGTATGTATTCTCAGTGGTTTCTGAGGAAGAGGCTGGAGAAGAAGGGAAATACCAGATTTCCACTATGTTTTTGTGAGGCATTTTGACATCCCCCCGAACTGCCTGGCTCAAATGTTATTGTTTTGAGCCCTCTTCCTGGACATCCCAACCAGAAGAAATAGTTTCTCCCTAATTATCCTATCAAATCCTTAAATTACGTTAAATATTTAATTCAATCATTCTTTAATCTCCTATACTCAAGGAAATAGGAGCCCATTCTGTGCAAACAGTTCTTGGAGAGAAAAAAAACCTCCTATCTCCTTTTTCTTCTTATTCTTAAACTGTGTCCCCTAGTTCTAGTCTTCTCCACAAGAGGAAACATCTTCCCAGTATTTACCTCAATCAAACCCTCTCTTTTCCTATCTGATATGTTTTCATCATAGAAAAAATCATAGAAACCCTACAGTGCAGAAGGAGGCCATTCGGCCCATCGAGTCTGCACCGACCACAATCCCACCCCACATATTTTACCCGCGAATCCCTCTAACCTATGCATCCCAGGACAATTTTTAACCTGGCCAATCAACCTAACCCGCACATCTTTGGACTGTGGGAGGAAACCGGAGCACCCGGAGGAAACCCACGCAGACACGAGGAGAATGTGCAAACTCCACACAGACAGTGACCCGAGCCGGGAATCGAACCCGGGACCCTGGAGCTGTGAAGCAGCAGTGCTAACCCACTGTGCTACCGTGCCGCCGTGTTTTGATAAGATCATCTCTCATTTTTTCAAAACTCCAATGGGTAAAGACTCAAACTATTTCTACATAGTATAAGCTCTTCATAGGACCATAATAAGACCATAAGAAATAGGAACAGAGTTCGGCCATTCAGCCATCTGCTCCACCATTCAATCATTCCTGGAATGAATCAAATGAACCTTCTTTGAATTGCTTCTAATGCAATTATATCCTTTTTCAAATAAGGAAGTCAAAACTTTACACATACTCCAGATGTGTGGTCTCTTTGAGGCCTGCATAGCTGCAGTAATGATATGGAGATGCCGGCGTTGGACTGGGGTAAACACAGTAGGAAGTTTAACAACAGCAGGTTAAAGTCCAACAGGTTTATTTGGTAGCAAAAGCCACACAAGCTTTTGTGTACCATGCCTCGGGACATCCTTTCTTGCAGCGTATCAGGTAGACAACGTTGGCCGAATTGCAAGAGTAGGTACCGTGTACCTGGTGGATGGTGTTCTCACGTGAGATGATGGCATCTGTGTCTATGATCCGGCACGTCTTGCAGAGGTTGCTGTGGCAGGGTTGTGTGGTGTCATGGTCACTGTTCTCCTGAAGGCTGGGTAGTTTGCTGCGGACAATGGTCTGTTTGAGGTTGTTTGAAGGCAAGAAGTGGGGGTGTGGGGATGGCCTTGGCGAGATGTTCGTCTTCATCAATAGCTTGTGTGGCTTTTGCTACCAAATAAACCTGTTGGACTTTAACCTGGTGTTGTTAAACTTCTTACTGTAGCTGCAGTAAAACATCCCTACTTCCATTTCTTTTGTAATAAACCCAACATTCCATTTACCTTCATAATCACTTGCTGTACCTGCAAATAACTGTGATTCATGTACCTGGACACAAAGATCTCTCTGTACCCCGGGTTCTGCTGTCTCTCCCCAGTGTACTGCTTTTCTATTCTTCCTACCAAAGTAGACAAGTTCACATTTTCCCACGTGATAGCTTATCTGCCAATTTTTTGCCCACTTACTTAACCTATCTATATCCCTTTATAATCTCTTTCTTCTTGTCAACTTGCTTTCCTACCTACCTTGGTGTAATCAGCAAATTTAGCTATCAGACATTTAGTCCATTCATCTAAGTCGTTGATATAGATTGTAGATAGTTCAAGTCCCAGCACTGATTCCTGTGGCACTGCACTGGTTATAGCTTGTCATCCAGTAACTGACCCATTTATCCCTACTCTCTGCTTCCTGTTAGCTAACCACTCTATACTTGCTAATTATTTTCTTATTAGCTCTTATTTTGTAATAACCTTTGATATGACACCTTATCAAATGCCTTTTGGAAGTCCAAGTAGACCACATCTACATGTTCTCCTTTATCCACCTTGCTTGTTACTTCCTCAAAGAACTCTAATAAATTAGTTAAATATGATTTCCATTCCAGAAAACCATGTTGAATCGGCCTGATCCCATTATGATTTTCAATGTATCCTGCTATAAATTCTTCAATGATAGATTCAAGTAATTTCCTTATGGAAGATTCAAGTAATTTCCCTATGGCCTGCAGTTTTTTACTTTATGTCTCCCTTCATCATTGAATAATGATGTTTCATTTGCTATTTTCTAATCCACTGGGACCCTTCCAGAATTTAAGGAATTTTGGACTAATATTATGACTAATATTGGGCCAGGATTTTCCATTGGGCGTGTTTTCCTGCAGCAGAAGCCACTGGTGGTATCTTCCAGTTCCGCTGAAGTCAATGGGCATTTACATTGGTTGCCGGCCGCACTAGCAGGGAATCCTTTGGTGGGACTGGAAGATCCCACTGGCAGAAAGGGCCGGAAATTTCCACCAATGGCTCTACTATCTCGGCAGTCACTTCCTTTAAAACCAGCCATCAGATCCTGGGGACCTCTCAGCCTTTAGGTCTAATAGTTTTCCCAGTGCCTTTCTCCTGGTGAGTGGTTATTGTTTTAAATTACCTCGCCCTTTCACCTCTTGATTATCAAATCATTTTGGGATAATTTCAAAGTCTTTTTTAAAAATTAATTCGTGGGACATGGGCGTCACTTGCTGGCCAGCATTTAGTGCCCATCCCTAGTTGCCTGAGGGCAGTTGAGAGTCATAACAGTGACATCATGACAATGGCATCACAGCACTGACATCGTGACAATGACATTATGACAGTGACAGCAGGGCAGTGACATCATGACAATGACATCATGGCAGTGGCACCATCCCATTGCCTGCCCACTGCCCACCCCCCTCATTAATAGCCTTCTAAAGCCCTCCTCCTGCCACCTCTGAAAGTTTACCCACAGCAGGGGAGGTCAGTGCCATGTCTCCAGGATGCTCAACAAGAGCAAGGTGAATGGACTGTGGAGGTGGGTGTAGGCGGTGGCGCTGGAGTCACTTGGAGGTCAGACCAGGTAAGGACAGATTTCCTTCCCTAAACATTAGTGAACCAGATAGGTTTTTCCGACAATTGACAATGGTTCATGGTCATCAGTCGATTCTTAATTCCAGATATTTTTTATTAAATTCAAATTCCACCATCTGCTGTGGCAGGATTTGAACCCAGGTACCCAGAACATGAGTTGAGTTCCTGGATTAATAGTCTAGTGATAATACCACTGGGCCATTGCCTTCTAGAAATGAAGAGAGACACAAGTTCACAGTTCAATGATTCTACTGTTCACTAGTTTTCCATTTTTCATTCCTCATACTCAATCTCTAGAGGACCAACACTCACTTGAGTTACTCCTTTTCTTTTTACATAATTGCAGCAACCCTTAGTGCCTATTTTAATATTTTTAGTTCTCCTTCTCACGTAGACTAGTTTTTCCATCTTCATTATATTTTTTAGATGTCCTTGGCTGGTTCTTAAAATCAATCCAATCAGTCCAAAGATGTGCGGGTTAGGTTGATTGGCCATGCTAAAATTGTCCCTTAGTGTCCTGAGATGCGTAAATTAGAGGGATTAGTGGGTAAAATATGTAGGGATATGGGGGTTGGGCCTGGGTGGGATTGTGGTCGGTGCAGACTTGATGGGCCAAATGGCCTCTTTCTGCACTGTAGGGTTTCTATGATTCTATGATTCTTACCTGTCAAAATCTTCACAGAATTGTACAGTGTTTCTTTCAATTTGATATTCTCCTTAACCTTCTATTTAACTACAGATAACGCATTCTTCTCAAAGAATCTTTCTTACTAGGATAAATCTTTGCTGAAAGTTACTAATTCCTGGCTCCCCAGCATCGGACTTGGGGGGCACCCCAAAGATGCGCTGGGGAATCCATCTCAGAAGTTATGCAACAATTCTCCAGAAGCCTGAACTTCCTCTGGACAATTGCATTGTGCTGGGACAAAGCGATTTAAATCACAAACTTTGCATGGTTCTGCTAATTAGTTAGACTAATGGGTGGCACAGTGGTTAGCACTGTTGCCTCACAGCGCCAGGGACATGGGTTCGATTCACGGCTTGGGTCGGTGCGGAGACTTGCATGTTCTCCTCATGTCTCCTTGAGTGTTTCCTCCGGGTGCTCCGGTTTCCTCCCACAGTCCAAAAGATGTTCTGGTTAGGTGTATTGGCCATGCTAAATTCTCCCTCAGTGCACCCGAACAGGCACCGGAGTACGGCGACTCAGGGATTTTCACAGTAACTTCATTGCTGTAAGCCTACTTGTGATACTAATAAATAAAATAAATAATAGTTACTCTGAAAGAGTTAGAAGAAATAAAAGCACTTCGAACTTCAGCCTAATTTTAATAGCAGATTGGACTCCACCCATACTCCCAACCCCACAGGAGACTCTCATACATACCCCTCCACTCAGCACATTCCCATGGTATTCCTCATTCCCAACCCTCCCCACCTGCACAGGAATCCCAAACCCCCAACTCAACCTTACCCCCCCCCAAGCCAACCCCTTTTCCTGACCACCCCACATCCTATCCTGACCCTATCCCCTCAACCAGCCTCACCCCCACCCTCATGTCCGCTCCCTCCAACCCTCACCCAGCCCCATTGTCTGACCCCCTACCTTTCCATGACCGCCGATGTCATAACCCCAGCCCCGCACCAAGCTTCATTTCTGACACCCCAACAAGCCCTCCCATATCTGACCCACCACAACCCCCAGATATCCGGCCCCACTCCCCACGTCCAAAACCCCATCTCTAATGTCCGCTCCTCCCATCTCCTTAATATCCGACTCCCCAATCCCCTTCATGTCCAACCCTCCCAACACCCCCACATCTGCCTACCCCATCGCCCATGTCTAACCCCCCACTGCCTGACGTCCAATTCTCTGACCCCACCCCCATGTCTAACCGCCCCAGCTCCCATGATCTAGTTTCCCAGTTCACTTTCGCAAACTCTGCCTTCAAATTTTATAACTATCTTTATTTATGTTTAAAACATAAGTCTTAGACCTACATTTCTCACCTTCAAACTGAATGTGAAATTCTATTCTTGCAGGGAGATTTGCTCGTGTTATTGGGGAGCGTTTAAACTAGATTTGCAGGGGGGTGGGAACCAGAGTGCCAGAGCAGATAGTGGAGCAGGGGTAAAAAGACAGGTTAGTTCAAGCAAAATCACAAATGGAAGGGTAGAGTGTGGTGGAAATAATTTTTTGAGGTGTGTCTATTTCAATGCCAGGAGTATTGTGGGGAAGGCAGATGAGCTGAAGGCGTGGATAGATACGTGGAAATATGACATTATAGCCATTAGTGAAACTTGGCTACAGGAGGGGCAGGACTGGCAGCTCAATGTTCCAGGGTTCCAATGTTTCAGGCGGGATAGAGGCAGAGGGATAAAAGGTGGGGGGGTGGCATTGTTGGTCAGGGAAAATGTTACAGCGGTACTCAGGCAGGATAGATTAGGGAGCTTGTCTACAGAGGCCCTATGGGTGGAGCTGAGAAACAGGAAAGGTATGACCACATTAATGGGCTTGTATTATAGACCACCCAATAGTCAGCGAGAATTGGAGGAGCAAATCAGCGGAGAGATAGCTGACAACTGCAAGAAACACAAAGTTGTGATAGTAGGGGATTTTAATTTTCCACATATAGATTGGGACTCGCATACTGTTAAAGGTTTAGACGGGGTAGAGTTTGTAAAATGTGTTCAGGAGAATTTTCTACATCAGTATATAGAGGTGCCAACGAGAGAGGATGCGATATTGGATCTCCTACTGGGAAATGAGTTAGGGCAGGTGATGGATGTGAGTGTGAGGGAACAGTTTGGATCCAGTGATCATAATGCCATTAGTTTCAACCTGATCGTGGATAAGGATAGATCTGGTCCTCGGGTTGAAGTTCTGAACTGGAAAAAGGCCAAATTTGATGAAATGAGAAGGGATCTGGGAAGTGTGGATTGGCACAGGCTGTTCTCTGGTAAGGATGTAAATGGAAAGTGGGAGGCCTTCAAAGGATACATTTTTGAGAGTGCAGAGTTTGTATGTTCCTGTCAGGATTAAAGGCAAAGTAAATAGGAATAAGGAACCTTGGTTCTCGAGGGAGATTGTAACACTGATTAAGAGGAAGAGAGAGTTGTATGAAATGTACAGGCAGCAAGGAACACATCAGATGCTCGAGGAGTATAAAAAGTGCAAGAAGCTACTTAAGAGGGAAATCAGGAGGGCTAAAAGAAGACATGAGGTTGCTTTGGCAGACAGAGTGAAGGAAAATCCAAAGAGCTTCTATAGGTATGTTAGGAGCAAAAGGATAGTGAGGGATAAAATTGGTCCTCTTGAAGACCAGAGTGGTACACTGTGTATGGAACCAAAAGAGATGGGGGAGATACTAAATGGTTTTTTTGCATCCGTATTTACTGAGGAAATGGGCATGGAGTCTACGGAAATAGGGCAAACTGGTAGGGAGGCCATGGAACCTTTACAGATTAAAGGGGAGGAGGTGCTCACTGTCTTGAGGCAAATCAGAGTGGATAAATCCCCAGGACCGGACAGGGTATTCCCACGGACCTTGAGGGAAGCTAGTGTTGAACTTGCAGGGGCCCTGGCAGACATATTTAAAATGTCAGTATTCACGGGGGAGGTGCCGGATGATTGGAGGGTGGCTCATGTTGTTCCGTTGTTTAAAAAAGGTTCCAACAGAAATCCGGGAAATTATCGGCCAGTAAGTTTGACGTCGGTGGTGGGCAAGTTATTGGAAGGTGTGATAAGGGATAGGATCTACAAATATTTGGATAGACAGGGACTTATTAGGGAGAGTCAACATGGCTTTGTGTGTGGTAGGTCATGTTTGACCAATCTATTAGAGTTTTTCGAGGAGGTTACCAGGAAAGTGGATGAAGGGAAGGCGGTGGACGTTGTCTACCTGGATTTCAGCAAGGCCTTTGACAAGGTCCCTCATGGGAGGTTAGTTAGGAAGGTTCAGTCGCTAGGTATACATGGGGAGGTAGTAAATTGGATAAGACACTGGCTCAATGGAAGAAACCAGAGAGTGGTTGTGGAGGATTGCTTCTCTGAGTGGAGGCCTGTGACTAGTGGTGTGCCGCAGGGATCGGTGTTGGGTCCATTGTTGTTAGTCATCTATATCAATGATCTGGATGATAATGTGGTAAATTGGATCAGCAAGTTTGCTGATGATACAAAGATTGGAGGTGTAGTGGACAGTGAGGAAGGTTTTCAAAGCTTGCAGAGGGATTTGGACCAACTAGAAAAATGGGCTGAAAAATGGCAAATGGAATTTAACGCAGACAAGTGTGAGATATTGCACTTTGGAAGGACAAACCAAAGAAGAACGTACAGGGTAAATGGTAGGACTCTGAAGAGTGCAGTTGAACAGAGGGATCTGGGAATACAGGTACAGAATTCCCTAAAAGAGACGTCACAGGTGGATAGGGTCGTAAAGAGTGCCTTTGGTACATTGGCCTTTATAAATCGGAGTATCGAGTATAAAAGTTGGAGTGTTATGGTAAGGTTATATAAGGCATTGGTGAGGCCGAATTTGGAGTATTGTGTACAGTTTTGGTCACCTAGTTACAGGAAGGATGTAAATAAGATTGAAAGAGTGCAGAGAAGGTTCACAAGGATGTTGCCGGGACTTGAGAAGCTGAGTTACAGAGAGAGATTGAATAGGTTGGGACTTTATTCCCTGGAGCGTAGAAGATTGAGGGGAGATTTGATAGAGGTGTATAAGATTTTGATGGGTATAGATAGAGTGAATGCAAGCAGGCTTTTTCCGCTGAGGCTAGGGGAGAAAAAAACCAGAGGGCATGGGTTAAGGGTGAAAAGAGAAAAGTTTAAAGGGAATATTAGGGGGGGCTTCTTCACGCAGAGAGTGGTGGGAGTGTGGAATGAGCTGCCGGATAAAGTGGTAAATGCGGGGTCACTTTTAACATTTAAGAAAAACTTGGACGGGTTCATGGATGAGAGGGGTGTGGAGGGATATGGTCCAAGTGCAGGTCAGTGGGACTAGGCATAAAATGGTTCGGCACAGACAAGAAGGGCCAAAAGGCCTGTTTCTGAGCTGTAATTTTCTATGGTTCCATCATGTTATGATTGCTTCGAGCTCATGCCCGGACTCAATACCAGCCCAGCCACGTAAAACACTAGTCATACTCTAATGATTGTTAATTGAATATTCCTACTCACTAGGAATGGACCTGCCTCCTATCCTGTTTTGTGCAAAATAATTTAAAGGCCAGAATTTTATGGTCCTCTGGAGCAGGATGATTGGCAAAGGAGCTGAAGGTTTAAGCACCATGGCAGTGACATCATGAGAGTGACATTATAATAGTGACATCATGACAATGACATCACAGCACTGACATCATGACAATGACATCATGACAGTGACAGCAGGGCAGTGACATCATGATAATGACATCATAGCAGTGGCACCATCCCATCACCTGCCCACTGCCCACCCCCTCATTAATAGCCTTCTAGAGCCCTCCTCCTGCCACCTCTGCAAGTTTACCCCAGCAGGGGCGGTCAGTGCCATGTCTTCAGGATATTCAACAAGAGCAAGGTGTATGGACTGCAGGCGTGGGTGTAGACGGTGTCTCCTAGTTGTGTATCCCTGTCTGAGCTCCCCACAACTGCATTCCTGTCCCCTTGACCTGTCATACTTCTACACCACCCCCGTCCCTCCCCACCCCACTCCCCCCTGCCCCCCACCGCCCCCATTCACTGGCCTTGCCGAGGATTGTGAGCTTCACATTGGCAAAACTCCAACTCATCTCAGGCTGGGCTCTGTCACTGAATTCCTTCCCCCGGAACTGTTGCAGCTGCAGCAGTGGCTGCTGCTAGGATCAGAGAACTGCTGGTCTTCAGCTTGGGAGGGGATGGAAGTCCCACCTCAAGTCAGTTAAAGCCTAAAAACAGTTAAATTGGTGGTGACCGAGCTAACGAAATTCAGTTAGGGTTTTCCCCTGGCTTTTATATTGAAGAGCAGGAACCCGTCCCCATAGTAAAGTTAAGCCCAAAGAGTCCATTCATTGCCAACTTCTGATCTGTAATCTGTAGTTATTTTTTATTCCAGCTCAGGTTGTAGACAACTAAAATGCACAATCTTTTTTGTTTCCTCCAAAACCTTTTATTAATGTTTTGTTTACACTTCAGCCCCACGCTCCTGATCTACGGACGCCCAATGCGGAGGTGGGGTGGGGAAGGCAGAGGACCTGCTCCTGGGCCTGGCAAAATTCACCATAAACAGGTCCAGGCAGTGAGCGACTAAGGGGGTCATCTTAACTGAGTGCCTGCCCCTCTACAGTGGCTATATTCGCAGCCAGGTGTCCCTGGAGAGGGAGCATGCGGTGTCCGAGGGCACTGTTAACACCTTCCGTGCCCGCTGGGCACCGCAGGGGCTGGGCTGCATTATCGACCCCTTTAATCACAATTTGATTTGATGTTTTAAGTTTCCCTTCTACTTCATCCTTTGTTTCGGGCTTTTGGGAGCTGCCCATTTAATTTGTCCGTTAGTTAATTTGATTTAGTTTATTTGGTTGATCAAGAAGATTGATGTGGACATCTCTGGCAAAGCAAGCACTTATCGCCCATCTCTTGTGAGCCTTCTTCTTAAACTTTTATTAGTAATTTTTGATACAACTGACTGGTTTGTGAGTCCACCTCAGAGGACAATTAAAGGTCAGCTCATCTTGGTGTGGGACTGGATAGATTGGAGCAATAGTTTACTTAATTCATCTTTGATGGACTAGTTGTTTCATTGACCTTCAGTCTACATTTATTTCAGCTGTTTGGAGTTTCTCTTGCTTCTCCAATTTATTTTCTACTCATGTCTTTAGATTTCCTCAGTAGCCTTCACAAACACGCAACCTTTCTGCATTCTTCTATCTTTTGAAATATTTTGATTCCTTTTATATTCTGCCTAATTTTCTCTTTGAGCCACGTTTTTGCTGCGCTTGTTTCTTTTTGACAGAATATATTCCAAGTTAAGATATTGAATGCTAGCCAGTTTTAAAACTGAATCAATACAGATAGTTGAGTCAGGCTTGCTGCTTTAATGATTTAAATTAGACACTTAACTGCTTTACTGAAACGCAACCGGTCCATTCAGATCAATGTTGCAGCCGCTGAAGCAGAGGCCGCCAATTTCAGTTCCATAGTGTCACCGGAACCAGCACAGAATCCAGAGAAGTTGAAAATGGCAATTCTATCACTCCCTCCTGACCCACACAGTGCATCATGCTTGTCAGGATGTTAGCGCAGGTGGACGATTGATGTCCTGGAAGTGCAGAGTGAGCAGATCTGGATATCAAATAACCTCTGAGACTAATTTGATGGAAAATCTGCCAATTGTACTTCGTGGGCTCAGTCAATGCTCTTTCCTCTTCATTCACAACTGAACGTGTGTTCAACTGCATGAAGCGTTATTTAGAGGGATAGTCACTTAGAGGGATTGCCGGTGAGGAGCTTTTGACTTACTTTTCTTCTTGCAGGCAGTGCTGTTGCGCTCTGGGCGATCAGAGGAGTTTTCTCTCCTGCTGACTGAAAGACGCAAAGTTCTGGGGATGGTAGTTGCAGTCATTCCTGGGCTACAACATAACATTCGGGAGATGGATTTTCACTACCAAGGCTTTCGTGCCTTGGTTTAAAGGGTCACATTAGGCCCAATTTTCGCTTGGGGGAGTCAGGGGTGGGGTAAAATCAGACCTGCAAGCAGATTGTAGGCGGCCATGGGCAAATGCCAAGACAGTTGGGTTAGAAGGCCCACCTTGGTTCTCTAGATTTTGTCCCAGTTGTTCTAGAAGTTGTTAGAAACTTCTAGCCCTCAAGCCTCATATCCCTCACCCCACCCACCCCCCCATACCTTCTCATATCCCAATGCCGCCTCCATTCCTACTCACTCCCCCCCATTTAACCTCTATGCCCTCCTTCCACCCCATGCCAAGTCATACTTCCATGCCACTTCTCTGTCAAGTCAATGCCCCGCCCCCCCCCCCCCCCCCACCCCCCCACCCCCCCACCCCAGTGCCAGCTCCAGAGGCAGTCACCCAATTTCCAGCATGGGCAGAACTCAGAAGTCATCTAATACAGTTCTCACTCATACACCCTTGGAAGTGAAAAATTCCCATTCATGAAATCCATTCAAAGCTTTTAAATCTACTCAATCTCCTTAATTTGTTATAAAAACAAACATACTTCCATTAAATAGCCACACCAAAGACAGGTAGTCCTTTAAATCTTCTTTAAACTGTCAATTAAACAATGAACTCTGAATTCCCTACTGAGACAATGCTGCAATAGCTTTGAAACTCAGCCAAATGTTCACAGTGATATAATAACAGCTTTTGGGAAACATCTACAAATAACTGTATTAAAACTATGGAACTGGTAGTCAATATTTTGAACCTACAGCAGATGGTTTGTCAATAAAAACAGTTCAGCAGACTTTTTTAAAACTCTCACTGACAGTTTAAGCTTGTTTCTTCAAGTTTGAAGAACAAGGCATGTAAAGAAACTTCAGATTATGACAGTTAAATAAACCTTACCCACCCTTCAAGTGCATTTACATCTACTCCATCAATTCACAGCTCCAATATTTCAGATTAAGACCGTTGAAACAATCACTTTGGGGCGAGTTTGAAGACAGCACTAAATTCCTGCTGAGATTGGGTTCCCACCTACTTGAATCACTCCCTGTCTCCTATCCACACCGGTAAAAAGTATTCAGCCCAGGGAATAAGGGCTGTAGGTAAGCTGTAAGCTGAGCAAAAGAAAGGAGGATTCACAATAGAAAGTTCTACGTAGCAAACAGTGCAGGGAACATACCTACTTGCACCTTAGCTAGGAGCACAGTTCACCAAGGAGGTGGTCACTAAACTGTACCACCTCCTTCAACAGGAACTATAGAAGTACAGCAGAGAGAGGACAAAGTTACCAGTGGCCATCGTGGTCACCATCACCCTCAACCACTATGCAAGCAAATCCCTCAAGGTGGGAGCTGACAATATTGTAAACATTTCCCAGTTTGCTGTTGACTGCTGGGAGGTGACAAAGGCCCTGTCCACCACAAGAGAATTTTGTCATCTTCTCTCATCCCAGAGACAGGCAGGAGGAGCGGGCACATGACTTTGTCAGAATAGTGGGATGCCAATGGTGCAGGGAGTACAGGCATTTGGCTCGGTGGGTCTCACACGTAAACAGAGAGATGTACTGAAACCACAAGGGCAACATTCCAGCAACATTCATTGGTGGGCAACCATACCCAACCCACCATGTCGATGAATGCCTGTTATCCAGGCAGCAGCTGGGTCACCTTCACCCTGAAGTATTCAGCCATCTTTGGGTTGCCATCACAAACCAGAGGATGACAAGGGCTATCCTATATACAGCTGGTTCATGACTCCCCATAGCCACCGTAGCATGCGAGGAATACACATTTGTGATGTGAGCCATGCAGCCACAATAAGCATTCTGAAATAGATTATCAATACCCTGAAGCAACAGTTTTGCTGCCTGGATCTGTAGGGTGAGGAGCCTACCTTTGTGCTGGTCTTCCATATCCTTCACAATCTTGCCATAATGCATGCACAGCCTTTACTACCTGGCTTAACGGAAATAAGCCAGGAGCTTCCAGTGATCCTGAATGCTCTCAGCAACACTTGATGCAACGACTTTAGTCCCACCCTGCCCTATGACACACAGAGTTATTTCCTCCAGAGGGCTCTGGAGATGTCAACGTGCCTAATCTCTTCTGGTTCTGTTCTGCTCTCTGCTGTTATCGACAACCTGTAAGAGAGACCCCAGACTGTGTCTGGCATTGTTGAACGGTTGGAGGCATGTGAAAGCAATGAGCGGGATGTTTGGGGCTGGCTGCATTGGTAGATACATGAGGGTGATTAGAGTTTCTGAACATTAGACCTGGGCCCTCATGCTAGGTGGTGCTGATGAGTGACGATTGGGGGTGTGATGCATTGAGCAGGGTGACAGGTTGGTGTTGCAGTGAGTAAGGGAGGTCCAGTGAAGATACAGTCACCGACACTGATCACGCGTGTGAAGTCATTGACTTCTTCCAGCAATGCTGTGAGGTGCTTGAGGGTAGACTTTGCCTTTTCTCAGGATTTTGCTTGAAGGCCTCTTGGTCCTGTGCAGAAACATTGAGCAGGATTTTGAACGCCCTGCCACCAGGGCCAGGAGCGAAGGCAGGTGGATGCGACACATCTTCCCAGGTTCCATCCGGCCTCAGTCCATCTTCATACAGGGGAATGGGGATTTGGCAAAATTACCCACATGTGGTGAATAACCAAACTACAAAATTAACAACCACCCAAGGCTAATTAAAGGAGTTTGACCAGAGGTCCATAAAATAATGAGGGGCATAGATCAGCTAGATAGTCAATATCTTTTCCCAAAGGGACGGGAGTCTAAAACTAGAGGGCATAGGTTTAAGGTGAGAAAGAAGAGATACAAAAAGGTCCAGAGGGACAATTTTTTCACACAGAGGGTGGTGAGTGTCTGGAACAAGCTGCCAGAGGTAGTAGTAGAGGCGGGTACCATTTTGTCTTTTGAAAAGCATTTAGACAGTTATATGGGTAAGATAGGTTTAGAGGGATATGTGCCAAATGCGGGCAATTGGGACTAGCTTAGTGGTTAAAAAGAAAGGGCGGCATGGACAAGTTGGGCTGAAGGGCCTGTTTCCATGCTGCAAACCTCTATGACACTATGGACTCTATGTCCAGGACTTTCCGATCAGCCGCCAAGTTCCTGCAGCTGGCGGGGCCTGTTTAGGTACCTGGAGGCAGCCTCACACCGACAGAACAGTAGGCCAGTACTCCAGCTGGGCCTAAGGGCCCTCCCTGCCTTCTTGGGTGTTGCAGCAGCTGTAAGCCACCCTGCAAGCTGAACTCATTCAAATGAGGGGGAAGCAGCAAGCGGTGGAGCTTGAACTAGTCACGAATCATGACATCAGTGCCCAAAAATAAGAGCCATTGAAATTTTCATCCATTCTGAAATGGGAGGCTCACCTCCTGATTTTCTAAAGCCTTTCAGATATCAACAAGACACAACTCAGGAGTGTAACCTGGATGGGGACAGGTCCAACAACACTCAACAGATCAACAACATGCTGGACAAGGCAACCCATTTAGTTGGAGTCCATCCACCATTTTAAATATCCATTCCTTCCTGAACCTGTGTACTGTGGCTGTGGTATGATTACCTGTAGCAGGCACCAACTCGTCCAGGCTTCAATGACAACACATCTCAAATCTGTGACCAATTCCGAGGACAAAAGCAGCAGATTAATACCAACACCAGCACCTATAGGTTGCCTTCCAACACATCCCAATTGGAGCGCGCATCACCATTCCTTCACTGTCGCTGGGTCAAAATCATGGAATTGCCCACTGAACAACATTGTGGGAATCCTTTCAGCCCAGGGACTAGCTGATGTGGCTCATTATACCCTTGTCAAGGGAAGCTAGGGGCAAGCCAATGATGTCCATATCCCAAGACTGAAAATATATATACCATATATATTTTTTAAAATCTTTGAATCATGTTGGATTTATAATCTGTAGCTGCGAAGTTCCTTTGTAGCAGGTTAATGGTGATTGAAGATAATAATAATGAACTTTTTAACATTTATACAGAGGGTCAAGGCCATTGTCAAATTGTGAGCAAAGGTCTTGAATCAGTGGGGAAGGTAATTGTGTTTCAGTTTCAGATACAGTGATAAAAGTACCACTAAAAATAGCTGATGACTCATGTTGTTTGATTACTGCTGTGTCATTGTGCTCTGTACCTTTTCCTGGACCAAATTGATTTCATGGATCTCAGACTCACAGTAACAGAGATTATGGGCTCAATTTTCATCTTAGAGGCGGGTAGTTGGAGTCAGGAAATTTCTTGGCTTGGCCTGATTGCTTCGGGTGACAGTGCCAGGGGGGGTTGGGTGGGAGATCACGGACTGGAGTTGGGCCCAGAAAACCTTTTGGAGACATGAGAGAGCCCACATGAGTAGGAGTGTATTCACGTCTCAGGCCTGATATAAAGGGTCGTGCTGGATGCCATTCACTGTGAGATTCAGGACATTGCAGGAATCACCATTTCGGAGGAGACTTCAGAACACTGTTGTCCGAGTACAAGCTGTAAGTGTTGGTCACCTGGTTATCAATGCTGTAGGAGATGGTCCATCATGGCCCTTCCATGGGAAAGTATAGGTTGTGAAGTCTGCCTATTACACATTTGACCACACAAGAGTCAATCCCTCTTGGCAAAGTTTCACCACACCCAGCCGTATCTTGGCTGCTACCAGGTAACAATATTCTGTAGCAAGTAATATGAGCATTATGGGCCTTATTTTACCATTTTCATTCTAAGTGCTGGGCGGACTTCAAACTGGGAGTGTTTCACTCTGCCTGAAAAAGTAGCAGTGATTCTGAATCGTGCTGCAGAAGCCTGTGGGCGGGGGTTAACACACCTGAAACCCTGCAGCTCCGATCGGTGCCTCCAACTGCGCATGCGCAGTAAAAAAAGATAAAAATGATCCGCCGCCACATTGCTCCCGGGCTGGATAATGCCTCCCTTTGGCCCTTACTGACATTGTCCCACCCCAACAACATTAATGACCCCCATAACCCCCCCCCACCCCCCACTACCCAGACCAATCGTGGCCCCTCCCCCAACCCCCCCCACCGATCACACGCAGAATAGCAATGGACCCCCTTCCCCCCTACAATATCTCACAGAGTGACAGCGGACCCCCCCCCCCCGATCTGAGTGGAGCCATCTGACCCACCTCTGCCCCTCCCCGCCCACACTCCCCCCACCCCCCCCCACCGATCTGAGTCAGAGAGCCGCCGGAAGCTTTGAACTTACCTCCTCAGAAGCTGGAACGCCCGAATCGGATCATTGCTGACCATGTCTGTTTTGCGCTGAATCTGGATGAGCGAATGCAGTGGTAAGGAGGGAAGTGCCGGTAAATTTGGGCGTGCAGCCCATTAAGTCGATTTAAATGGCCAATGGCGGCCATTTCTGGCCGTTGGTAAAGGGGGAACCGGCGCGGAGGCAGGCGCGGATCATGCTACTCACCTCACGCCCGACTTTACCAAACTTTCGTGCCCGGAAACGGGCACAACTTGATGGTAAAATCGGGCTCTGTCTCAGAGGATGTTCTCCGGACACTGCATGCAGATTCTTCATCCATAACCTTTACAGCTATCCACTGTCACCACAGGCACGTGTGGCTCCAAGGGAGCAGACCAGTAGAATCCTATAAGCTCAAGAACACACCTTCCCCTTTTGTGCTACTCCTGCCTAAGCACAGTTCACCCAACCCATGCTGAGTACTGACCCCCATTCCTCCCTCCAACAACAACATCAATTTGTATATAACCCGACATACAGGTTCCAGCATGCGATCACACATAGTTTGTATGTAGCTCCACATGAAGTGAGGAACCTTTTTACCCGTGTGCTTTGGTAATAGATATTAGATATTATTTAGATATTCTGCCAATGTTTAATAATTAAGGACGTGGTTTGGTATGGTACTGAGCTACGTAAATCAGAAAGATTTAATCCAACGTGCAGAAATCTAAGATAGGGCAATTGCCGAATTAGCTTCAGTGTCCAGTTTCTTGATCTTAGCCAATGGTAAATGGAAGGATGATAGGTGAGGGCAGGATCACACTCAGCTGTTATGTCCCCTATTCAGCAACACCTTCCAGCTGGGAGCATGCCCCCTTTAAAGGGTGAGTTAGCGGGGGGTCACATGATCCATCCAGCCAATCACAGCGAGGTGCGCAAATTGAGAGTGGAAGCACGGGCATTCTGGCAGTGGGAGTCTGGGCGGCACGGTGGCGCAGTGGTTAGCTCTGCTGCCTCACAACACCAGAGACCCAGGTTTAATTCTGGCCTCAGGTCACTGTCTGTGCAGAGTTTGCACATTCTCCCCGTGTCGGCGTGGGTTTCCTCCGGGTGCTCTGGTTTCCTCCCACAGTTCAAAGATGTGTGGATTAGGTTGATTGGCCATGCTAAATTGCCCCTTAGTGTCAGGTAGATTAGCAGGGTAAATACGTGAGGTTACGGGGATAGGGCCTGGGTGGGATTGTGGTCGGTGCAGACTCGATGGGGCAAATGGCCGCCTCTTCTGCACTATAGGGATTGCATGAGTCATGGAGTTCAGAAGCATTCTTATCCCGGTCTCGTATATAGTTATTTTCCCCCAAATAAACCCCTGGTCGTTTATCTGCTTTGTTGGTAATTAACTCCTCGCAGCTATTACAGGAGCAAATGAGAAAAAATTGCGCATAGATGGATGGATACTGGCATGTTGAATACTGGAGAGGTGCCAATATCCATCAATCTATGCACATGATCCATTACTTTTCGAAGAGAAAAGATATTGGGAGAAAATTTCCACAACTGGGATATCTACTCTCAGTTTTAATTAGATCACTCTCCTTTTCAGTTCCCAAATGTTTATCAAAGCCTGTATAGCATTGGAAAAAAATTGAACAACAGAAAAGCACAATCAGAAAGAAATCTGACATTAATATTTCCTTCACTAATTCCCTCATCAAATGTTAAATTTATGCTTCACTTATACAATGTTTTGCTTCATCTCTCTCCAACTCAAATGAATGCAATATCATGCTGCACAGTGGCACAGTGGTTAGCATTGCTACCTCACAGCGCCAGGGACCTGGGTTTGATTCCTGGCTTGGGTCACTGTCTGTGCAGAGTCTATGCATTCTCTGCGTGTCTGCATGGGTTTCCTCCGGGTGCTCCGGTTTCCTCCCACTCTCCAAAGATGGGCAGATTAGGTGGATTGGCCATGCTAAATTGCCCCTTAGTGTCAGGAGGACTAGCAGGATAAAGTACTTGGGGTTATGGGGATGGGGCCTGGGTGAGTTTGTGATCGGTGCAGATTGGATGGGCTGAATGGCCTCCTTCTGCACTGAAGGGATTCTATGAATATCCAATGGGCCAAAATGTTTTGCAGTCCTGCAACATTTTGTCTCGTGCATCCTAATCTTTGGTGAGGGTCAGACGATATAATGGACACAGACATAAACCACAAGACATCACAGACATAAACCACAAGACATAAGTAATGGACAAAGTTCATTGATCATTCATCACCTATATTAGATTTCAGCATTTTTCATTTTTCCTCTGGTTGAAGAAATGTTATCCCTCTATCCCCTGTTGAATTAAACATTGATCCAATTTAATTTCCAATGCTTCATCCAACTGAATCAGTATTCACTGCAGTAAGTGGTAGGAGCTCACATAACTGCTTCAAACTTAAATCAAACTGTGCAACACCAGTAACAAACACATTTACACATACAAAATAAACTCCTGTCTGTTGTTTTAACTTAGATATTGACATCTTCGACAACAACAATAGCTTGCATTTAATGTAGAAAAACATGCCAAGATCATCCACAGGGAAGGAGTCTGATAAAAATCAATGTCAAGCCATAGAAGGGATTATGAGGAAGGATGACCGAACGCTCGGCCAAAATGGTTGGTTTTAACGAGGGTCTTTCAGCAGGGGAAGGAGACAGTGAGGTGGTAGAGTTTAATGAGGAAATCCTAGAGTGTGGGGCCCAGATAGCTGAGGCACCAGTGGTGAGGAAAGGAGAGGTGTGGGGCAGGGGTATTGTGACAATGCACAAGTGGCTAAAATCAAGAGACCAAAGAGCTCCAGTGGGGTTAAAGAGTTGGAAGTCAAAGAGATAGGAAGACATGAAGGGATTTTACCACTTCGCTCGGACGAGGCTCATAAAATCCCACACGAGGCCAACGGAGAATTTCATTCTGCAAGCCTCGCCTGCCCCAATTCCAGGACGGGCGAGGCGGTAAAATTCTGGCCCATTAAGGGATTTAAAAATGGGGATGAGAATTTTAAATTGGAGGCACTGGGGGTCAGGGAGCCAGCTAAGTCAATAAGAGCAGACATGATAGGCGAATGGAACTTGATGCAGGGTAGTGTACAGTCAGCAGATGTTTTAGTGAGCTGAAGTTAACAGAGCATTGAGAGGATGGAGCCCTTTTGGGAAGCAGTGTAATTGTGGAGTCTGCAGGTGATGAAAGAGTTTCAGCAGCAGAGGAGCTGAGCCAGAGGCTCAGAGCTGGCGATGCTATTGAGGTGGAAGTGGAGGTGGAGGTCAGGTCAGAAGTGTATCTCGGGGTCAAATAAGACCTTGAAGTTGCAAATTGTCAGCTTCAAATTAAGATAGTGGCTGGGGAGGATATTTATGGTGGGGGCTTGGTCTTCCTGACGTTTATCTGAAATAAATGCAGACTAGATATCGAACAAGTACTCTGGCAGCAGAAAGGCAGTAGAAGAATGAATCTCCATTAAAATAGTATCCAAAGGAACATGCTCTCTACAAATACCAGACAGTGTGCTTTCTATTCAGTAAGATTGCATGGGTAACTGTTATAATTTATGCTGCAACGCTGGGCTCCATGAGACAGGAATGTATATCAGGATTTCAGGTGCAGAGGGCAGTGCATCCAAATCAGGCTCTGCACAATCTCCTCATCCACTAAAATTAAATGACACATAAAATGACACATTGAAAGACACATAAATTGAACATTCAGCATCTAAATTCCTGATTTGTATTTTCATCGTGTAAAACTCTGCTCCACGAGTATTAAGTCATAAAAGTTATCCATGACTGGCGAAGGAGTGAATTTAGGATCTAGCTCCAAATCATACCCTTCTACAACCTGGTTAAAGATTTCCAGGCCTATTTTAGACATCTCCCTTTTATCCCTCCTATTGTTGTATTATGCAAAATATTTTGCTTTTTTTCCCTTTACATTAAAGGCTGGGATCATTTTTGTTGTCTTCTTCGAGTCCTTTCTGTTGTTTCTATCTTTTTCCCGGATGCGTGTGTGCATGTGTGTGTGTGTGTTTGTGTGTGTGTTTTGTGTGTGTGCGTGTTGTGTGTGTGTTGTGTGTGTGTTTGTGTGATCTCACTCATATTTTGTAGAATGTCAGGATTATTTCATTGGGTTGATATTCCATGAATATATTTTTAGATACAACATTTCATTCACCTCTCAAGCTGCTGACATTCACTGTGACAGTACTTCACTGCTTGATAACTGTTATACCCAAACAATCCTTTTCTGAATCACCTCATTTAATGACATACCTTTCACTGTGCAATCATGTTCTCTATTTTACTCCCAATATGTACATGACACATTTCTCGTTTTAAATGTCAGAAGTGATTCATCTATATAATTGCTAAATTTCTGTACAACTCTCTGAATTTTAACCTTATACTCTGAACATCCTATTTTCTAACCAATGTCATGTTGTTTTACATACTCTACTTTGAAAATCTTCATTGAATGTCAAACTGTCAACCTGTCCAGGAAGATTTTTGCATCCTGGAACTTACCAGCTTGATCATCCATATCTAGAGCTTTAGAGTAATCTACAGCACAGAAGGAGGACTTTTGGTCCATCAATTTCATGATGGCTCTCTGTAGAACAAATGAATCAGTCCTATTCCCACCATCCGCTCTGCTCCATGAGTATTAAGTCATAAAAGTTATCCATGACTGGCGAAGGGGTGAATTTAGGATCTAGCTCCAAATCATACCCTTCTACAACCTGGTTAAAGATTTCCATCCTCAGAGCCCTGCAAGTTTATTTCCTTCAAGTGTCCATCCCAGTTTCTTTTGAAATCATTGGTTGTCTCTCCTTCCACCACCCTCATGTGCAGCAAGTTGCAGCACACAGCAACTCGCTAAGTAATAAAGTTTCTCCTCACACACCCCCTGCATTTCTTGCCCAAAACTTTAAATCTGTTCCCCTTGTTCATGTGCCATTACCTAATAGGAACAGTTTTTCCTTTTCTACCTTATCCAAACCTGTCATAATCTTGTAATACCATAAGACCATAAGAAATAGGAGCAGGAGTAGGCCACTCGGCCCTTTGAGTCTGCACAGAGGGAGCTAAGAGACCCCAGAGTGAAGGAGACAAAAACTCCCAGAGCGATTTCAAGTAAACTATTTGATGAAAGATGAAATGCACAAGAAGATGAGTTTAGTGCACAAGAAAAAAATGGCTGAGAAGCAGTCGAAAGGCTTAAAAATTGAGCTTTTTGAAAATGCTGGCACAGTCCCCAAATTGCAACAGTGGATGGAAATGCGGAGTGAACAGATGGCTACGAATGAAGGAAACTATCTGAGGAAACTCAAAAGAAGCAAAATGTGCAAAAGATAAATGAAGCAGTTCTGCAGGAAGGTGTCCACATCAGAGTTGAACTGGAGAACTTGGAGCACAAGATTCAAGCTGAGTGTATACTTTTGAAAACACACGATAAAGTCTTCAATGAACCAAGCGGTTTAAGATCTTGAGAAACAAATTTCAAAGACAATACAGAGGTACAGGGAAGAAATAGTGTCCCACAATTCCACAGTTAGGAAATCAAAGTGAGAGTTGGGAAAACTCAATCAGCAGGCTGAGAAGGCACACAAAAAAATTGTGACTGAGAGTTTCCTTGAAAAATCAATATGTAGCCATGGAATAACGTAACGAGCGAAAAGGTTGTTGAATATTACTTCTGAAAATTCTGTGTTGGAGCTATTAGTAGCAATGAAACAACACACTGAGGCCCAGAGTGGGTGGGCAACAGAATGGAAGAACTTAGAAGAACTCTGAAGACTGCTGAATTACAGGAAAATTCAAGATGAAGAAATTGAGCTTCACAAAGAAAAGGAGAACATGTCGAAGAATCTTTGCACGTTAATAGAATCCCCTAGGACTAAATTTGTTCCCCTGGAAATTTATAAAGAGAAGCAAAATGAACTTAATGTCACTTGGGCAGCACGGTAGCACAGTGGTTAGCACTGCTGCTCCACAGCTCCAGGGACCTGGGTTCAAATCCCGGCTCGGGTCACTGTCTGTGTGGAGTTTGCACATTCTCCCTGTGTCTGCGTGGGTTTCCTCCGGGTGCTCCGGTTTCCTCCCACAGTCCAAAGATGTGCGGGCTGGGTTGATTGGCCATTCTAAATTGCCCTTAGTGTCCCGGGATGCATAGGTCAGAGGGATTAGTGGGTAAATATATGGGGATAGGGCCTGGGTGGGATTGTGGTTGGTGCAGACTCGATGGGCCGAATAGCCTCTTTCTGCACTGTAGGATTCTATGATTTATCTATGGTCTAAACAAGGTAAAGAACCAAAATAAAACACAAAATGCTGGATAGACTCAGCAGGTCTGGCAGCATCTGTGGAGAGAGAAAAACACAGTTAACATTTCGAGTCCATTGACACTGCAAGTAACAGACTGAAGGCCTGAAGAATCAGCTGAGCGACAAGGAGGAGACATTGAAAGGAAAAGCTGCAGAACGTTCCAAGCTGCAAGTGGATAATGAAGCCAGGAGTAACACAATTACAAAACTGAAACAAGTGGAAAATTGACTAGAGAATTGACACCAGAGCTCGATTTTGCTCCCAACTTCCAGTGACTGAAGAGTTGATAACTCGAGGGCACAATATCAGGCTCTGCCGGAGCACATGAAGTCACGGGCAGACAAATTAAGATGCTGACTGCCCAGATGGCTAGCCTCAAGTTCAGACAGTGAAAAGGCAGCAGGGCTGAGGTAGTGAAACAGCAAGAAAAGAATTGCACACCAGACAGAGAGAAAGTTGTTCAGGAGCTGTTGATAATCACATGCGTTCACAAACAGAAGGAAATGTCCTGCGCTGGGTGATTCAAGGTGACTGACAAACAAATCAGAGGTGATATGAGTAAACATTTTTCCACACAGTGGCCGAGACTTTCCGTCCGTTCCCACTGGCAGGATCTTCTGGGTCCTGCCGGCAGTGAACCTCTGCCACAGATTTCCTGGTCAGTGGAAAGTACCTACAATGGGAAACTCTGTTAACAGCAGCAGGACCAGAAGATCTTGCCAGTGGCCAATGGCAGGCCTCCTTTGCCGCCACGAAGCAGGCCGCAGGGGGCGCGCTGAAAATCCCACCCAGTGAGATTTTGTGATCTGGGATGCTTGAAAGATGAATAATTTCTTAATGGCAAAACAATGTGTGATAGGAGAATGAGCAGGGGAGTGGGGTTAATTAGACAGCATAATCAAAGAATCAGCACCTCAATGGCTTCCTTCGATGATCTATTATTCTATGCTTCGAAGCCATCACTGTAAATGACACAACCAGATTTTAATACACAGGATCCTACTTTCCTTTTGAATGTTTAGTAAAATTAAACTGCCTTTCTGCTGTGAACTCCCTCTTCCTGCTTGCTGTTTAAGCTGCGATCCGAAGGAGGACTTGACTAGTCAACCCTGAAAATCACTTTGTCATTTTACTGATAGGTGATGTGAAGGACTTTCCATTGAGGATACAGGGTGCGTAGCCTCCTTTTCTTCAGTCACTTAGTCATTACCCGAGTGGATAGGTTTTATGCCATCAGCATTGACATCAGTCCTTCACCACACTATGTCAATCCTAAATATAGACTTGGAAGGTCGAGATGATGCACTCATGGATAGGCTTCAGGAAGGATCCTCAGAGGAAAAGATTATTTCTGCAGCAGCTAAAAATAAAATCAGATACAATTTGTCAGATGCAAATCAGACATGTACTTTATAGAAGAGCAAAAGCTTTATTTATGTACAAGCTCCTTAATGCTTCAGCAGTGAGTGAGGCCTGGAGTTTTATCAAAGCTGACAGCACCTGTTCTGTTCCAAAAATGTAATGGCTTTGATTTGACACTTGCATTCAGTTCCTGTGTATTCTACCTGCCCGCTATGTTCACAAGCAATTAACTTTCAGAAAACATTAGTTGGTGATAGGTTGTGCCTTCGTTGTATCCATTAAGTTCTCTTTTACTTAAAAATACGGGAGTATTAACATTTTCCTCATCAAAAATCGCATTGGAGACAATGCCGGGAATGTGACTTCATGGCAGACTGGCGCAAAAGGTTAAATCACACGGGAGCAGGGGTGAACTAGCTAGATGGATTCAGAACTGGCTTGGCCATAGAAGACAGAGGGTAGGGGTGGAAGGGTATTTATTTGAATGGAGATCTGTAACTAGTGGTGTTCCGCAACGATCAATGCTGGGATCTCTGTTGTTTGTAATACATATAAATGACTTGGAAGAAAACGTAGCTGGTCTGATTAGCAAGTTTGTGCATGATACTAAGATTGCTGGAGTTGCGAGTAGTGATGAAGATTGTCAGAGAATACAGCAGGATATAGACAGGTTGGAAAATTGGGTGGAAAAATGGCAGATGGAATTTAATCTGGCCAAATAGGAGGTGATGCATTTTGGTAGATCCAATTCAGGTGGGAGCTATAAAATAAATGGCAGAACCATCAAGAGCATAGACACACAGAAAGATTTGGGAGTACAGGTCCACAGATCCTTAAAAATGGCAGAACAGGTGGAAAAGGTGGTGAAGAAAGCATATGACATGCCTGCCTTCGTCGGCCGGGGCATCAAGTATAAAAGTTGGCAAATTATGTTACAGTTATATAAAACGTTTGGAAATTGTGTCCAATTCTGGGCACCACACTACCAGAAGGATGTGGAGGCTTTGGAGGGAGTACAGAAAAGGTTTACCAGGATGTTGCCTGGTACGGAGGGATTAGCGATGAGATTGAATAAACTGGGATTGTTCTCCCTGAGGGGCGACCTGATAGAAGTTTATAAAATTATGAGGGGTATCGATAAGATGAACAGTTGAAAGCTTTTTCCCAGGGCAGAAATGACAATTACAAGGGGACACAAGTTCAAGGTAAGAGGGGAAAGGTTCAGTAGACCAAAAGAGAAAATGCTGGAAAATCTCAGCAGCAAAGCTGAGCTTTGACAAAGGGTCATCTGGACTCGAAACGTCAGCTCTTTTCTCTCCTTACAGATGCTGCCAGACCTGTTGGGATTTTCCAGTGTTTTCTTTTTTTGTTTCAAATTCCAGCATCCGCAGTAATTTGCTTTTATCAAAGGTTCAGTAGAGATGTGCGGGGGAAATCTTTACACAGAAAGTGGTGGGGGCATGGAATGCACTGCCAAATGAGGTGGTTGAGGCATTGTTAGCATTTAAGACTTAGTTGCATAGACACATGAACAGGTGGGGAATAGAGGGATGCAGGTGATTGGTCTAGATGGGACAACATGATCGGCGCAGGCTTGGTGGGCTGAAGGGCCTGTTCCTGTGCTGTACTGTTCTTTCTTCTTTGTTTGTATGTCCCTAGACTAAAATTCTGGGCAAATTAGTGGAAGCAAAATCTTCAGCAACATCCAAGTGGCAGTTGGATGCTGTGATATGAGGAGCATAGCTTTTAATAAAAGAATAGGTTCAGTCAGGCTTTTCCAATGTGCGGCCTGAGGGCCGGATGCAGCCCCTAGAGGCAGTTTTCTAAATGCCTATCAAACAGGCAAGTTTCCACACATCTCCAGCCAAAGTGAAAAAACATCAGATTCATCAATATGGGTTTCAACCAGCTGAACCTGTTGACACTTTCTTAATGCATTCCAAAGATGTGCAGGTTAGGTTGATTGGTCAGGTTAAAAATTGCCCCTTAGAGTCCTGAGATGCGTAGGTTAGAGGGATTAGCGGGTAAAATATGTGGGGATAGGGCCTGGGTGGGATTGTGGTCGGTGCAGACTCGATGGGCCGAATGGCCTCCTTCTGCACTGTAGGGTTTCTATGTTTCTAAAAGGTACAATGCGATTGAAAAACGTAGCCAGAAAATCTAAATATAAAGAAATGAATGAAAGGTTCATTTAGGGAGGTGATGGGCTAGTGATATTATCGCTAGACTATTAATCCAGAAACTCAGCTAATATTCTGAGGACTTGGGTTCAAATCCCGCCTGAGCAGATGGCGGAATTTGAAATCAATTAAAAAATATGGAATTAAGAATCTATTGATGACCATGAAACCACTGCCAATTGTCAGGAAAAAACCATCTTGTTCACAAATATCCTTTAGGGAAGGAAATCTGCCATCCTTACTTGGTCTGGTCTACATGTGACTCCAGTGGTTGACTCTCAACTGCCCTCACAAATGACACTCAGTTCAAGAGCAACTAGGAATGGGCAATAAATGCTGGCCGAACCAGCAACACCCACATCCCATGAAAAGAATTGATGAGAAAAGACAAACTCACAATATCACAGATTGTATGTCAACATTGCCAGAGCATATGAAGCCACAAATTAACAGATGACGATACTGACTACCCAAAGAACTAACCTGGAAAGGAATAATTTGATTTGATTTGATTTAATTTGAATTTGATTTGATTTGATTAGGGATAGTCAGCACAGTTTTGTGAAGGGTAGGTCGTGCCTCACAAACCTTATTGAGTTTTTTGAGAAGGTGACCAAAGAGGTGGGATGAGGGTAAAGCGGTTGATGTGGTGTATATGGATTTCAGTAAAGCGTTTGATAAGGTTCCCCATGGTAAGCTATTGCAGAAAATACAGACAAATGGGATTGAGGGTGATTTAGTGGTTTGGATCAGGAATTGGCTAGCTGTAAGAAAACAGAGGGTGGTGGTTGATGGGAAATGTTCATCCTAGAGTTCAGTTACTAGTGGTGTACCGCAAGGATCTGTTTTGGGGCCTCTGCTGTTTGTCATTTTTATAAATGACCTGGATGAGGGTGTAGAAGGATGGATTAGTAAATTTGCGGATGACACTAAAGTGGGTGGAGTTGTAGACAGTGCGGAGGGAAGTGGCAGGTTACAGAGGGACATAGATAAGCTGCAGAGCTGGACTGAGATGTGGCAAATGGAGTTTAATGCGGAAAAGTGTGAGGTGATTCACTTTGGAAGGAGTAACAGGAATACAGAGTACTGGGCTAATGGTAAGATACTTGGTAGTGTGGATGAACAGAGGGATCTGGGTGTCCATATGCATAGATCCCTGAAAGTTGGCACCCAGGTTGATAGCGTTGTTAAGAAGGCATATGGTGTGTTAGCTTTTATTGGTAGAGGGATTGAGTTTCGGAGCCATGAGGTCATGCTGCAATTGTACAAAACTCTGGTGCGGCCGCACTTGGAGTATTGCGTACAGTTCTGGTCGTCGCATTATAGGAAAGATGTGGAAGTGTTGGAAAGGGTGCAGAGGAGATTTACCAGGATGTTGCCTGGTATGGTGGGAAGATCGTATGAGGAAAGGCTGAGGGACTTGAGGTTGTTTTCGTTAGAGAGAAGGAGAGCCTTTTTCCTCGGATGGTGATGGTTAACACGAGGGGACATAGCCTTAAATTGAGGGGTGAGAGATATAGGACAGATGTTAGAGGTAGGTTCTTTACTCCAAGAGTAGTAAGGGCGTGAAATGCCCTGCCTGCAGCAGTAGTGGACTCGTCAACATTAAGAGCATTCAAATGGTTATTGGATAAACATATGGATGATATTGGAATAATGTAGATTAGAGGGGCTTTCGATTGGTTTCATTGGTCGGCGCAACATCGAGGGCCGAAGGGCCTGTACTGCGCTGTAATGTTCTAGGTTCTATGTTCAGTGAAGTCTGGAGGAAAACAGCGATGAAACACCTTTTGCTCCATTTCCAAGTTTTGTGTCATCTACAAAATTCAAAATTGTGCCCTCAAGTCCACTCATTAATGTGCCTCAAAAACAGTAATTGTCCCAGTAATGAACAGTGAGGAACTCTATTCTGTGTCTTCCTCCCTCACCAAGGCTCCCCAGGCAGCACCTTCCAAATGTACGACTGCTATCATTCGGTGCAGGAATTCCTGCTATCAAACTGCTATCAGAAGGACAAGGTCAGCAGACACATGGGAACACCACCAGCTGGAAGTTTTCCTCCAAATCACTGACCATCCTGACTTGGAAATATATCGTCGTTCCTTCACTGTCGTTGGGTCAAAATCCTAGAACTTTCTACCAAACAGCACTGTGGGTGTACCTACAATACAGGGATTGCAGCGTTTCAAGGAGGCAGCTCACCACCGCCTTGTCAAAGACAATTAAGGATGTGAAATAAATGCTGGCTTAGCTAGCGATGTCCACATCCATAAATTAAGTTTAAAAATTATTCATTTTCCTAGCCCTACCGCTACGTCTATGTACATCCCTGTTTTCCTCAGCTGAGGCAGAGGCAGCCTGCTGACTGTTTTGCCCTGTTGTCTGTGATGACCTTGGAGGGTGTCCTCTGGAGGGCCGAGATCAGAAGGTCCCAGCCTGCTTTGGGTCTCCTGCTATGGGGCAGGTGCACCCACCTCAGATTGAGCAGCTGGGGTCACAGGAGATCAGCCGAGGAGGGTCCTGGGTGGATAGCCCCGGGGTATCCAGGTAACAGTCTTAATACCAATTTAAAAATATGGAATTAAGAATCTATTGATGACCATGAAGGTCCCATTCCTGACTGCTTGAGGAAATGGAGCTCCTAGAGGGAAATCAAGGTGCCCTATCCCCAAATCACAAAGCAACTGATGGAACCCATTCACGCTATAGCAATGGTGTAAAGTCCCGGTGTATATCCAGCACAGACTGCTTGACCAAAATCTCCCTGGTAAGCAACATGTTTCCTATGGTGTCTTCGATGGCATGTAGAACATTGACAGATGCCTCCACAACAACATTTCTTTTATCTCCCCCACTTAAATGAGTCCCTGCACCGTTATGCCGTGGTCAGTGTTCTCATCCTTCCTTCAGGCTGTGCTCTCATCCACAAACCTCAAAGCTGTCGTGCAAATGCAAGCCTCCTCCATTTCTGCCCTTTCTGGATCGCCATGCCTGCCTCACTTATAATCTCACCCTCCTATGTTCGGCACAACTTGTGGGGCCGAAGGGCCTGTTTTGTGCTGTAGTTTTCTATGTTTCTATGTTTCTATAGGTTTAAAGTGAGAGGGGCGAGATACAAATGTGTCCAGAGAGACAATTTTTTCACACAGAGGACGGTGAGCGTCTGGAACAAGCTGCCAGAGGTAGTAGTTGAGGCGGGTACAATTGTGTCTTTTAAAAGTGTTTAGACAGTTACATGGGTAAGATGGGTATAGAGGGATATGGGCCAAATGCGGGCAATTGGGATTAGCTTAGGGATTTTAAAAAAAGGGCGGCATGGACAAGTTGGGCCAAAGGGCCTGTTTCCATGCTGTAAACCTCTATGACACTATGACTCTAGGTAGCTTTTCCCTCTCCCCGATGTGTTGCAGTATTTGAAACTCAGAGTCCACCTCATCAGCTCTGAGCTGAAGTTGCTGTGTTGCTGACACACTGGTACCCTGCTCCCACATGCTACAGCTGCATCATGTTTAGATTAAGTTCAGCAATTGTAGCTATATTAAGCAATTTAACTAGTCAATGGACCTTTCCATGGTCAGCCCCTCGCCCGCTCCAATTCCCATGGCGGGCGGGCCGGTAAAATTCCGGTCCAATGTCTATATTTCCCTGCAAGAAGTTTAACAACACCAGGTTAAAGTCCAACTGGCTTCTGCTACCAAATAAACCTGTTGGACTTTAACCTGGTGTTGTTAAACTTCTTACTGTGTTTACCCCAGTCCAACGCCGGCATCTCCACATCATATATTTCCCTGCACCAGACAAACATTCAGCCCCAGCAAATTAATTGTTCAAGTCCTCCACTATTCTTATGCTCAAAACTTCCTATTATAGTCAGCCAATTGAATTTTTAAATTTCTCAGCTTGGTGTTTAGAGAGCGAAGAGGAGGAAAAATACCAACCAATCAATGAAATGCTTCTCTCTGCTGTTACACAAAGATTTCTTTCAAACGTACATCCGCTCACTCTTCCATGTCCCCATTGGTTTTGCTCTGTTCTTATGCAGTATATATATTTTTTTCCTTTGTGTGTCCCTTTGATTTGGGTCATTCCTAGGCAGTGTTATGTGGGTAACCTTTTTCATTCAATTTTTCAGGAAAGATCTCTGAACTGGATGATGTTACTCTATGCTTCAGTATCAAGGTTCAGCTTCAGGTTTATAGCTGTGGGCTTATTTCTCACGTGCTTCCTGAACTGAATGGTTCTGTGAATTTCTTTTCTCTGGAATCGGTCAGATTCAAGGAGTTGGATGGTTCCTATGTCTTCAAAATCATCGTCATCTTCCAGGTGTTTTGTCTTCCTTGTTTCCAAATGCACTGTAGTTTGATCATAATACCAGCCATTTCCTTTTGTCTGTGAACTCATGTGGTCCTCCATATCTCTTGAAGAACTTTCTCTCTGTCTGGTGTTAAGAGCCCCGCTGATGTGAGAGTATCCCAAACCCAGAAGAGTAACTTGGAACCTCAGTTCTTAATTGTTTATTTTGCAATTTGGTATAACGTGAGGAAAGATATGCAAACTAGTGAGCAAAGGTTAGGTCTTGTTGTAATCATTCAGATAAAAATTTTTTTATTAAATTGTTAAAACACAACAAGAGTGCAATACAAGACAATTGTACACATAACTATAATAATGGACTCACACACACACACACACACACACACACACACACACGCTACCCTTGAATTAACCCCATTCCACATCTATCCACATGGCAGGTTGGTTAAGAAGGTTAAGGCTCATGGGATACAAGGAGAAGAGGCTAGATGGGTGGAGAACTGGCTTGGCCATAGGAGACAGAGGGTAGTGGTTGAAGGGTCTTTTTCCGGCTGGAGGTCTGTGACCAGTGGTGTTCCGCAGGGCTCTGTACTGGGACCTCTGCTATTTGTGATATATATAAATGATTTGGAAGAAGGTGTAACTGGTGTAATCAGCAAGTTTGCGGATGACACGAAGATGGCTGGACTTGCGGATAGCGAAGAGCATTGTCGGGCAATACAGCAGGATATAGATAGGCTGGAAAATTGGGCGGAGAGGTGGCAGATGGAGTTTAATCCGGATAAATGCAAAGTGATGCATTTTGGAAGAAATAATGTAGGGAGGAGTTATACAATAAATGGCAGAGTCATCAGGACTATAGAAACACAGAGGGACCTAGGTGTGCAAGTCCACAAATCCTTGAAGGTGGCATCACAGGTGGAGAAGGTGGTGAAGAAGGCATATGGTATGCTTGCCTTTATAGGACGGGGTATAGAGTATAAAAGCTGGAGTCTGATGATGCAGCTGTATAGAATGCTGGTTAGGCCACATTTGGAGTACTGCGTCCAGTTCTGGTTGCCGTACTACCAGAAGGACGTGGAGGCGTTAGAGAGAGTGCAGAGAAGGTTTACCAGGATGTTGCCTGGTATGGAGGGTCTTAGCTATGAGGAGAGATTGGGTAAACTGGGGTTGTTCTCCCTGGAAAGACGGAGAATGAGGGGAGATCTAATAGAGGTGTACAAGATTATGAAGCGTATAGATAGGGTGAACGGTGGGAAGCTTTTTCCCAGATCAGAAGTGAGGTTCACGAGGGATCACGGGCTCAAGGTGAGAGGGGCGAAGTATAACTCAGATATTAGAGGGATGTTTTTTACACAGAAGGTGGTGGGGGCCTGGAATGCGCTGCCAAGTAGGGTGGTGGAGGCAGGCACGCTGACATCGTTTAAGACTTACCTAGATAGTCACATGAGCAGCCTGGAAATGGAGGGATACAAACGATTGGTCTAGTTGGACCAAGGAGCGGCACAGGCTTGGAGGGCCGAAGGGCCTGTTTCCTGTGCTGTACTGTTCTTTGTTCTTCTTTGTTCTATCAACATTCCTAAGTTCTGAGAATGTCTCTCATCCCAAAACGACATCACATATAATTTAACTCTATGAAGTAAATCCAGCAATTAACTACCACACACAAGTTTTACCTTTAATTTTGGAAAGCCTTTCTTCTATTTCTGAGGTTTTCCAACAGCAGCTTCCAGCATAGAATCCTGCCTTCGGGAGAACTTCTGTTTCCAACTAGGCATGGATATGATCTTAGCTGCTCATCAGCTGCTTCTCCTCCTGCAGTACAGAGTTAACCCTGCTACTGATATACCGTTTTTCCCTTTTGATTTTATCCTTTCTAAACAACTCACCTTAGAAGTCATGTAAGTGTGATTCTTATGTAGAATAATAGAATCCTTACAGTGCAGAAGGAAGCCATTCAGTCCATCAAGCCTGCACCGACAACAATCCCAACCAGGCCCTATCCCCGTAACCCCACGTATTTACCCTGCTAGCCCCCCTGACACTAAGGAGCAATTTAGCATGGCCAATCAACCTAACCCGCCCATCTTTGGACTCCACTCTGAACTCATATCTTCTGTAGTTTTAACAGTTACAATTCCATACTCCACTGTTCTCCACTTTACTTAAGTGACTATCTGTTTACTCTGTTGCTAAGCTAATTCACATATCAAAAATCATCCTGGCAGCTGCACTCTTCTCAATTTCCTCTCATCCAATTCTTTACACTTTATTTTAGCCAAACTTCGTTAATCTTTATATTATCCAATTCCTAAATCTTTATTTTATTTAAGCTTCTTGACACAGGAGTGCATTATTTATAAAAGCAAATTACTGTGGATGCTGAAATCTGAAACAAAAACAGAAAATGCTGGAAAAGGTCTGACAGCATCTGTGGAGAGAGAAAGGAGCTAACGTTACGAATCTCGATGACTCCAATGAAGGATCACCCAGACTCGAAATGTTGGCTTGATTCTCTCTCCACAGATGCTGAGATTTTCCAGCATTTTCTGTTTTTGTTGCATTATTTATAGTCAGTAATAGACCTCAAGTCATAAAGGTTGGTGGAATGGGTGGACACATATCAGATAAAATGACAGGAAAGAGTGAGGTGATACATTTCGTTAGGAAGAATGAGTAAACACTATACATACTAAATGGCATAATTTTAAAGAGAGTGCAAGAAGAAGATAATACTGCTCCCTGGATAGATTGGAAAAACTGGCACTTTCTCCTTAGAACATAGAAGGTAATAAGGAGATTTGATAGACATGTTGAAAATCATGAAGGATCTAGGTAGAGTAAATCAAGAGAAACTGTTTCCAATAGCTAATGGGTCGATAACCTTAGAGCATAACTTAAGGTGATTGACAAAAGAAGCAGAAAGAAGAAAGCCTTTTTTTACACAGAGTGTGGTTCGGATTTGGCAGGCACTGCCTGTTAAGGTGCTGGATGCATTTTCAGTAGTAGCTTTCAAAGGGGTATTGAATAAATACTTGAAGGAGACAAAATAACAGGAAGATGGGGAAGGACAGGGGGATGGGACTAACGAGATTTCCCTTCAAAAATTCTGGCACAGTTTCGATGGGCCAAATGGCTTCCATCGTGCTGTACCATTCAGTTGTTCCAGGTTTTATGGAGAAACATGCCTTTGATGAATCGTTTGGGAAGCTCCCTGTCCTTCAACTCTCAGGAGACAAGATCAATGCAAAAGAATTGTTCATCCTGTCAGCAAAGGTTTACCACAGAACTCCCCTGACCAGTAGGTGGGAGTGGGAGAACTTTATAAAAAAAACTGAAACAGCATATAAAATGTTCCTAAATAAATGCAAACGCCCGAAAAGTAAAAAGAAAAATTCAAAAATATTCACTAAGGCTGAGCTTTAAGTGGAACAGGCAGTAAGTGGTCTGTTCAGCTGCTGAGTAGTGTACAGTGATGACCTGTGTCTGGTGGAACAAACTGTTCACAGCTAGATGTGGTACAGGGAAGAAGCTTATGTGGGTTTCAATGATTTTATGAGGATTGCACCACAAAGCAAGGGGAGTGACCTGTTCCACGCCCCATTGGAAAATCACAGGAACCATGTTCTCAATACATTTCCAGCACTGGACCTGATGTTCTGCTCCCCAGGTCCAGCTTATTAAGTTTATTTTATTAGTGTCACAAGTAGGCTTACATTAACACTGCAATGAAGTTACTGTGAAAATTCCCAAGTCACCACACTCTGGCGCCTGTTCGGGTACACCGAGGGAGAATTTAGCATGGCCAATGCACCTAACCAGCACGTCTTTCCGACTGTGGGAGGAAACCGGAGCACACGGAGGAAACCCACGCAGACACAGGGAGAACGTGCAGACTCCACACAGACAGTGACCCAAGACGGGAATTGAACCCGGGTCCCTGATGCTGTGAGGCAGCAGTGCTAACCACTGTGCCATCGCGCTGCTTGTACTGTTTCGATAGTGCATAGGTGCGGGGCTTTTACCCCATGCTTCTATCACTAAGTGGAAAATAAAACTTATAAGACTTAACCAGTTTGTGAAATGTTATCGAGACCCACGGCATGCAAATTGCGTGATGCTTCCGGATGTGAAACATAACCATTCATTCTGATTGCTCTGGAATAAAAGTTGACAAAAATGAGATGTCGGCTCCCTGGCTGGCATGGCCCCAGAGCAAGACTTGCTTAATGCTGACCAAGACATTGATTTTTAACTCACTGATTGAGTGGAAAATAGAAGTGAAAATTACTGATCCACAGCACCAGCTTTATGATTGACGGCAAGTTGAAATCCAACCCAAAGCTTTGAAAAAGAATATTGAAATCCCTTTAGACAGAAAACTGTGTTGGTATAATAATAATGAAACACAGCAGAGCATTAAACTGATTCAAAGTATTTTTTCTGCCATAAAATATGACAGCAATACAGTCCTTGATACATGTTAGTATGGGAGCTCACACTGTATCTAACGCAAATATTCTGATGACTGCAGTAAAGACTGACATTTTGCTTTGGCTTTGCTGCAGGAAAGATAGTGATTGTTGAGTGCATATTTGTGTGCCTGCTCACTGGTTATTCACTGCTGATTGTTCCACAATGCCCCTCTTCAGATGGCCAGATTATTTTTCTTTATTAACAAGTTTGTAAGGATTTAGTGTTTTCTTTCTCCGCTCTTGTGAGCTTCGTACAGGAATCATTGACAATTGCAGGACATCCACTGAGTCAGTGACTGACAAAGCATCATGTCGGGAGGTGTGTAGGAATTACTTTGCGTGAGCCTCTTGAAGATTTGAGTGTGCTAAGCGTGCCGACTGTAAGATGTAGTTTGAATGTGATCCCTGCTGGTCTATGAGTATACATGGTGACATACAATTACATAGAATTTATAGCATGGAAACAAAGCACTCTGTGCAACTGGACTATATCAGTGTTTATACTCCACATGAGTGGTTGCATTCAGTATGTACAATCTACAAGATGCACTGCAGCAACTCAACAAGCTTATTTTAGCAGTACTTCCCAACCCCCTAATCACTAAGAAGGACACGAGCCGCAATGTCATGGTGATATTCAGCCTCAACAAATTACATGTCATCCAGATGGACATCGCTTTACCATCACCGGGTTTCATTCCTGGAATTCCCTACCTAACACTATTGTGGGAATACATTCAGCACTGCAAGGTGCAAGATGCAGGTCCACCACTTCATCTGAGGGCAACTGGAGATGGATATTAAATGTGCCCACATCTCAAGAATAAATAAATAACAGGATATGTTCTTACCTTGCCTGACTTGAGTGGTAAAGTGTGAGGTCCTTTGTTCGGCACCGAGCGCCTGGGTACATTTCCCCACTGGCCCTAAGTTGCTCTCTTGGGCACCCTCCAAACATTGTCACTCCCAAATATTGCCTCCCTTCCTGCACTGCAACAATTCACCAAAGATCCTTAGACAGCACCTTCCAAACCAACAACCACCTAGGACAAGGACAGCAGATACATAGGAACACCACCACCTGCAAGTTCCTCTCCAAGTCACTCACCATTCTGACTTGGAAATATATCGTCGTTCCTTCGCAGTCGCTGGGTCAAAATCTGGAATTCCCTCCCTAACGGCATTGTGGGTCAACCCACAGCACGTGAACTGCAGCAATTCAAGAAGGCAGCTCACCACCACCTTCTCAAGGGCAACTAGGGATGGGCAATAAATGCTGGCCAGCCAGCGACGCCCATGTCCCATGATTGAATAAAAAAAGTATAATTTTTCACCCTTTCCTTGCTCTTATTTATCCAATATGATTTTGGAAATTATTATTGAATCTTCTTCCCCCACCCTTTTAGGAAGTGCAATCCAGATCATAACAACTCACTTTGTAAAAGTGTTTCGGCAGAGAAATTTCTGTTCTGCATCCGAAACAAAGTGCTGTGCTCAAATTTTGGATAGTGTATTACAAGGCGAACATCTCACGAGATGGTAAAATGTGAATCGAGCTGCTGCGATCCCTCCGTTAGCTGCTTCAGCCTTTCATATCTGTAATACTATCAATTTCCCATCTCCAAATGGACAAACTCCCAAAGGGAGGAATTCCCACTGCCTGGAACTCGGCCAAATGCTATAAACGGTGCTTAGCTGAAACCTACAATAGATCAGTGTTCGTGTCAATGGGCAGGTGGAAAATCTGCAGCAATTCTGGTGGGGATTACACTCCACTGAAAGTTCAAGCTTCTCTGTTTTGGCAAATTGCAGAAAGTTTTCAACGTATTAAGTCCTTTCTTTTAAAAGGGTAACTTTCTGAATTCCACTTACCACAGGGAAACCGAGAACATCACAAAAATCTGGCCCAGAGCTGTGCAAGATTTTCTGAGCATTATTTCTAAGTGGTTGAAGAATCGTGTCCAGTCACAAGCTGATGTGTGCTATCGGCAGGCGATAGGTACTCTCCCAGCCAGGAGCATGGAGATGGGGTTGACAATCAAGTCTACCCTAAACCTCAGAAACTTCTCTTTGATCCGATAGTGCTCCCTGTCTATTGGAGTGGCTGCAACATGTTTAAGGCTCATGCCTGCGGGCTATTTCCTGCCCTGTGCTACACCAAACAGAAGGGCTAGTAAACACAAGCACTTCACAATCCTCGCCACCTGTGCTACAAATGTCCTTTCTGCTGTGTAAATGTAATAAAGTGCAATTTCAATCACTGCACTGTTAAATGATAGTCTGCAGCACAGTTCATTTACTTTCAAATCTCTAGGCAACCATCTGCATGAAGTTTTTAATACAACTATAACAGGAAACCTTTTATCTGAGTCTGATAAACTGGACATAATGATTATTCATGTATTTGTTTAAATCATCAGGGGCACTCACTGATGCATGACAAAAGGCAAAACAAGCATTCGCTACCTCTGAAACTCAAGGAAAAAGTTGTTATTACCATCAGCAATAGACCTGCAAGGTCTTTTTTTTGTGTTGGAAAGTTATAAATTAAGATGCGCTGATGTGCCTGGTGCATCTGTTCCTCTTTACGCCCTTTTGTCTTCTGCAAATAGCTCACCGGCTTCAATACCCAACAGAGAACATTTACGCAAATGATGTTGAGTTCTGTATCATTAATATTCAACCATTGTCTGTCACAGACATGTTACTGTACATCTGTTATGCAAATGTATGCAAATTTCATTTCACTGACAGCTGCCATTATTTACTCCGTTTAAAAAAAAAATATTTCTTACATTTTGAAGTTTTCAATCTGTTGTGAAAAGAAGCTTCACCTAATAGTAATGAGCATTATATGATGAAGAATGGCATTCGACATTCAAAATGCAGAGGGTGTATTACAATACTGACAGTTAATGAGATGCCAGAATGTGGAATGGGTTGTAAACAAGTTGGTTAGGACCCTCTAGATTGATTTATATTTTCTAATTTGCTTTTGGCTTCATCCTTTTGTTCATCCCTGCACAGCCTTGCAATGCAGTGACAGTGTTTGCCAGCATTCATCCACAGGCAAAATTAATAATACTTCGCATGGCTGCCCAAAGAGAGTGGAATTTTATTTTTCTGTGTGTGTTTTTTTTAAAGATTTTGTGATTCATCGAGACAGTAGGCGACATTTAAGAAATGCTTAATTATGAATCTACTTGTTAGAACTATCATGTGTTGCTGCAGTTAATGACATTGCTAAACCGTCATTTGAAGGTTACCAAAGATCCCAGATGATTCTGCTAGCAGGAATTGTGGGTAAGAATGTTTGAACCTTCATAGTTTAATGAAACCAGGGACATTCTCAACCACGATATACACAAACAAATTCATACACACGCACACACAAATTCATACCTACACAATTCTATTCACACACATAAACATACACAATTTATACGTAAATACAAATACCCCCACTCCCATAAATGCAGTCATACACAAACCTTTTCTTAGCCAGTCCCTTGGGATGGAGAATAACTTGCTTCCATTCTGGTTTGATGGGTTCTGAGATGGCTGATAAGTTCAATGCACAATCCTAAGACTCTTCCACGTGTGGGCAGGTATGCTCGAAGGGTCAGATAGATGAGTTTTTGGGAAGTTTGTGCACTCTCCCCAATGCCCCGACTTTGCCTCTGCACATTCCCGATGAGGCCTCTCGGTGTATGCGATGCATTGCTGAATGAATCTTCTCCATTTTGATCAGTCACAAGCCAGGGCTTCCCATGAGTCAGTGGGGTTTGACCTCTTCAGGGATACTTTAAGGATATCACTAAAGTGTTTCCTCTGTCCTCCTGCCGCAACCAGGTTCAGAGAGCAGCTACTTCGGATGTTTACACAAACACGCATACGAATAATTATTAATTCCCAAACACGCATACACATAATCTTCATATTGGGTAAGGTTCAATATTGCAGAAACGGTCATCATTTCCAGCCAGATGCATATTGGCAATGGGACTATTGCTCCTTTGATGATGTGTGTGCCTGCACTGCGATAAGCTGGCCTTTCAGATGATTTCATTACAATAAAAATGCAGTGTTCTGCCACATGACAAGCTGCCATGTGCAGACATCTTCATGGGCAGAATTTGTGATGCCAGCAGCTCTTAAAGAGGAAACGAGTCCAAATTTACAATTGACAGAAAAAAACGGGGGAGTTTTAGCCCTGACCCCCTGTGGGAGAAGATAATCAGAATGCTCTTAAAAATTAAAAATCACACAAGCAATTGCAAACTGCTGCATATGCACGTGCTGCCATTTTTATTGTGGTGTATTGTGTGATGAGCTGTTTCTGGCTATGGAAAGGCAGATTACATCACTATATTATTTTAAGCAGACCCACCTTCCAGTTGGTAGCCTGATTTAAAGTTAACAACTGCCTCAGGAAATCTGGCAGTTTAATAGAGACAGGAGCAGCTGGATGCAGTTGTTGTTGGTAGGATAGCTTGTCAGTCAGGCACAGCAACAGTACTTCTCCCACTACCAACTTCAACCCTGTGGCAACTCCTCCAAATCCTCTCCCTGGCCCCTCAAGCAAACCTATTGGCCATCACTGCCCACCACCTCCCCCCTTGGCTCCCTCACCACCTCACTTGACAAAGTCTCTCATGGCAGGTTGGTTAAGAAGGTTAAGGCTCATGGGATACAAGGAGAGGTGGCTAAATGGATAGAAAACTGGCTTGGCCACAGGAGACAGAGGGTAACAGTCGAAGGGTCTTTTTCCGGCTGGAGGTCTGTGACCAGTGCTGTTCCGCAGGGCTCCGTACTGGGACCTCTGCTATTTGTGATATATATAAATGATTTGGAAGAAGGTGTAACTGGTGTTATCAGCAAGTTTGCGGATGACACGAAGATGGCTGGACTTGCGGATAGCGATGAACATTGTCGGACAATACAGCAGGATATAAATAGGCTGGAAAATTGGGCGGAGAAATGGCAGATGGAATTTAATCCAGATAAATGCCAAGTGATGCATTTTGGAAGAACTAATGTAGGGGGGAGTTATACAATAAATGGCAGAGCCATCAAGAATATAGAAACACAGAGGGACCTAGGTGTGCAAGTCCACAAATCCTTGAAGGTGGCAGCACAGGTGGAGAAGGTGGTGAAGAAGGCATATGGTATGCTTGCCTTTATAGGACCTGGTATAGAGTATAAAAGCTGGAGTCTGATGTTGCAGCTGTATAGAATGCTGGTTAGGCCACATTTGGAGTACTGCGTCCAGTTCTGGTCGCTGCACTACCAGAAGGACATGGAGGCTTTAGAGAGAGTGCAGAGAAGGTTTACCACGATGTTGCCTGGTATGGAGGGTCTTAGCTATGAGGAGAGATTGGGTAAACTGGGCTTGTTCTCCCTGGAAAGATGGAGAATGAGGGGATACCTAATAGAGGTGTACAAAATTATGAAGGGTATAGATAGGGTGAACAGTGGGAAGCTTTTTCCCAGGTCGGAGGTGATGATCACGAGGGGTCACAGGCTCAAGGTGAGAGGGGCGAGGTATAACTCAGATATCAGAGGGACGTTTTTTACACAGAGAGTGGTGGGGGCCTGGAATGCGCTGCCAAGTAGGGTGGTGGAGGCAGACACGCTGGCATCGATTAAGACTTACCTGGATAGTCACATGAGCAGTCTGGGAATGGAGGGATACAAACGAATGGTCTAGTTGGACCAATGAGCGGCATAGGCTTGGAGGGCCGAAGGGCCAGTTTCATGTGCTGTACTGTTCTTTGTTCTTTTCTTTGTTCACTGTAAATACTGGGGCCGAAGCATCATTACGAGGTAGTCCTTCTGCAGGTGGATGCTACAAAATAGAGTTGATCATTCTGGAGATTAGAGTAAGGGTACACCTGAGTGGAGGCTAACAAATGGATTCATGCCTTGTCACTGAATCAGATGGTAAGTGAGAAGGAAATGTACTCAGCTATGCAAGTTTGCGAAGGTAAGCGTGCTCACAGTTACATTATAGTCCATCAAGATCTTAATGGTGCTACATATGGGTGAGGTAGACCATCACAGAGGCACAATTTGCAGCACTCTACTCATTCCAAATGCTCAGACACGTTCACAGTTTACCATATACTCTGAAAACCTGCTTATATTTATGCCCCTTTTCTATTTGCTCGTAGAAAAAATCCTCATCATCAGTGCTAAGAGCTAATCTGTGACCTTTAACTTATTATAAGGAGAGAGCTATGGAAATTCTGGGATTGGAGGTAATTGGGGAGGGTGGGGGTCACACAGATAAAATTTAAAACCATTATCATCCTTTGCTTTTTATTATTAATCGCCTTATTAACTCATTCACTTCCACCTACCGCACTATACACTATGACCAAAATTCACCGTCCATGTTTGTGGCTGGGATTTTCCGGTGGGGTTCTCCTGTAACCCTGCATATTCTTCCTTTTCGGATAACAATCTAATTACCTTTTGAATTCTTCTATTGAACCTGGCTCCACCGCATCCTCAGACGGTGCATTCCAGATCTTAACCACTCCCTGTGTGAAAAAGGGTTTTTCCAATATCGCTTTCGCATCTTTTGTGAACTATTTTAAATCTATACCACCAGGTCCAAGGTGACATGTTGTTTAAGGACTTAAGGAGCTTGAAACACAAAATGCCTACAGGTTCTCGAGGTTGTAACTGGTTCTGGTTTGTGTTTGAGTGTCAAGGACTAAGCATATGAAGGGCACTCTCAGTATGTAGCAGTGATGTCGGCTGTAAATAGCTTGTGATTAATTCATAGATCAGCAGACTAGATTTTTTTTCTTCTTATTGACTGTAGTTAGGTGGATGGACAAATATGTTAAATCCTTGAGGTTTCTGCTTCAAATGCAGAGTTGCATCCATCAGGTTAGTTAACAAAAATAATCTTTTACATGATCTGAAATTCAAGCATTCCCATCCATAAAGAAATTCAAGCACAAATTCATATTAAAACAATAGGTTGTTCATCCTACTTTCATCCATTTTGTGCTATGCTATAAAGTACAGATAGAGCGGCATGGTGGTGCTCAGGTTTCCTCCCACAGTTCGGGTGCTCTGGTTTCCTCCCACAGTCCAAAAGACATCCTGGTTAGGTGCATTGGCCATGCTAAATTCTCCCTCAGTGTACTCGAACAGGCGCCGGATTGTGGCAATTAGGGGATTTTCACAGTAACTTCATGTAAGCCGACTTGTGACACTAATAAATAAACTTTCACAAGACTCTGCTGCTAGCAAATTTTATAAGGACCCAATGGGAGCCACAATATTATGGCTGTACTTCTCGCAATTTTAAGTTCCCCATTCGGTTTTGCAAAATTTCCCAAGTGTAAAACTTACAAAGTAAATTTTCATCTTCAGTGTGCTTGCTGCATGGAACCTTGGTAGCCACCCAATTATCCCCACCAACCAAATTCTCTATCCATTTCAGTAGTCTTTGAAGAATGGGAAATTCTCTGCCAGAAATATTGAAAACATGATCTATTTCATAGTTTGTTCCTCCTTTTATCTTTATGTTTGGAATTTGACTCTTCAAGTTCATGAACTGTGTTACTGGTTTCAGGACAAAGCAAAACAATGTATTCCCAAAATAAGTTACAGAAGATGCCATTAGATGATGTACTTTCTTCCCTGTTTTCTCCCTTTACCTGGGTCTTAGCCAAAACACTGTTCTTTTGCTTCAAGTACTGAGGAATTGACCTTTATCCTACCCACCCAATGATAACTAGGAAGTTGAGTGTTGAAAACAAACAGGTTACTTCTCAATCTACTATTCTCAGTAGTAACCTGCCATGTTTTGCAGACATATGAAATGGCCAACATTATCGGCTCCTCCGGAGCCTTCAACATGTCATTGATGAAGACGAACATCTCGCCAAGGCCATCCCCACACCCCCACTTCTTGCCTTCAAACAACCACGCAACCTCAAACAGACCATTGTCCGCAGCAAACTACCCAGCCTTCAGGAGAACAGTGACCACGACACCACACAACCCTGCCACAGCAACCTCTGCAAGACGTGCCGGATCATCGACACGGATACCATCATCTCACGTGAGAACACCATCTACCAGGTACACGGTACCTACTCTTGCAACTCGGCCAACGTTGTCTACCTGATACGCTGCAGGAAAGGATGTCCCGAGGCATGGTACATTGGGGAAACTATGCAGACGCTACGACAACGGATGAATGAACACCGCTCGACAGTCACCAGGCAAGACTGTTCTCTTCCTGTGGGGGAGCACTGCAGCAGTCACGGGCATTCAGCCTTGGATCTTCAGGTAAGCGTTCTCCAAGGCGGCCTTCACGACACACGACAGCGCAGAGTCGCTGAGCAGAAACTGATAGCCAAGTTCCGCACACATGAGGACGGCTTAAACCGGGATGTTGGATTTATGTCACATTATCAGTAACCCCCACAGCTTGCCTCCTGGGCTTGCAGAATCTCACTAGCTGTTCTGTCTGGAGACAATACACATCTCTTTAACCTGTGTTTAATGTTCCCAGTAAGAAGTTTAACAACACCAGGTTAAAGTCCAACAGGTTTATTTGGTAGTAAAAGCCACACAAGCTTTCGGAGCTCTAAGCCCCTTCTTCAGGTGAGTGGGAATTCTGTTCACAAACAGAGCATATAAAGACAGAGACTCAATTTACATGAATAATGGTTGGAATGCGAATACTTACAACTAATCAAGTCTTTAAGAAACAAAACAATGTGAGTGGAGAGAGCATCAAGACAGGCTAAAAAGATGTGTATTGTCTCCAGACAAGACAGCCAGTGAAACTCTGCAGATCCACGCAACTGTGGGGGTTTAACTTTAATGTTCCCTCCACCCACATTGTCTGTACATTTAAGACCTGGCTGGCTTTAGGGATTCGCATTCTAATCAGTATTCTGTAACTTGATGTGTCTCTGTGCACTGTTTGAGAGCACATATCCACTCCATCTGACGAAGGAGCAGCGCTCCGAAAGCTTATGGTATTTGCTACCAAATAAACCTGTTGGACTTTAACCTGGTGTTGTGAGACTTCTTACAACACTATCGGGCCAGGAGCTCAGGAATCGGAGCCCTATACAATCAAAGGGGCTGGAGTGAGTGACAAAGCAGCCACAGTTTTCATATGAGGAGGAACAGTTCCACAGATTGTCTAAAGATACAGGAAGCCCCTCTGCTGAATCTAGAACTTTCTTTTGTGTAGTCACATCAAACAGAAATGCTTCTCAGGACCTCACAAGGAAGTGTGCAGTCTCTCAGACTAGAGTCTGCCTCCTTCCATCCCACAAAACCTACCTGAAATTCGATCCTTGCCTGCTGCAGTCTGAGGCAACTGAGGCCGAGAGACCTTTGCCTGTGATAGCTGCTCGGTATCCGTTATGATTGGGAAGTAGACTTGTGATATTCAAATGAGGTCCACCATTTAAAATTACCATGGTATTGTGCTGTCTTTGCCAGGTGGGAGGTTATCTTTCTGGATTGGGTTCCTGTCAGAAACCTGCATTGATTTAGAATCCACTTGGGTGTTATTGAGTTCTTCAATCGTAACACGAGCAAATTCAAACTGAAAGCCAATTCCTCAGTCAACGCTAACATGGCCAAACTCAAAAGCCAATTCTGAGGTACATACTGACACAACCAAATTCAAACTCAAAACCAGTCCCTAAACCCATGCTGACAGAGTTCAAAAATGGTAAGTCAGCAGACAATGCTGATTTCCATTTGATCAAAGGACAATTGTATTTTATTTGAAGGTAAATGGCCAGGATTTACCCAGCCCGCACTGCTTGAGTAGCACAGTGGGCGAGGAGACAGCAGCAAGATTGGACACCGGTTGTTAGTCTCTGAGGCCCTTTTTTTGTGCAATCCGGTGCAGAGCTGATAATCATATGGAAATTGGCATCTCCATATGATTAGCAGGCATGGGACGGTATTCTCCGGGCTCGCGAGTGTACCACCGCCCCCCCCCACCCCCCCACCCCCCCACTGGGTGTGGTTCCCACCAGCGGGATTTGCAGCTGCTCCCCTAACGGGGAATGGACGTCCTCACCCTGCTCGTGGGGACAGAGGCCATTGAGGCCCCCCCAAGAGGTTGGGGGCAAGGGGAGCACTGCCCTTTTGGGCAGTGCCAGCCCAGCACCCTGGGACTGCCCAAGGGGCAAACTGGAACTTCCCAGTGAGAACTGGGCAGTGCCAAGGGGGTGGGGCCAGAGAGGCAGGGAATATTGTGTGGGGGGGAAATCGATGATGAGGAGAGGGTCCTGTTGCTACTCTGCAAGTGGGATCAGTGAGGGAGGGAGTGAGGGGGGGACCAGGGCTGGCCATTAGAGGGGAAGGAAATCAGGGTAGGAGGTGGGGGAGGAAATTGAGGCTGGCCCCGGAGGTGGCGTGGGGTGTGGGTTGGGGGGGAGGTCAGGAAGGCCCGTGATCGGGGAGTTGTCGGGAAGCCAGCGACTGGGGGGCAGGATTTCGGGAACATCAGGGAGGCCAGCAATGGGGAAATCAGTGCACATGCGCGATCTCCACACTGACAGATCAGCACATGTGCAAAGGCCCATTCAGCAGTATGCTGCCGTCTCTCAGGCAGTATGAGGCCTCACCCCCTTGGATAGAATCATAGAATCCCTTCAGTACAGAAGGAGGCCATTTAGCCCATCAAGCCTGTACCGACAGCAATCCCACCCAGGTTCTATTCCAGTAACCTACACATTTACCCTGCTAATCCCCCTGACACTAGGGTCAATTTAGCATGACCAATCCACCTAACCCGCACATTTTTGGACTGTGAGTGGAAAGCGGAGCACCCAAAGAAAACCCACACAGACACAGGGAGAATGTGCAAACTCCACACAGACAGTGACCCAAACTGGGAATCGAACCCGGGTCCCTGGTGCTGTGAGGCAGCAGTGCTAACCACTGTGCCACCGTGCTGCCCCAGAGTGATTCACTTTTCAGGGTGGATCAATTTAAGGCACTCTGCATTGCACAGAATGTCGGAGATTCGTTCAGGTAAGTACGCCAAAAAAACGGGCGGAAAATTCTCCCATTTTCCCACCCATCGGGCACTTGGTTTTGTTTCGGGAGAATCCCAGCCAATATGCTTTTTTTCTCAATGTTGTGGTTGGAGATTGAGATCCATGTGTTCTGTCTATTCTTCTCATTTTGATGTACAATGAGCCTCGGCATGCAGCCGGTCAGCTTAGCCAATGGATGTAAGCTCCTCTCTCAATCTGATTTTATTCCTCTTCACAATTTGCATCCAAATATTAAGTAAAATGAACCAGACAAATGATTAGTTCTGGATGTTCAGTTAATTCAGTGGACTGAAAGGATATGCTATGAAGCCTTCATTACTCAAGTTCCTCGCATTTAGGTTTTGATCCTTTTACTTCCAATCCATATCCTGTCGTACAAATGAAAGCGTGGATTTTTTAAAAATATTTAAATATCACGAGGGAAATTTCCTTCAATTGATGCTACAGTGTGAGCAGCAGGTTAAAACAAGCTGCAGGGCTAGTTAATGAATGTGTAATTGGTATTTTGCTCTCCAGCAACCATAGCCTTGCTTCAAATGAATGCCCTTGGTAACTGCTTGCCAGTTTTAAATAACAGTATTGAATGCAGCATAGCAGGAGAAAAGTACTTCTTCTGTGATCTGAATAACATACCAGCTCTGTTTTCTAATACATTACAGCAGGAATCATATGTTCCAATAATTTTCATGCAAATAAACTGACAGATTTATACGCTGTGACTTAAATAAATGCCTGTGTTTCTCTGCCCAATGCTAAGTGTATATTGCAGCGTACTGCTGACATTGTACTGAGGTAATTCATAATGCTTCAGATATTGCAACTAGTATTCATGTGCTGTTCTCTTTGTTCCCTATGGGGGGGAATGTCTGAGCCTGTGCTCCTGGCAGGGATCCTCTCCCACCTGCAGCACTTAACAGAGGTTTGTCAGGAATGATTCCTGAATTTCTGATACGGTTCTTGGTGTACAAGGCTCCCCATCAAGATCATGAATTTCTACATTTTCCTGAGACGCAATCCTAACAGGAAGTAGGTTACCCACCCGACCACCTGAACATTGATCCTTCTTGACTTCCCAAGGGCAGTTTCACCATAATACCAGTCGTAAAAACCTTTGCAACTTGCCTCTGGAGAACAGGAATGTGCTATTGAATCTTAAAGAGACATGGCAGTTTTAGGAGATACATTATAGGATTTATCATGAAGCTGTTCTTTATGCCAAATAATGATTTTTAATCCACCAGCCAGAAACATGAATTGTCCTTTCAAAAACATACTTTTTAAAACACATGGAGTTTTCCATTCGTTGCACTGTTTGCCTCGGCAAGTGTGGAAAATGGCACTTTTCCTGCTAGCTGCAATGGCGTGTTTTTGTACCGTACATATGTTGCAGTGCTAATTCATCCACGTGAAACTCGCTGGCGGGCGGCCCCTGATTCGCCCGCCCTGACAAAACCTCACCACTTTCTCACTCTGGGCACCATACTTACAGTACACCAGAACACAACCTCCTTAATGTCTACAAACCAGAGCTGCTCCAGGCAAGAGATGGCCCAGAAAACCAAGAAGACGTCAGATTTACTGATGTCCCACTGGGTCACCTCCTGGACGCCGTGGAGGATTGCTGCACTGTCCTCTGCCCCGTGATGGTCACAGGTCCACCAACCTCACCACTCCTGCTTGGGAGGCAGTGGCAAAGGTGGTCAGTGCCAACTCCACTCAGAAGAGTTTCATCACTGTAACGATGCACTTTCCGAGACTTCACTAATCAACAAAAAGGAATTTACTAGGGCAGCACAATGGCACAGTGGTTAGCACTGCTGCTTCACAGCGCCAGCGACCTGAGTTCAATTCCTGGCTTGGGTCACTGTCTGTGTGGAGTTTGCACATTCTCCCCGTGTCTGTGTGGGTTTCCTCTGGGTGCTCCGATTTCCTCCGACAGTCAAAGATGTGCGGGTTATGTGGATTTGCCATGCTAAATTACCCCTTAGTGTCAGCGGGACTAGCTAGGGTAAATGCAAGGGGTTATGAGGATAGGGCCTGGGTGGGATTGTGGTCGGTGCAGACTCAATGGGCCGAATGGCCTCCCTCTGCTCTGTAGGATTCTATATTAGTGATCTTCAAGACCAGCAACACAGTTGCAGTTAACTCTATTCTGCCAAGGAGAACTTTTCCCCCTGGGGTGATTCCCCACTCTGAGTCCCAACTGGTGACCCAGGCGAGGTGACCATTAATCTGCTGTATTGCCCTTAAAGCGACAATCACCACAGTCACCCAGTGCAGGAAGAGGATGAGAGGTCGCCAGGGTAAGTCCATCATTTCATTACTCTTAACTCATCAACTCACCAGCCCATCACACATTCACAGAGATCTCACAAGGGACATCGCCACTCACTCTCACATCTCCATCAGGCTCACAAGCTGAGCACATGGAGCTCACATCCTCGCCCTGTCCATGACTCCACCACAGAAACAGTTCACACCCACATGAAGACCCTGTACCAGCTCATCCCACAGAGAGTGACACTGTTGAGTGCTTTGTCCTATTTACACACATCACTGTCCCCCTTATCCACTCCCCCCCACTACCCACACACATCACTGTCCCCCTTAGCCACCCCCCCCACTACCCACACACATCTCTGTCCCCCTTATCCACCCCCCCCCCACTACCCAGAACGATCGCCACCCCTGCCCCCCCTCCCCCCTACCGATCGCCCACAGAGTGGCAGCGGACCCCCCATGCCCCCCCACCCCCCCCACCAGAGATCCATCTGAGCCCCCCCTCACCGGAGATCCACCTGCACCCCCCCTCCACCAATGAGCAATCGCCCCCCCCCCCCCGCCCCACCCCAGACAACAATCTGGCCTCACTCCATCGCCCCCCCCAGAGAATGGCCTGGCCTCACTCACCAGCCACCCCCCCCGCACCCCCCCGCCACAGCCCCAGAAAACGATGGTAAAGGGGGAAATGCTGATAAAGTTGGGCGGGCAGTTCATTAATTCAATTTAAATACATGCAAATGCATTTAAATCGCTGTTGCGTCCGTTTTGGGTGCAAATCGAATCACTGCCATTCCCGGGTTTCAGTAAAGTGGCCATCTGTGCGGACGTGGGTGCGGATCGCGTTAATGGCCTCACACCCGACTTTACCACATTTTCGCGCCCAAAAACGGGTGCGGCGCAATGGTAAAATCGGGCCCATTGTGTGATTAGAGGGGTTGATAAAAGACCCCAGTCCCTGCGGACCCGCCAGGTATGGAAGGCCTCGATCATGTCAGTGGACACCACATGCTTCCTTTCCTAGGATACCCTGCCATGAACATAACCACAGAAGAGGGGCCGCCAGATGGGAGAGACAGCCTCCTCGTTCGATCGCTCGCTGCCTGGATCTGTTGCTGGCCAACTTGGCCAGGGCGAGGAACAGGTTCACAAGGCCTCACACATCCTCCATCCCTACACCACCTCCCCACCAACGCCCCCCCCCCCACCTCTCCCTCCCAACCCCCCACCCCTGCCCCCTCCCCTCCCCCCCCACTGCCACCCTCCCAAACCCACATCCCCTCCCCCATCCCCTCCCCCACCCCCTCCCCTCCCCCCCACTGCCACCCTCCCAAACCCCCATCCCCTCCCCCTCCCCCCCCACTGCCACCCTCCCAAACCGCCATCCCCTCCCCCCATTCCCCCACTGCACACCTCCCAACCCCCATCCCCCTCTCCTCCTCCTCACTGCCACCCTCCCAACCCCCACCCCCACTGCACCAAGGAATTAGGTGTGAGGGTAATTAACTTAAAATGATCACTAACAGAGTGAGGGGAGAAACTAAGAAAAGTATTTTCATATTCGGCACAGGAAAGGCTGAGGCAGAGATCATTACTTCATTGAAGGAGAAATGAAGCTGCCTTCCTATGAGTTCAGCACGTGATGAGCTGAGCGTGTGAAGAGCTCAACACATGTTGAATTTTGGAAAAGATTTGTTTGTGGGACATGGGCATAGCTGTCTAGACCAGATTTATTGCCAATCGCTAGTTGTCCTTGAGAAGAGCGTGGTGAGCTGCCTTCCTGAACCGCTGCAGTTCCTGAGTTGAGTTGAGTTGAGTATAGGAATTGAAAATCATGTTGGAGTATTGTGTACAATTCTGGTCCCACACTACCAGAAGGATATTGATGCATTGGAAAGGGTGCAGAAGAGATTTACCAGGAAGTTGTCTGGTTTGGAGGATATGGATTATAAAGAAAGGTTGAACAAACTTGGATTGTTTTCATTGGAGCATCGGAGGATGAGGGGGGACCTGATAGATGTTTACAAGATTATGACAGGCTTGTATAAAGTGGATAGTCAGAGTCGCCTTCCCAGGGTCAAAGGGTCAATTACTTGGGGGCATAGGTTGAGAGTGAGAGAAAGTTTAAAAGAGATGTAAGGGGCAGGTTTCTCACAGAGAGGGTGGTGAATGCCTGGAACGCGCTGCCGGAGGAGGTGGTGGAAGCAGATTCTGTAACAACGTTCAAGAGGCATCTGGATAGATACATGAATAGGCAGGGAATAGAGGGATATGGACCATGTAGAGGCAACAGAATATTAGATTAAATATTAGATTAAAGAGGCATCTGTGTCTGCACAGACTTGATGGGCCGAAGGACCTGTTGCTGTGCTGTACTGTTCTTTGTTCTTTCTTTGTTGATTTGATTTATTATTGTCACATGTATTAACATAAAGTGAAAAGTATTGTTTCTTGCACGCTATACAGACAAAACATACCGTTCATAGAGAAGGAAACGAGAGAGTGCAAAATATAGTGTTACAGTCATAGCTAGGGTGTAGAGAAAGATCAACTTAATGCAAGGTAAGTCCATTCAAAAGTCTGACAGCAGCAGAGAAGAAGCTATTCTTGAGTCGGTTGGTATGTGACAAAAAAAAACAAAGAACAAAGAACAGTACAGCACAGGAAACAGGCCCTTCGGCCCTCCAAGCCTGTGCCGCTCATTGGTCCAACTAGATCATTCATTTGTATCCCTCCATTCCCAGACTGCTCATGTGACTATCCAGGTAAGTCTTAAACGATGCCAGCGTGTCTGCCTCCACCACCCTACTTGGCAGCGCATTCCAGGCCCCCACCACTCTCTGTGTAAAAAGCGTCCCTCTGACATCTGAGTTATACCTCGCCCCTCTCACCTTGAGCCCGTGGCCCCTCGTGATCGTCACCTCCGACCTGGGAAAAAGCTTCCCACTGTTCACCCTATCTATACCCTTCATAATTTTGTACACCTCTATTAGGTATCCTCTCATTCTCCATCTTTCCAGGGAGAACAAGCCCAGTTTACCCAATCTCTCCTCATAGCTAAGACCCTCCATACCAGGTAACATCCTGGTAAACCTTTTCTGCACTCTCTCTAACGCCTCCACGTCCTTCTGGTAGTGTGGCGACCAGAACTGGACGCAGTACTCCAAATGTGGCCTAACCAGCGTTCTATACAGCTGCAACATCAGACTCCAGCTTTTATACTCTATACCCCGTCCTATAAAGGCAAGCATACCATATGCCTTCTTCACCACCTTCTCCACCTGTGCTGCCACCTTCAAGGATTTGTGGACTTGCACACCTAGGTCCCTCTGTGTTTCTATACTCTTGATGGCTCTGCCATTTATTGTATAACTCCCCCCTACATTCGTTCTTCCAAAATGCACCACTTCGCATTTATCTGGATTAAATTCCATCTGCCTCAGACTTTTGTTCTGAGGTGTAGGTACACCCATTGTGCTGTCAGTGAGGGAGTTCCAGGATATTGACCCAGTGACAGTGAAAGAACAGCGATATATTTCCAAGTCAGAATGGTGAGTGTCTTGGAGGGGAACATCCAGACGGTGCTGTTCCCCTGTGTCTGCCGTCCTTTTCCTTCTAAATGGTAGTGGTCGTGGGTTTGGAAGGTGCTGTCTACAGAATCTTGGTGAGTCGCTGCAGTGAATCTTGTAAATGGTACACACTGCTGCCACTATTCGTCTGTGGTGGAGGGAGTGGATGTTTGTGGAAGGGATAACAATCAAACAGGTTGCTTTGTCCTGGATGGTTTCAAGCTTCTTGAGTTTTGTTGGAGCTGCACTCATCCAGGCAAGTCAAGAGTATTTCATTACACACCTGACTTGTGCTTTGCAGACGGTGGACAGGCTTTGGGGAGCCAGGAGGTAAGTCATTTCTTGCAAGGCTAGGTGCCCTTGGAGGGGTAAATTTAAAATAAAATTTCAAAATGGCCGAGCAAGCAGGCTTCCTCAGATTGGACAGCCTGCTTTGCTTGCCTTCCCCTCTTTTTCTGTTCAACCTCCTTTGAGCTGATGGCCCTGGCAGTAGCAGGTGCGCTATTCTCCGCCTCTGGCAAACCGTTGGTGGCCATCTAAATCACCAGAAATAGGGCCTCTAATATGCTAACTGGCTGTCTGCCTCCATTCAGTGGACAGGCAAACTGACTCTCATCATCATTGGGAAACGTCTCCGGTGGCAGGTAAGCCACCCTGACATGGCTCCCCACTATTTTCCCGGTCCCCACAGCTCCAAGCCTGGCACTCAGGAAAATACTGTCCAAGATGTTTACTGATTGCCAAAGTAGGCTAACAAATTATTGATTGTTCTGCACTTTCAGGGGAAAAACATTTTGTTGCCTAGCTTCTCAGCAGTTTAACTACCTTTAGTTTTGGTGCTTTTTAAAAGCATTCTCTAAGTATATTTTTGTCAAACTCCAAGGATGATTTTCCCTGAAGGTCCTCACAAATCACCCACTACAATTTTGGTAGAAACTCCACAGAAACCCTGGAGTAAAGACAAAGATGCCACTTGCCTCATTGTTTCACTGTTTCCATGGCTCTACCACCAATATTACCGTAGACCAGGCTTGTCCAACCTTCTCATATGGCCGGGGGAGGGGCACATTTCAACATTTTCTCACTCAAGGAGATGATGAGGACATTTCAAAAAGATAGAATTTGACAAAATTTATCAGGAATTTCAGAATAAAAATGAATATATAAAAAAAATCATACTGAGCAAAAAACAAGTAATAAATACAGGTGAGTATTAGAGTGTAATAGGGTGACAGGAAAATTGTCCAGCTCACTCTCCGTCTCAGCATGCTCGCACAGTCACCCTCACCCACTGTGCTGAGTGAGCATGAGGGTGAACGAGAACCCTGAACCTGGGACTGAGCCAGTATTATGGACATACTCGGACACACTCTGCCACCCCCAGTACCCACACTCCCCTCAACCTCTCTCCCCCCACTCCGCACTCTCTCTCTCACCCCCTCCTAACCCTCTCTTTCTCTCTCCCTCCCTCTCCCTCCCTCTGCCTGTCTGCACCCCATCTATCTCTCACTCCTCCGCCACATCCTCTCTCCCTCCCCTTCCTCCAGTGGCCATCTGATGCTCGATTCGATCAGCTGAGACAGAGGGAGAGGGAACGGGTAATCCACTCCATTTTCATTTTGCCTTCCTCACCTCATTGAGAAATGTGAAATCCAACCCGAATTGAAATGTAGCTCCCCAAATTCTTACTGCGGACAAAATGGTGGCAAATTCCTAACGCGTGGGCCGGAATTCTCCCAGCCTGCTGTGCTGCTTGTGTAGCCTTTAGCAGGTCTCGCAACCAGCGTCCGGCCGATTGCGAGTCTCCCTGGCCCTTTTTTTCCAGCACAGGGCTGATTAGCATATTGAAATTGATTTTTCAATATGATCAGTGGGCCCGGGACGATCCCCAACAGCGGGGGTTTACAACTGCGCCACACCAATGGGGAACAGGCCTGTTCACCCCCCTGGGGACAGAGGCCTTTGAGGCCCCCCTGAGGAGGTCAGGGGCAGGGGGTTGCCCCTTGGGCAGTGCCAGCCCGGCAGGCCAGCCTGGCACCCTGGCATTGCCTAAGGGGCACCCTGGCACAAGGGGTGGGGCCAGAGGGGGGCAGGGCAAACTGGGGGTGGGTGGGTCTTACTGAGGGGAGTGATCAGTGGTGGGGAGGACCCACCGCCACTCAGCAATAGGATCGGTGGGGGAGGGAGTGAGGGGGTAATCGGGGTTGACCGCTGTGGAGGGGAACAGGGCTGGTCATCGGGAGGGGCAGTTTGGGGCTGTCTGGGGAGGTCCAGTAGGCAGGAATCAGGAGGGTGGTGTGGGGGGGCCTTAGGTAGGCCAACGATTCGGAGGGGGAGAAGGCCAGCGATGGGGGGTCCAGTGCGCATGTGCCAATCTGTCAGTGGGGAGATCAGCACATGTGCAGTGGCCCGCTCAGCACACTGATTCTGGCCTTCCCAGCAGAATGACGCCCCGTCCCCCACTTTTCAGCGTAAATCCCTCTGAAGCACTCTGTAGAGCGCAGAGAGTCGGAGATTCATCCAAGTAAGTATGCTGAAATCTCCCGTTTTTCCACCTGCCCGTAGGGCACTTAGTTTCATTTTGGTCACATCCCGGCCAGGATGTTGGTAAATCCCTACAGTGCAGAAAGAGGCCATTCAGCCCATCGGGTCTGCACTGACCACAATCCCAACCTGGCCCTAACCCCATAACCCCACATATTTACCCTGCTAATCCCCAGCAAAATGGACCTCACTTCTTGTGCGTAAGGAACGGATTTCCCCAGGTGCAACGGTCAAGAAAACTGATCCGCAGATTTCTAAAGTTTTGAACTTTCCTTGTTTGTTTTCAACTGACCTTAAAAACAAAAACAAAAATGGAAGTGCAGGAAATGCTCAGCGGCTCTGGCTGTGTCTGAGCAGAGAGAAACAGAGTTACTGTTTCGAACTGAATATGACTCGAATTGGAAGAGAAGTGATGCAGCCAGACCTGCTCAGTATTTCCAGCACTTAATACTTTCATATTAGATGTCCAACATCCACAGTATTTAGTGTTTATTTTGACCTTAAGGTCAAATTATGGAACCATGATGAAAAATACCTTTTTTTAATCATAACTGATTGTTCAAAAACCTTCAGCTTTAAGCAATGTTTTATGTATGGAATATATTAGATTTGAATTAGTCTATCTACCATAGTTATGGAACAATACGATTTGTACAGGACCATTTCTTTTTGACAGGAATGGGTATCTTGGGATAAACTGTTAACTTGGATCAATCCCATGCTAGTCTTTTGTTCCTAAAACATAAAAATATGGAAGGAAGCCATTTTGCTGATAACTGTGATTTGCATTAGCTCCCTGTTTGAATGAGATTGCAATACACAATGGAAAGAGAGAAGAGACAATACTATTATTAAATGTGCTGAGCGTACTTTTAGTCATGCACTGTCAGTGTGACTGCTTTCACAGTTAATGGTACAGCTGTTCTTGTAGGTTCTCAGCTTAGACTATGATTACAACAGAAGCCACCGCCTTGAGAACACTGCAGCTAAATTATGTCAGACACCAGTATTACAAAAATACGTTTTCACTTCTACAAGCAAGACAGCTTAGTGATTTAGGGTGCAGGGGAGAAGGAATAACAAAATCAAGATATGCTCCAGAAAATGCAAAGAGGACATGCTGTTTGTTTCATTTAACAAATAGATTTTCACCTATTATTCTAGTATCTTTTTAGGCATAATATAAATTAGAACCACTCCCTAAAACACGTTTAATGTAAAGCTCATGAGTCATTTAGCAAAGGAACTGAAGTTTTCCTCAGCAGGTCAATTTTCTGTTGAATGAAGGAAAAATTTACCCATTAGAATATATTTTAGCTGATGACAGGGACCATCTTATTGGTTTTTGTAAACAAAATATCTTGCTTCAATTACACAATTGTTTAGGACAGTAACTTCATGAGTTAAAGCTCTGGTTGCAAAACCCCCACCTCAGGAAACATCTATCAGACATTTGAGGTGTGCAGCTCCTTAATCTTGATTTTCCACCCATCAGGGGCATGTGCCCAATTCCCAGTTGGGTAACTCTGGTATGGATGGCCCTGTGTCACTGGTTGGATTTTGTGCATAATAAATGCATATCAGACAACCATCTATTGATCTCTATGGATGCAAAATTGTAGGAAGCACGCCACAATTTTCCAAAACCTGTAGGCTAATACAAAAACCCAACAAAAGTATGGGACCTTACAAAATACATCCTAATGTACGCTCCCAATCGTTCGTTCATTTTATCAAGGATCATGCTCTTCTATTAACTATAATTTCAGAACAGGAAATTACTTCTTCTGACAAGAAAGTAAGTAATAACAGACACTGGACTCAAAATTTAACACAAAATTTGGCAAGACGGGGAGGTGATGGCTTAGTGGTATTATTGCCAGACTATTAATCCAGAAACTCAGCTCATGTTCTGGGAACCCAAGTTCAAATCCCATCACAGCAGATGGTGGAATTTAAATTCAATAAAAAATATCTGGAACTAAGAATCTACTGATAACCATGAAGCCATTGTCAATTGTCGGAAAAACCCATCTGGTTCACTAATGTCCTTTAGGGAAGGAAATCTGCCGTCCTTACCTGGTCTGGCCTACATGTGACTCCAAAGCCACAGCAATGTGATTGACTCTCAACTGCCCTCTTAAATGGCCTAACAAGCCACTCGGTTTCAAGGGCAGCCAGGGTTGGGCAATAAATGCTGGCCAGCTGGCAATGTCCATATCCCATTATTAAGTGCCTGAACCTGTTGGACATCCTGATTACCACATAGTGAATGTTACATAGACATAGAACAGTACAGCACAGAACAGGCCCTTCGGCCCACGATGTTGTGCCGAGCACAATTGCATCAATGATGATGCAATTATCTGCACAGCTGGGGAGAACTTAAAGCAGTGGACAACCAGCTGGATCCAGCATCTGTAGGTCCAGCAGCACGTGGACTGATGTACGATAACCAAGTTACTATGTCCTTGGCTTTTTTTGAATTAATCCTTTTCATTGGGATGTGGGCATCACTGGTAAGGCCAGAATGTGTTACCCTTCCCTAGTTACACCTGAACAGAATAGCTTGGCAGGCTTTTCAGAGGACAGTTAAGAGTCAATTAATTTGGAGTCACATGTAGGCCAAACCAAGCGAGTTCAGGTTTCCTTTCCTAAAGTGCATTAGTGACACTTGCAATGATTGATGACAGTTTTGTGGCGCCATTATTGAGAGTGGCTTTCAATTAATTGATTGTATTTATTTAAGTAAAAGTGATGAGGTTATTAACTAATTACAGATACAAAGATTAAAATGCAGATAAAGGAAACAGATACTGAGAGATAAGATTTCAAATCAGTCCCTGAGATATTGATGCAGGCCAATTGCTTCAATTTCTTCTTTCCAAAGTGAAGCAATTGAAACTTGAGGTTCATTTTAGCAGCTGCGATGGTTTCTGCAGTCAATTACTCAGAGGGTTGCCTTTACCCGTGGACTCTGCAGGTTTTGGAGGAGAGAGAGATTTATATTTCTCACTAATTCTGTGGTTATGGTAGAACATAGAACATAGAAAGCCACAGCACAAACAGGCCCTTCGGCCCACAAGTTGCGCTGATCATATCCCTACCTCTAGGCCTATCTATAGCCCTCAATCCCATTAAATCCCATGTACTCATCCAGAAGTCTCTTAAAAGACCCCAACGAGTTTGCCTCCACCACCACCGACGTCAGCCGATTCCACTCACCCACCACCCTCTGAGTGAAAAACTTACCCCTGACATCTCCTCTGTACCTACCCCCCAGCACCTTAAACCTGTGTCCTCTCGTAGCAACCATTTCAGCCCTTGGAAATAGCCTCTGAGAGTCTACCCTATCCAGACCTCTCAACATCTTGTAAACCTCTATCAGGTCACCTCTCATCCTTCGTCTCTCCAGGGAGAAGAGACCAAGCTCCCTCAACCTATCCTCATAAGGCATGCCCCCCAATCCAGGCAACATCCTTGTAAATCTCCTCTGCACCCTTTCAATGGCTTCAACATCTTTCCTGTAATGAGGTGACCAGAACTGCGCGCAGTACTCCAAGTGGGGTCTAACCAGGGTCCTATAAAGCTGCAGCATTATCTCCCGACTCCTAAACTCAATCCCTCGATTAATGAAGGCCAGTACGCCGTACGCCTTCTTGACCGCATCCTCCACCTGCGAGGCCGATTTAAGAGTCCTATGGACCCGGACCCCAAGGTCCTTCTGATCCTCTACACTGCTAAGAATGGTACCCTTCATATTATACTGCTGCTTCATCCCATTGGATCTGCCAAAATGGATCACTACACACTTATCCGGGTTGAAGTCCATCTGCCACTTCTCCGCCCAGTCTTGCATTCTATCTATGTCTCGCTGCAACTTCTGACATCCCTCCAAACTATCCACAACACCACCTACCTTGGTGTCGTCAGCAAACTTACCAACCCATCCCTCCACTTCCTCATCCAGGTCATTTATGAAAATGACAAACAGCAAGGGTCCCAGAACAGATCCCTGGGGCACTCCACTGGTCACTGACCTCCATGCAGAGAAAGACCCCTCCACAGCCACTCTCTGTCTTCTGCAGGCAAGCCAGTTCTGGATCCACAAGGCAACAGCCCCTTGGATCCCATGCCCTCTCACTTTCTCAAGAAGTCTTGCATGGGGGACCTTATCGAACGCCTTGCTGAAGTCCATATAGACCACATCCACCGCTCTTCCTTCGTCAATGTGTTTGGTCACATTTTCAAAGAACTCAACCAGGCTCGTAAGGCACGACCTGCCCTTGACAAAGCCGTGCTGACTACTTTTGATCATACTAAACTTCTCTAGATGATCATAAATCCTGTCTCTCAGGATCCTCTCCATCAACTTACCAACCACTGAGGTTAGACTCACCGGTCGGTAATTTCCCGGGCTGTCCCTGTTCCCTTTCTTGAATATGGGGACCACATCTGCAATCCTCCAATCCTCCGGAACCTCTCCCATCTCCATCGACGATGCAAAGATCATCGCCAAAGGCTCCGCAATCTCCTCCCTCGCCTCCCACAGTAACCTGGGGTACATCCCATCCGGTCCCGGCGACTTACCAACCTTGATGCCATTCAATAGTTCCAACACATCCTCTTTCTTTATGTCCACATGCTCGATCCTTTCTGTCCACCGCAAACCAGCAGTACAACCACCCAGATCCCTTTCCACCGTGAATACCGAGGTAAAGTATTCATTAAGCACCTCCGCCATTTCTAACAGTACTTGCAGAGTACCTGGATTCATTTGGCAAAATGACAGTTTATTTCTCAATACATACCTTTTTGTCCTCCCTTGACAAAGGGTCCTCTCTGCTGTTATTTGTCAGAGTTCCTCCTAAAGTTCTGTACTCCGTAGAATCCCGACGGTGCAGAAGGAGGCCATTCGGCCCATCAAGCCAGCACCGACCACTATCCCACCCAGGCCTACTTATTTACCCGACTAACCCCCTAACATTAAGGGGCAATTTAGCATGGCCAATCAATCTGATCTGCACACCTTTGGAGTGTGGGAGGAAACCAGAGCACCCGAAGGAAACATGCGCAGACACGGGGAGAACATGCAAACTCCACACAGATAGTGACCCAAGCCGGGAACCCTGGCCCTGTGAGGCAGCAGTGCTAACCACTGTTGTATAGAACTTTGGCGAAGCCACAGCTAGAGAACTGTGTGCAGTTCCTTATTTCCTTATACACTTTGGAGGAAATAATAACAAATGGGATTACTATCTCAATGGAAACAAATTAAAACATGCTACCGTGCAAAGGGACCTGGGGGTCCTTGTGCATGAGACGCAAAAGCCCAGTCTGCAGGTACAACAGGTGATCAAGAAGGCAAATGGGATGTTGGCCTATATTGCGAGGGGGATAGAATATAAAAGCAGGGATGTCTTGATGCACCTGTACAGGGCATTGGTGAGGCCGCAGCTGGAATACTGTGTGCAGTATTGGTCCCCTTATATGAGGAAGGATATATTGGCATTGGAGGGAGTGCAGAGAAGGTTCACCAGGTTGATACCGGAGATGAGGGGTTTGGATTATGAGGAGAGGCTGAGGAGATTGGGTTTGTACTCGTTGGAGTTTAGAAGGATGAGGGGGGATCTTATGGAGACTTATAAGATAATGCGGGGGCTGGATAGGGTGGAGGCGGAGAGATTCTTTCCACTTAGTAAGGAAGTTAAAACTAGAGGACACAGCCTCAAAATAAAGGGGGGTCGGTTTAAGACAGAGTTGAGGAGGAATTTCTTCTCCCAGAGGGTGGTGAATCTCTGGAATTCTCTGCCCACTGAGGTGGTGGAGGCTACCTCGCTGAATATGTTTAAAGCGCGGATGGATGGATTCCTGATCGGTAAGGGAATTAAGGGTTATGGGGATCAGGCGGGTAAGTGGTACTGATCCACGTCAGATCAGCCATGATCTTATTGAATGGCGGGGCAGGCTCGAGGGGCTAGATGGCCTACTCCTGCTCCTATTTCTTATGTTCTTATGTTCTGGTCGCCACATTATTGGAAGGATGTGACGGCACTGGAGGGGGTGCCGAGGAGATTCACCTGGATGCTGCCTGGGATGGAACATTTAAGTTATGAAGAGAAATTGCATAGGCTTGGGTTGTTTTCGTTGGAGCAGAGAAGACTGAGGGGCGACTTGATTGAGGTGCACAAAATTATAAGAGGCATGGACAGAGTGGATAAAGAGCAGCTGTTCCCCTTAGTTGAAGGGTCAATCACGAGTGGACATAGGTTCATGGTGAGGGGCAGGAGGTTTGGGGGGATGTGAGGAAAGTGGTGATGGTTTGGAATGCACTGCCTGGAAGGGTGGTAGAGGTGGGTTGCTCCCCATCCTTTAAAAAGTACCTGGATGAGCACTTGGCACACCATAACATACAGGGCTACGGGCCAAGTGCTGGCAGATGGGATTAAAATTTATTTATTAGTCACAAGTAGTTTACATTCACACTGTAATGAAGCTACTGTGAAAATCCCCTACTCGCCACACTCCGGTGCCTGTTCAGGTACACTGAGGGAGAATTTAGCATGGCCAGTGCACCCAAGCAGCACGTCCTTTGGACGGTGGGAGGAAACCGGCGCTCATGGAGGAAACCCACGCAGACACAGGGAGAACGTGCAGACTCCGCAGCGACCCAAGCCGGGAATCAAACCCATGTCTCTGGCGCTGTGAGGCAGCAGTGCTAACCACCGTGCCATCGTGCCTCCCTGCAAAAAAAACATCCCACATTCCTTCTTACCTCCACCAAAATATTGAGGCCATTCAGGAAGGGTGCAGTATCAATAGCATCAATATAGATATGAGTTGATTAGATTGCAGTTAATTTAAAGTAGAAAATCAAAGCAGTAAAATACTAAATAGAATTAAAATAATTTTTAAGATGAATGAATGATTTATTGGCAATATACTGGTAATTTCTGGCAGAATAACAGTACAACTCATTATTTTATTAATGTTCGAATCGGCACTTTACTTTCAAATATCCAATCCTTCATATGCACTCAGACACTTAGAAAATGCTAGGTTTGTGAATGGTTTACAGTCTTGTGCAAATTAATTTATTTACTCATCGATATTGCTGATTCATGTTAGCAGACAATAACATGGTTCTCCAGCATGCTTCATAATCTTCCTTTTGTCAAACTATCACACCATGATATCCTAAACAGCTTTCGGAACTCTATGAGGTAATTACAACACCAGAATAAATGTCACTCTCATGATTGGGATGTGACACTTCTGCAGGCAGACTATTCAACAGCTACTCGGGATCCATGGAGGTGGCATCTGTTACCCTGTTAAAGGATCAGGGTTTTGTCAGTAAAAGATCTGCTCTAAATCACCTCGTGTCAGGGAAGCCAGCTGAGACAACAGTTTTTTTTATTTCAAGGCAGGACACTGCCCCTCGGCAATAAATAACTGGGACACTTGTTCACATGTGTGAGAGACCTTGGATTCACAAGTGTCACCATCTTTTGTCAAGTCCAGAACTAAACAAGGGTTAGGACAGGGTTAGGGTGGGGTTAGGGCAGAGAATGGATCATGATATAAATTCTAATGTTTTCTTTGTTATTGAGATGTCAGTCATGGCTCAGTGATAGCTCTCTTGGCCTCTGAAGCAGCAGGTTATAGGTTCAAGCCCCACTCCAGAGACTTGAGTACATCCTCCAAGCTGACACTTCAGTGCATTAGTGAGGAAGTGCTGTGCTTTTGGAGATTCCCCCTTTCAGATAAGATATTAAACCTGTCTGTCTCCTCAGCTGGATGGAAACAATCCCAGATTTAAACAAGAGTGGCAGAGTTCTTCGGGTCAACATTTATCCATCATTTAATTAATGGAACATGAGATTGTCTGGTCTTTTAGAGTCAGAATTTTATAGCACAAAAAGAGGCCCTTCAGCTCATTGTGTCAATACTGGCCATCAAGCACCTATCTATTCTAATCCCATTTCCAGCACTTGGTCTGTAGCCTTGTGTGCTACGGCATTTCAAATGCCCATCTAAATACTTCTTAAATGTTGCGATGGTTCCCACCTCTACCATCTTTTCAGGCAGTAAGTTCCAGATTCCCACCACCCTCTGGGTGAAAAAGTTTTTCCTCAAATTAATTCCCTGTCCCTATCCTAAAACCTGGTTATTGACTCCTCGACTAAGAGGAAGAGTTCCTTATAATTTTGTACACTGCCATGTAACAATTGGCTGTTGTGTTTCTCCTATTATAATAGTCGCAACACTTCAGAAAGTATTCATTACCTTAAATTCTTAAAATCGGGATACGCTAAATTGCTTCCATATTTAATTCTATCTAATGATTTTATAAGCCAACCACAGGCAGGATAGCAGGCAGGGAGGGATAGCAGGTGGAGATAGCAGATGGGGGGGGGTAGCAGGCGGAGATAGAAGGCGGGGGGATAGCAGGCGGGAATGGCAGGTGGGGATAGCAGACGGGGATAGCAGGCAGGGATAGCAGGCAGAGATAGAAGGCATGGGGGGAGATAGCAGGTGGGAATAGGAGGCGGGGATAGCAGGTGGGGATAGCAGGCGGGGGGGATAGCAGACGAGGATAGCAGGCAGGGATAGCAGGTGGGGATAGCAGGTGGGGATAGCAGGTGGGGATAGCAGGTGGGGATAGCAGGTGGGAATAGCAGGCGAGGATAGCAGGTGGGGATAGCAGGTGGGGACAGCAGGTGGGAATAGCAGGCAGGGGGGATAGCAGGCGAGGATAGCAGGTGGGGTTAGCAGGTGGGGATAGCAGGCAGGGGGATAGCAGACAAGGATAGCAGGCAGGGATAGCAGGTGGGGATAGCAGGTGGGGATAGCAGGTGGGGATAGCAGGTGGGGATAGCAGGTGGGAATAGCAGGCGAGGATAGCAGGTGGGGATAGCAGGCGAGGATAGCAGGTGGGGTTAGCAGGTGGGGATAGCAGGCAGGGGGATAGCAGGCGAGGATAGCAGGCAGGGATAGCAGGTGGGGATAGCAGGTGGGGATAGCAGGTGGGAATAGCAGGCAGGGGGGATAGCAGGCGAGGATAGCAGGTGGGGTTAGCAGGTGGGGATAGCAGGCAGGGGGATAGCAGGCGAGGATAGCAGGTGGGGTTAGCAGGTGGAGATAGCAGGCAGGGGGATAGCAGGCGAGGATAGCAGGTGGGGATAGCAGGCAGGGGGATAGCAGGCGAGGATAGCAGGCAGGGATAGCAGGTGGGGATAGCAGGTGGGGATAGCAGGCAGGGATAGCAGGTGGGGATAGCAGGCGAGGATAGCAGGTGGGGATAGCAGGCGGGGATAGCAGGTGGGGTTAGCAGGCAGGGGGGATAGCAGGCGAGGATAGCAGGCAAGGATAGCAGGTAGGGATAGCAGGTGGGGATAGCAGGTGGGGGGGATAGCAGGCAGGGATAGCAGGTGGGGATAGCAGGCGGGGGGGATAGCAGGCGAGGATAGAAGGTGGGGATAGCAGGCGGGGGGGGGGATAGCAGACGGGGATAGCAGGCAGGGATAGCAGGTGGGGATAACAGGTGGGGATAGCAGGTGGGGGGGATAGCAGGTGGGGATAGCAGGTGGAGATAGCAGGTGGGGGGGATAGCAGGCGAGGATAGCAGGTGGGGATAGCAGGCGGGGGGGATAGCAGGCGGGGGGGATAGCAGGCGGGGGGGATAGCAAGCGGGGGAGATAGCAGGCGGGGGAGATAGCAGGCGAGGGGGATAGCAGGCGGGGGGGATAGCAGGCGGGAGGGATAGCAGGCGGGGGGGATAGCAGGTGGGGATAGCAGGTGGGGATAGTAGGTGGGGATAGCAAATGGGGATAGCATTCGAGGGGGAGAGCAGGTGGGAATAGCAGGCATGGGGATAGCAGGTGGAGATAGCAGGGGGAGATAGAAGGCAGGGGGATAGCAGACGGGAATGGCAGGTGGGTATCGCAGGTGGGGGGGAAAGCAGGTGGGGATTGCAGGTGAAGAGGATAGCAGATGGCGATAGCAAGCCGGGATTGCAGGCGGTGGGGAGGGGAGGATGATACAGGTGCGATAGCAGGCGGGGATAGCCGGTGGAGATAGCAAGCCGGGATAGCAGGCGGGTGGACCTGTAAAATAGGGTGCCATGGTCCACCCACTCCTGGCAGTTTTATGTGCAGCAGGGGAATCAGGGTAAGCCACCATCCATGTTCCAATTGAGGCCCTTCAGTGGGAAATTAATGAACACTTAAGGGCTCATCCCATCACTGTTAAGATTTAATGAGCAAGTTTGTGTAGACTGACAGATTGGACCCGGTGGGCTACTGGTCTGTGAAATGTGGGTGTGTTGCCTTTCCAGGTCCTCGGTGTCAATTGGAGGCGCCCTGTATAATTTTCCCTCCCCATGCCTACTCTCCCTGCCTGCCTTGTCCACATACATCCCCACCCGCTTTGCTGGGGCCTGCCATCCAGCCCGGTGAGATCCCAGACTTGCGTGGGTTCCGTGACACCCATGGTTACTTTCTCTTGGGCCTCTTGCAGTACCAGCAGTGGCCATTGCCCCTGGTGGTGCTGTCAGTACTGCAGAGCTGACAGTCTCCAATTGGCTGGCAGCTGTCTGAGGTGGGACTTCTACCTGGAGAGGGGCAGAAGTTTCACCTCCCAATAATTAAAGGCCCGTCAGCCAAAAAATTAAAACGGGGCAAGCCAAGTAAGCAGGGATGTGCTTGCTCCCAACATTCACACTGGGGTGTGGGGAACTTGGCCTCAGTGCATAAATCTAGCCCATTGATAAGGAGCTTAATAATTAATATCATGGAACATAAACTAGCGAAACAGACTGCCAACTTAAAAAATGGACTTCTAATGGATAATTTTATGGCATCACAGTCCAGCTGGTCCAGGTTCTGGTTTACAGGTACATCTTTGATGTCTAGTTTACATTTTACTCATTTGCAATGGTTCATTCAAAGACTGGGCTGTTTGATCAACAGTAAGAAGTCTCACAACACCAGGTTAAAGTCCAACAGGTTTATTTGGTAACAAATACCATAAGCTTTCAGAGCACTGCTCCAGACCAGGCCTGGAGGAACAACTGTGAATACAACATGTTTTCACATAAGTGAATACACACATCCAGTTCACTGGGATTTTTGAGACATTCTGTTTATTCCACGCACCGTATCAGAGTGGAACCTAGAAGACAACTTTGAAAGCATTTTGAAACCACCACCAGCTGATTAGTAATATTTTGCCTTGGGAGGCTATTCCTTCAGAGAATTTGCCATCCGACTGCACAAAATAGTGGCAAGGAAATACTGCAGCATCTTACAAAACCTGAGCTTTATTCTCCTGAAAGCGTCCCAAGAATGGTGCAATGAAACAGAACAGCTATTTAGATTTCTAAAGATAGGGGTTGACAAATAACATTTTCTGCAACATGTACTTCAACATTTCATTGCTATTTTTAAATCCAACTTGTCAAAAGTTATTTTTAAACTTGCTGCATGGTTAGAGGAGCAAATTGTTCCATTGTATTTGGTTCAAATTACTTACTAATTGCTTTGACCTTATTTTAGTGCTGCCAGTGTACCAGAAATGGATACAAATAAAAACAAGTTTCTCAGAACTGCTGGAGGAAATAAAACTTCCATGTCAAACAAATGCCAGCTCAGCCAGCAAGTGAAGGAGTTTGAAAGGTAGAAGGTGATTAAAACAGAAGGGAGCATAGGAGAATAGGAATGTGAGCTTCTGGGATGGAAAAGAGGAAATATCAAGACCTGAAGTTGCTAAAGTTGGAGATTCAAACAGATTGAGAAAAGAATGAGTTGCCATTCCTGAATTTTATATTTACCTGGACTAGCAATCTAGAGACCCAGGTTCATGCTCTGGAGACACAGGTTCAAATCCCACCATTTAAATTCAGTTCATAAATCTGAAATTTTTAAAAAAGCTAGTCTCGATAATATTGTACCGCAAGGATCTGTTTTGGGGCCACTGCTGTTTGTCATTTTTATAAATGACCTGGATGAGGGCGTAGAAGGATGGGTTAGTAAATTTGCGGATGACACTAAAGTCGGTGGAGTTGTAGACAGTGCGGAAGGTTGTTGCAGGTTACAGAGGGACATAGATAAGCTGCAGAGCTGGGCTTAGAGGTGGCAAATGGAGTTCAATGTGGAAAAGTGTGAGGTGATTCACTTTGGAAGGAGTAACAGGAATACAGAGTACTGGGCTAATGGTAAGATACTTGGTAGCGTGGATGAACAGAGATCTCGGTGTCCATGTGCATAGATCCTTGAAAGTTGGCACCTAGGTTGATAGGGTTGTTAAGAAGGCGTACGGAGTGTTAGCTTTTATTGGTAGAGGGATTGAGTTTCAGAGCCAGGAGGTCATGTTGCAGCTGTACAAAACTCTGGTGCGGCCACACTTGGAGTATTGCGTACAGTTCTGGTCGCCGCATTATAGGAAGGATGTGGAAGCATTGGAAAGAGTGCAGAGGAGATTTACCAGGATGTTGCCTGGTATGGTGAGAAGGTCTTATGTGGAAAGGCTGAGGGACTTGAGGTTGTTTTTGTTAGAGAGAAGAAGGTTAAGAGGTGACTTAATAGAGGCATATAAGATGATCAGAGGATTAGACAGGGTGGATAGTGAGAGCCTTTTTCCTCGGATGGTGATAGCCAGCATGAGGGGACATAGCTTTAAATTGAGGGGTGATAGATATAGGACAGAGGTCAGAGGTAGGTTCTTTACTCAGAGAGTAGTAAGGGTGTGGAATGCCCTGCCTGCAGCAGTAGTGGACTTGCCAACATTAAGTGCATTTAAATGGCCATTAGATAAACATATGGATGATATTGGAATAGTGTAGGTTAGATGGGCTTTAGATTGGTTTCACTGGTCAGCGCAACATCGAGGGCCGAAGGGCCTGTACTGCGCTGTAATGTTCTATGTTCTATGTTCCATTGTCGATTGTCAGAAGACCAATCTATTTCATTAATATCCTTTAGAGAAGGAAATCTGCCATCCTTACCTGGTCTGACTTACATGTGACTCGAGACACACAACAATGTGGTTGACTCTTAAATGTCCTCTGAAATGGCCTTACAAACCACTCAGTTGTATCAACAGCTACGAAGTCCACGAAATGGAATGAACCTGGATGGACCACCCGAGCAAGGCACTGGAAATGACAAATCCAACCCAATCATCCCTGGAAAGTCTATCGAACTAACATCTGGGGGCTTGTGCCAAAATTGGGAGAGCTGCCTCACAGCCTAGTCAAGCAACAGCCTGGCATAGTCATACTCACCAAATCATACATTACAATGTCCCAGACACCAGCAACAATGACTATTTCCATGCCACCCAGAGACCGAAAACTCCTCGATAACCAGGCTTTGGTTACCCCCAACCTCTCTTACCCCTCTTTGAGGACACTGGCCATTGGTGTGCTCTGATTTTCTACAGCCACAGTCCCAGTAATAGCTGAGATAAAGGAATGGCACAGGCCTCAACCGTTTCATTGGCGATCACCGGCAAAAGGTAGCCCCAGAACTCACTGTCCACCAAAGCAGGATCAACCCCTCCCCTCCTTTCACTCCCCATTTACATCTCTGGGGACTTCAGCCTCAGACAAAAAATTCAGGCCGTGGTATCCTCCTCTATTGTCAAACAACACCTTCCTGGTAAGTGAGGGCCTCTTTGCAGAATTTCCCTTTTAGGAAGTACTGATAGGGAAGAAGTTAACAATAATAGTTTTCTAGTTTCATTGAAATTTGATCTGACTATGAAATAGGACGAGCCCCATTGAGTGGTAACACAGTTGGTATGGATCTTCCTCAATACTAAAGTGAATCCACCACAAACAATGATGCAGTTTTCTAGACTAGAGGAAGTACATGCAATAGAAAATGTTGAATTCCAAAGGGAGAGGGAAGGAAAAGAAAGAGAAATGGAAAGAGAAATGCATAAACTTGAATTAGAATCTCAAAGAAGGAGGGAAGCTGGGAAATTTAACCTGGAAAGCTTAGATTACACAAACAGGAGGGAAAAGGGAAATTTAACAATGGGTCAGTTCTAACTCTTTTTGCGGGATTTTATGACCTCTCTCGACCCGAGATCCCGCCAGAGGTCAACGGACCTTCCCATTGTCCAACCCCTCACCCGCTCTGAGTTCCGTGGCGGGCCAGGCGGTAGAATTCCGGCCTTTGAGTTTTGATTTGGCAAAGAATATTTACCCAGTGCATGAGTTCAGTGAGAAAGGAGTTAAAATGTATTTTGTGTCATTTGAGAAAATTGTTACAGAGTTACAATGGCCTAAGGCTTAAGGAAAGCTGGACTCTAATGGCAAAGCATGTTCATGGGAAAGCTTCAGAACGTGTACTTGTTGCTTTCAGATGTACAATCTAGTGATTCTGGTACTGTGGAGAATGCTGTTGTCAATGCACATGAGTTAGTGTCAGAAGCTCATAGGCAAACATTTAGAAATCTAAGGAAGAAACAGACTTCGTGGAATTTGGTACAGAAAAGGAAATTATATTTGATAGGTGGTATAGGGCTGTGAAGATTGAGCAAGATTTTGAAAATCTTTGCGAGGTAATATTAATGGAAGAATTTAATAAGATCCCACCGAGAAGACCATAAATTTGCTAAGATAAGGGCCACTGTAATTATGGTTAATGATAACGTCTTGTCTCCCAAAAATGTGAGTAGCAGCAGACCATTGTTTCCAAAATCACATAGAAATTGGAGAGATGAACAGATCTGATAATGAACAGAATATTGGTTACAATGAGGAAGATAGTAAAAATGAAAACTCAGATATTCCACGGCATATATGGAAGATAAGTATGATTCATGGGGACCAGCGTGTCATTTTTGTGATAAGAAAGGAAATTTGAAGGCAAGTCATTGGAAATTAAAAGCCAAAAAGTAACATTTGTGTGTGAGCATATTGTGATTGCAGAGAATGTACCAGTGGAGATGGCACTTGTGACAAACCAATAGCTTTGAATGTATTTACTAATGGAAATGACCACAGTGTAGAGGATTATCAATATTTCGTGTTCAAGGGGGAAGTCTCTACATTTTCATCTGGTAAAGGAGGTACACAGATAAATATTCTTTGAGATATGGGCTCAGCTCAGTCATTGATGGTGGTAGGTGAGGAGATTCTCCCTCCAGAAGGTCAGAGTCATAGAGATATACAGCACGGAAACAGGCCCTTCGGCCCAACTCGTCCATGCCGTCCAGGTTTCCTAAACTGAACTAGTCTCATTTGCCTGCGTTTGGCCCTTATCCCTCTAAACCTTTCCACCCATGTACCTGTCCGTATGTATTTAAATGTTGTATTTGTACCTGCCTCTACCACTTCCTCTGGCAGCTCATCCCATATGCGCACCTCCCTCTGTGTGAAAAAAGTTGCCCTTCAGGTCCCTTTAAAATTTTTCCCCCTCACCTTAAATCTATGCCCTCTAGTTTTGGACTCCCCTAAAGTGGGGAAAAGATATGCTAGCTAAGAATGCATTAATTAAACATATTAATAGAGGTTGTTTAAGTATAATGTTGCATGAAGTAAATTTAAAATGTGGTTTAATTTCAGGAATTGTAACTGTGGGAATTGTATTAAAGATGTCCATTAATGGTATAGATTTCATTCCAGGAAATTACCTCACTGAGATGAAGTCCTGTCATTTCCAGTGATGTTAAACAAGTCCAGTGCAATTGTTGAAATTGAGAAGGTACAAAAGAAATCAAGTGATTGCAGGAATCTGGGACTAGCTTTACACATGTTGTATATGTTGCACTTCTGAGGATAAAAATAAGTGAAGCTTTAGCACGTGGGTTGGTTGCAGTCAACAAGGCAGATTTATAGAGAAATTGTTCACTGTACAAAGACTCGGGATAGTCAACTAAAAGCTCGTGAAGCAGCTGATGATGGCACAAACTAAAAATGTGACTAGACTCTTAAAGTGGCAGCACAACAACACAACATCTACCCAAATATATAACAACACCTACTGTGAAAATTATTGTTTCAACTAAAACTGTGACCAAGGAGTCAAACGCTCAGATTGCTGAGGTTAAAAATACAGTGGAACATTCGACTGAGAACTAAAAGTTAATAACAGCCAGAGACAAATTGAAGGCGGCTGAATTAAACCTGCTGGTAGAACCTCAGTAAGAGTTTTAACAGCACCAGGTTAAAGTCCAACAGGTTTATTTGGTAGCAAATGCCATTAGCTTTCGGAGCGCTGCTCCTTCCTCAGATGGAGTGGATATCTGCTCACAAGTAAGGCAAAAGGCATACAGAGACACAAACTCAAGTTACAGAATACTGATTAGAATGTGAATCTTTACAGCTAATCAAGTCTTAAAGATACAGACAATGTGAGTGGAGAGAGCATTAGGCACACGTTAAAGAGATGTGTATTGTCTCCAGACAGGACAGCCAGTGAGATTATGCAAGTCCAGACAATCTGTGGGGGTTACCGAAAGTGTGACATAAACCCAAGATCCTGGTTTAGGCCGTCCTCATGTGTGCGGAACTTGGCTATCGGTTTCTGTTCACACACGACAGCGCAGAGTCGCTGAGTAGAAACTGATAGCCAGGTTCCGCACACATGAGGACGGCCTAAACCGGGATTTTGGGTTCATGTCACACTATCGGTAACCCCCACAGTTTGTCTGGATTTGCAGAATCTCACTGGCTGTCCTGTCTGGAGACAATACACATTTCTTTAACCTGTGCCTAATGCTCTCTCCACTCACATTGTCTGTACCTTTAAGACTTGATCAGCTGTCAAGATTCTCATTCTAATCAGTATTCTGTAACTTGATTTTGTGTCTCTGTGCCTTACTTGTGAGCAGATTTCCACTCCATCTGAGGAAGGAGCAGCGCTCCGAAAGCTAATGGCATTTGCTACCAAAAAAACCTGTTGGACTTTAACCTGGTGTTGTTAAAACTCTTACTGTGTTTACCCCAGTCCAACGCCGGCATCTCCACATCATGACTACCATCGGCAGAACCTCAGCCAGAGGTGTCAAAACAGATAACAGCAACAACACTCAAAGCTGGTAATGGAACAAAGGAACACATGGCTGTGAACCAAAAGATGCTTCTGTAGCTAATACTAATACCATGGAGCTGCAATAAAGAATTTGTGTTCTCGAACATAAATTTAAACTTCAGAATGATGAAGCAATCATTTTTCTGAGACAAACTGGGAATAGGTTTGTGCTAAGTGAAAAAAACAAAAGACAAGAATTTAAAATAATTCGTGAATTTACTAAAAAGGAATGTTAGAATTTTTTGTTCATCATCACCATGACCTTAACAAAGTTATTAAAACAGCTAAAGAAGCAGTGTTAAACCTGCTTTTCCTGTAAATTTAAACAATGGGAATGAACTTAAAGATGAAAAGTAACCCTGTATTTAAAATGGAGGAGGACAATTCAACATTTTGGCTGGCTGAGCCTTTCTTTATAAACTTGGAGAATTAAAAAAAGTCCGCAGCCATGAAAGGGAATGGAGATCGAGAATTAAAAACCCGAACATGATGGATCCAAAGACTGTGTTCCAGGTTTAACCCCCTTATGACAATGTAGTGTCCAGATTTGAAGAAAAACAAAAGGAATTACTGAATCAAGGGGGTAAGCAGTGCGACAGACAATTTATTCTGGGTTGACAATACACACCTTCCTGTACTAGAAGGCCTGTGGGACTATCAAAAATCAGTAACACTGTTTTTGATAAATCTAACTAATCAGAACAGACAAGATGCAAAATGTTACCATAGAGATGGTAACACCTGTTACCACCTGTTACCATCTCAGTGCTCACCCTGACCCCTCTCATTATCGACACCACCTGTTTTGGCTGTTTCCTTGACCTCATGAAACCTTCAGCTACCTCTCACACTGGACCTGCTGGCCGACTCTACCCCTCTGCTACCCAGTACTCTCAGCTCAAACCCCACGACCCCACCTTAGAAAGCACCTAATCTGCCCTCTAGGGCCATCTCTCTACCACCATCCCTGTCCAGAACTTCCATCCCCCATCCAACCACAGGACCGGCAAGCCCAACAATCAAGGCCCTTTCCTCTTTCTCACGTTGTTACACCCTCACATTCCCTCTCTGCCTCCTTTTCAGTCTGGGATAATCTGTGCTCTTTTCCTGTACAGTCTCCCTCTCTTCTCTTAGCCTGCCTTCCCGTGTCCAGCATTCACAAAGCTTGACCTACCACCACCCAATCTGTGTCAAGAGACTGAAATTTTTGAGTGGTTCCCAAGAAGGCCAAAGCAGCATTTACTCATCTTAAAGAGTCCAAGAAGAAGTCAAGTTCACCAAGTATATGCCAATTATATACAATTGTAAATGTGAATGTTCTAATTTCCCGCTGGAGGGCAGCTTAGTTCCGATGAGATGGCTTTTTAATAAGCATGCATGAGATGCCAATACCAACATTATTTGTAAGGAAGCTCGACCTGCATTAAAGCTATCTTTACAATACCAAGAATTTAACTTTTCACATCCATCCCACCACTGGGAAACTGAGTTTTGACTTCCTGCCAAGTTAAGTTCTCCCACCCGCTAAGTTTCCCACTGCAGGAGGCCAAAGTGTGGGAGTGATGGTGGATTCCCATATAATAGCTGCTAGAAAGACAGATATAGGCTCACACGATGCACTGATGGTGCTCATACAACAGTTGCCCATTTAAACTCATTGAGGCAGTGACATCATGTGAAGGAGCCTGCAAGTGACAGGGTGAAGCCAGTGATACCCTGGATCTGGGGCAGCCTGTAATCTGTGTAATCCCCACAGCCATACCCTGATGTATTCTGTTGTCTATGGGGAATGTGCATGTGCTAGAAAACAAAGCATTAATCAGCTGCTTAATGTCAGTCAGCGTGCCGACTGATGAGACTGATATGTCCCGTGGTGGCTTAGAAGGAGCCAGAGATAATGACATTCAGGGCTGTAGTGATCTTGACTGCAGCAGGCAATGGTGTGCTTTCTCTGGCAGAGTTTATTTATTAGTGTCACAAGTAGGCTTATATTAACACTGCAATGAAGTTACTATGAAAATCCCCTAGTCGCCACACTCTGGTACCTGTTCGGGTACACTGAGGGAGAATTTAGCATGGTCAATACACCTAACCAGCACGTCTTTCAGACTGTGGGAGGAAACCCATGCAGACACGGGGAGAATGTGCAGACTCTGCACAGACAGTTACCCAAGCCGTGAATCAAACCTGGGTCCCTGGCGCTGTGAGGTAGCAGTGCTAACCACTGTGCCACCCTTCAACCAGCAATGCTATTCCAGTCACACTGCTGCCATCTTTTGAAGTGCAAACACAGCAATAAGGATGTGAAAAACTTCTCACTCACCTTACATTCTGCCTGATTTTCATTTCCACTGGAGCCACATAAAGAGACATTAGACAGTATGTGAAGTGAGGTGCCCATTCCCTATAACAAAGCAAAATACTGTGGACGCTGGAAACCTGAAATAAACTCAAAAAATGCCGGATAAACTCAGCAGGTCTGGTGGCATCGGTGGAGAGAGAAACAGGATGAAAGTTATGAGTCTGTGTGACTCTCTGTAGAAGAGCCATACGGACTTGAAACGTTAACTATGAATTTAGAACACCAGCCAGAGTTTAAAAAAATAAATCACTCTCAATGACATTCTCTAAGTTTAAAGAACCAAGTACCTGGCCCTGAGGATTTCATGGGGAATCAGTTGTTTTGAAAAGTCAAGCCCAGGGTTTCTGTGAGAGCCTGCCATGGCCTGGTAGGTGCAGGATGAAAAGGTGAAAGGACGGTTACAGCACTGTCATCTTGGAAGAGACAGAGAGAAATATTTAAAGCTATACTCCCTTCTTATGGAAATGGCCATTGATAGTAAATTAAATGTCTGAATTTATAAAGTCAGAGACTTGAGGGGGACAGCAGAAGGGATAGCAAGTGATGAAGATTGAATTGTAAACATTTATGGGTAAAGACTTGGGGGAAGATGGAGTATAAGCGTGTTTGGACAGAGCAAGGGTTAACGGGGGGGGGGGGCGGGGGGGGGGCTGGAGAAACAGTACTGCCCATGGTACAATGTAGAGAGTTACATGACAGTAGGCTTTGGGTACAGTAGGGTCTAGCACAAGTCAGGATGGAGACAGCACCTATGTAAGGTTGTACCTTGGAGCTGTATTATTATGAGTAGTTAATAATAACTTAATGTTCAACCATACAGCCCTCCAGACCTCTAAGTGAGATAATAAACAACCTGACAACATATACCTGCTGCTTGGCTTTCCTTTCCTAATAGATAGGATTTGAGTCAAGATAAAAATGGTCTTTCAAGGAGCAACGTTAAACTCTACCACTATAACAGAGATGGTGAAGTTAGTGGGACAATACTGTGCCTTCAAGAAATGTATTTGGGTCATGTTTTTTGTGCAGGATCTGTTATAGCAGTTTGTTTTATTATCGGTGCTGGTTTGTCAGTTGTTACTGCTGCAGCATAAATGATCTTAATTGCTACAATGTTTGTTTTAATGCAGAGTTGTTATTTTAGTTTTTCCCCTGGGATTTTGCAGAGTAGGGCATGATTAGGTTGATTGACAGTAATATCATGTGACTGGGTGGAGCTAGGCTTACACAAAGAAATCAAGCTCAGTTGCTTTTTTGGAAGCTATAGAGATAGCTCTGAGTCTCTAAAATCTGAAGACTGGGATCTTCCAGAAACTAGGTTTATTTCTCTAAAGTTCTGCTGTTTGAGGATATATCCTTCTCTGGAAACTGCTGTATAGGAGACAGAAGGCAGGCATCTTTCTGTATCTATCCAGAGGGGTTAAAAGGTTGGCAATCTAGCATCCACATGAGCATATCTGTTTTTGGTGCTCATTGGTTCTGAAGTAGGATTTGTGACTATGGGGAAGTTACTTATGCTGGAACTATAGAGATGGATTGCTGTTAACAATTATACTTTGTCATGTATTTTAATTGGTAAATGTTATGCTAATTCTTTTTCTTATATTCTTATATGTGTTCTTAAATAAAGTGTGCTTTAATAAAAGCTTCCTAGTGGGGCAATTGAATCATACCTGGAGTGAAACACCTTATGCTCACCCTAATGCCAAAATCAAAAAATGTTGGGGTCTAGATTAACTTCATAATATACCTTGGGTGTCTGATCTGGTCCCTGACATGGATGATATTAAAATAACAGTTCTGTGCCTTCTTGCTCCTCTCTGCTAATAATACAATGGTTCCATTGGTGTTTAATGGTGCATTGCCTCTTAGATAACTACTAAATAAATGTGAAAAGCTTTATTCTGAATTTTGCAGTCAGCGGTGCAGTAGGGGCCCTCATCTCTGACTTTGAAGATAGCCCCTCTGCGAGATTCAGCAAACCCGATGGTGAGAGCTATGCCTCCTCTCACTTTGTAGTGAGTTGTGGCACTCTAAATGGGAATTCACAGTGAGGTCATCGAGCTGTCCAAACAGCCAATCACATTAGAAAATTCCTACAGACAGCCAACCAGGAAATGAAAAGCACTAAATCCAAATCACTTTTAAAAACATTTACGGAAAGTAAAACAAAGTTTGGGACATACACATGGGGCTAAGTTAGAAGCTAACATATCATGAAAACTTTTAAACAAATGATTATTTGAATAAATAATTTTTAAAAATCTTGTGATTAATTATAACGAAGACATCTAGCAGCATAAGACAAATATATATATTTTTTAGAACAAGATCGCCTTTAAAAACTGAATTACATCCCATTGGAGGTGTGACCTTTTGTGGGGTTTCTCCAGTGAAATGGGAATAGGGTGGCACGGTGACACAGTGGTTAGTGCTGCTGCCTCACAGCTCCAGAGACCTGGGTTCAATTCTGGCCTTGGGTCACAGTCTGAATAGAGTTTGCATGCACACCCTGCATCTGTGTGGATTTCCTTCGGGTGCTTCGGTTTCCTCCTACAGACCAAACTTGTTGGCCATGCTAAATTGCCCCTTAGTGTCCCAAGTTATAGTTTAGGGGAATTAGTGTGTTAATATGCGCGGTTACAGAGATAAAGCTTGGTAAGATGCTCTGTTGGAGAATTGGTGCAGACTCCTTCTGCATTGTTGAGATTCTATGATTCTATGGAATGAAGAACCACCACATCAATGATTGCCGGCTCTGAGAGGCAGGAAGCAGCAGGTTGTCCACAGGGTTGCCACAGGGATGGAATAGTGAGTGACTGACCACAACTTCAGGATTCCTATTTTAATCTGAGCTTGAATTAAATGCTGAAGTTGTGGTGAGTTTAAGAGCAATAATGATGGTGGAAGCTAACACCCCACACAAAATCTGGAACATTATTCTTTGGGCGGGATTTTCTGGCTGCACTTCCCAAAACCGGAAAATCACACCCGAGGTCAACGACCTGCTACAGTTCCCGTGGTGAGCGGGACATGAATATGCTCCTATGTATGTTTATTAAAAGCTTTACATTTGCAAGTATGCTGTATGCACATGATCACAGAAAGGGCTTAAAGAACAGCCACCATTTTTGCTTTTCCAGTCATGAAATTGATGCACATTTCAAAGCCCAAGTGTACAGGGATGCTTCCAAAAGTGCACAATATAATAAATTGGGTATTAATTGCATATGGAGCAATACCTAGCAGTACTGTCACTTAAACACATTGGTGTAAAGCAGAGCGCTCTCTCTGGGGAAGGAACAGTTCTCCTGGTCTTTTGCAGTGTTTGCACGTTAAACTTTAGACAGATGCTTTATCAACAATGGCCATCTGCCAAAAACAGTCTTTCCAGTAAGTGGCAAGCTTATTGCAAAAAGGAAGCTGGTGGCTTGAATCGTTGTGATTGCTTTTATCTGAACACTGAGAACTGGGATTGTCTATTTTTGAATCTGTTTATTACAATGTCTTGTGCAGATAGTTTGATGACTCATATACTTTAAAAGTTATTAAATCAATTACGCCAATATGGAAGCAGCTAAATTAGTCATATGCAGTGCAACTTTCATTGTCTTCATTCATGTCGTCTTTTAGATTCTCAATTTTCCACAGAATCAATCACGAAAGCCAGATTTAGTTGTGCAAAATTCGGCTAAAATTCAACTGAGTAGTTTTAATCGACCTTTCTGGATTTTCCAACCAGCTGAATACAAAGTTGTTAACTGGATCTTCTGTCCTTGGTAATATATTTTGTCCTGAAGCTCACAAAAGAACAATTAGAATCCCTGGGTTCCTATCCAAAAGCAACAAACTTAAAACTAGAGATGAACTTCCATAACATCTCGGCGAGGCCACAGTTTCAATGTTGTGTATACTTCTGAGCAGCATTCTGTTATAAGAAAGATACAAAAAGGTGCAGCATGGTTTATTAGGTTGTTAAAAGGAATGAAAAATTGTTAGAAAGAAAGGCTTGAGAAGTTGGATATTTCACAATAAGCCCAATTGAGGTCTACCTAAATAATTTAAAATTAGCAGTCAGTAACAAAAAAGCAATCAAAAATGCTGGTGGAACTTAACCTTAATGGGTCTGGATGACAAGTGGAAGATCGCCTTCAGTTGTACAGAACCTTGGTCACACCTGAGCACTGAGTGTTGGACACTGCACCTCAGGAAGGGTATCTTGACCTTGGAGGAGGTGCAGCACCGATTCAGAGAAAGATATGAGGGGTTAATTATAAGGACAAGTTGCATTATTTTTTTTGTTTTCTCTTGAGTCTAGAAGATTGAGCTGTCATCTAATCAAAGTATTCAAAATGACAAAAGGATCTGATAGATTCAGGGAGACTATTTCCTCAAACGGGGCATTTGTGAACAACTGCACACAGTCTTAACACCAGAGCTGGACCATTTAAGGGGAATCAGGAGGTAATTTTGCACATAAAGAGTACTAGAAATCTTGAGTTATCTCCTGCAAGGGCTGTGATGCTAAGAATATTTGAGAAGGAGATTCTTGGATTTTTGTTAAGTAAAGCTAATAAGGCATGTAAATGGAATTGAGGCACAGATCAGTCATGATCTAACAATGATAGAACAGGCCCAAGGGGCTGAATAGACTACACCGAATCCTATGTTCAAGATTATTAGGACTGTAAGGTTATAATTGGTGATAAATTGTTTCCATTGGTTCAGTAATTGGGGGCACACATTTGAGTGCACTGAAGAAGGAAGATGGAAAATTGACTGCAAGTGTAAATTGATTTTGCACACAAACATTATGGGGATACACAGTCAGGTTCACACGTCATGCATAGAGAGATATATGTTAGGTTAAGCCTTCACAAAGGGTGTGTAGGGTAAAATACTGGATCAGTGGATCAGCCGTACCCTGCGTTCCCCAGCATTAGAGATGCCAGTCTTCAGGCAACTCAATTCACTTCACGTGATACAGTACTTGATACTGCAAAGAGCATAGGCCCTGACAACATACCAGCAGTAGTATTCAAGACTTGTGCTTCAGAAGTAGCTGCACCCCTAGCCAAGTTGTTCCAGTACAGCTACAACACTGGCATCTATTCAGCAATGTGGAAAACAGAAGTATCTGTTCCTACATTAGCCATCACATCAAAATATAGTTCAGATAAATCCCATGCCAACCTGGATGGAGGTAGAGTCCACAAAAGTTGGGTATGCTGGCAGACTTCCCTGCCACTAACAAGAGCTGTTCCACTGGGACAGGCTTTCTGTATATGTCCTCATGACACATAAAACTCATCTCCAAGTGGTTCATTGCTGACCTGGAACCTGCAGGATCCTTATCTAAAGTCATTGCCTGGTGGGTATCCGAGGGCCAGTAAATGTTAGTGGAATAATGACAGATATTACCACAGGACCACAGAAACTCTAGAGTGGAGAAGGAGGCCACCCAGCCCATCAGGTCTGCAGTGATTCCCCAACAGAGCATCCCACCCAGGTCCAGCCCCTCCACTCCCACCCGAAATCCAAGCACTTACCCTGCCAATCTACACATCTTGGGGCACTAAAGGGCAATTTAGCATGACCAATCCACCTGCACATCTCTGGACTGTGGGAGGAAACCAGAGCACCCGGAGGAAACCCATGCAGACACGGAGAGAATGTGCAAATTCCATACAGACAGTCACCCGAGGCTGGAATCGAACCCAGGTCCCTGGCACTGTGAGGCAGCAGTGCTAACCGTTATGCCACCATGCTGCCCCAATATTGGTCATCTGTTTCTGGTTCCTATGATCTCCCTAACATTCCTTCTTTCATGTAGTTTAGCCAACATGCCTACTACCATGTCAGAATAAACACTGGGGGGCTCATGATTATCTGTTAATTTTCATTAACTGTTAGATGTGGTTTGGTTGGGTTTTGGATCAATGACAGAATACTGAGCATTCATTGATCGAGCTGGTGTGTGGCATGTACATAATATAACATCTTAGAGAGAAAGAGAGAGTATTACCAGATCCGGACTGAGAATTTTATTTAATTAGTTAAGATGCTATTTGCAGGACGTAAAAAAAATGGAAATCGAGAAAGCTCTTCCTGAAGAGGCTGGGTCGTACTGGATCAACTGACATTTTGTAGACTGAGGGGTATAAATCTTTGTTGGGTAAAAATATCAACAAGAGCTTGTATTTAGATTGTGCCTTTAATATAATAAAATGTCCCAATGCACTTTACATAAACAAAACCTGACACCAAGTCGCACATGGCCAATGCCACCACTACTGCACCCAGCCCCATGGCACCATCAAACTTGAGACAGGTCAGGGCTGGGTAGGTTGTGAGGGGAAAGCCACCCGCTGGATTTTGCGTGCCACCAACCTTTAAACCCGTCGGCTAGGGAGCATAAAATCCAGCCCTCGATGTGAGATGCCTCTTTGTGAGAGAATGTGATGAGTTGAGATCGAGGTTAAAATCACTGAAAATGACCAGTTGCCTGGGGGGCAAAGGTAGGTAAATTGAGTTGTAGATCAGCTTTGATCTGACTAAGTGATGCAGCAGTCTCCAGGAGCTGAATGGTCTACTCTTGTTCCTATGTAAAGGATGTTAATGTGCGATTAATTTAATCTTTGTAAATCGACTTATAAAATGAAGGCTACTATATCCCTATACTAAATCCCTTTTTGCAATCACCTCAAAAGATTGCATAAGAAAGATTATTTATTCTGATATTCAATGCTTGTGTTTCACTTCAGCTATCTATACTTGCATAATGCAGCAGAGTGACACAGGCCATACATTAATATTAATATGTATGAAAATGATGAACTCAGTGCTGCGGGATTGCAACAGTAAGAGTCAGCAGCCCACCGAAACTCATTAACCTTTGCATGGATAAAGTTCCAAATGAATGAACCTGTAGATAATCTGTGGATGGTGCAACCACATACAAAATTGGACTGCAGCATCCCGAGAGAGGCAGAAATCAGAGAAACAAAATACAGGGGTACCGTGGTGGTTAGAGGTCGAGTAAACCAGAGAGGCCTGGACTGGTGATCTGGAGGCATGAATTCAAATCCCAGCATGTCAGCGACCTAATTTAAATTCACGTAATTAAATAAATCCAGATTAAAATGCTAATAAGAGTAATGATGATGATGAACTCATTGATGTCCTTTCAGGAAGGAAATCTGCCATCCTTACCCTGTCTGGCCTACATGTGACTCCAGATCCCAAGTAAGGTTGGTGACTCTTCACTACCCTCTGCACTGGCCTGGCAAGCCACTCAGCTGTACTCAAGAAATCAACTCACCACCACCTTGGCAGGCAACAAATGTTGGCCTTGCCAGCAATGCCCACATTCCAAGAATGAATAAAAGACAATATAAAATAGAGAAACTAGCAATTTATTGAATTCATGAATTCTCATCATTGCCTGCTACCCCATTACTTACATTTTATAATAGCCATTTTTCCAGGTAATTTGACCAGCTCCCTTTTGAAAGGCAGCATAAATGCCATGTATGTATTTGATGTTGAATTCTCTGTCACAGAAGCCACTTCTGCTCAAGCATTCCATGTTCCAATGACTCATTTAGTGCAGCTGTTTTGTACAGCCAGGAAGAGAATTCTTCCTCTTCCCAACACTGCAACAGACTCAATTTTGCAAGTTTGAGGTCTTTTTTGGAGCGACCACCAGCAGCCCCTTCAGGACCTCAATGTAGGCTGCTTGACCTGGAAATACCAGTTGGAGCTTGTGCACCACAAGCTCTGATTTGGACAAATAAATTTAATAGTACACGATTTAACTGAGTGCCAAAGCCAGGTGTCAAATATCAACAGAAAGTGCTGGTCTGGCAGCATTTGCGGAGAGAGAAACAGAGGCCAACATTTTCCACACTTCCAGCCAGCGGGATCTTCCAGCCTCACCAATGGTGACCCCCTCTTTCCCCGGCGACAGAGAATGTGAACCACAGAAAAAGTCATTGACATCAATGGGGCCAGAAGATTCTGCCGATGCCCATTGGCACACTGCCTCCGCCATCTCAAAACACGCCATGGCAGGAGGGAAAATCGAGCCCAGAGTTACAGTTATGAGTCAGATATGGCATTTTGCCAGGGCTGAGCCAGGTATTAATATTGGATGAGGTCTGTACTCATTTCAGCCAGCTGCTAGCACTACTTAAAAAAGACCCCAACCAGCTTAGTTCCCATGCTGATCTATCTTAAAAGTATTCCTAAATAGGTTATTATTGTTTACCCTTTTTAAGCCTACAAAATGGGTGCATCAACATTACATTTAAACCTCAATGCGCTTTACATCTGATTGGTAAACAAATGGAAAAGTTTTACACGGTAAGTTGATGCCCTCACAATGGGGGAAATGGGACATCTCGGGTATGAATGAACAGGGCAAGATACTATGTATCTCCCTAACCAATCAGATTGAAGGATTGTGAAACAAAGCATTTGAACCTTCCCAACCCCGTGGAGGTGGGTTCGGAGACCGGACCGAGAGCAAAATCAGAGATGAGGACATTGGGTTGTACCCCAATGAGTTCTGATCTCCCGTCGATCTTGCTGGAGGTGGTTTCAATGTGGGACTGGTGAATTGCCCATAGTGACGGGTGACCAATTAAGATCCCATTGAGGAGGTGGTGGAGGAGGAACAGTGAGGATGCAGCTGGGATCTTTCCGGTGTTACTGCTGATGAGCATCGACTGCAAAGTCTGGCAGCTCTTTGGAAATGGCCTTCCTGCACCAGGCCCAGCCTTTGCGGGTGAAAGGCTCCACCCGCAGTTGACACCAGGAGGAGTTTGCCCTCCACTCCAATATCTTTACTGAATGCAGACCTTTTTTTTGTACCTTTTGGTACTTTATTCCCAATCAAAAATCAGAGTCCCCACATGAGAGACAAAAGAGATCCAAGCTGACAAGACCGGATGTACATCCCATCTTGGGCTCGATCAAAGCTGACAGGATGTGGCATTGCACTCCCTCCCGGGTTTGATCTGAGCTTCACCTTAGCCAAAAGGCCCAGATGGCTTTAAAAAATTGCTTCATTTTCAGCATTTCATTCCCGATTACTCAGTACCCCCATGGTCCCCTGACTGCTTTAGCAGAGCCTGAGAACCTGCACCTCCTGGTGGGGCTGCCTGCCAACCAAAGTGGTGGCATCTCTGAATATACCTGCAGCTTCAGAAATCTTCAGGTGGATGGTGGATATGGAAGCAGTCAATTAGAAGGTTCGCTCCTGGAAAATCAGAGGGGAGGGTGCACTCAAAACCCATCGAGGGTCAAGAAATTTTGGAAATAGCAGCAGGAGATTCCACCCAAAAACACAAGGGCTGAGTAGAAGGTATAAATGAGAGTGGGCAAATTCAATGTCAGTTCAGGGAGGACTAGTAGGGTAAATACGTTGGGGATAGGACCTGGGTGGGATTGTTGTTGGTGCAGGCTCGATGGGCCAAACAGCCTCCTTCTGCACTGCAGGGATTCTATGATTCTATAATTCTATGAAATGAAGAGAGGAAAGATTGGATTAATTTTTAAAAATATATGGGCATCAGTGGCAAAGCCTGCATTTGTTGCCCGTCCCTAATTGACTTTGAATTGAATAGCTTGCCAGGCCATTTCAGGGTCCACTACATTGCTGTGGGTCTGGAATCACATGTAGGCCCGATTTCCTTCCCTAAAGGACACTAGTGAATCAGCTGGGTTCTTACAACAGTCCATGATAGCTTTATATTCCAGATTGAATTCAAATTCTGATATACATGTTTAACCTCACATCTGCTCTGGTCTGAAGTTGCTGGACTCTGAGCTACAGGCACTGAGGCTTATCAGGGAAGGGGAGAGCTATCTGGATAATGTGTATAAAGAGAAAGTCACGCCCCTTAGACTGACTAACTTAGCTGGGGGCAGGGACAACAGGGAGTGGCTGCGGGTGAGGCGGGCAGTGGGGGGAAGAAGGCGGGCAGAGGGGGGAAGAAAGGAAGTAGTTTGCGGGAGGTAAAGTCCCAAGAACCTCAGCCCTTAAATCTGTGCAACAGATTTGAGGTTCTTGCCACCAGTGTAGATGGGAAAAATGACTGCGAGAAGGACGAGCAAACTGTCAGCAGTACCAGGGTGCAGGGTGCTGCTGCAATGGAGAAATCAAAGAGAAATGTAGTAGTAATTGGGGATAGTGTAGTTAAGGGCATAGACACTGTTCTCTGTGACCAGGATAAGCAATACCGTAGGTTGTGTTGCCTGCCTGGTGCTCGGGTCCAGGATGTATCATCTGGGCTGCAGAGGAATCTGGAGTGGGAGGGTGAAAATCCAGTTGTCGTGGTTCATGTAGGTGCCAATGACATAGACAAAACAGGAACTAAGGATCTACAGAGGGAGTACGAAGAGCTGGGGAACAAATTAAAAAGCAGAACCAACAAGGTGGTAATCTCTGGATTACTACCTGAGCCACGCGCAAATTGGCACAGGGTTAATAGGATTAAGGAGATGAATGCGTGGCTCAAGGATTGGTGTGGGAGGAATGGGTTCGAATTCATGGGGCATTGGCACCAGTATTTGGGCAGATGGGACCTGTATAGATGGGATGGTCTCCGTTTGAACCGTGCTGGGACCAGAGTCCCAGCGAATTGTATCACTAGGGCTGTAGATAGGGCTTTAAACTAATTTATGGGGGGGAGGGTGCAGAGGTAAGAGGAATTTCGAAATCAATGGTAGAGGAGAGGGAGCGAGTGCAAGTGAATGAGGGCATTTAAGTAGTTAAAGGAGTAGAGGGCAAGGGAGAGGTTGATAGCGTTTTATCAAATCGGGTCCAGATAAAAGCTGGAATAAAGACACTTTGCCTGAATGCAAGAAGCATTCGGAACAAAGTTAATGAGTTGATGGTGCAAATCAGCACTAATGGGTATGATCCAGTGGCCATTACAGAAACGTGGCTGCACGGAGACCAGGACTGGGAGTTGAATATCCAGGGGTATCAGGCATTTAGGAAGAATAGACAGGAAGGAAAAGGTGGTGGGGTAGCTCTGTTAATAAAAGATAATATCAGGGTAGTAGTGAGGGATGACATAGGCTCTGAGGAACAAAACGTGGAATCATTATGGGTAGAGATAAGGAATAGTAGGGAGAGAAAGACACTAGTAGGCGTGGTCTATAGGCCCCCAAATAATAATGTTGAGGTGGGGAGGGCTATAAACAAGCAAATAATGGATGCGTGCAAAAACGGAACGGCAATCATCATGGGGGACTTCAACCTGCATATTGATTGGCTGACTCAAGTTGGAAGGGGTGGGATGGAGGAAGAGTTCTTAGAATGCTGTCGGGATAGTTACCTTGAACAGTATGTTACAGAACCGACGAGGGAACAAGTTATCTTAGATCTGGTAATGTGTAACGAGGTAGGTAGAATTAAGGATGTTCTTGTGAAGGACCCTCTTGGGTCAAGTGATCATAATATGGTCGAATTTCTGATACAAATGGAAGAGGAGAAAGTAGGGTCCCATACCAGTGTCCTCTGTTTGAACAGAGGGAAGTACGATAGGATGAGGGCTGAATTGGCTAAGGTGGACTGGGAGAGCAGACTGGTAGGTAGGACAGCTGAGGAACAGTGGAGGATTTTTAAGGAGATCCTTTTCAGTACTCAGCAACAATATATTCCGGTGATAAAGAAGGACTGTAAGAAAAGGGATAACCAGCCGTGGATAACGAAGGAAATTAAGGAGAGTACTAAATTAAAGACCGATGCGTACGGAGTGGCCAAAAATAGTGGAGAATCGGAAGATTGGGAAAACTTTAAGAAACAACAAAGAACGACTAAGAAAGCGATAAAGAAAGGAAAGATAGGTTATGAAGCTAGGCTAGCTCTAAATATAAAAAATGATAGTAAAAGCTTTTACAAATATAGAAAAAGGAATAGAGTGGCAAGAGTGAATGTTGGACCCTTGGAGGACGAGAGGGGGGATTTAATAGTGGAAAATGAGGAAATGGCTGAAACTTTAAATAAGGTTTTTGTGCCAGTCTTCACGGTGGAAGACACAAATAGTTTACCGAATATTAACGATAGAGGGTTGGTAGGAGGAGAGGTACTCAATACAATTAATGTTACCAGGGAGGCAGTGCTTGGTAGACTAACGGGACTGAAGGTGGACAAGTCCCCGGGCCCGGATGGAATGCATCCCAGGGTACTGAAAGAAATGTCAGAGGTAATAGCGGATGCGTTAGTCGTTATTTATCAAAATTCGTTGGATTCTGGGGTAGCGCCGGCGGATTGGAAAACGGCTAATGTTACGCTGCTGTTTAAAAAAGGAAATAGACAAAAGGCGGGTAACTACAGGCCGGTTAGCTTAACGTCTGTAGTTGGGAAAATGCTGGAATCCATCATTAAAGAAGAAATAGCAGGCCATCTGGATAAGAATGGTTCGATTAAGCAGACGCAGCATGGATTCATGAGGGGAAAGTCGTGTTTGACGAACTTGTTGGATTTTTATGAAGATGTGACTAGTGCGGTTGACGGAGGGGAACTGGTGGATGCGGTGTTTTTGGATTTCCAAAAGGCGTTTGATAAGGTGTCTCACAAAAGGTTGCTGAAGAAGATTGGGTCACACGGAGTTTGGGGTAGGGTGTTAGCATGGATTGAGGATTGGCTATCCGACAGGAAGCAGAGAGTCAGAATAAATGGGTGCTTTTCTGGTTGGCAAATGGTAACTAGTGGCGTGCCGCAGGGATCGGTACTGGGGCCTCAACTATTTACCATTTATATAAACGATCAGGAGGAGGGGACTGAGTGTAGGGTAACAAAGTTTGCAGACGACACAAAGATAAGTGGAAAAGTAAATCGTGTGGAGGGCGTAGAAGGTCTGCAGAGAGATTTGGATAGGCTGAGTGAGTGGGCGAGGATCTGGCAGATGGAGTATAACATTGACAAATGCAAGGTTATTCACTTTGGAGGAAATAATAGCAAATTGGATTATTATCTAAATGGAAAAAAATTACAACATGCTACTGTGCAAAGGGACCTGGGGGTCCTTGTGCATGAGACGCAAAAACCCAGTCTGCAGGTGCAACAGGTGATCAGGAAGGCAAATGGGATGTTGGCCTATATCGCAAGGGGGATAGAATATAAAAGCAGAGATGTCTTGCTGCATCTGTACAGGGCATTGGTGAGGCTGCAGCTGGAATACTGTGTGCAGTATTTGTCCCCTTATTTGCGGAAGGATATATTGGCCTTGGAGGGAGTGCAGAGAAGGTTCACCAGGTTGATATCGGAGATGAGGGGTGTTGATTATGAGGAGAGACTGAGCAGATTGGGTTTGTACTCGTTGGAATTTAGAAGGCTGAGGGGGGATCTTATAGAGACCTGTAAGATAATGAAGGGGCTGGATAGGGTAGAGGTGGAGAGATTCTTTCCACTTAGAAAGGAAGCTAGAACTAGAGGGCACAGCCTCAAAATAAAGGGGGGTCAGTTTTGGACAGAGTTGAGGAGGAACTTCTTCTCTCAGAGGGTGGTGAATCTCTGGAATTCTCTGCCCACTGAAGTGGTGGAGGCTACTTCGTTGAATATGTTTAAATCACGGATAGATGGATTCCTGATCGGTAAGGGAATTAGGTGTTATAGGGATCAGGCGGGTAAGTGGAACTGATCCACTTCAGATCAGCCATGATCTTATTGAATGGCGGGGCAGGCTTGAGGGGCTAGATGGCCTACTCCTACTCCTATTTCTTATGTTCTTATGTTCTTATGTAACATTAATGCATAAATTACAGCAAGTGCCAGTGTCCTCACTGCTTTTTGACAGAAAATTCCAGCCCAGTTAATAATTTTGATCCTTCATGCATAAGCAACATATTTTACTACAGGAACATTAACCAGTGAAATAACATAAAGTTAAGATTTAAATGGGTTCAATGTTTGTCACAACCTAGAGAAACTAGTTTACTTGGGAAATATATTGCCGTTCCTTCGCAGTCACTGGGTCAAAATCCTGGAAATCCCTACCTAATGGCGTTGTTGGTCAACCCACAGCACATGGACTGCAGCGATTCAAGAAGGCAGCTCACCACCACCTCCTCAAGGACAACTAGGGATGGGCAATAAATGCTGGCCAGCCAGTGACACCCATGTCCCACGAGTGAGTAAAAAAAAACTTGGTATCGTTCAAGTCACAAAATAATTCATACAGCATAACAGCCCATTGCTCAAGAGACCAGACATGTGGTATGACAGAGCATATCTGACACTGAAACAGTTACTGAAACCAGTTTTGGTTTTACTGGAGCCTAGAGCAGCTGACACCAGTCTTGTAAACATTGCCATCGTAAGCCTGGTCCCTGAGGATATGAAACTCTAGAGGGTTGAAGAAAAGCCACCAAAGCTACAGTGGATCTTTGATTGCTCAAGACTAAAGCAGCTACATGTACATGCAACTATTGTGAATATGAGCACAATTTTCAAACTCCCCACATCCTTTATCTGGTTAAGTTTCTCTTCATTGTATTAGATAACAATACCTTTCCTCAGAAAGACCTCTGGCCTGAAAACTATGGGTTGAATTTTTAGACTCCCTTTGCATGGTGGATTGGGGATGGGGCTGGGTGGACGGGGGTTGGGGGGGGGGGGCGGGGGCGGGGATGGGGTATGGACCGGGGGTGGGGGGGAGGGGGGGGTGGTGCAGTGATGGGGAAGTGGGGGGTGGTGATGGGGGCAGGGGGTAAAACAAATGTGCAGGGGTTGATGGGAATGACTCCTGAATGATCATCAAATATAATGAGCATTGCCAGGCAGCTTTGCATACAAAAAGCCTTGAAGATTAAGACCTTTGCAAGGTATTCCAGATACAATTCCCTTTCCACACCTAATGGTGTACTAAGATAGACTTTAATCAATTTCCATATTTAATTATTCCTGGAACAAGCTACTAGTCTGTCGCCAGGGACTAATAGCTTGAGGGGCACCACTCCACATCAAGCATGGCTGATCAGGAGTCTCTCCTGCTCTTATCGCTAGCCATTGACATGTTTGGAAGGATTTTGCAGGTTGACACTCAACTTGTTTGAGCACATCACGAACGCACCTTCCTTGGCCATCAAGACTTGGGGTAAGACTCAAACACGGACTTTCTGGCTCAAAGGCAGGGATGCTAACCACTGTGCCACATGACCTGTGTGGCAAGTTATGCTCCCTGAGTAAGCCAATAAACGAGATCAGGAAAATGGCAACAAGGAGGTAGTTGACTAAGAGGAAGGGGAAGCATAGTGGCTGGGATCAGGTATGTAGGCGGGATGCGGTGGGGGTGTTTGAGGTTGTGATAACCCCACGAGAACTATGGGGAATGATTGAATAATATCCCTGTGGGGCATGTTGAGTACGAGTTCCCCTGGTTACAGTCTGCCCAGATGGAACTCATTACCTGAACCTTCTTTTAGGCAGGCCCAGGACTGGGCCTGCTGAACGATTTTCCCGGGCAGGGACTAGTATACATGGTAGTTGTTTTACTTTGCATTCTGTAATAAACTATATTCCTTTCCAGTCGGGCTTCCTGAGTCATTACAGTGGGTAGGCTTCTGGTACAGTTGGCTTCTCGAAATGGGTGAGTCACTTATTCCACAAGTGCGAAAGGGATAAGAGACAATGCACTATCACGGTGAGCATTGGCTAACGGGCAAAAACAGAGAGGAGGAGTAGACAAATCGCGCTGTCTGGATTTTGAGCACATGCTGCCACAGATGGAGAGTGCAGGCTCAAAACCGCCCCCTGTATACCTGTGTGTGAGGCAGTAAATGAGATAATATACAAAGAGAGGAAGGATGAAGAAGCAAAACTGAAACTAGCGATCAGGCTGCCAAACTCATGCTCCACCCCCCACCCCTTTGCCTTATTGACTCCAAGTCAAGCTTCCTTCAGAGACTTCTCGTCATAAAACATCAATCATCACAGTTTTGGTGACCCAGTTCCCATCCACTCAGAATCAGGGAATGACTGTACCAATTTTTTGAACGATCTATCTAATAAATTCTACTCATCTGATCTGCACATAAAACCCGACTTTTTAAAAGTATTTAACCCTTCCCTTTTAAAATTTATTTTCAATGCGCTTCTGACATTGCTATCAGATAGTGCATTCCAGATTTTAACAAACTGCTGCTTAAAAATACCCCTTTCCTCATTTCACCTTTGCTCTTTTTGTCAGTGACCTTAAATCTGTATCGTCTGGTTACTAACCATTCTGCCATTGGAAAAATAATTCTCCCTATTTATTCTATCAAAACTCTTAATGGTTTTGAAGCTTTCGATCAACTCGCCCTTAACCTTCTCTGCTTTAAGGAGAACAACCCTACTTTCTCTAGGCTGTCCATGTAATAGATATTTCATCCCCGGGAGCATTCTTAAACATTTCCTTGTGTCTTCTCTCAGGCCTCGATAACCTCCCTAAAATATGGTGCCCAGAACTGGACACAATACTTCAGGTAGAGCTGGGGATCAGTGTTTATAAAGGTTTATAAAGGTTTAGCATAACTTCTATCCTTTTGTATTCTATACCTCAATTTGTAAAGCTAACAGTCTCAACTTGTACTTTCACCTTCAAAAGACTTGTGTACATTTACTATTAGGCCGCTCTGTTACTGCAGCCCTTTTAAATAGCCCCTGAAATAATTCCTCAGAGTCCCTTCTCCAGATTCCATTTATTTACAAACTTAACTCCACTTCTAAGAGTGCTTCTGGTACAAATTCAGAATCCAGAGTGTCAGTAGACCTGACACTCCTCATAATATTCACAGGTGAGACTCCCTGATTGGACAAGCAATCATTACCACAATCAAGGAGCTTATACTCCACAAGGCCAATCAGATGGGTCTCATTGAGGTCATTACAATCCCATTTCGTTTATACTGTCTCTCCTCATTCTTTCTATCACAATAAACTGCTTCACACTTCCCTGCTTTAAATTTTCTCTGCCATGTGTCTGTCCACTTCACCAGTTTGTCAATATCTCAGATCTAAACTTTCTCTCTTTTGTTATAACATGCATTGTTATCTATGCCCTTTTTCTGAAAACACCCACAGACCAGAATTCTACCGCTCCGCCCATCACGGAATCGGAGCGGGTGAGGGGCAGACAACGGAAATGTCTGTGGACCTTGGGCAGGAATTTCTGGTCTCACTTGAGTGAGGCCGTAAAATCCCGCTTATAATGTTGGAATAATTGGAATATAGGGACAAAAATATCTAATCCAGTGCCTGGGAGATTAACCACATTATGTGACTGTATCGATATGAAGCATGTCGATGAGTGGCATGAGAAATGTGCAACTTATTTGTTGTTTTCCAGTTGTAATGGGTCACTTGTCGACTGCCTTGTCCTGCCAATAATACAGAACACCCGAAAAAAAAGAGTTCCCAATACCTTTATAAAACTATGAGCAATTTGCAGAGAGCTGTGCATTATCTCTGTGAGGCAACAGCAAGCTTGCAATGAAACTCTGCTAAGATGCTTTGCACAGCATTCCTTTTAAAAGAAATGAATACCCAAGCAACAATTACCTTGGCAACCTGCCTGAGGCCAACAAATTTCTTTTTGATCTACTCCTTCAGGATCTGTGGAGAGCTGAAACTGTATTGACCCTGTCCACCACTTCTACCCACACAGCTTTTGGCAGAGTTTCGAGTTTAAAATGGCCACTATTCATTTCAGCAGCCCATCTCAAGGATCTTCACTAAATAGAGCCATTCTTCCATTATTTCTTGTTGTAAATGTTTTTGTGTTGTTTCAGCAACAAAGCAGCTTTATAAGTGTAAGCAACAGTTGTCCAGGATCTGATACTCTGAAAACCTCCCCAGCATCCCCCCAACCATCACTGCTGCCCCCCCTCACCAATCTTGTACACAGCCTTGTACACACCTTGTGCCATGTGCCAAGTGAAACACTGGAATGTAAATGAATGGGTTTTGTGATATTTGATGAGGCCCACTGTCTGCCAGTACCTGAGGAGCAGCATGAGCATGAGAACAACATCTTTCCTCCCTTTTTTCAATTTTGATCCATCAAATTTAGTCTAGAAATCTTGACTTAAAATAACTAGCACATCATAGTGCAAGTACATAGGACCACTGAGCAATTTGAGTCATGCTGTGAAGAGTCAGTGAATGCAAGGGACAGAGAGGGAAGAGAAATCAGAATTGTAGCATCAGCTTGATCAAGAGTTGGGAACAGTCTTCCTTTCTATAATTCTCACAAAATGGCTGCTGGATTTGTCTGTGTAACAACAGTCACTGGCCTACAAAGTAATTAATTGCATCTTTTAATTTATTCAACAATGCTAGTAAGGCCATATTTATTGCCCATCCCTAGTTTCTGTGACCATTTGCTTGGTCAGCCCCCTACTTCATTGCTTGCCTGGCAATTCAGACAACAATAAGACTCAACCCTATACTGTGGGACTGGAGTCACATTTTCTTAACCAATGTTTTCTGGCCAACAGTAATAATGGAGGAAATTTATCACTACGTTAAGACGCAGAAAAGAGTGTGGCCGAGCCCCTAATTTCCTCTCTGTAGTAGGGTGGTTCTCTTACCGTAACCACTAGTGGGAAGGGGGCACATTTTTCGATCCAACAATAAATAATCTGGTCAAGATGCAATTTATCTTTGATAGCATGGAGACTGGTGCCCACTCAGTGGAAAATAGGGCCCAAAGAGATTTGTAAAGTTTAGAATAGCATGAATAATAATCCCTCTCTTAATGTCAACAAAACAAAGGAGATTGTCATTGACTTCAGGAAGCATAGAGGATATGGAGGAGAACATGCCCCTGTCTACATCAACGGGGACAAAGTGGGAAGGGTTGAGAGCTTCATGTTTTTAGGTGTCCAGATCACCAACAACCTGTCCTGGTCCCCCATGCTGACACTATCGTTAAGAAAGCCCACCAACACCTCTACTTTCTCAGAAGACTAAGGAAATTTGGCACATCAGCTATGACTCTCAACTTTTACAGATGCACCATAGAAAGCATTCTTTCTGATTGTATCACAGTTTGGTATGGCTCCTGCTCTGCCCAAGATCGCAAGGAACTACAAAAGGTCGTGAATGTAGCCCAATCCATCACGCAAACCAGCCTCCCATCCATTGACTCTGTCTACACTTCCCGCTGCCTTGGCAAAGCAGCCAGCATAATTAAGGACCCCACGCACCCCAGACATTCTCTCTTCCACCTTCTTCCTTCGGGAAAAAGATACAAAAGTCTGAAGTCACCTACCAACTGACTCAAGAACAGCTTCTTCCCTGCTGCCATCAGACATTTGAATGGACCTACCTTGCATTAAGTTGATCTTTCTCTACACCCTTGTTATGACTGTAACATTACATTCTGCACTCTCTCATTTCCTTCTCTATGAGTGGTATGCTTTGTTTGTACAGCGTGCAAGAATCAATACTTTTCACTGTATGCTACTACAATAATAAATCAAATCAAATCAAAATCAGTGATCGACTGGGTGACATTATATATTGACACACTCACATGATTCTCGGCCAATACTCTGTCTTCAAAATAAAATTAGATTTCACTGGCAGTCCAACAAAGAAGAGGAACTCGTTTTCACAATGTTCAAAACTATTGGAGTCATTAATCAGGCCCAAGACCATTTTATCTCTTATGTGACCTTCGCTGCACGTTAAGAAAGCAAAATAATGTTCAGAAAGGCGGGCAAGGTACACCCAGATAGCAGAGGGAAGCTCAAACCATTTGAGCCCACGGGCTTGTGCAGCACAATTCAGAATTGCTGATATTTTTTCAGGCAGAGTGCGTATGGGGGTGCATGAGAACAGGTCTAAAAGCCAGATCTGAAACACTCCCAGGTTCAAGTCCGCCCAGCACTTAGAATCAAAATGGTAAAATAGGACCCTAATTATCAGTGAAATTGGACCTGTACCTGCGTTAGGCTTGTTAGTATACAGTTTTATCTTTCCTTCAATAAATCACTGTTGTGGTTCAGGGTTTCCTTGTTGTGATACTTTGTGCTACAACAGCAAAAATCTGGCAAATGCAGTATAATGTGGGCAAATGTGAAATTGTCCATTTTGACAGGAAAAATGAAAAAGAAGCTTATTATCTTAATGGTGAGAGGTTGCAGAGCTCTTGGGGTGCAGAGGGATCTGGGTGTCCCAATGCATGAATCACAAAAGGCTAGTATGCAGATACATCAAGTAATTAGGAAATCTAATAGAATGTTATCACTTATTGTGAGGGGAATAGAATACAAAGGTAGGGAGGTGATCTGTCACTTGTACAGGGCATTGGTGAGACCTGTGGAGGGATTCTCTGGCCCACCCCGCAGTGTGTTTCTTGACAATGGGAGGCGGCCCACCATTTGCTAGCAACGGGATCTACTGGCCCTGCCGCTGTCAGTGGGATTTCCCACTGAATCCACCCCACGCTCACTGTTTAAAAGTAAGGGGTCACTGATTTAAGACAGAGATGAGAAGAAACTTTTGCTCTTGAGGATTGTGAGTCTCTGGACCTTTCTTCCCCAAAAGGCAGGAAGCTGAACTGTTGAATATTTTTCAGGCAGAGCTAAATGGATTCTTGATTAACAAGGGGGTGAAAGGTTACTGGGGGTAGTCAGGAATGTGAGATTGAGGTTACAATCAGATCAACCAAGATCTATTTCAACAAAAAAAAGAAAATGCTGGAAAATCTCAGCAGGTCTGGCAGCATCTGTAAGGAGAGAAAAGAGCTTTGAGCTTTGACAAAGGCTCATCTGGACTCAAAACGTCAGTTCTTTTCTCTCCTTACAGATGCTGCCAGACCTGCTGAGATTTTCCAGCATCTTCTTTTTTTGTTTCAGAGTCCAGCATCCGCAGTAATTTGCTTTTATCTAAGATCTAATTCAATGGTGGAGCAGGCTCGAAGGGCCGGGTGGCCTACTCCTGTTCCTAATCCGTATGGACATATTACATTTTTTTGTATGCTATTCAACTTGCTTGAGGACAACACACATCTGGTATCAGTAAGTGGTATCCTTACAGATTTTACAAGATCATTTTTAGACTAATTATAGAATGTCGAATTGTTACAGTGCCAATAAACAAAGGATTCTGCCATTCACTAATACCTATGCAATGATGATGGAAAAAAAGAACATTGGATTTTTACATGGAAATATGGGACTTTATATAAGACTTTATATAAGAAATATATACAGAGCCCAGTCACTGACAGGAATGGCTGCAGGGGGTTTCTCTAAGGAATAATGGAATCCTTCCATGTGGTTCCAGACAAAGACATTCTGAAAGAATCCAAAGATTTCTAACTACCTCTGGTAAGGACAAAGGAACAAAATGGCCGAGGCTGAATAGAGAACTTCAGTTCAAATACACAAAAACAGGGTGCAAAGCTAGCTGAGAGAACTGCCCAATGTCCATCTGTCTGTCAGTCTGTGTGTGTGTGCGCTGTGAGCAAAACAGTTGGAAGTTTGCCACATTGGAAACCGAGGCAGCCCATACAAATATCACCATATTTTGCAGGAACACCTAAAACTCTCTCTCTCTGACTGTGGAAGTCAATCAGCCAGCAGAAAATCACAACTGGAAAAAGATTTGAAATCTCTCTACTGAACAACAGAATACCCGAACTGAAGGATCAACTATTGGAATTAGCCTGTATTGGCTGCACCTCCTCACAACTCAAGGACTGTTCCATATAACTTTTTATTTATATTTACTTCCCATTGGACTTATTCTAACTTCTAATCCATATGAATTTAAATGAATGTGTTTTACCATTTCTCCTTACTGTTTGATTAGTTACTAAACTGACTCTATCTTAACCCAATAAAGTCTGGTTAAGTTGGCTCCATTTTAACCATAACTATTGGGTCTGCAAAAAGTATCCGAGTGAAGGAGAAGCTTGATAACTAAACCTTTGTTGCTACCAGCAGAAGATGGGTTAAATAAAGAACAGAGACAGTCATCCCTCCAACACTCATTTATAACAATTTTGATTTGATTTGATTTGATTTATTATTGTCACATGTATTAGTATACAGTGAAAAGTATTGTTTCTTGCGCACTATACAGACAAAACATACCGTTCATATAGAAGGAAACAAGAGAGTGCAGAATGTAGTGTTACAGTCATAGCTTGAGTGTAGAGAAAGATCAACTTAATGCAAGATAGGTCCATTCAAAGGTCTGACAGCAGCAGGAAAGAAGCTGTTCTTGAGTCGGTTGGTACGTGACCTCAGACTTTTGCATCTTTTTCCCAAAGGAAGAAGGTGGAAGAGAGAATGTCCGGGATGTGTGGGGTCCTTGATTATGCTGGCTGCTTTGCCGAGGCAGTGGGACGTATAGACAGAGTCAATGCATGGGAGGCTGGTTTGCATGATGGATTGGGCAACATTCACGACCTTTTCCAGTTTCTTGCGGTCTTGGGCAGAGCAGCAGCCATACCAAGCTGTGATACAATCAGAAAGAATGCTTTCTATGGTGCATCTGTAAAAGTTGGTGAGAGTCTTAGCTGACATGTCAAATTTCCTTAGTCTTCTGAAAAAGTAGAGGCATTGGTGGGCTTTCTTAACCATAGTGGGGGTATCAACCCGACCATGACAAATTGAGTTGTCTCACCCAAATCAACAACCCTTGGAGAACCACATCTGGGACTGATCATTACAAATCAATACTGTGCCCTGTCTGCACAATGTACACAACACTGTGCTCTGTCTGCACAGTGTACACAACACTGTGCTCTGTCTGCACAATGTACACAACACTGTGCTCTGTCTGCACAGTGTACACAACACTGTGCTCTGTCTGCACTGTGTACACAACACTGTGCTCTGTCTGCACTGTGTACACAACACTGTGCTCTGTCTGCACAGTGTACACAACACTGTGCTCTGTCTGCACTGTGTACACAACACTGTGCTCTGTCTGCACAATGTACACAACACTGTGCTCTGTCTGCACAGTGTACACAACACAGTGTGCTCTGTCTGCACAGTGTACACAACACTGTGCTCTGTCTGCACTGTGTACACAACACTGTGCTCTGTCTGCACTGTGTACACAACACTGTGCTCTGTCTGCACTGTGTACACAACACTGTGCTCTGTCTGCACAATGTACACAACACTGTGCTCTGTCTGCACAGTGTACACAACACTGTGCTCTGTCTGCACAATGTACACAACACTGTGCTCTGTCTGCACAGTGTACACAACACTGTGCTCTGTCTGCACAGTGTACACAACACTGTGCTCTGTCTGCACTGTGTACACAACACTGTGCTCTGTCAGCACTGTGTACACAACACTGTGCTCTGTCTGCACTGTGTACACAACACTGTGTTCTGTCTGCACAGTGTACACAACACTGTGCTCTGTCTGCACTGTGTACACAACACTGTGCTCTGTCTGCACAGTGCACACAACACTGTGCTCTGTCTGCACAGTGTACACAACACTGTGCTCTGTCTGCACAGTGTACACAACACTGTGCTCTGTCTGCACAGTGTACACAACACTGTGCTCTGTCTGCACTGTGTACACAACACTGTGCTCTGTCTGCACAGTGTACACAACAATACTGTGCTCTGTCTGCACTGTGTACACAACAAGTGTGCTCTGTCTGCACAGTGTACACAACACTGTGCTCTGTCTGCACAGTGTACACAACACTGTGCTCTGTCTGCACTGTGTACACAACACAGTGTGCTCTGTCTGCACTGTGTACACAACACAGTGTGCTCTGTCTGCACTGTGTACACAACACAGTGTGCTCTGTCTGCACAGTGTACACAACACAGTGTGCTCTGTCTGCACTGTGTACACAACACAGTGTGCTCTGTCTGCACTGTGTACATAATAACTGTTCTCTTGTTCCTTCCCTTTCTCACCCTGTCCTGCAAGCATTACATTGTTTGCCTTCCCTTTTTAAAGAACAATCCTACATTTGCTGACATGATTCAATGCCTTCTGGGGACTTTCCAGCTAACCTGCTAACTCTCGATGAGTTAGTTTTGCTATTGTCTGAAAATCCCTCAGTCAAAGTGAATCTCAGTATGGATTCCCGCTGCTTACCATTATCCAGTGAACCCTGTAGTAATGTGTGGACCTTAGACAAAGACAGAATTGTACGTCTTTATAACGGCCATCATTGACAAGTGGCCTGTTAACTCTGTCTTTCTGGCCTGGATTTTGCCTGGAGCCACATCGTTCCAATAGAGCAGGACCTCCAGCTGGCTGTTCACTGCTGCAACCTGATCAACTTTTCTGGTTCAAAGTTCATTGGGATTTCTGCCACCTAGAGGGAGCTGGGCAGTGCTGCAGAAACTCCAATGATGCCGCAGTGGGTGTTGCTGCTACATAACTTGAGGCATTGACAGCTAAGTTACAGGGAGAGAAATTAGGCAAAGAGGAGTCTTCTGCGCTTTACCATTACACTCACCAGATGATATGTTCTGCCAGTCACTCATGCGTGTGCCAGTAATAGTTAGGCAGGGTTGAAATGGGATGGGAGACTGAACAGTGAGTGGATGATGCGCGATTGATTCACACGGGAGGCTAGGACGTACCCGGGAATAAAGGCTTTTATTCATGACAAAATAGGAGCACACTACGTAACAATATTATCCCAGACTAAAGGCTACTAGGAAGTAGCAGTGACCTTTATACTCCTGTAAGAAGGCGGAGCCGAACGGAGTGTACCACATAAACAATAATAACGGGTGGAACACCCAAACCCTAACCCCAACAGTAACAAGAGTAACATATGTACAAGTACCCATCGTGGTAACCATCTATGGTTCACCACATTCACCCCTCCTTTAAAAACAAAGGCCGGTGGGGTAAGGAGACAATACGAACTGTCCACATGTTCACAAGTTCAGCCGTATCGGGGGTCCACACCGTCTCTGCGACCTCCGCAGCACTGGCTCCAGTGCCGGTTCTGGTGACCGTGGTGACGACCCTCTCTCCGAGGTGGTGTCCACTGACTCCTCCAGTTCCTCTCCCGCCAGCCGACCTCGAGATGGCGACAATCCCCTCGACTCAGGCAAGCTGTACACGGGAGTAAGAGGATTAAGTTGAGGTCCCGATGCTGCCCGCGCCGTGTCAGGAGGGGAGAGAATGGGCAAAGGAATCCTAACCAGGGGTGCGAGAGTGACGGGGGTTTCCAGGTCCCCTGCAGGTGCCAGATCTCTGATAGAGACCGTGTCCTCTCGCCCGTCAGGATATGCCACATAGGCATATTGAGGGTTGGCGTGGAGGAGATGGACCTGTTCAACCAAAGGGTCGGACTTGCGGGCCCTAACATGCCGCCGCAGGAGGACAGTCAACCAAGACGGCAGTGAGGTCCCAGAGGAAGACTTCCTAGGGAAGGTAAACATCCGCACATGTGGGGTAGCATTGGTTGCCGTACACAGGAGGGACCGGATTGAATGGAACGCATCAGAAAGTACCTCTTGCCAACGGGTGACTGGAAGACCCCTAGACCGTAGCGCCAGTAAAACAGCCTTCCAGACTGTAGCGTTTTCTCTCTCGACCTGTCCGTTACCCCTGGGGTTGTAACTCGTAGTCCTACTTGAGGCAATTCCCTTAGAGATCAGGTATTGCCTCAAGTCGTCGCTCATAAACGACGAACCCCTATCACTGTGGATATAACTGGGGTAGCCAAACAGGGTAAAAAGACTCCGTAGGGCTTTGATGACCGTGGCAGAGGACATGTCAGAATAGGGGACGGCAAAGGGGAATCGGGAATATTCATCAACAACGTTGAGGAAATACACGTTCCGATCCGTCGAAGGAAGGGGCCCCTTGAAGTCGACACTCAGTCGTTCAAAAGGGCGAGTGGCCTTAATGAGGTGCGCCCTGTCAGGCTGGTAGAAGTGCGGCTTGCACTCTGCACAAACCTGGCAGCTTCGAGTTATCGACCTGACATCCTCTATGGAATAGGGCAGATTCCGAATCTTTACAAAATGGAAGAGCCGAGTGATCCCCGGATGGCAGAGATCATTGTGGAGGGCCTGTAACCGGTCCTCCTGCACACTGGCACATATTCCACGCGACAGGGCATCAGAGGGCTCATTGAGCTTCCCCGGACGGTACATGATATCATAGTTGTAGGTGGAGAGTTCGGTTCTCCACCTCAAGATTTTATCATTCTTAATTTTTCCCTTTAACGTGTTGTTGAACATGAAGGCCACGGACCGCTGGTCCGTGAGCAGGGTAAATCGTTTGCCAGCCAAATAATGGCGCCAATGCCGTACGGCCTCCACAATGGCCTGAGCCTCTTTCTCCACAGAGGAGTGCCGAATTTCAGGGCCTTGGAGGGTGCGAGAGAAAAAGGAGATGGGCCTGCCCGCCTGGTTAAGTGTGGCGGCAAGGGCAAAATCAGATGCATCACTCTCCACTTGAAAAGGGATGGACTCATCGACAGCGTGCATCGTGCCTTTCGCGATGTCGGCTTTTATCCCTACAAAGGCTAGGCGAGCCTCTGCTGTCAGGGGAAAAGAGGTAGATTTTATGAGCGGACGGGCTTTGCCCGCGTAATTGGGAACCCACTGTGCATAGTACGAGAAGAAGCCTAAGCATCTTCTCAGTGCTTTGATGCTAGTGGGTAGGGGAAGTTCAAGGAGGGGACGCATACGGTCTGGATCGGGGCCGATGACCCCGTTTTCCACACGTATCCGAGGATTGCTAGGCGGTGCTTGCTGAATACGCACTTCTCCTTGTTATAGGTCAGGTTCAGGAGAGTCGCAGTGCGTAAAAACTTCTGGAGGTTTGCGTCGTGGTCCTGCTGGTCATGGCCGCAGATAGTGACGTTGTCCAGGTACGGGAAGGTAGCCCGTAGCCCGTTTTGGTCCACCATTCGGTCCATCTCACACTGGAAGTCCAAGACCCCATTAGTGATGCCGAAAGGGACTCTTAAAAAGTGGTAAAGACAGCCATCCGCCTCAAAGGCCGTGTATTTGCGGTCCTCTGGGCGAATGGGGAGCTGGTGGTAGGCTGACTTCAAGTCGATGGTGGAGAACACCCGGTACTGCGCAATCTGGTTGACCATGTCAGATATGCGCAGGAGAGGGTACGCGTCCAGCTGCGTGTACCTATTAATGGTCTGACTATAGTCTCTGACCATCCGGGGCTTGTCTCCAGTCTTGACCACCACGACTTGTGCTCTCCATGGGCTAGTGCTCGGTTGAATGACCCCTTCCCTGAGGAGCCGCTGAACCTCAGATCTAATAAAGATCCAATCCTCAGCGCTGTAACGCCTGCTTTTAGTCGCAATGGGCTTGCAGCCAGGCACGAGATTTTCAAATAGGGAAGGCGGGGTAATTTTGAGTGTTGAAAGGCCACATGTGGAGTGCGCTGGACAATTTGGAGACTGCTGTTCTCCCACTGAAAGTGGAGGGAGTGGCCCATTGTACTGCAGGGTCACACTCCTCAGGTGGACCATAAAGTCTAGCCCTAGGAGTACCGGAGCGCAAAGGTGCGGTAACACAAGGAGCCTGAAGTTCTCGTAGACTGTGCCCTGCACCGTTAGGATTACCACACAGCTCCCAAGAACAAGGACAGATCGGGACCTCTACACCATGGAGATTGTCTGCCTGACAGTTTGCACACGGAGAGCGTACCGTTTCACTGTATCCGGATGGATGAAGCTGTCCGTGCTCCCGCTGTCAAACAGGCAATGCGCCAGACGCCCATTTACCTCTATGTCCATCATGGACTTGTCGAGTCTGTGAGGCTTGGCCTGGTCCAGGATGATTGACGCCACTGTTGGATCCTGAGCGTAACTGCAGGCAGTTGAGATAGCCGATGACGAGGACCCCTGTTGGTCTTCTGCGGCCGGTGTCGACCAAAGTGGCTGTGCCCATGAATCGCACATGGTCAAGGATGTTGAAAATGGCGGCACACGCAGGTCACACGTGGCTTGCGTCGTCATCATCGGAAATGGCGGCGCCCGTGGATCGCACGTGGCTGAAGACATCGACGAGGCCGGAGACGAGGAGATGGATCCTGGGGAGTCGCACGCAGCACTGCTGGGCTTAGAAGGGGTCTTTGCTCGGCACACCTTTGCATAGTGCCCTTTCTTTCCACAGGCGGAGCAAAACACCGTCCTGGTCGGACATCTTTGGCGAGGATGCTTCGCCAAACTGCAGAAATAGCACCGTGGGCCTCCAGGAGCTGCCGCAGCCGTCAGGTCTGAAGTTGGGAGCATCATCGCGCAGTTCCGAGGAGCTGCCAAGTACAGCTGAGGCGGCGGCTGTGCTTGCCACTCTGTTCCCACGTGGTCGGTGGGGTAGGTTTCGAGACTTCTGGAGGCCGTTTCCATTGCGTCGGCCAATTCTACCGTCTTAGCCAGGTCCCGGTTACCCTGCTCTAGCAGCCGCAGGCAAATATAGGATGAGCTGATTCCTGCCACAAACGCGTCCCGAATAAGGTTGTTGGTGTATTGAGTAACCGACACCTCCTTGCAGTTGCAGGCTCTGGCTAGCTGTTGAAGTTCGCGCAGGTACTGTCCCGTAGTTTCTCTGGGCTGCCGCTGTCGAGTGGCTAATAGGTGACGAGCATGAATTTCGTTCGACTGTTTATTATACAGCTTCTTGAGCAATTCGATAGCATCTTTATAATTTTGGGAATCGCGAATTGTTGCATACACAGTGTCGCTCACCCAGGCGTGGAGGACCCGCAATCTGTCGGTGTCGGACTGGACTGCTGTCGAGGCCTCAACGTAATCCTCTAAGCACTTCAACCAATGGTTGAAAGTGTTTGACGCCCCAGCGGCACGCAGATCCAAGGTTAGCCGATTGGGCTTTAGCATCTGCTCCATTTTTTTTTTGTTCGAACAAAATTTTCAGTATTTTGTCATGAATAAAATTGATGCGCGATTGATTCACACAGGAGGCTAGGACGTATCCGGGAATAAAGGCTTTCATTCACGACAAAATAAGAGCACACTACTTAACAATATTATCCCAGACTAAAGGCTACTAGGAAGTAGCAGTGAACTTTATACTCCTGTAAGAAGGCGGAGCCGAATGGAGTGTACCACATAAACAATAATAACAGGTGGAACACCCAAACCCTAACCCCAACAGTAACAAGAGTAACATATGTACAAGTACCCATAGTGGTAACCATCTATGGTTCACCACAGTGGAGAAATGCTATCAACAGCAATGGTGACAATCATGGGAGTTGGGGGGGAACAAAGAGCACCAGTCGGCCTCACTACACTAATTTCCTATCATTTTCACCATATAGAATCCCTACAGCACAGAAGGAGGCCATTCGACCCATCGAGTGTGTACGGACCACAATCCCACCCAGGCCATATCCTCTTAACCCCATGTAATTACCCTGCTAATCCCCCTGACACTATGGGGCAATTTACCATGGCCAATCAACCTAACCGCACATCTTTGGATTGTGGGAAGAAACCGGAGCACAGGAAGGAAATCCACGCAGACACAGGGAGAATGTGCAAACTCCACACAGTGACCCGAGGCTGGAATTGAACCCGGGTCCCTGGCACTGTGAGGCAGCAGTGCTAACCACTGTGCCACCCTCACTGTGCCACCCTGCCACCCTGGCATATATCAGCACTTCATATAGCTTGTTTGATTTTCGTATATAGAGTTTTCATTTGGGTGAAGTTCTGGTGCCCATAGAACCATCCCCCACATCAATGAATGGACTCAGGTGTGGAGGAGAGAAACCATTTAGAAGAAATGGCTGGGGAGGAGAGATATTTGATCCAAGGAAACAAATGAATAAGTATTGTTCACCAAAGTAGTTGCATCTGCAAACAGAATTTGTCCTTCTCTTCCCATTGTCCATTTTCTCGAGCGTAAGTGAACAACGTGTAATTCAAACAGGTGAAACTCATGGACAACATCGATCTGAGCAGGTGTTACATAGGAAGAAAGATTGGGCAGCACAAGTGCTCCGTGAACATTATTAAAATAACAATGGTTAAACTTAAAAAGAGCTAAAGGTTTCAGACTGGGTGTTCAACATGTCCAACAGTAATCACCAAAAGAGTAGGGTATAAGTCAGAGATAGTCACGCTCAGGCTGTACAGAGTGCTAGTCATGATACCATGAATCCTGTACCCAGTCCTGGTCACCAAACCACAGGAGAGGTATTCAAGCTTTGGAAGTGGATCAGAGAAGAGGCCCAAGACTAATCCCTGATCTGAGGGATTTAGGTACAAGAAAGGCTGGTCAGTACTGAAAAGAGTTAAAGTATATGAAATAATAAACAACATTGAAGAGGTAATCTAGACTATAATTTCAAATTAAACCATTGAGAAAAGGACAATGGACCACAAATTTAAATTAATGAAGAGTAAATGTACAAAAAAAGTTGATTTATATGATGCCAGTATTATAGGGCAGAATCTTGATCTCGGATGCTCCATGCGCTCCGGGCAGCGGGAACTCAAAATGTGGAGAGTTTGAAAAAACCATGAATCTTGCTGGCTAGATCATGTTTTCCAATTTTGAGCTAACTTTGCCAGCGGAGTGATGTGGAACACGCTGGGAGAGACGGGAACCTAATTTGAATGTATCAGCGTCTCATTAGCAAGCACTCTCTCTGGCTGTTGGACACAGGGTCATGTTATTGGCCAGGAGTTCAACATTGTCCTGCGTTCCAGCATCCCTCTGAGTGCTGATTCCCTGGGACAGCCGTGCCTCTGCCTGCTGTGGATGTTCCGGTGTGAGGTGTTCCCCAGCGAGTGACCTAGAAGCCTGTCTACTCAGTGATCCCATCAAGGTGTGTCTTGAGGATTCTCATGATAGTGCTGCCTCCACCTCACTATCAGTGCAGGCAAGCTCTTCCTTCTCCCATGCTAGCTCGAGGGCTCTCTTCTCAAGTGACGTGAGGGTTCTGAGCTCCGGCATTACTCCAGCTGGTACTGCTTGTCACACTTGTTGAGATTGAGTTTGTCTTGCAATGACACAGACAGGGAGAGTGTAGGTGGCAGCGTTGACATTTAAGATGATGATGAGGTGTGGCAGGCATGGGTTTGGAGTGGGAGCTGGAGTGTGAGAAGCATAGCAGTGAGTAGGAGGGGGAACATGGTGACTGGGGAAGAGGGGAGGAGGGCCTCGTTACAAGTTGGCAAACCCCAAAGTGGCTGGGTGAGAGATGAAGGTAGCGCTCGAGGGGTGTGCGAAGGGGTCCAGAAAAAGACGACATGAGACTTATGGGTGGCACGGTGGCACTGTGTTTAGCACTGCTGCCTCACAGTGTCAGGGACCCGGGTTCAATTCCGGCCTCGGGGTCACTGTCTGTGAGGAGTTTGCACTTTCTCCCCTTATCTGCGTGAGTTTCCTCCCACAGTCCAAAGATGTGCGAGTTAGGTCGATTGGTCATGCTAAGTAAATTGATCCTGGTGTCAGGGGGATTAGTAGGGCAAATATATAGGGTCACGGGAATAGGGCCTGGGCGGGATTGTGGTCGGTGCAGACACGATGAGTCGTATGGCCTCCTTCTGTACTGTAGGGACTCTATGATTCTATAATACTTGCCCGAGCTGACCAAAGAAGATTGTTCATCTTCCTGCGGCACTGCTGTCCCTTCCTCTTTCGCAGTGAGCTGGCATTCGCAAGTGCTACCACTGAATCCCAGGTAAGGTTGGTGACCTTGATGGAAGGATGCCTTTTGGATCAGGGGTAGAGTGCATCTCACCTCTGTTACACTCCATTCAGCAGTCTGGTCAGGGATCCCTCTGAGAAATGAAGTGCGGGCTTCCTGGCTGCCATCCGCTGCAATAGATCTGGAATAAGTGTGGGGAGGCGTTTACATGGAGCTCCTGAGTGAATGCAGCAATTCAGTTGAACCAGGGTGGGCAAATCAGAGGGAGGGCGGCACAAGCATGACATGATTCTCATTGCCATAAAACTTTGGTTTATCAGCCTCAGGATTCGGTCAGAAATTACGTCAAAGCTGGCAATGGGATTCACTCCATTTTTCTTGTCGGAATCAACACATTGCCAAATTCTGGTAAGATTACCTCCATAGAAAAGATATTACACATGCAGAAATGTAAAAGACAAACTGGACAGCAAACCAAATAACGAGGTAATCGGGGGAGTTACCGAAAGCTTGGTAAGAGAGATCAAATCTTGAGGGAGTTGGAAAGAGTTTGGAAATTACAAAGAGAGGTACCTCACTGTTGAATGCAGGTCACTGGTGAGATAAAGTGGGGGTGGATGCAAAAGGCCAAAATCAGAGTGGTAAGGAACTGAGAGGAGATTGGAACTCCTGAGGAGGTCACGGATACAGTGAAGGATCAGGTTAGGAACAGAATGAAGGGTGAAGCTAAAAGCTTCATTTCAGACATCGAGGTATCAGGATGGAGTCAGTGTGGCCAGTGTGTGGGTTAAAAGAAAAGTAACATAGTTTTAGATGAGCTGATGTTCGAGGTTTAAGGCACAAGGAGGCTAGTAGTGCCATTTGAATAGAAGAGATTGGAGCTGATAAAGGTATGCTCGAGGGTTTTAGCAACAGCTCAGTAGAGCTTGAGCTGAGATGGCAATGTTAGAGAGGTATAAATTGCCTCCTTTTGCAGTACAGTGGGTATGAGATTAGAAGTACAAATAAAGGTCAAGTAAGATACCAAGGTTATGAAAGATAGAGGAAAAGGGGAGAGGGAGGTGATTCCAAATTTTGGTGGGGTCAAAGATCATGCTGCATTCTTCCCAGGAGGAAAATAGAGTAAAGTGGGGAAATGGGAATACAGTGTGAACTGGTCTTGTATACTTTAAAATGGAACACCAGTAAAATGGGGAAATAGGAATACTGGTCCAAACTGTTGTTTTCCTTTCTGGGTTCCTAGTATTTGTAAAACAAGTGCAACTTTTTCAAGTTTGCATGTTGGACAAGCAGTCTGGCAGCACAGAGGCAGTGGGTGAATACAGATGAGAGTTTGAGAAGTATCATCACTACACAAGTAGAAGTCTATCTGCTATATGTAGATGGTGTTGTCAAGGGGAAGCATGAGGCTGAGGAAGGTCTGGGTGGAGATGGTCTGGCTAAGGTCATATAGTTAACAGTGGAACAAAGTGAACGTATTTCCATCAATCCTAAGCAGAAGAGAATTACCCGAGAAGGATTGTACAGTTAAACTCAGTGGGACCGTAAGAAGAATGGGCAACTGGCAGATGGCAATGGAGAAAAGTGATCAACCTGCAATGTAGTGCTTCCAAGAAAAACGGGAGATGCTGAAAGAAAAAGAGCCTCATTCCTGCAAGTAGTAAATTGTTGTTAGACATTTAAAAATAATCGTCCAGAACCTCCAATCTGAGTCGGAATATTTGTTTCCAACCCAGGTCATACCATTTTCAAGTCCATCTTCCAAACTCACACAGTGCACCAGTCCTCGCAGTGGAGGCAATCATTGCAGAAGCCACATCCTCTTTTTACAGCACTGGCTGCTATATTCCGGTTAGTAGAGAGTTAAAAAGATCCCACAGCTTCTTTGAAAAGCTAAAGAGAGAAGGGTAGGGCAGCTGGTAAGTGGGTGAGGGTATAGGGTGGCAGGTAAGTGGGTGAAAATCTAGGGTGGCAGGTAAGTGGGTGAGAGTCTAGGGTGGCAGGTAAGTGGGTGAGAGTCTAGGGTGGCAGATAAGTGGGTGAGAGTCTAGGGTAGCAGGTAAGTGGGTGAGAGTCTAGGGTGGCAGGTAAGTGGGTGAGAGTCTAGGGTGGCAGGTAAGTGGGTGAGAGTTTAGGGTCGCAGGTAAGTGGGTGAGGGTTTAGGATGGCAGGTGAATAGGTGAGGGTTTAGGGTGGCAGTTGAATAGGTGAGGGTTTAGGGTGGCGGGTAAGTGGGTGAGAGTCTAGGGTGGCAGGTATGTGGGTGAGGCTTTAGGGCAGCAGATAAGTGGGTGAAAGTTTAGGGTGGTAGGTAAGTGGGTGAGGGTATAGGGTGGCAGGTAAGTGGGTGAAAGTTTAGGGTGGTGGGTAGTGGGTGAGGATTTAGGGTGGCAGGAGAATAGGTGAAGGTTTAGGGTGGTGGGTAAGTGAGTGAGGGTTAAGGGTGGCAGGTAAGTAGGTGAGAGTCTAGGGTGGCAGGTAAGTGGGTGAGGGTTAACGGTGGCAGGTAAGTGGATTAGGGTATAAGATGGCAAGTAAGGGGTGTCTGAGCTAAAGTTCAGCCATGACTTCTGGTCCAATAGCCAGGGCTCTCGGCTTGCATATCAGAAAGGCATGGCAATACAGTCCTGATAAGCTTTAATTTTCAGAGGTGTTGAATTAAGCTGAGGTAAGCAGATAGGTAAGTCCTATAAAAAGAAATATTTTTCTGCAGAATTCAATTTGCTCAAACTACATTCATAGGACTATACCAGCTCTGGTAGAATGAGATAATAAACTAATTCAGATGAAGAGGTTTTTTTTCATTCAAGCCATTCTGCTATCACTATTTCATCAATAAAAATACTTTACTGCACAGAGCAGGGAATATATTTAAATGGATATTAAAATTTGTGATCTTGGTCCATTTATATTGGAAGTGACAGAAAAGGACATCTTTATTTGATCTTATTTTTTCCTTATAAAATGTATAAATTTTCTATTCAATCAGTTAAGGTATTTATGGTCCCACTTACATCCAAAGATCAGAAGATTGTAGTTGAGAGTGTTTGTACATGTAGAATTAGTAAGTAAAAGAAGAATGTGTTTATGCTGCAGTAAATAACTCTTGGAGATAAGATTCTGCTTCTTTCTATGATCCTTTGACCCTTGGTACAGATTTCACATACAGCTTCTTAGCTCTGTCTCAACATGAAGAGTACCACAACTTCCCCACTGCACCACATGACAGCCTGCCACGTGTGCACTGTCCCGGGAAGTTCATATACCATCAACACTCATCTGAAAGTAGAGTAAGTAGGAATGATTTTCAGCCTCCCATCCATTGACTCCATCTACACTTCCCACTGCGTCGGAAAAGCAGCCAGCATAATTAAGGACCCTATGTACCCCGGACATTCTCTCTTCCACCTTCTTCCGTCGGGAAAAAGATACAAAAGTCTTTGATACCATCCGACTCAAGAACAGCTGCTGCCATTTTCAATAGACCTATCGTATATTAAGCTGATCTTTCTCTACACCCTAGCTAGCTGTAACTGGAACACTATATTCTGCACCCTATCCTTTCCTTCTCCCCATGTACTCTATGAATAGTATGCTTTGTCTCTATAGCACGCAAGAAACAATATTTTTCACTGTATACTAATACATGTGACAATAATAAATCAAATCAAATCACTTCCCAATCATTCAGTATGAAGAAGCAGATTTGATTTGTAAAGATGAGCTCTTCTGCAGTTCACAGCCAAGTTGCTGGGAGTGAGTGAGTTGCTGTTTATCAAATGGTGTCCAGCAGCATTCACTGCAACAGGATTCTATTGTACTATTACAAACCACGGATCACTTCCTGATTACACAAATAAGCACAGTACTTTTTGTTAATACCAAAACAAAAAGCAATATTGATTTATTCTATTCAGCAACTTGCTTTCATAAAATGAGAGATTAGAGAAGCATGTAACGCGTGTAATACAGTAGTCATTGGCGACATGATTCTGCATTAAGACAGAAGAGCTGTGGATGAGTTTCCAGAGTGTGTTAGGAACTGTTTTCGAGAACAGTACCTTGAGCCGTATAGAGAATAGACTATTTAAGATCTGGTAGTTTGTTATGAAAATGGACTGCTGAATAATGGCCTCCTTCTGCACTCTAGGGATTCTATTCTATAAAAAATCCGAGGTCAGGGTATTCAATTTAAACACAGCAAAGTATGAAGATATGAGGAACAAATAGGCTGAGGTGGATTGGGAAAATACATTAGAATGTATGATGGTACATAGGCAATAGACAGGCTTTAAAGAATTATTACATATTTTACAGCAACTACAGATTCCTTCAAGGCACAAAAAACACAAAAAGAAATGTCAGCCAACCATGGCTAACAAAGGAAGTTCTGAATTGAAAAAGATTATAATAAAAGACCTATACAGATGCCAGAGTATGCATCTTCCATATCCTCAGCAACTGGAGCTGATAGTGTCACATGCAGAGGGGTTGAGAATGCCTGGACACTCTTGGAGTATCCTGGGTGAATGCCCCCAAGTGTCCACCTGGCACTCCTCCTCCCTTTGGATGCCTGAGGGGCCCTCCCTGACTCGTTGAGGAGAAGGCGCACTTGGTGGGAGGTGAAGGTGCCTCATCCTCCTCTTGTCTAGCCGTTGCTGAAATGCACCCTCGCTCGAGTGATGGATGCGGGTCTGAGCACATATCTGACAGAACCTGCTGGACATGGACTCCATGGTGCCCGCCACCCTCCCTATGGGGGCTTCCATGTCCTCCCAAGCCAGAGCCACAACATCAGACAGCTTACAGACACACTCCTCTGTCTTTTGTGCCACTCTGTTGAGAGCGTCTGATCGCTCTGGGCGGACTTCCCTTTGTTCCACAGAACTTCCTAATGTCTCTTCTTCTGTGGAACAAAGGGACCTTGGCATGTTTGTTCATATTTCTCTAAAGGCAGAAAGGCATGTTAGTCGGGTGGTGAAAAAGGCTTTTGAGACACTTGCCTTTATCAATTGAGGCATAAATCTCAAAAGCAGGGAAGTCATGTTGGAGTTGTATGGAACTTGAGTGAAATCGCAGCTGGAGTACTGTGTGCAGTTCTGGCCACCACGTTAAGGAAGGATGTCATTGCACTGAAGGGGTGAACTGAGGGATGACCTGAGGCGACCTGATCGAGGTGTACAAGATTGAAGGGCATGGATGGAATGGATAAGGTGCAGCTGTTCCCCTTCATTGAAAGGCCAGTCACAAGGATACATAGGTTCAAGGTGAGGGGCAAGAGGTTCAGGGGGATGTATTGGAGTCAGACAGGCAGCAGAGGAGTGGCCACGGTATTGAGGAGGTAGCGGGGAACTACATTTGGGTACTATCAGCATGTACTAGCGGTCAGCCCAGTGCTTATGAAAAATATCACTGAGGGGCAGTGTATAGATAAGGAAGAAGAGGCTTCCGACAATACATCCGGGAGGGGGGGGGGGGGTGAAATTTCCCATCCTGCCTGTCACAGGAATCGTAGCAGGCTGGGCCCACCATGCAAAGGTCTGTTGACTTTGGGCGGGATTTTCCAGCTTTGGGGCGAGCGCAGTCGTAAAATCCTGCCGATCTTTAGGTGGTGGAGGTTGGGAGATTGGGGGGGGGTTGGTGGGTGGGGGCTGGTGCTGGTTCCAGAGTTAATGTTAGGGAAGTGAAGCTATTTTTTTGGAGATGGATTAGCTGTATTTGAATACACAGGAATGAGACTGCCCTAAAACTGTCACAGGACCTTTTCAATGGTTTCTTTTCTCTCACTGTGAATTCTCCACTCTGCAAATAGCATGGCTGGCTGAATCTGGCAGGAAGGTGGACCTAACCCGCTCCTGGGAAGCTGAAAATATTTTGATTCCACTGCTGAGAATCTCAAGTTAAAAGCGACAGCTTACCGCTCTGTGACATCCTGCATTGTATCTGGAACGCTTTGATGCCCCGTCACAAAATAACGCTTTCATCTGGTATTAAAAATGGAAATTGTGAGCTGCTCACTTAATATTTGAGTTCTAAATTCATATTTTTGCTCTGGGCTGTTCAATGTTGGTGACACTGAGGGATGTGGATATTCCACACAGAACATTTAGGTTCAATCTATCATTCAGCTCGCTAAGAAATTGAAAAACAAAGGGTCAGAAGAAATATTTTATGGCTTTAATTCTACAAATGTTACCAATGATGACATACAACTTCCAAGTTGTGGCACAAATGTAACTTTCAACTTATCAGCCCCAGCCTGAATGTTGTCCAGGTCTTGCTGCATGTGGGAAATTATTTCTTCATTTTCTGTGGAGAAGTCATTCGGAAAAATCTCCACTGTTAAGCTTAAGATGGAAGGAAGGTCATTGATGAAGCAGCTGAGATGGTTGGTCCTAGGGCACTACCCTGAGCCACTCCTGCCGCTGGGATAATTGGCTTCCAACAGCCACGACCATCTTCTTTTATTGTAGGCATGACGTCAACCAAGGGAGAGTTTCCCCCCCCACTTCCCAATTACTTCAGCTTCACGAGGGTTTCTTGATGCCACACTCTGTCAAATGCTGCTTTGACATCAAGAGCAGTAACTCTCACATCTGTGGAATTCAAGCCTTTCATGTGTGTTTGACTGTCACATACAGGCTGAGGTCTGGAGCCAAGTGGTCTTTACAGAACCCCATGCTGCGTGGGTGGCTTTAGGGGTTAAGTGCCATTTGAGAGCACTGTCAATGATGCCTTCCATCACTTTGCTAAAGATAGAGAGTAGACTGATGAGCAGGAGGGGAGGTGATGGCCACGTGGTAATATCACTGGATTATTAATCCAGAAACTCAGCTAATGTTCTGAGGACCAATGTTCGAGGTCTGCCACGGCAGATAGTTGACTTTGAATTCAATGAAAAGTATCTGCAATTAAGAATCCACTGATGATCATGAAACCATTGTCGATTGTCAGGAAAAAATCATCTGGTTCACCAATGTCCTTCAGGGAAGGAAATCTGCCGCCCTTACCCGGTCTGGCCTACATGTGACTCCAGAGCCAAAGCAATGTGGTTGACTCTCAACTGCCCTTGGGCAACTGGGATAGACAATAAATGCTGGCCAGCCAGCGATGTCCTTGTCCCAAGAATGAATAGGAATTGGTCAGATTGGATTTGTCCTTCTTTTTGCGGACAGTATATATGCGGGCAATCTTGCACATTGTCTGGTAAATGCCAGTATTGCAGCTATAGTGGAACAGCTTGGCTGGACTTCCAGTTAGATCTGGAATGCACATGTTCATTACTACAGCCAGGATGGCATCAGGGCTCATAGCCTCCGTGTTCAGCCATTTCTTGATATCATGTGGAGGGAATCAAATTGGCTGAATGTAGGTATCTGTTATGGTGGGTCTAGGTGGAGACCTGGTGAACAGTTTCATTTCCTCCTTTACCTCATCCAACACATAACAAAATACATTTTTCATCTAAGCTGGTTTTAATGACTCAAAACTGGCACCTCATCTCAATGCAGACAGGCCATCGGATCCAATCTCAGCGTAGAGATTTCTCAACCATCTTCCACTCCCTGCCAATGATACTTACCTTGTACAGAGTGGGCAGAAATTCCATCTCTTAGGAAACGAGCCAGGAGACCCTGGAAGCAGTAGAGACCCAGTGAAACCAAGTAGCTGCCAGTTTCAGAGGGGTCGACTTGTTCTGTTGAGTTGGTGAGTCTTACTGGAGTTACAGGAAACTAGCAGATCTTCCAAACCGATGGGTATAAAGTGAAATAGTTACTTCACTTCCAATTTCTACAAGCAAATAAGTTATGCTAAACTTTTATAGATCACTAGGTAGGCCTCAGCTGAGCTACCATATCCAATTCTGGACATAGTGGATGGGATTTTCCAGCCCCGACACCAATGAACATTGTCATGGATAGGATGGGAAAATTGAGAAAGCCATTTAAAGTCAACGACTCTCTAAACATTCCTGCCCCATCCCCGACAATGCCTCATGCTGGTGGGACCAGGAAATCTGTCTCTACATTTTAGGAAGGACATGAATTCTTCGGAGACGGTGCATATAAGACTAGAATATGACTTTCTATATATACATAGAAACATAGAAAATAGGCACAGGAGTGCCTGATCCACCTTTCAATATGATCATAGCTGATCATCCAATTCAATAGTCCAATCCTACCTTTCACCCATATCCTTTGATCCCTTTCACCCCAAGAGTAATATCTAACTCATTCTTGAAAACATTAAATGTTTTGGCCTCAACTGTATTCTGTGATAATGAATTCCACAGGCTTACCACTCTTTGATAAAGAAATTTCCCCTCATCTCAGTCCTAAATAATTGACCCCATATCTTTAGATTATGATCCCTGGTTCTGGACATCCCCACAATCAGGAACATTCTTCCTGCATCTATCATATTTCGTCCTGTTAGAATTTTATAGGTTTCCAAGAGATCCCCCTCATTCATCTGAACTCTAGCGAAAACAATCCTAACCGACTCAATCTGTCCTCAAAGATCAGTCCCGCTTTCACAGAAATCAGTCTGGTAGACCTTCACTGCACCTTCGCCATATATTTACCCTGCTAATCCCCCTGACAGTAAGGGGCAATTTAGCATGTCCAATTAATCCAACCCGCACATCTTTGGACTGTGGGAGGAAACCAGAGCTCCCGGAGGAAACTCACACAGACACAGGGAGAATGTGCAAACTCCACAGTCACCCGAGGTCGGAATTGCTTACCAGTGTGCCACCATGCCGCCCTGTATATATATATATATATATGTTTCAGCCAACAAATTTATCATATACGGCCCTTCTTTCATTCTCTCTCATGCCTAGTTGTACATGAGGCAGATGAAGCACATGCTTATATCTGTTTCCATGGCGAGATTTTCCTGGAACAGGTTGCTAGCCTGACACCAAAGATTAGAGCTTGAGGGCTGCCACTCCATATCCTTTATTGGGTCAAGTATTGAATACAAAAGCAGGGATGTAATAATGGAACTGTATAAATTACTGGTTCGGGCAGAGCTGGAGTTTTGTGTACAGTTCTGGGCACCACATTATAGGGAGGACAAAACTGCTCTGGAGAGAGTGCAGAGGAGATTTACAAGAATGTGGCCAGGGCTGGAAAACTGCAGCTATGAGGAGAGATTGGATAGGCTAGGGTTATTTTCCTTAGAACAGAGGAGGTTAAGGGTTGACCTAATTGAGGTGTACAAAATTATGAGGAGCCTGGACAGGGTAGACAGCAAAGACTTGTTTCCCCCTAGCTGAAGGGTCAATTGCCAGGGGTCATGAGTTTAAGATGATTTGTAGAAGTATTAGAGGGAACATGAGGGGAAAAGTTTTCAGCTAGAGGGTGTGGGGGCCGGGGGGGGGAGGGGGGGGGGGAGGGGGGCGGGGGGGGGGGGGGCGCGGGGGGTTGGTGGGGGGCATCAGCAATTCACTGCTTCAATTGATGGTTGAGGCTGAAATGCTCAAATCATTTAGCAGGTACTTGGATCTGCACCTGAAGAGCTATAACCGAAAAGGCTATGGACCAAATGCTGGAAAATGAGATTAAAATGAGCAGCTGGTTCCTTTTTTCCTCTTTTTGGCCAGCACATGGTGAGCTGAATGGCCTTTTTTGTGCATCACAACATTTCCATGGTTCTAAGCATGGCTGACCAGGAGACCCTCCCACTTTTACCAGCTGCCATATGTGTATTGGAAGGATTTACAGGTTGACAATCAACCTGTTTGGCAGCATTATCAACACACCTTCCTTGGCCATCAAGTTCTGGATTGGGATACAAACCTGGTGCTTCTGGTTCAGAGGCAAGGATGCTTTCCACTGTGCCACAAGACCCCCTATCATACCCAGTACGGATGGAAAATTGCTTACGAGAACTAGGCTTTATAAAAAGGTTAAAGGAATGTAGTTTAAAAATGCTGGTCAAAAATTTCCGAGGTGACTGGAGTAATCAGGTAACAAACTGTTTGTCTCAAGTGTCGTAGCTTGGAGTAATTGAATGTGGAATGGAATGGCACCATAGTGTGTTATAGTGTGTGCATCGTCAAAGCAAATACAATAACTGCTTAAATAGCATTCGCTTCAGAGAATGTTACAGGTAAGAACTTGTTTATTCCAAACTGTTACTAACTAGTTAAGTTATTCAATCCCGTGATGTGAGCCGTTAGCCCAAATGGGAATTTGACTATAGAAACATACACTACACTATGCAGTAACCTTTGTAAATCACTGAATGCACAAACACATGTGATTGAAAAGGTGCTTTATATGAAATTTTCTGTTAATGACAGATCTCTGCAGAGGTTTATTTTCTTTACTATATTGTGAGCCAACAATGCAGCAGAGAATATATTTCAGTTTATGTTAGTGGTAGAACAGAACTGAACATGATTTTTCACTGTCTGTACAGAGAGAAGCTACTGTCACACCTTATATTTCCCTCCCCCCCAGTCTGCCGCCAGAAAGAACTGCTGGGTAGATATAGTTGGTGCTGTTCTCATGACAGGAGATATGATTCCCTCTTGACCCTTCACTGCAAGTCGAAGAGGTCACAGCAACAATAAAAAAGTGTAAACTGACATGGCCTCAGGATCACTTGCTCTGGATTTACAGACAATGAAGGACTTTTGAAATGTAGTCACTTTTGTAAAGTGGAAAATGTGGCTGCTAATCTGCACACAGCAAAGTCACACAAATAGAATGAAATAAATGTTCACATCTTCTGTTTCAGTCCTGTTAGTTGGGGGATAAATATTGTTCAGAACGCCTCAAAACTCCCTTACTCGTCTTCGAATAGTGCCAAATTAGGGACTTATATTAATTTGAGATGGCAGGCAGGGTTTCATTTTAACATCTCACCCAAAAGATGACACCTCTGACTGTGCAGCACTCTCTCAGTAGTGCAGTGAAATGGCAGGTTAGATTACATTCTCAAGTCCCTGGAGCGGGGCTTGAACCAATGACCTCATGCCTGAATGGCGAGAGAGCTATCATTCTTTTGGATATGGCTTTTTACTTGTTTTAAGTGAACCTTAAATAAAGCTACAATTTGAACTCTAGTGGAAATCACTCCTAGTAAATGATTATGTGAAACAAAGTAGGTTAAGGATAAGAGAACTGAGAAAGGAGTAATAGTAGCAGTGACAATGAGAACAGGAATCAGGGAAAGGTCAGTAACAAAGGGAATAAGTACTTCCACCAGCGAATTACTTTGTGCCTCTCAGTAACCTCATTTGTTAAAATGGAATTTTCCACTGTAATCATAGCAGCACTTCTGGCTGGGTTCCTAAACACTAGACACAATCAAGCACATTTTTCTTATCACTTTGCTCCCGGTTTGTTTATTCAGGCTGAAAAGCACCATGGTACCAAGTCAGTTCTTGAGTTTGTGCTGCATTTGCTCCAGAAGTCAAAAGCCAGTTCAGGACTATTAACCTTGAGAATTATTTACAGGCGATGTTCTATTTATTTCCTTCTACAGTCTGGAGTGTTTCATACTGGTTTGGTACGTGCTCCAATTTAATACATTTCAAGTTTCTTGTTGATGCCCACACGTCCCTGACATATATTTCAGAAGCACCTATGTTATGATCCTCAAAGGGAGCAATAATTTTAAAAAGCTGCGGAATGAAAACTGACAGACTAGATCTCACTTTTTAAAACTTTTACTGCAACAAACCAACTAAAATTAATACAATTCAAGCATTAACTAATGGGTTAAGGGTATTTCAGATAAAGACATAAATTTCACATTAAGTAGTTGATCGAATAAAGATACACGTAAAGTAGCTGCAAACACTCGCACCACTTTCACGTCAATACGACACCACATGCAATCCCATGGATTTACCAATTTAGCCTCCAGCACACAGGATCATTCACTTGCATCCAATGGATTTGGCCCTCAAATCACTTTTGCCAGCAGTCATATTATATCCAAGGTTCCCAGATAACACTACATCGACAAGATGCATGTCTATAAACCCTCTCTTATGGGTCATGATAGCACTGGCTGGCACAGAATCGCAAAGACTCCCCTCCCTAACCCTTTTAAATAATCAGGTTGGTTCTGGAAAAACTGAAACAGCAGCAGCAGGTCTTGTCTAATTTACAATCCCCTACTGTCTCTGTATTTAGCTCTCTGGCCTTCCCAACTGTATAACATACACAATAACACAGTCCCTGTTCTAATCCCAGAGCCCCACTTAAACACCAGGATCTCTTTGGAAATGCAGGCTCTGAAACCAGTTGTATTCGCTTCTTATTGTCAAACAGAACACTGATCCATTCAAAGGGAGCTTTGCTAACATTCACTTGCACAAGTTCTGTATTCTGAACTGGCTGCCATAAGACAGGCTGGAACCTGACACCACTGCAATTAGCTTTTTATTTACCCTTTGCTTTTTAGTTTTCATCCCCTTGGCAATCTCAGGTCAAATGGGAATTTCTTAGAACTGAACTGCCTGCAAGAAAGTACGCCTACACCCTTTTCAGAAAATGCTACAGTTGGGATTAAAGGAGACATGGCACAAAAAGAAAATAAAGGCTTTTTCCAAGGCACATGCAACACTTTCGATATTCTGTGTAATATCCCTGAAGTTCTAACTCTGATGCAGCATTCTCAGATGGGCAGGTGCAATCTGTTGATGATACTATAAATAGTAATGACAATTCACAGCTGTTAAACAGTCCACTGAACTTGAACTTTGAAGGACATGGAAAATATATTGACCATAAAATTATAGAAGTTATTAAATGTTGCCAATGGATCAGATCTTCAAAACTACAGTAGATCAAAAGTAGTTTGGAGACTGAGTATTAGGTGGTCCTGAATTTCTGCAGGGTTCTCTCGAGCTGCTGCATAATTTTAGCAGGAGATTGGCAAAACTGCCAAACGAAAGGTTAGTTGATTGAAATCAGCCATTCACACTAAGGTAATCCTGTGGGAAAGGGGTTTGGGGTGGTAGGGGAGTGAGGGGCAGTCATCAAGGCATTAGGATAAATGTATATCTTCAACATTCCCATTGCAGAGCTTCAGACACTGAAGTACATTTCAGGAATTGAGGCACGCCCTCTAAAATATTCCACTCTGGACAGAATATCAGAAAGAAACATGAAAACTTCTGCTCTATAGCACTGAAAATATTGTTTACCCTGTGTTGTTTAAGGAGCAGCAATACAGCTGTATTTTGGTTAGCTATGCTATAAGAGAAGGAATGAGCTAAATGCGTGGAATCACATGGACAGTTTGCACTTAAGTTTCTTATATGCCCTCGCGACACACAGAATTCTACCATTAATACCAAGGGGGAAAATTTACCCAGCAATATGTGCATCCATATAACACTATGCAAAAGTTTTGTCCAATTCCAAACCAGAGTTATTTGGAAGAGATTACTATCACAGAGTTAAAAGTTACATAGAAAGCTGAGAGTTAATTTTTCAACAGTATGCACCAGTCATGCATGTGCGTGAAGTGGGGGATGTTCTAAAATTCTTCAAGTGGAACTTGTTCTGGGATTGTTGAAGACTCATGCTTCCAGCTGAAAAGGGTCTCTTAACTTTGCAAAGTGAGGTGCATGACATTTGCTCTTAGCTGTTATGGTTTGACCCAGAAATGAAATAACATTACCAGTGAACTCTATAAATAGGCAAATTTGCCAACTCATTCTCAGGTCTTTGAGAGTAAATTCTTCAAAAGTATATGAGTAAGTGCAAGAGTTTTCCGTACTGTTCCATTTAATTTGGTTAAATACTTTGTTGAGATTTTTTGGCTTTTATTTATTTTTAATTGAGTTATTTTACTTGGTTTTTAATCTGTCAACCTTATAGGAAGTTCAAATCTTTTAAAGCATCCTAAACTGCAAAGGCAAGCGTGCCCATGTAAAATGCTCTTGACCTCCAGAAGACAGGTGATCAGAAGCAGCTCCACAAGAGTGCATGGAAACATCCACCACTGCACCTGGGGCAACAAAAGGAGTCAGTCACCACAATTAGTTGGACATGCCAAAGAGTTTTGTCTTCACTCACCATGCTTCACTAGAAAGGTAGTCACAGAAGTATGCCATCCCTTGCAATCCTACCATCAAGCCTTGTCCAGAAAGGGGACAGCTACGCCTGTGATGGTGACACTATTGCCCTGAACTACTATGCAACTAATTCTTGTCAAATGACCTGAAGTGACATCTACCAAGTGAGCCAGTTTGAAATCTGGCACTGTATACCCATCATAACACTGATGTTTTGTTGCCAGGGAGAATGCCACATCATTTTCTTGACAGACAACTTTGCATCTGTTAATATATATGACTGGGTTCTCAAGAGTTCAGATCATCATTTATGGAGACGCGTGTGACAATACAAGTTTCTTACAAGCAAACAAATTAGGAGTAGAAATAGGCCATTTGGCCGCTCGGGCCTGCTCTGCCATTCAATAAGATCAAGACTGATCTGACTGTGGCCTCAACACAACTTTCCTACCTCCCCCTGGTGCCCTTTGACTCCCTTGTTGGTCAAGAATCTATCTGCTTCAGCCTTCTAGTTCTGTTCTCTCCCACACCACTTCTATAGCATTTATGATAATGAAAGGAATTTTAAAGTGATGTGAAACTTTTTTACACAAACAATTGTTCGGGTCTGGAATGCTTTGCCTGGAAGTGTGGTGGAGATAGGTTCAAATGAGGCATTCAAGAGGGCACTAGATTATATTTAAATCAAAACAACATGTTGGGGTCCAGGAAAAAGGCACGGGAATGGCACTAATTCATAATGCTCATTTGGAGAGCCAGTGCAGACACAATGGCTAAAATTGCTTCTTTCTGCATCACAACAATTTTGTGATTAACAAATAAATTATGTTTGGTCATAAGCACTATATGATGTAGTTACTCTGAAAAGTCATTACTCCATGATATTCTTAAATGGCATCATTATTTCAGAGAATATCTAAACCAGACAGGTAGACATTGTGGAGGCACTCTAGTGGTGCAGTGCGTAGCATCCCTACCTCTGAGCCAGAGGCTCCAGAACCTCTACAGGATTTGATCACCAAGAAAGGCGTGTTCATAAAGCAGCCAAACATGTTGAGTATCAATCTCCAATCTTCCAACACACACCAATGCCACGTGATAAGGGCAGGAGAGGTTCCAGGTCAGCCATGGCATGGAAAGATAATTGGAGCCTCCACCATCACAATTCATAGCTGCAGACTACAACATGCATGTAAAAGCATATGTTGCCACAGCAAGTTGCCTCTTTTGGGCAGCCGGTTGGCTGGATGACTCGTGTGGATCAGATTGGTGCCAGCAGTGTGGGGTTCAATCCCCATTCTGCCTGGGATGAATTCGGAACTTGCCTTCTTGCCCTACCTGTGGGGGCAATCATGGTGCCCTGGATTGGATCTGCCTTTGGGAAGAGATCTGAAGATACCACCCTGAGGGATCAGGATTTTCTGTTGAGCCATGGATCTTGGCATCAATCCAAAACTCATAAACTTCAGCTCAAATACAATATAACAAGCACATGTTTTCACAAGGGCATAAGTAGAGTATGCTATAGGCATGTTAAATCAAAAATCCCACTTCTTAATAAACCCAGGGTGTCATACTGTATAGGCGGCAAAATAGCCAAACTGATGACAAGAGTGCTGCATACTGCTGTACAAAGAACAAAGAAAATTACAGCTCAGGAACAGGCCCTTCGGCCCTCCAAGCTTGCACCGACCATGCTGCCCGACTGAACTAAAACCCCTTATCCTTCCGGGGACCATATCCCTCTATTCCCATCCTATTCATGCTATATACTGCATAATGCTGAGAAGAGGACAAGTGGCAAAGAAGGTTGAGGCAGATTCCGCAGAGGTAAAAGACTCAGTTACTTCAATGGAATAGAGGCCAAGAGGACAAATGTGACGAAGTTTAATTGACATTTAATTAAAATTTGAAGTTGCCACTGCCCAAGAAGCCAAGAGTGTTTGTTGGCAATGAATTGGCCCACCATGAATTAGGAATCTGCCTTCTTGCCCTACCTGTGGTGGCGATCATAGTGCCCTGGGTTGGATCTGCCTTTGGACAGAGAACTGAAGAAGAAGACCACAACGCTCGTCATTACCTGATACTTGTCCACATCAATCATTGTCAACATCCTCCTATAGAATTAGCTTAATTAACAATCAAATCAATAAACAACAACTCGTATTTCTATAACACCTTTACTGTACTTCACAAAAGCAATATAAAGCCAATCTTTACACTCCACCAAATAAAGAGGTGTTAGCGTGGATGAACAAAAGCTTGGTCAAAGAGATCAGAATATCTTTAAGGAGAGTCTTAAAGGAGGAAGGAAAGCTGGAGAGGCAGAGACGTTTAGAGGCGGGAATTCCAGAGCTTAGGGCTTTGGTAATTGAAGGCATGGTGGCTGCCAATAGTGGGTCAATTAAAATCAGAGAGGCCCAAGAGAATTAGTGAAGCATAGATATCTTGGAGGTTTGTGTAGTTTGAGATTAGTGAGGTAGGACAGAAGAGGCCATGGAGAAATTTGAAGATGAGGATGAGAAGTTTGCCATTGAAGCATTGTTTTACTAGGAGCCAATAAAAGTCAGTGAGGACACAGTTGATGGGTAAACAGAACTTGGTGTAAGTTAGGCCATGTAGAGTTTGGAGGATCTCAAGTTAACGGGTGTTAGAATGTTTGAGGTTGACCAGAAGTGTGCTGGAAAAATGAAATCTGGAGATAATAAAGACAGGGATGAGGGTTTCAGCAACAGAAGATTTCAGGCAGGGATGGAGTCAGGTGATGTTCAGCAGGTGGAAGGAGATTGTTTGAATGAGACTGCGAATGTATGGTCAAAAAATATGGAATAAAAAGTCTAATGATGACAACGAAACCATTGCCAATTGCCATAAAAGCCCACCTGGTTCACTAATAGCCTTATCATCCTTACCTGGTCTGGCCTACGTGTGACTCCAGATCCACATCAACATGGCTGACTCTTAAATGCCTTTGAAATGGCCCAGCAAGCTACTCAGTTACAACCTTCTCAAGGGCAATTAAGGATGGGCAATAAATGCTAGCCTAGCCAGCAAAGTCCACATCCCTTCAATTAATTAAAAAAGTTAATTTTGGAGTCAAATATGACACTGGGGATGCAAGCAGTCAATGGGAAAAGAGGAAGTAGAATCCAAAACATTTCCTGGATAAACAATATATTGTGTGTTATAAATAACGTTTCTCCCCTGTTCTGTCCAAGTGGCGACTGGATCTAATTTGGTTTTCCTCTGGTTGCTATTCTAGTGAGAGAAAGAATTGAAACGGCTGCTTGCTGGGACTTCAAAGATTTCATATGGAATAACAGAAGTTTTAGTTTAAAGGTCAACTCAGGAGATGTCATTTCAACTGTTAAAGCCATATTCATCAATATGGTGGCTACCTGGCCCTGACTGTTTTCTTAATTGAGTTTGGGCCATCTGAACAGGAGGGTTGAATGAGAAAGATGCGGGGTGGAATTTCCCCCAAAAACTGACTAAATGTCATAACGGCAAGAATCACGCAGTGATTTGCGCCGGTCTCTCAGGCACGCTATGCATTGCAATCTTCCCACACTCAGTCACTATTTTGGAGAGTTGAGAGTTTTGCGCCAGTAGTGGGGGTGGGGGGGCAGGGCCTAAACACGTCAATGAGCCCGACTTCAGAGCACTCAGACGCTGTTTCACACGGGCCCCCTGATCTCACAGTGCACTGGGAGAACCCCTCCATCCCCCCCACGGACATCAGGAGCTCCCCCCTCTCATCGGCAGCATTACCACCATGTATGCGGGTCACCGGCATCAGGTTTTAGGGACCTCCTGATGGGTCTCCCCTCAATGGCTTCCGAGCCTCCTGGCGTGACCATCGCGACAGGTCTCCTCTAGTGGAGACTAGTAGTGATTCTCACCATTCTTGCACGGCACCCGGAGGCCGGAGCAGCCCATGTGCTTGGACTCAAATGGGCTGTGCATATCTAAATGTTACCTTAAATATGCTAATTGGCCTTGTCTTCAGCCAATTCGGTTAATTCCATCGGATATCAAAAAACAGCTGTAGGAATTGGATGTTGCAAAGGTTATGGGTTCTGACAACATTCCGGCAATAGTACTGAAGCCTTGTGCTCCAGAACTAGTTGTACCCCTAGAAAAGCTGTTCCAGTGCAGATACAACTGTATACTCCAGAGTGCAATATTTTACTGCTGCATTGTAATCACATGCCAAGCACTAGTGTATCAGTGCATTAGTCCACCAGCCACAAGAGCAACTGAAAGAAATATACTCAATGAAGCTCCAGCATTTTGAGTCTAAAGTGTGATTACTTCTAATTTATGGGAACCAGAAGCCATAACATGGTGGCAGCGGTTGTGAGTGAAAACCTAAAGACTTTAAATGAACCTAATGCTGAATTAGACTGAAGAATCAACCTAATTGCCAGAAAGAAAGAGCAAACAGAGTGGATCATGAGAAAATGAAATGGCGACCGCCTCAGTAATGTATGCACAGCAATAGCCCATGATGAACTGGCAGGCTGATGATGTCACATCAACATTTGAGAAGTTTAAACAAAAGTGAGGCCTGGCATTCAGTGATTATCTAAAAGACACTAGCAAAGAAGAAAGGTACAGCTATATCATTTTGTGGGGGGGAGAGAAAAGGTTAAATTTGTTTAATAGCTGGAGGAGGCTGAGTGTAAATGACAGTAGCAGCCCAAACAAAGTTTTCGAAAATTCAGCCCACATCTCCAGCCGAAGTCAAATCGGTAGCGACACGGTAGCACAGTGGTTAGCACTGCTGCTTCACAGCTCCAGGGTCCCGGGTTCGATTCCCAGCTCGGGTCACTGTCTGTGTGGAGTTTGCACATTCTCCTCGTGTCTGTGTGGGTTTACTCCGGGTGCTCCGGTTTCCTCCCACAGTCCAAAGATGTGCGGGTTAGGTTGATTGGCCAGGTTAAAAATTGCCCCTTAGAGTCCTGGGATGCATGGATTAGTGGGTAAATATGTGGGGGTAGGGCCTGGGTGGGATTGTGGTCGGTGCAGACTCGATGGGCCGAATGGCCTCCTTCTGCACTGTAGGGTTTCTATGATTCTAAATCATTGGATTTACCAATGTGAATTCCAAGGTCTGAGGCATGAATCAGGTGAGCCAGTTGACAATTTTATAAAAAGATTGATTAATGCAACCAATAATTGTAAATGCAAGGGCATAGTGAGAGGCTGATAGATAAGCTTATTTGTGGCTGTGTACACACTGAATGAATTCTGAAAATAATTGACTGAAAAGGATAAGCTCACAGTATCACAGTCTTTAGACACTGGCAGTTTATGAAGCACATGGTATCCGAGGTTTTATTAATAGGGGCATTGAGTACAGGAGTAATATTTCATAATTGAAATATTATCACAAAATAGGCAGGGATATTCTAAATTAGTTTCCTCTGGCAACTGGCAGAATTTTACGGGCCCATTGCGGTGGGGGGCAGGGCCAGAAAATGCAGCAAGCTGTTCACATCTCCACAGTGGCACAGTGGTTAGCACTGCTGCCTCACAGCGTCAGGGACATGGGTTCGATTCCCGGCTTGGGTCACTGGTTAGGTAGATTGGCCATGCTAAATTCTCCCTCAGTGTATCTGAAGAGATGCTGGAGTGTGACGACTGAGGAATTTTCATAGTAACTGCATTGCAGTGTTAATGTAAGCCTACTTGTAAATTAAGTAAGAAGTCTCACAACACCAGGTTAAAGTGCAACAGCTTTATTTGGAATCATGAGCTTTTGGAGTGCTGCTCCTTCATCAGGTGACCCTGGTGCATCACCTGATGAAGGAGCAGCGCTTCAAAAGCTTGTGATTCCAAATAAACCTGTTGGACTTTAACCTGGTGTTGTGAGACTTCTTTCTGTGCTCACCCCAGTCCAATGCCGGCATCTCCACATCATGGCTAGTAAATTAACTTTAACTGTCTGTGAGAAGTCTGCACGTTCTCCCTGTGTCTGTGTGGGTTTCCTCCAGGTGCTCCAGTTTCCTCCCACAGTCCGAAAGACATGCTGGTTAGGTGCATTGGCCATGCTAAAATCTCCCTCAGTGTACCTGACCTGGAGTGTGGTGATTAGGGGATTTTCACAGCAACTTCATTGCAGTGTTAATATAAGTTGACTTATGACACTAATAAATAAATAAACTTTAAATAAACGTCCACGGACTTTGATGGGACCAGAGGATCCCACTGCCAGGAAGGGCCATAAAATTCCACCCACGGTCCCTCTCCTGTTCAAAGCCACATGCAGATTGAAACCCCTTTGTTACACCTATGTGCCAGTCTGATTTGTTCTGCAATGTGACAATGAGAGCTTAACCATTTAACATCAATCCAGCAGTTGGGATAATTAACAGCTTCTAATTGTATCGGCAGCATCAGAAGGACCACATCATGTTAACTAATGTATGAAAGTCTTTTTAATCCTAGAAATGCCTATCTGACTATTTACAGACATGCTGATTTATTTACAGAATGTGTACACACATTCCAGAGTATGGCTGTTTCAAGCAAGTCACAATATAGGGAAGATAATGTAAACTCATAAATTCAAGGACAGCTACTGTAACTAGGGCACTTCATTAACCTTCCGAAAGGAAGATGCCAATGACGGGGTGCTTTCTGTCTCATTCTTTCCATTTATATTGGTTGCTGCAATATTCCACCCCCAGGTCATACCATCATAAGCATAAGCTTAGAGCTGAGCACAAATGGCGAACTACTTCAACAAGGTCAATCCTTTCTAATAATCAAACATTATACAAAATACCCCAATAACACTCATCTTTCAAGGAGTCATCAGTTTTATGATTTATTTTAAACAGATTTGCTTAAGGAAGAAACAAACCATCGGGCCATAGAAGAGCATTTTGCATTTTGAGTGAGCTTTTGTACTGAACGCCAATTTTTTCTACTTTAATGATATTCTGAATTTGCTCAGTTAGAAAGCAGAGACACGCCCGACCTTATACTCCCCATGCATCTCCCTCCCAACGTGCCTGTACACACACACACAAACACACACAGCGAATTGATAGAGAAATTTCTTTTTATTTCCCTTCCAGGAAACGAAGCGTATGGAGCACAATTCACTTGAGATGAAATAGTATTCAAAAAGCATTTGCGTGCAGTAAGCCCTGTCTAGCCACAGCTGCATGATTGGTGGTTCCTGTGCAGTTGGACAATACGTGCTTCTTATCTTAATTTACAGCCATATTAAAAAAAAATTCCCACTGCTGTTGTTTCTCTTCCCTTTACGCGTTCTGAGATGTCATCTCTCATCACTGACAGAGTCATGCAGATATTTCTCCTAAAGCTGTAACAGAGTATGAGCCCAGAGCAGATTCCCAACCTTATGTTATACATTGCTAAAATTTTAGGACTGAAATTTCTGAACTGAGAGACAACATTCTCTCCCCTGAAATTAGCCTTCTTTATTTTTTATTATCTTTGGAGTTCTGCTGAATTTTTAGAAATGGGTAGTTTCAGTTTAATCTCTTAACATTACTTTATCTCCTTACTCCACATACTTTGTTCCTGGGTTAGTGTTAGAGAGGTCACTTGCTGTCAGGCCCCCACTGATGCTGCTCTTTGGGCATTTAAGAGAACAGACTTCAATAATCCATTCTCTGTTTTTGCCCTCATTCCTTCAGAAAGAAATACAGAACCCATGCTAAGGATTCTCTTTTTGTCCAGCTAATTTCTTTATTATGATGAGTTTTTTGTTCTAAAACTGATTGTTCGAGTGAAAGTATCTGGGGATAAGTGACAATATTCTTGGACAAAGCCGCCAGATGATTAACAAAGATTGTACACAGGGATTTCTGAGAGTGTTTTTGTTCTACATAAAGGTTTACAGAGTAAAGTCACCATAGTCCCAGATGACCTTTCCTTTGAGGGGGAGAGCTGACAGGTGGTGATTTTGACCTGAGGATCGCCACACCTCCGGCAAAGGGCAAGGTTGAGAAGGTAGGGCCTTCGTGAATAACCTCAGTTGGTACAGGAGTAGAACCTGCACTTTTGGCGTCTCTCTGCATCATGAACCAGCCATCCAGCCAACTGAGCTAAATGCATTGCAGTAAGCGGGAAATTGATCTGGGAGTATCAGGTGAAAAGTTGGGATATTCTTCGATTGACAGTTAGGGAAGCAGGTTCAGAGAGGTTGGGAAAATTGCAGTGAATTCCATCAGGCTGGTACCCTGATGTATTTGCCTCCTTCCATGTGTCCCAGGGACAGGGTTGGTAGTGAAGTTAGAATTATCTGCGGCTCAAGCGAGAAGTCAATTGATGCAATTAAAACAGTAATTAAGAGGTTTTTACACTTGCAATGCCTCTTTCCCAACAGCGCATGGGTCACATGCTGTGTTTGCAAAGCGAGTGAAGGGAGGTGCACAGCGGGAAGTCATTGAGACGTGAAGCTGACATGAAATCAGCAGTCTGGTAATTCCGCGCTTTACATCTGAGTGGCGTTATTTGAAATTGTGACTTTAAGTGAAACATCGTTAAATAAATCAGATTTTCCCACAAGAATTAATTTATAAACTGGAGCTATAATTTCCAGCAACCCTGTCTCTGATCCCCAGCCAGTCTCTCCCCGATCCCCAGTCAGTCTCTCCCTGATTCCCAATCAGTCACTCCCTGATCCCAGTCAGTCTCTCCCCGATTCCCAAGTTTGCTGACGACACCACCTTAGTGGGTCGGATCTCATACAATGACAAGACAGAGTACAGGAATGAGATAGAGAATCTGGTGAACTGGTGCAGCAACAATAATCTCTCCCTCAATTGTGACTTTAAAAGGATATATCCTCCCTGTTGAACTGGTAACATTATAATGAAAAATCATTGAACGGATCAACATTAAGTAAGGTATTATATAAAGAGGGAAAGTGGCTAGCTTGAGGTCACCCATAAGCAAAGAGTTACAGGGCCCAGTCCTTAAGGTTAATGGAATTGATTGTGTTGAGGAAAAGCATCTTGGTGCCATTTCCTTGAGGAGTATTGGACATCTAAATGGGGCAAGGCCCTTTTCCTCTGTGAGCTTACACAGCTGCATGGGATCCACATGTTCCAAAATAGGGTGGACCACGGAGGAGGAGCTGCAGTATCCTTCGGTTCAGCACCCACAGGAGGAGGAGCATTAGCTGCAGCATGTAACATAGAGACAGGATACAACAGAGGCGATGGCTGCAGGGCTGCACGTAGAAGAAGGCATTATCTTTTCACAGGCTAAGAGTCAGCTTTCTTGGCCTCTCAGAGCAGCAGTGCCTCTGAAAGCTGCAACTCTCACTTTAGATGGACACTGACCTCTGCACCTTCTTGGCAGAGATCTGAGGCCAACAGGAGCAGAAAGCCATCCATTGCCCATGGTGATGAAGGCGACTGAATGTTTTTATATCCAATTCATTCCAGGGCTTAGCTGCTGAAACTTGCAGGATCCATCCAAAGAACAACGAACAGTACAGCACAGGAAACAGGCCCTTCGGCCCTCCAAGCCTGTGCCGCTCCTTGGTCCAACTAGACCAATCGTTTGTATCCCTCCATTCCCAGGCTGCTCATGTGACTATCCAGGTAAGTCTTAAACGATGTCAGCGTGCCTGCCTCCACCACCCTACTTGGCAGCGCATTCCAGGCCCCCACCACCCTCTGTGTAAAAAACATCCCTCTAATATCTGAGTCATACTTCGCCCCTCTCACCTTGAGCCCGTGACCCCTCGTGAACGTCACTTCTGATCTGGGAAAAAGCTTCCCACCGTTCACCCTATCTATCCCCTTCATAATCTTGTACACCTCTATTAGATCTCCCCTCATTCTCCGTCTTTCCAGGGAGAACAACCCCAGTTTACCCAATCTCTCCTCATAGCTAAGACCCTCCATACCAGGCAACATCCTGGTAAACCTTCTCTGCACTCTCTCTAACGCCTCCCCGTCCTTCTGGTAGTGCGGCGACCAGAACTGGATGCAGTACTCCAAATGTGGCCTAACCAGCGTTCTATACAGCTGCATCATCAGACTCCAGCTTTTATACTCTATACCCCGCCCTATAAAGGCAAGCATACCATATGCCTTCTTCACCACCTTCTCCACCTGTGTTGCCACCTTCAAGGATTTGTGGACTTGCACACCTAGGTCCCTCTGTGTTTCTATACTCCTGATGACTCTGCCATCTATTGTATAACTCCTCCCTACATTATTTCTTCCAAAATGCATCACTTCGCATTTATCCGGATTAAACTCCATCTGCCACCTCTCCGCCCAATTTTCCAGCCTATCTATATCCTGCTGTATTGCCCGACAATGCTCTTCGCTATCCGCAAGTCCAGCCATATCATTTCCAGTCTTACAGTTATCCATGAGCCTCATGCCACTCACTCCCTATGACCAATGTGGATTGGAACTGAGAAAACTCCATGGGTGGTATTTAGTGGGACCTGTAAGAGTGGGAAGCTTGGTGGGCAGGGGGTTAATTAGGCAGGAGCTGAAATCTCGATTTCCTGATGATGGGTTGAGATGAAGAGACTAAGTTAGTGCAATTGCAGTGGCAAGTCGGGCCTCATACCGTCTGCTGTCGGGTTCCTATTTTCAATACGCCTGCATCCATGAATACTCATTCATTTATAAGGTTTTCAAATTAAGTCCTACCTTCAAGATTAAGGCAACAATGCATGAGAAGCTCTATGCCTCCTGTTTCACCATTGTTTCAAGGTGAGTGTGCACTAGACAAGCTTGCCCTTTTGGATTTGAGGTGAGTGGGTATTTCTGTGGAAATCTGACACAGGGGAGGGGAGCAGGAGATTGGATAAAAGGTCAGAAAGGGCTAGGGTGAATTGAGGTCTTTTTATTCATTCATGAGATGTGGGCATCACTGGCTGGGCCAGCATTTATTGCCCTTCCCTAATTGCCCTTGAACCGAGTGGCTTGTTCGGCAATTTCAGAGGAGAGTTAAGAGTCAACCACATTGCTGTGGATCTGGAGTCATATGTAGGCCAGACTAGGTAAGGATGACAGATTTCCTTCCCTAAATGACATTATTGAACCAGATGGGTTTTTGTGACAAATATCAACTCCAGATTTTTATTGAATTCAAATTCCACCGTCTTCAGGGTGGGATTTGAACCCAGTTCCCCAGAGCATTACCCTGGGTCTCTGGATTATGAGTCCAGTAACAATACCATTACGCAACCACCTCCCCAGCAGTGATGCAGGGGGGCACTGGTGTCGAGTCAGGGACATCTATCTGTAGGGGCCAGAGGTCTTCTGGAAGGGGATATCATTTAGGATTTGGGCATGGAACTGCACAACAGGAAGGTCCAGGCATCCATGGATGTGGAGGAAGGGATGTTGGGTCGAGGTGAGGTAGAGCAGTCAGGAGATGCAAAATGGGAAACCTAAGGGATGTGCTCAGTAACATCCAATGTCAGGTCTTGGGTGTCAAAGTGAGGAAGCTGGGGGAGGTCGATGTACGTGGGCAGGTAAGGACAATGGAGGTTCTCAGAGAGCAAATCAAGTGATTGTAAAGGCCTTTGAAAGATGATAGGGGGAAGGTCTAGGGTGAGAAGATGAATGTCTGACTGGGTCAAGGGGGAGAAGTGGCATGTCCACTGTCACTATCACAAGGTCAAGAGTGATATGGTGGTATGTACGAGGGTGACTCAGGGAAGATGCACAGTGATGTTTGGAGGGTCAAGGATGATGGGCTCAAACTCGAAGGTGACTCAGAGGGAGGGTGGATAATGAAGGGTTGCAGATGGAGGGTGGTTCTTGTTCTGCTACAGATCATTGCTCCAAACTTATAACTAAGCTGGCAGGAGGTCCAAGTTGGAGCAGGAAACTGGCTGGATGTGGGTGTTGGGAGGGATTTTGGTTGTGGCCCGCAGGAGGATTTGAAAATTTCATGCTTAGCAGCTATATGGATGAAGCCATGAACACAGAGGTGCTGATATTATTACCTGCCTTCTTCACACAATTAGCTTGGTGGATTCACTATGGGTCTGATGCCCCCAATATTCAATATATGAATAACCAGGATTTGAAAACAGAGAGCAGCATTTTCAAGACCTACAAGTGGTACTAATCTAGGTTTAAGGATACGTTTTTGTTATTGTGTGTTGCTGAAGTAAACAGGTACTGGGTTGTGAAAATCAGAGTAGAGTTCAGACTTCTGCATCTGTCCACTTTGCACCACGTGTAGATTTCCAGTTGGGACAAAATCTTGCATTTTCATGGTGGTCGCAATTGGGTGCAATGGTCAGAAGAGGTCCCAGTACAAACAGCAATACCATATTGTGAGACGTCTTCAGCCAGAAATGCACACATAGCATCACAGTGTTGCTGCCAGCTGACCCCTGGATAACTTTCGCTGACCCCACATACTCATTTGAGGTCACCATTGAAGGGTATCAGTAGGCACAATCCTGGTGTGAGTAGCACAGCCTAATACATTTTATCTTCACCATAATATTTAAATTCATTGCAATTGGATGCATTTTAAAACTTGGGTGATTTTCTGCAATTCCTACTGTGAATGTGCTGAGCACTGAATTAACTGATGTGAAATATGCAATGTTCCTGGTCGATAGGAAGTCCGCATTCAAAAGCTACCTGGAACTGCAGTGTTTTGAGAAGGACTTCAGAAAGTGACATTTCACTTTTGATTTGTGTTGGTGATTATTCTCAGCATTAATTTTTCCCAGATGACTTTTTTCAAAGTGGGGATTTTTCTCTTTTTGTGCTATTTGGAAGAGAATAAAAGGCAAAACCAGAGAGATGTGTCTCCACAATTCTTTCCACAGAACTCTTAGAGATGACATCAAAGAAGGAGGCCATTACCTTGTCTATACCAATTCTTCACTGGAGCAATTAAAAACTAATCCTCCTGCCACTCCTTTTCTCATAGCCTTGTGTCTTTCTGTGTTTCAAACACTTATTTAATTTTCTTTTAACAGGTGTAATAGTTTCTGCTTCAACCACTCCCTTTGACAAAGCATTCCATGCCTCAACATCTCTTTGCATAAAGGCAAATGTTTCACAAAACCATTTCGACAGGACAGGCACACCCACCTTGCAATGTCCAAAAGGAAGCTGCCTCTGCAGGCATGGAAGTTGAATTTGTCTCCTAGGCTCTGCCCTCCAAACAGCTTACACCATAGAGATGAGATTGCTTGGTGCCCATCAATGATCCCACAGCCCTGACCATTTATTCATCTAATTTTAACTGCCTCAGAGGACACCAGCAATATCAGCCAAAAAGCTCACAGATTTATCAAGGAGATGACTGCAGCATTGTTCTCCACAGCAAACAATTTTATGCTGGCACTGTACATTTGTTTTCAATGGCAGATTACCCAAAGTCCAGGATATCCTTGATGGCACACAATTCCACGGCCTTGTGAACTTTAAGGTATTTCAATCCCAACAGTTCACAGGTTGTCTATGTTAAACAAAATTGAATCATGCAAATTCATACTGGCTTTCTAGTTGTCGTGTCTTTGTTTCACACAGTCTGAAGGTTGGAATGTGCAAGGCTTGTTTCTAGGAGGTTGGGCTGCCTATTTTAGCTGTGGCATCTTAGATGTAGCCATGAGCAGCAGCAGAGTGCTGCCAGAATCATTTATAGATGCACAATAGGCATTTTGAAGTGCTACTTCAAATACAAAACCATGTCCCCTGCAGACGATGATCATATATTTTAAAAATAGACATTGTAATATCCAGCTTTACCGGCTTAGGAGGGAATGCCTGAGGCATGCAGAGAGGAATACCCAATGAAAGATATTTGTGGCATAAAATATCTAATGTCAAAGGTGGGCCTTGAAAGAACTGGTTTGCTTCTTTGTGATGGCTGGGCTCTTTAAAACTGCTGAAACAGTAGCTATAGAAAGTCGATTTTCTACTTCCCCACTCCCTCGGTCAGACCAGACAGAGCCCACCCTTTAAGCGCACTCCAGCTGATTTTGACCAAGGTAAAGAGGGCAGGGAAACTAGTTTTGGGCATGCAAGGCCTGCAGATAGAGTCAAGGGCAGAATCAACCAACGCTATAGGCCTGAAAAGTTTATTTATCAGTGTCACAGTAGGCTTACATTAACACTGCAGTGAAGTCACTGTGAAAATCCCCTACTGATGTAGGCCTGAAAAGGGTGACATTGGAAGTAGTACTGGGGCCTTTTGGCTGCTATCCAGAAAGACTGATAAAAAAGAGGCTTCCAACCCTGCATGCCATTTTCTTAACTTGTAAATAGAAAATAGGGCACTTCCTTCTTGGGCTAGGCAGGTGTTTACTGACGTGCCTTTCAAATCCTTTGTGCCCAGCAAGGCTTTCCTGGGGGACAAAATACAGCAAAATCAGGTTCAGATAATACTGGTAGGTGGATGATGCCATGACGGCTGGGAATGGTTTAGCAGTAGGATGAATGCAGTGTGAAACTGCAGCTGGAGGATTCCCTGTCAAGCTGATTTGAGGCAGAGCTTGTGGGTGCTCTTGGATTTGTGCCCATTTTATTGAAGTGCAGCTGAGGCAAACATCAGGCTGACTTAGATTTGGCTTCAGGTGCAGCATTAAGTGACATGTGAGCTGATTTTGATTTAAATGAGCAAACTGGAGAAGATTGGTATCTGAAAAAAGATGCTACCTTTATTTTTCCTTTTCCTAAGAAAATACTCCAACATGTACTATACGAAATCATTTAACATTTGAGTAATAATTTACAAACATATTCTATGAAGGTACACATTCACATTTATATGAGGACATTGCGTGCTATAATTCCACATTAGCTACAGGAGTATGCATTAACACATCTAGCTTTTTTGACACGACTTAATTTGTATTGGGAGATGAGCTGGTCAGAATTTAAGCCACTTTTTTGATATTGGTTCTCGGGGGGTTAGTTAAACCTGGGGAATGTTCGGCATGCTGGTTATCATGTCAGCTGAGGTCACTGCTCTTAATGCTGGCTTCCTTGTCAGGGAGGGAGAAGTTTCCATTTCAGTGATATTTAAGAACAGGTGCGAGATTGTTTGGTATTTTCACAGTTTCAGGCAGAGGCCAAACATGACTCATTCAGACTAGCATATATTTTAGATGTTCCAGCTATGTGTTTTTATAGGGAGTGCTGGAAATTACCACGAGGAGGAGAAATGCATCTTCTCTGAGTTGGTAGTGGGATGTTCTCATCTGTGCCTTGCCGGGCCTGGGTGGGTGGGGGGGATTATTTTCAATGGGCAAACCCAATCAACTGGCTCATTTTTAAGACCTATCATTGGCCTTCAGGTCCCCTAGATTGGTATCCAAAATAACAAGATAGTTGACAGTGGGGCCAAAGCAGAAAAGCTTTGGAGAAGTGTCTTTCCTGACAACATAAGTTACTTGATATAAAGGGATGAAATTTGCAGGGTTCAGGATGTGTGAAGCATGATCTTCAGTCAATCTTTTTTGTGCTTTGCTGTAGGTAGTGGATTTGGGATTTCCATAGGTTTCATTTCCAGGCTTCCCCTAGGTTTTCTGTCCTTGGTCATGGAAATGAACGTGTTGAACCGGTTGGAGAGTTGTCTTCAGGCATCTGTTGGTGAGTGGGAAGTTGACTTTATCAGAAAGTCTGTAAAGTATTGCAGGCTGTATGGTTACAGCCATGTAACCAAGGGTAGTACGGTGGCACAGTGGTTAACACTGCTACTTCACAGCGCTAGGGAGCCGGGTTCGATTCCTGGCTTTGGTCGCTGTGCGGAGTCTGCACGGTCTCCCTGTGGCTGCGTGGGTTTCTTCCAGGTGGTCCAGTTTCCTCCCCAGTCCAAAAGACGCGCTGGTTAAGTGCATTGGCCATGCTAAATTCTCCCTCAGTGTACTCAAACAAATGCCGTAGTGTGACGACTCGGGGATTTTCACAGTAACTTCATTGTAGTGTTAATGTAAACCTACTTGTGACACTAATAAATAAACTTATACTTAAAAGAAACTTAGTGCATCATCCAGAGACAATGGTATTGATGCAAGGATCAGCGATGATCTTTTTTTGGCAAACTTGAGGAAGAACACTATCTGTCCATCATAGAAGTCTAACCTCCACATCCTTTTCTTGCCATCTCTACATCTATCTGATGTACTTCCAACTGAGAACTCCTGTTAAAATGTTACACTGAGTCCTAGACATGTCTCTAGAATCGCAGCAATAATTAGAGGTATTTTTTTTGGTGAGTGCTGTCTCACAGAAGTTCTGGTGCACAGTAATTCCTGACATTGGGCACATGTGGCAAGATGTCCTTGTGGACTTTATGCATAAATATGAAATGCCAGGGATTGGCATCTCCCATATGGGTATCCAACATTGTCAGATCATTTACTGTGCAAATTTCTATCAGGTGTCTGTGCATTCCTTGAGATTCCATGAGTCCTAACTTGTGACCTACTTCCTGACCCTATTTCCTATTCCACAAGCCTCAGTTTTGCTAGTCCTTGTGTGAAACCTCATTAAATATTTTCTGAAGATCCAGTAAATCTCCTTCATCCATCAATTCAGTGACTGTATCCAAAGTACTCAACTAGTTCAGTGATGCAAAAACTAACTTTCAGAAAATAACATACTTTTAACATTTCAAGTAACCTGTTCTTTACACAAACTAACCTTGTGATTTAATTAATTTCTGCGTGCATATGGCACATGTTGATCATCACTATCGCATAATCAAAGCTCGGTGTCAGTAGCCTGGATGCTCACAGGGTGCTGGCACTCAGAGCCTGGGCACCTAAGGTGAACCACGCTCATTATGACCCCAGCTTTCATTTAAATTATGATGCTTCACAAAATGCAACTGGAAACTCAAACAGTGCTCTAAATGCTCAGCACCTATTTTGAAGCAGCCGTATCAGGGGAACCCAAAGAATAAAGTTGTCATTTTCCTCATTGTCATTGATTTTCTATTGACAGGTCACACCTTCTGCTTACGTCATGCTTATTTGTTGTATTAACCAGGTTTTTATGTGTTCTAAACTGTTTTCTTTCCATGGTGACATTTGAGAGTGGCAATCAGTCTTTCATTAGCCAGTGGCATTTGACACTCCTTCTCATTTCTTCCCAAATTATTACTTGCCATAACTAGTGCAAAAATGTTTAAATAAGCTGGCCTTGTTGTATCAACAAAATTAGGTCAGTGGAAGGAACAGTGATTCCTGGGCTCTGTGTTGGGACCACATTATCAGTCCCAGTGTGATTCCCTTTTGCAAATGTGATTGGTTGAAGTTGGATCTAACCTATATAAACCACAAATGGGCAGGATTTTCCAACTAGCTACATAAAGATGTTTTCCCTCATGTTGCCATTGCTTCTTTTGCCAAGCCCTTTAAATCTGTGCCCTCTGATTCTCAATCCTTCCACCAAAAGTAACAGTTTCTCCCTAACCACCCTACCCTCGAGCCTCATGATGTTGAATTCCTCTGTCAAATACCCTCTCAATCTTCTCTTCTCCAAGGACAACATCCCCAGTTTCTCTAATCTGTTAATGTACCTGAAGTTCCTCATCCCGAAAATTATTCTTGCACATCTTTTCCGCACACTATCTAATGGCCTACATATCTTTCATATAGTGTGTGTGCCCAGAACTGAATGCAAAACTCCATTTAAGGCTGAACTAGTGTTTTATACAGGTTTACCTCAAGTGGACACTGTGATTTGCTTTCAGTAGAGTTTAAAGGTAAATACCTATTTTGGGTTAAGAACAAAAATAGCTGGATAAACTCAGCAGGTCTGGCAGCAACAGTGGAAAGAAACAGAGTTAAACATTTCAGATCTAAATAATCCTTCTACAGAACTGAAGAAATGCAGAATTGTAGAGAATTATATAGTTGGAAAGGAGGTGGGGCACAATAGAGGACCAGGGATAGGTCAGGACAAAGGAGATATTGACAAATATGTCCTGGACATAAAACAAAGGAGAGTGTTAAATGGTGCCATTAAGGGATGAAGAGTGCTAATGGTGGAAAAGGGTGAGATAGCAGAATGTGTTAATGGAGCAATTGAATAGCCAGGGACAGATGGCCAAATGGGGAAGGGGTGGGGTTTTGTTGGGGGGAGGCCAAGGAGCTGAAAAACAGCTGACAACAAACAAAGTCAGCCAGGAGAGGTGGGGGATGGGATGGAGGGGGAAATTTACTATCCAAAGTTGTTGAACTCAACGTTGAGCTCAGAAGGCTGCAATGTGCCTAATCGAAAGATAAGGTATTGTTCTTCCAGTTTGTGTTGGGCTTCACTGGAGCATTGCAGCAGGCCAAGTATGGACATGGGAGCAGGAAAGCAAGATGGTGAGTTGAAATGGCTACCAGAAGGTTGGGGTCATGCTTGTGGATCGGGCAAAGATGTACCACAAAGCGATCACCCAGCCTGTGTTTAGTTTCCCCAACGTAGAAAAGACCACATTGGGAGCAGCGAACACAGGAGACCAAATTGAAGGAGGTGCAAGTGAAACACTGCTTCACCTGAAGGGAATGTTTGGGTCCTTGGACAGTGAGGAGGGAGGAGGTAAAGGGGCAGGTACTGGGTTGCAGGGAAAGGTGCACTGGAAAGAGGATGAAGGATTCGGGGCAATGGAGGAGTGAACTAGGATGTCACACTATTTTGGGTGCTTTGGGTGATCTTCAATGCTTCATCACACACCCTAACCTATCCCAATCCCACCCCTTCCTCCAGATTATCTCCCCTTTTATTTTCCCCCCTGCTAAAGACAGTGACTTGGGGATAGTATGGTTCCTTCAGAGCCAGAAACCTGCCTGTTCATCATCATTATGTGTGAGCTTGTATGGTGGATGTTTTATCATGGAAACAGTCAATACACTAGTCCTCATCCATGTGTGTTTTGTAGAGAAATAACTGGATAGAATCCAAGTTGCATTTTTCTATATCCCTACAGAAGTGAGCCAATTGCTAACTCAACATACACCAAGGATTGAAACTGCAACCTTTTTATTTATAACTGGCTGAGTACCAGAGCAGATAATACAGATTTCCATTGCATCGCTGGAGCAGGCCCACTTTCATGTTGTTCAGAACTGCAGTTGTCACAATGATGCCAGCCAACTTGCCCATCCACTTCTGACTTAGTCATCTTTCAGAGATGAGCCATGAATAAGATTTGGTCTAAACCACGTTAAAGACATTTGGAATAAAAGCTATCTGTTTATCTTGTTAATTCACCTCATCGTAATGTGGCTGGGAAGATGATGCAGTATAGAGGGCTTTAGATTCTTGGGACATTGGGACCAGCTCTGGGGGACATTGGATTTGTGCAGGCTGGAGAGGTTGCAGCTAAATAGAGTTAGGACTGAGTTCCTTGCAGTGTGTTTTGAAGTGCTATCGGGGAGAATTTAAACTAACTTGGTGGGTATGTGGAAATCAGAGGATAATATCAGAAGAATACCAAGGTACCCAGTATACTGGCAGAGGGAGATAATAATAGAATAGTGAATAGTAAGTTAATAGATGGAGTCAGAATAAGGAAGAAAGTAATAAAGTCTAAATCAGGGTTACAGTGCATGTATGTGAGTGCATAGATTGTGGTAAATAGGATTGGTGAGTGAAAGGCACAGCTTGCCATGTGGAAATGTGGCTGTAACGTTGTGGCTATAACGGAGACCTGGTTCAAAAGAGTAAGACTGGGCTTTTTTTTGTTTGTTCATGGGATGTGGGCATCATTGGCTGGGCCAGCATTTATTGCCCATCCCTGAGGGCATTTAAGAGTCAACCCCTGTGGACCTGGAATCACATGTAGGCTAGACCAAGTAATGACGACAGATTTCCTTCCCTAAAGTACATTAGTGAACGAGATGGGTTTTTATGGCCATCGAGAATGGTTTTATGGTCATCATTAGACTTCTAATTCCAGAGTTTGATTGAATTCAAATTTCACCATCTGACAGGGTGGGATTCAAACCCAGGTCCCTGGATCTCTGGATTACTAGCCCAGCGACAATGCCATTATGCCACTACACCCCCCCCCCCGCATTAGTGTTAAATATTCTTGGATAGAAGGTGTTCATGAGCAATAGGAAAGGAAGAGCAGTGTCAGGAGTGCTGGTGTTGATTAAAGAGAGCATTGTAGTAGTGGCGAAAGAGAATGCCCCAGAGGGGTCAAGGACAGAGTCTATTCAGTTAGAGCAAAGGAACAAAAAGAGGGGCAATTACATTGCTCAGTATAGTCTACATACCACAATCTAGTGGGAAGGATGAAATATATAGGCCAGAATTTTACTGCCTCGCAGAACAGAATTTTCCATTGACCTCGGACGGGATTTTACAAGCCTCGCCCAAGTGAGGTCGTAAAATCCCCCCCTTAAGATCCCGAGGAGTCGTGACAGGGTGGATGGGGAGAGGATGTTTCCTCTTGTTACAGCCTGGGGCCAGAATCCCAAATTACATCATGAAGCCAGACTAGGCCCCAGCAATTTTTCCATTTTGGCATAAATGTGAGGACAGGATGCTTCACTCCAGCGGCAATTCCACTGACAAATTAGGGATCTTTCATAGTAAAACCAAACTTTATCTAATAACAGTTTAAGTATAACTTTAACAAAATGAGACAGCTTAATCCTTAACAGTTGAACAATAGTTAAACAATCATAGAAACCTACAGTTCAGAAGAAGGCCATACGGCCCATCAAGCCTGCACCGACAACAATCCCACCCAGGCCCTATTCCCATAACCCCACATATTTACTCTGCTAATCTCCTGACACTAGGTTCAATTTAGCATGGCCAATCAACCTAACCCACACATCTTTGGACTTGGGGAGGAAACCGGAGCACCCGGAGGAAATCTATGCAGACACGGGGAGAATGTGCAAACTCCACACAGATAGTGACCTGAGGCCAGAATTGAACCTGGGTCTCTGGCGCTGTGAGGCAGCAGTGTTAACCATGTGCCACCATGCCGCCCCAAATACTTTGCATCTGTCTTTACCAAGGAAGAATATGGTACCCGGACCATGGTGAAATAGGAGGTAATTCAGTCATAGTAGAATTTAAAATTGATAAGGATGAGGTACTGGAGAGGCTGTCTGTACTTACAGTTGATAAGGCAGCAGAACCGGATGAGATGCATCCAAGGATGCTGAAGGAAGTGTTAATGGAAATTGTACAGGCACTAACTAATTTTTCAGTCATCCTTAGACTCAGGGTGGTGCCAGAGGACAGAAGAATTGCAAATATTATACTCTTGTTCAAAAAAGGGTGTAAAGATAAGCCCAGCAACTACAGGCCAGTAAGTTTAATTTCAGTGGTGGGGAAACTTCTAGAAATAATGATTTGGGACAAATTCTAATTTATTGCCACACGGACAAATTCAGGTTAATTAAGGAAAGCCAGCATGAATTTGTTTAGGCAAAATCATTTTTAACTAACTTGCTGGAGCTTTTTGAAGAAGTAACTGAAAGGGTTGATGAGGACAATCTGTTGATGTGGTGTACATGGAATTCTAAAAGGCATTTGATACAACAGACTTGTGTGCAAAGTCATAGGTCATGGAATTGAAAGGACAGTAGCAATATGGATGTAAAATTGACTGAGCGACTGGAAACAGAAAGCAGTGGTTAATGGATGCTTTTCGGGCTGGAGAACGGTGTGTAGTAGATAGGGAGAAACTGTCCCCTCTTGTAAATGAATTAACAACCAGAACGCACACGTTTACAATAATTGGCAAAAGAAACAAAAGTGATATCAGAAAAAACAACAGCAAGTGTTTAAGGTCTGGGATGCACTGCCTGAGAGTGCGGTGGAGGCAAGTTCGAAGGAAGCATTCAAAAGGGAATTAGAACAATCTTTCTTTCTTGGGTTGTATTTGTTACAGCATCATTTACAAGTTGGTGCAATTTTATTCTCTCTAGTTACAAAGTATTCGCAATAATGTAAACACAGCAGGAAACTTCTCCCAGATGGTTATTTTTAAGTAAATTCATAATCCTGTTCCTTTCAGAATGATTTTGCTAAAATTACCAAATGCTGGAAACCTTCCTGCTATGAATATCAATAATACATATAAAGGGGATTCCACAATGCACCGTGAAACTATCAGAAAAGGAAGAATGTGCAGGGTTATGGGGGTCAGGAGTCAGGAGGGGGAGACAGGAGAATGACGCAAAATAAATTGCTCATTCGGAGAGCCGTTGCAGATACAACAGGCCGATTGGCCTCCTTTTGTGCTGGAACACTTCTGTAATTCAGCAAATCTGGTTGTGGAGCCCGCTTCCTATTTGTGCCGGTGAGAAGAGTGTGGTGACAAACAGGAAAGGAATCAGGAAGCAGTCTTCGGTTCCATGTGCTTATTGAGCTCCAGTTTCCATGATAAACACTGGTTAGTCTGCCAGAAAGCTCCTTAAATTCAAAATCTATGTCTTAAAAAATATTTACACAACAAATATGCTGATAATGAAGGTTGTGGTGGGTGAGCAAGGGTGTGGTTGGAATATACTTGAACATGGGGAAACCATGCTGAGTCATGCCATACCTAACCTAAGATTATCTTGTGTTATTAACTCTTAGCTTGACCTGCACACACTAGGTGAAAAGTAGTGACAATTATCCTGACTGACAATCTTTCTTTTGTGGGTTGTATTTGTTACTGCGTCATTTTTTATCAAACTGGTGTAATTTTATTCTCTCCAAATATTCACAATATTATAAACACAGCAGGAAATTTCTCCCTGACGGTTATTTTTAAGCAAATTCATAATCCTGTTCCTTTCAGTATGACTCGATGATTTTGTTAGAATGACCAAATGTAGGAAATCTTCCTGCTATGTTTATTTCAACAACACATATAAAGGATATAAAGGAGATTCCACTATGCACTATGAAACTGCACTTGTCCAACCAACTTGTCATGTTCTGTCCATAATTTTTAATGCATGAAGAATCATTGCCTACAAGGTGCTTCCTGTGAGAGCAGCTGCTCACTGGAAGTGATAAATTGTGAAACGACCAGCAGAAAGCATAATCCTATGTTCACTGAATTCACTATGGTATTCAAACAATATAGTACATGTAAATAGATAAAGGCCCTACGTGGGATGTTGATGTTTGACCTCTTTGCATGTTCGCTTGCAATTCTTTCTGGAATTTAGCAGAAAGATATTTTTTAATTTTAATAAGATTGGTACCTCAACTAGAGGGGAATTTCAGAGAATTATGTTAAGCATATGGAAGTGAGTATTCCATAAGGGCCAAAGAGAATTTCATTGTGCCTCTTGTGCGGCAGAATTGCCTTTCCACAGATCTGTGTGATATTCGCTGCCTCGCATTGAGAAAGGAGATTGTGAGTATTTTTATTCGGCTGGTTTCTAACAATGAGTATCATGCGGTTTGCATGGTTTACCATTGAGGAGGACTGCTGACAGCTGCAGTACCGATTAGGCTTTACAGTTGTGCAGTTCACACCCTTCCTTTCCCCACCCATGGCACGGTTTCAACTCCAACCGAGCATGTGCAAACACATTTCAAAAAATTAATCTTCTGCAATTCATGCTGACATGAGTCTCCAGCTAAACTTCCCTTCCCCCTCAGCTGATGCGTAAATAATGTTTCATTGTAGGATCTCACCACTGTTCATATGTTCATTCAAAACTAGCAGCCTTTTAGAATTTTTTTTTGGATAATGTGTAAACATAATTTATACATTTAAGCTTTAATTTTAACAGAATATAGCAAATAAAGAGATGGTATCACGACATATACCGCTCCCTGTTAACTTTGTAAGTAGGTTCAGAATGGGTGTGTATATTTAAAGCTGCTGATTTTTAACAGTTAACGCTCATAAAGGTTTTCTAAGAGACCGCTGATGATATGCAACAAACCAGGAAACAAATAACTATAATTAATTGAAAAGCTTTCTGAGAACTATTATCTTCAGATAAGAATAAGTTGCTTTAATAGAGATATGCTTGAAAATGTCACCTTTTACACCCTATCTGTATCTTTAAAAGATTCATATATGTTTAACAATACTGACCTGCTGGACAACTGTAATTGAAACATTTTCATTAGTATTTCACCTTTCTGTCAGATGTGCTGAACACTTGTGACTTGATAAATTTGCAGTAAAAATAATGGCCCGTATCACACAGTCCTGAGGCAACGAGCAAGAAGGTGGATAGCCAAAAACCTGCTGGGGAGCTGCAATGGGTCAGCTCCCCAACAAAGTCACAATGCTGGGGAAGTTTTTCCAGTCAATGGGATATGGATATGGATATATAAATGAATAATTAACGACCCAAGTAAGCACCATTCTCCTAGGCCACCCGCATTTTGCCAGTGGAGGATTGCCAAACCGCCACCCCACCCCCACCACACGGAGTGGTTGTCAGCTGCATGGATAGGACTCACCGTGGCTTCCCAGGAGTGGGAGGGGGAAGCCCTATGGAAAATTGGGCTGCAGGCAGGGAAGGCAGCTCCTGCGGCCCTGATTTCTTTTTTCTTGCTTTGCTGCTACAGGCCTGAGGTCACCTGCATTCCTTAGCAGTGACCACCGGTCCTGGTGGCGCTGCTGAGTCTTCAGAGCTGCCAGCACTCTGATTGGGCCGACACCAAGGAGAGCCCGGCCACTGTCCTTAGTTGGATGGTGGACAGATGATGGTTAATTAGGAGGTCACCCCCTCCAGAAAATTGCCAATGCAGTCCTGAAGTCGGGACCTTCTCCCTGCCAATAAAATTCCACGCAGTCTCTTCCCTGGCTAGGAGCTTTAAATCATTCAGTTCATAATTCACCCCGTGTTAAAAAGTGCTGAAAATTGATGAAAATCCTCAGCAGATCAGGCATCGTCTCTGGAGAGAAACAAAGTTCACATTTCAGGTTGAGATGACCTTTCATCATGAAGAAATTCTGATGATAGGTGATCTCAATCTGAGACATTAACTATTTCTCTCTTCACAGATGCTGCCTGACCTACTGAGTACTTCCAGCATATTTTGTTTTTATTTCAGATTTCCAGCATGTGCAGTATTTTGCTTTTGCCTTGTTGAGATACATTCCACTTTGTACTGTATTCATTGCTCCTATACATACTGTTTCCTATACATTGTTTCCTATACATTGGGGTGACAAAACACAGAATTGATTATTGCTCTATTGAGCACCACCAGTCCACAAGCATGACCCTGAGCTTCCAGTCACTTGCCATTTTAATTCTCTGGCCCACGCCTACTCTGATCTTACTGCCCTCTGTCTCCTTTACTCTTACAATGAAGGTTGTGGTCGCATAATGGTTATATTATTAGACTAATGACAGTAAGAAGTCTCACAACACCAGGTTAAAGTCCAACAGGTTTATTTGGTAGCAAAAGCCACTAGCTTTCGGAACAGGCTGTCCCTTCGTCAGGTGGGTGGAAGTTCTGATTACAAACAGGGCACAAAGACACAAACTCAATTTACATGAATAATGATTGGAATGTGAGTCTTTACAGCTAATCAAGTCTTAAAGGTACAGACAATGTGAGTGGAGGGAGCATTAAGCACAGGTTAAAGAGATGTGTATTGTCTCCAGACAGGACAGCGAGTGAGATTTTGCACATCCAGGCAGGTTGTGGGGGTTACAGATAGTGTGACATGAACCCAATATCCCGGTTGAGGCCGTCCTCATGTGTGCAGAACCTGGCTATCAGTTTCTGCTCAGCGACTCTGCGCTGTCGTGTGTCGTGAAGGCCGCCTTGGAGAATGCTTACCCAGAGATCAGAGGCTGAATGCCCATGACCGCTGAGTTGCTCCCCAACAGGAAGAGAACAGTCTTGCCTGGTGATTGTCGAGCGATTTTACCAAAAAAATACTAAATGCCAAACGAGTGTGAAAATGGGAGAGAATTGTGCTGTTTTTTTGGGAGAGCTAAAAATGGGATCTTACCTCACTCTGTCAAAAAAATGAAGACAAATCTGTTTCCCGCCAGCAGGGAGAGGGGGCGGGGCCTAAGCTCACCAAAAGCCAGCAGATAGCAGCAGAGGGCACCATTGCACGAACCTGATTTCTGAGCTCTCTCGCGATCTTACTGGCTCATCCCACCCATCAGCCGACAGGGTGAAGTTGTAAGATTGCAGCCATGAACTTTAGTGAAGGAAACTTTGTACTTATGGTCTGACCTATCTGAGTCTCACAGCAATGTGGCTGACTTTTGACCCTCAGCTCAAGTGATCACTCAGTTGCGTAAGAACACCACAAAATAGTATACAAAGACCACACCATGCCTAGTTGACCCTGCCTTAGTATCAACAGGGGTTTGTGCCAAAATTGGGAGACTGTCCGAGAGAGTAATCAAGCATAAGAGCATAAGAGCATAAGACATAGGAGCGGAAGTAAGGCCATTCGGCCCATCGAGTCCACTCCACCATTCAATCATGGTTGATTTCAACTCCATTTACCCGCTCTCTCCCCATAGCCCTTAATTCCTCGAGAAATCAAGAATTTATCAATTTCTGTCTTGAAGACGCTCAACGTCTCGGCCTCCACAGCCCTCTGTGGCAATGAATTCCACAGACCCACCACTCTCTGGCTGAAGAAATTTCTCCTCATCTCTGTTCTAAAGTGACTCCGTTTTATTCTAAGGCTGTGCCCCCGTGTCCTAGTCTCCCCTGTTAATGGAAACAACTTCCCTACGTCCATCCTATCTAAGCCGTTCATTATCTTGTAAGTTTCTATCAGATCTCCCCTCAACCTCCTAAACTCCAATGAATATAATCCCACGATCCTCAGACGTTCATCGTATGTCAGGCCTACCATTCCTGGGATCATCCGTGTGAATCTCCGCTGGACCCGCTCCAGTGCCAGTATGTCCTTCCTGAGGTGTGGGGCCCAAAATTGCTCACAGTACTCCAAATGGGGCCTAACCAGTGCTTTATAAAGCCTCAGAAGTACATCCCTGCTTTTGTATTCCAAGCCTCTTGAGATAAATGACAACATTACATTTGCTTTCTTAATTACGGACTCAACCTGCAAGTTTACCTTTAGAGAATCAGCCTTACATTTCAATACTCAGAAACAGCCAATACCCAAACTCTTCCATCCTTGGTATGTCCTGACCTACCAACAGGACTGACCCACTAAGGGTGGTGGTGGCACAGTGGTATACAGCTGGGTGGGAATTGCCTGGGAGTACTCAACATTGACAATGAACCCTATGAAATCTTATGGCATCAAGTAATTTTCTTTGTTCTTTATCTAAAAGGAAGATTTAAAATGTTCTGTTAAAGCATCAGGTGAAGAATGGAATCTGTGGCAAATTATACCCTCTGATCAATTTAAACCATCCTTTCACTCTATCCCCTTTACCCCCACCTTCTCACATTCAGCTCCTTTCTCCCTCATTCTAGGCGAGAGGCAATAGCAGGGTGGGGGTGCTGTGAGTATGAATGCTGTTATCCAGAGAGGTCAGAGACACTGCAACATCCTCTGCATTGGAATCTCAGCAATACTAGCCCAAATGAAATATGTTCCAAATTACTACTAAAAGCAAGAGAAGAAATAATGGATGCTCTGACAATCACTTTCCAATCCTCTCTTGTTATAGACATTGTGCCAATGATACTTGTTTACCATATAATTTACTTCCCCCAGGAGGCTAGTTCCTTTGCTTGTGATTCTTCCACTTCTTGTACCTGGCTCTGTTCCAAACTTTTCTGATGTGGAGAACAGGATCTGCTCGGATGAGGAGGATCGCAACAGACACCTCCAGACGCTGAAAGATGCCCTCATAAGAACAGGATATGGCGCTAGACTCATTGATCAACAGTTCCAACGCGCCACAGCGAAAAACCGCACCGACCTCCTCAGAAGACAAACACGGGACACAGTGGACAGAGTACCCTTCGTTGTCCAGTACTTCCCCGGAGCGGAGAAGCTACGGCATCTCCTCCGGAGCCTTCAACATGTCATTGATGAAGACGAACATCTCGCCAAGGCCATCCCCACACCCCCACTTCTTGCCTTCAAACAACCGCACAACCTCAAACAGACCATTGTCCGCAGCAAACTACCCAGCCTTCAGGAGAACAGTGACCAAGACACCACACAACCCTGCCACAGCAACCTCTGCAAGACGTGCCGGATCATCGACACAGATGCCATCATCTCACGTGAGAACACCATCCACCAGGTACACGGTACATACTCTTGCAACTCGGCCAACGTTGTCTACCTGATACGCTGCAAGAAAGGATGTCCCGAGGCATGGTACATTGGGGAAACTATGCAGACGCTGCGACAACGGATGAATGAACACCGCTCGACAATCACCAGGCAAGACTGTTCTCTTCCTGTTGGGGAGCACTTCAGCGGTCACGGGCATTCGGCCTCTGATATTCGGGTAAGCGTTCTCCAAGGCGGCCTTCGCGACACACGACAGCGCAGAGTCGCGGAGCAGAAACTGATAGCCAGGTTCCGCACACACAAGGACGGCCTCAACCGGGATATTGGGTTTATGTCACACTATTTCACATAAATATTTCTGCTTTTTTCCTCCTGAGTCTTTATCATGCGATCCTAGAATCAGAATTTATGTCACACTATTTGTAACTCCCACAGTTGCGTGGACCTGCAGAGTTTCACTGGCTGTCTTGTCTGGAGACAATACACATCTTTTTAGCCTGTCTTGATGCTCTCTCCACTCCCATTGTTTTGTTTCTTAAAGACTGGATTAGTTGTAAGTATTCGCATTCCAACCATTATTCATGTAAATTGAGTCTGTGTCTTATAAGTTCTGTTTGTGAACAGAATTCCCACTCACCTGAAGAAGGGGCTCAGAGCCTCGAAAGCTTGTGTGGCTTTTGCTACCAAATAAACCTGTTGGACTTTAACCTGGTGTTGTTAAACTTCTTACCAAACTTTTCTGCCATTTTTTAATAGTTGTCAGCATTTTTGGGTGACAAACAGTTTTGAAGTGTTCTATTTTTCTACAGTTGTCTACCCTATTGTTGGACACTTCTTGCTTATGCAGTTTGTTCCCATCTCATTAAAGGCATTTCAAAATGGCACTTTTCCTTCTTTTGGCATGCTTAGGCTTTGGCATGCTTTTGCTTTTATGGCCTACAAGCTGAATGTTCTCATTCGATTTCTCCACAGGACCTCTCCATCCCTTTATTTTGTTAAATTTAGCCCTCTATTATTAAATTCCAACAGACACTGAAATAAGAGTCAAAAGCTGGCAAGATCTCTTCATAAGAAGTTGGATTCTCATCAACCCACTGCCTTGCTATCATGTTATCAGCAATAGATCCGACTGCATAAAGTAATGTAATGACCTTGTCTTTTTGATCATTTTGTAATATTGAAGCAATTCTGCACCTTGTGAATCCTTTTCTCCAGTTTACACAGTTCTGGGCCTGTCACAAGGCTTCTGCATTCTGAAATGGTTCTGGGAGTGCTGGTGTTTCTGCTGAGCCCTAAGTTGCTCCAGCTTCTATGCTGCTGCTTGCAGCCTTATCGTCTGTGCTCACTGCTGTCTGGTCTTCAGGTTGACATCTCAGCTGTTGCTCCTGCAATGTTCTGATGGGCATTGGTGAGGCCGCAGCTGGAATACTGTGTGCAGTATTGGTCCCCTTATTTGCGAAAGGATATATTGGCCTTGGAGGGAGTGCAGAGAAGGTTCACCAGGTTGATACCAGAGATGAGGGGTGTTGATTATGAGGAGGGACTGAGCAGATTGGGTTTGTATTCGTTGGAATTTAGAAGGCTGAGGGGGGATCTTATAGAGACCTATAAGATAATGAAGGGGCTGGATAGGGTAGAGATGGAGAGATTCTTTCCACTTAGAAAGGAAACTAGAACTAGAGGGCACAGCCTCAAAATAAAGGGAGGTCACTTTAGAACAGAGTTGAGGAGGGAACTTCTTCTCTCAGAGGGTGGTGAATCTCTGGAATTCTCTGCCCACTGAAGTGGTGGAGGCTACCTCGTTGAATATGTTTACATCACGGATAGATGGATTCCTGATCGGTAAGGGAATTAGGTGTTATAGGGAACAGGCAGGTAAGTGGGACTGATCCACTTCAGATCAGCCATGATCTTATTGAATGGCGGGGCAAGCTCGAGGGGCTAGATGGCCTACTCCTGCTCCTATTTCTTATGTTCTTATGTTCTTATGTTTCTCTGAGTCTTAATTTTTTTTTCTTTTGTCTTTCCCTCGAGGATATCTTTTCTTGTCAGCCCTGTTTCTTCTTTTAATGTTTGCTGGAGGTTTTTACTTAATGTTGCCACCATGTTTTCTTGTGCAATTAGGGGCTGGGTGGAGGTTTTGTGGGGGTGGGGGACTGTTTAATCTCCCAAAATATGTTGCTTGAGTCTGTAGGTTCTCAAAACAATTACTCTTTATTTACTCTTTTTCGGCTAGTGCAAGTATGATGGGCTGAATGGTCTCCTTCTGTGATTAATTGTTTTGTGTATCTATGGTTATCTATTGGAGGGCAAATTGCTGGACTGCTCTGAGATTCCCATTGGGGCAGTGAGATGTATAACACATTAAACATATTGGTAGTAAACATGAATCTCATGAATTCAGTCTGAACTTGCACTCCAGTACTGACACTTTGGGTGGTTTCTGCCTGTACTGCAATGAAAGCTACGACTGTGGGTACTCAAATGTTTCACTACTGGGTTCAATGATGCTGTCAAGAAGTTGGCCACCACTACCACACTGGAAAGGATGAACTCCAAGCTGTGTGCTAAGTTGGAGTTGGACTCCTCCATGCTCCTTGACAGTAGTAGGATGCTGTCTGCCAGACCTGCCAATGTACCCATCTCCTTGGTGTGCATCATCATCAGTGTTCTCCTGTAGGCCGACCCAATGAAATCCTCACCTGAGTTCCATGTAGCAGAACTTGTCTTTGATCTTGCCCTCTGGAAAGCTGGCATATGCTTCATCCTTTTCCTTGCCTGGCTGAAGCCCACCTGGGCTGGTGATTCATCATATGCAGACGCTGACTCTATTCTACCCTCTAAGGTACACACCGAGCCAATATCTGAGCTGCTGGCTGGCTGTACGATCAAGTAATGATGCTTCCTCATCAGAGGTCTATAGCAGCTTCGGTCCTTACTAAGGAAGATGGCTTCAGTGGCTGGTGAATGGCTGTTCTTGGATAATTGAAAGTATTAGTGCAGAAGAGGAGTGGGGTGGGAAGCAGGAGGTCACCTTCACACCATCTACAGCTTGCATTTTATACCAGGCAGCAGAATGAGGGTGAGGTGGGATTTGAGAAGGGGAATAAGGCAGCAATATTAACCTGTAAATTCTTGATGATGTTGAATGCAACAAGCTCTGACACAGCTGGCTGCCAGATGTCGAGCACCATCTTCTCCAGAGGACTGCAGAGGATGCATTCCCGCCAGTCACCCTATTGTTCCCTCCTGTTATCAGTCACCACTGGTCCTGCAATAGAGGAAGAAAAATATTAGTGAACACGTTGAATATTTTCAAGTGATGTGCCTGCCATTGCTGAATAGCTTGGGGTATGTGGAAGGAGTGAAAGTTGAGTACGAACAATGTGCCCTCAAACCTTTTTTGGAGTGCACAGTAATTTAAAGGATCCAACTTGTGCATGGCCTGCATGGGAACATTTGAGTTGCTTCACAATGTTACAGCACCATTGTGGCACTGGCAGCAATGGTGGATGTGTGAGAGTGAGGCGAAATACCTGAATGTTGGGCCAAACTCCCAATTGCTCATGGGTTAGTGATGGGGCTTTGGTGCACTGAGCAGTGTGAGATGTTGGTGGTTCACTGGGTAAGAGATGTTCATTGAAGATGTATTCACTGACCTTGATCACCCATGTGGGGTCAGTGAATTTCTTCCAGCATTTCAACTCGAGGCCAGATTCCAGGAATTGAGTTGCTTGCTCACCTGCTTCCATTCCTTTCTTAGTGTTTGCACTGGGGGCCTCCTGGCTTCCTATGGAATAACTGAGCAGAATTTCTTGGGCCCTTTGGTGAGAAATTGGTAGGTGAAAGGGTTGGCAACATGGTGGGGGAAGATGTTGGGAGAGGAGCCCTTTCCACTTCCATGTTATTTTGCCAGTGATTGGAAAACTGGTAGTTTGTAAATGAACCACATCATTAGCTAATTAAAAGCCGTCTTCCACCTCCTTCCCATTTTTCCCTCCTCAGGGTGGTTAGCACCATGAGGGGAAACCACCCAGTGAAACCTGGTGGTCTCCAAGTGGGCTCAGTGAGAGGGTGGCTCCTTTATGGACACTCCACGGCCCACGGAAGAGCTCCTCAACTGCATTGCATCACCAGTACCTAGGTTAAAGTTTATTTTTTAGTGCCTCAAGCAGGCTTACAGTAACACTGCAAGTTTGGGTACACCAAGGGAGAATTTAGCATGGCCAATGCACCTAATCTGCATGTCTTTTGGACTGTGGGAGGAGCACCTGGAGGAAACTCACGCTGACATGGGAAGAACGTGTAGACTCTGCACAGACAGTGACCCAAGCTGGGAATCTAACCCAGGTCACTGGCACTGTGAGGGAGTAGAGCTAAACACTGTGCCACCATGCCACTCCATACATCCACCATCTCCACCTGATCACTGAAGTCTGGCTGCTGAGTCCAGTTTCCCCCAACCCAGCTCAATGCTCTTTCTTGGAGGAAGCCGTCACCTGAAAATGGGAAAAATGGAATTTCTCCCCTTTTCGGAAGAATGTTTGAACAATAAAGAGGGAACAGCATTCAGATGTGCTAAGATGCTGTTTGGTGTGAATTAGTAAGATAAAGATTTGAAAAATACAAGTCTGTTTTCATTAAAACGGAGATTGAGGTTAATTAGATGAAGTTACTTAAAGCTCATTATTGTATTTGATAAACCTCAATCAATTTGCCCCAGATCAACGCTTTATAACCATGATCACCAACCTTTCCTCCCCTGACTTACTGGTGATTGTCCCGAAGTATCTCTGGCTGTGACCTGCTGCTGCAGTTTTCCCTCATGCCTGTAAGCCAAGTTGTCAATTTGCCCAGCTGTCAGGCAGCAAAAAAGAACATAAACTGATAATGAAATCTTGCCGATAAGTTCGATGGGACCTCCACCCCCTGGCCTTGCAGTGTTCTTTGGATATTTCTGGCCTCCCCCAACACTGTCCCCTTTTCCCTGTACATGTTGGGGGCTATGTATTTAAATCGAGTTATTGGTTTTACCATAACCTCATGGTTGAGGTGACATTCATAAGCAACCTGAGCTTAGTTCTTGTGGTTTATAATATGCTCTGCATTGTTCGATACTGTTATAACCTTGCAACAAATTCCAAACCAAATGTTATTCTATATGCAACAGCCTCAGAGAGTACAGAAATAGATTTGCTGATCCCATCTATGTCTCTGTGAGTCAGAAATGCTCAGAAGGTTGTAGAGCTTGAGCTGCTGGATTGTGTGTCAGGATCTGCAATATGAAGACAAAGTTCCTTTCTTGAGCATTTAACTGAACCTTATTATTTAGTTTAAAGCCCAAATGAGATGCCTGCTTTGTAAATCCTGTAGTTTAAAACCATATATTGATTCTGTCAAGATTGCGATATTCAAATGGTTACACAGACTGAACATTTTCTTAATCTGCTATTGCTTCTTACTATCAAATGAAAGTCCATAGTGCACTTGGCTTAATTGGAAATTTGATTATGAAATGTCTTTGTAAAAAACCAAGAAGTGAAATACATGCAACATTTGAGAATAAATTGGCTGATCGAGCTGTGGTGTGCTGAAAAAGTTATCTAATCTTTAGTGAGAGAAGGCAAGGTCTGTTCCGGGTACAGTCAGCTGAAAGAAAAGTAGCGTTCCTGCTGATTCACAGTTAGCACACTTCCTGAAGTGTAATTAATGTCACACACCTTTCCTAGCAGCCTCTGTTGGCAAAAGACTTTCACGCTGATACATTGTGAGTCTCACAGAAATAGCAAGTAGTTATAAGAATTAAAATTAGTATATAAATTACAGTGTGGTACAGAGGATTAAACCCACCCCCACCTTATTCTCATATATTTCGAGCAACAGAAATCAGCCAACCGTAAGGAAGTATCAGCCTTTAAATAGCTACTTTCAAAAACAAATCTCAACTTTAGCATGAATCAGTTGTCTTCTTTTTTCAGAAATAGTTGCAAGTGTTGGTGGAAAATAGTTAGCACTAACAGTCAATTTCCATAAAAATCATCACTACCGCTGGTGCCAGTGCCAATGCCTTGTGCTTGGAGAAAAATTTGTTTTTTTTGTGTTGAGTACACCTTGGGCAGAATATTCCGAGCAGTCGGATTGCCACTGCACTCTTATTTTTGTACTGGTCTTCAGAATTGCACCTCTTCAGATATGCAGAGGATATCTGTTCTGGGAGTCTTCTTTTATATTGCAGGATCGTCAGGGGAGCCAAACCACACCCGCTTGTTCCAGCACTAGCTGCTGTATTCCACTAAGTAGAGACTTTAAAGTCCCAAAGGCACATTGAGAAGTTATGCAGAGAAAGTAGGTGTATAAGGTAAGTGGGTGAGAAATAGGGTGGCAAGTGGATGGATAAGGGGGTAGGGTGTCAGGTGGGTGAGTGAGGAGATAGAGTACTACGTGGGTGAGGGGCTAAGGTTACAGGAAAGTGAGTCAGGAGGTTCAGGGAACAGTCAGGTGGTTGGGTGGGGTAGTCAGGGCAGGAGGGTAGTTGGGAGACAGGGGAGTAGTTGGGAAGTCAGGAGGGTAGCTGGAGTGTCAGGAGCATAGTTGGGGTGGGGGTGGGAGTTGGGGTGTTAGTGGTGGTCGCATCAGGGGAGTAGTCATGTGTTTAGCGTTTTGTCGAGGGGATCCAGTGGGAAGTTCTGGTACTCAGTCGTCGGGGGGTAGTCGGGGATCAGAAGGGTAGTCATGTGGCTGGGGTCTTGTCGTGGGGACCAATGGGGAGACATGTGCTGGAATTTTACCATCTCACTCGCCGAGGCTCGTAAGATCCTGATGCTTTAACAGACTTTTCACATTTTTGTGTGGTATGATTCTATAAATTTTTAATCATAAGATTCTCCAACAGCTTTTATTTAGCTGCCATGTCTAAAGTGGACTCAGCAAGAAAACTAAATGATACACAGAAGTCTATACAACATGGAGGGCAAATTCTGAATAACATGCACTCTTATCAGAGTTGAAAGAGTTTATTTATTAGTTATAAGCAGGCTTATATTAACACTGCAATTAAGTTACTGTGAAAAACCCCTAATTGCCACACTCCAGCGCCAGTTCGGGTACACTGAGGGAGAATTTAGCACGGCCAATTCACCTAACCTGCACATCTTTGGACTGTGGGAGGAAACCGGAGCACCCGGGGAAACCCAAGCAGACACGGAGAGAACGTGCAAACCCCACACAGACAGTGACCCAAGCCAGAAATCGAACACAGGTCCCTGCACTGAGAGGCAGCAGTGCTAACCACTGTGCCACCGTGCCGCCCATATCAATAAGTTACTAGCAGGTTTAGAAGGCATCACATTGGGCACAGGGGTGTCCTGAACACATCTGCTACTCAGATATGTAAATTGGCTCACTTCAAAATAGGTCAGGGAAATACCTGGAATCTGAGAATAGAACCAACTTTTTTGGTGCAATTCACGATGCTATTGCAACATATCAAATACATAAAACTTACAGTGGAGCCTGGTAAAATTGGTGCTAAGAAGGCTGGTCAATCTCATGCACCTCCATTATTCCTACCCCTCTGATATACATAGCACAAATGTGAATGTACATCATCACTGTCAAAAGGGAGACAAAAATAATTCCAGCAACTGTGCTGAAAGTAAATCTTCTATTTCATGTACGCCAGCATCGCATCCAAAAATAGAAGTCCTCTACTCGACATTTGCGGAGTGAGCCTGAAATTCTGCCTAAGGTATGTTTTTGTAAAGTGAAATTCAGATCCAGGAAGAGACAACTGGGATGGAGTATTTCAGCAATGACTAAAAATGGAGGGAAGATTCCAGGCAAAGCCTTTGGGAAAACAGTCGGAATTTCAGCTTCTGTTAACTTCAGGTTTTTTTTGGGATAGGAGCAAGCTCCGGCTTGGATTACGTATTCTGGCGAGCCTGTTTGTTTCAGCCAGTTCCACATGTTTTGTGCAGCTTTTAAGATTTCTGTTGCTTTTGTCTTTTCCATAGACTACAATCCTTATCATTTTAAAAGTAATTGAATTGTTCTCCATTGTTTCAAGACTGATTTTACTGCCTTATTTCATTCCAGTCGAACAAATTCCTTATCGCTTGTTCCATGCTGAGCTAGCCAACAACAAATATTTCTTAAAATAGTAGATGCAAAAGAGTTCAAACAACAAAGACAGGCTCTAAAATCCTGTAGTGATATTCCATAGCTCAACTTCGGAAGCAGTGTGCAAGGGACATCATCAGAATGTAGTAACTGACATAGTTCCCTTCCTTATTGATTTCAATAGGTATTAGAGGCATTGCCAACATACTAACTTGGACACATCAAAAGAAGTTGGGGAAGCTATTCAGTGAAAGCCAATTTCATTCATTCTGAGTTGCAGTATAAGTCCAATCAGTCCACAGTTCACAAGAAAACCACCTTTACAAGGCCTGAATTTTACACATGTTGGACACGCAAACTTGGCAGGCCGGAGGGAGCGCGAAATGTGTTGTTGGTCACAATCAGCCCTGGAATGTGATTTAACACCGACTGGCCAATTAGCACGCAGCCAAAGTGAAACATGCACTGAGAAAAGCTCAATGCTGCTGGGGAGAGCAGGCGCTGAGACAGTGCAGGCGGGCACTTCCATTGGGCACCCTCAAGGTGGACAGCTGCTGCGGAGCTGTCTCAGGGAGCTACAGAACTCTACAAATTAAAAGTGATGAAAGAAATGCAGCAAACTGAGTCCATGCAGCACAGTCCAACACCGGACAGCAGTATTCAGTCCTCAGACATTTTTGTTTATTAAGTTGCATCCCACACATTTCATCCTGCCCTGGATCAAGGTTGAAGCAAAAATGTAAAGGCACCTGGCAGATTGACCCGCTGCCGTCAACTGTAGAAGTGGACGGGCCACGTAAAATCAATTTTGATTCTTTAATGGGCTTAATTGCCCAGTTAATTGTCGGTGGGTGTTGCTTCCAACTCCAGAATGTGCCCACTAATGAAATATTGCCGAGTGCATGATGATGTCAGGATGTTTTAATCAAGTCACTTCTTACTTTTCTAAACTCCAGTGGCTACAAGCCCAGCCTGTCCAACTTTTCTTCATAATACAACTTGTCCATTCCAGGTATTATCCTATGAAAATCTTCTCTGAACTGCTTCCAAATCATTTACATCTTTCCTCAAATAAGGAGACCAATACTGTACATAGTACTCCAGATGTAGTTTCACCAATGCCCTGTATAACTGAAGCATGATGTGGAGATGCTGGCGTTGGACTGGGGTAAACACAGTAAGAGTTTTAACAACACCAGGTTAAAGTCCAACAGATTTATTTGGTAGCAAATGCCATTAGCTTTCAGAGCCCTGCTCCTTCGTCAGATGGAGTGGATATCTGTCATGATGTGGAGATGCCGGCGTTGGACTGGGGTAAACACAGTATTGTTTGCGAGCAGATATCCACTCCATCTGACGAAGGAGCAGCGCTCCGAAAGCTAATGGCATTTGCTACCAAATAAACCTGTTGGACTTTAACCTGGTGTTGTTAAAACTCTTACTAACTGAAGCATAACATCCCTACTCTTGTATTCAATTTTCCGTGCAATAAATGCTAATATTCTATTAGTTTTGCTTATTACTTACTGTACCTGCATACTAACCTTCTGCGGTTCATGTACTAGGACATCAGGAACCCTCTGCATCTCAAAGCTCTGCAATCTTTCACCATTTAGATCATCTGCTTCTTCGTTAGTCATCCTGCCAAAATGGACAAGCTCACATTTTTCTACATCATACTCCAATTCTTTTCGCTATCACCTGGAGGGAATCAAAATGGCTGAAGACTCACGAGGAGGCCAAAGTGGACCATCCGCTCAGCATTCTGGCTGTAGATGGCAGAAAATGCTTCAGCCTTGTCTTGCACTGATGTGCTGGGCTCCCCCATCATTGAGGATGAGATTATTTGTGGCACTTCCTTCTCCAGTTTATTGTCCACCACCATTTACAACTGGATGTGGCAAGATTGCAGAGCTTAGATCTGATCCATTGGTTAGGGAATGTTAAACTCAGTTGGTTACATGTTTCTTCTGCTGTTTGGCATGCTAGTCCTTTACAGTAGCTTCACCAGGTTGGCATCTCAGCCGGAATTCTCCCAAAAAAATTTGAAGTGTTGAGTTCGCGTGAAAACTGGAATAGCTCACGCTGTTTTTTTCAGTGGAAGTTCAGAGAAAAATCTCACACACTCTGTGCACTGCAGAGGCCACCAGTGTGAATATCATTAAAAACTAGATATCCTCACTTGAGAGGCTGAAATCAGCGCACTGAGCGGGCCACTGCGCATGCGCTGAACTGTCAGTACTGAGACTGGCGCATGCGCAGTGACCCCACACTGATGGCCTCCCGATTACTGGCCAGCTCAATCACTGGCCAGCCCTGCGACCCCTGCATCGCTGGCCCTCCACCCCCCCATGGCCCAATCGCTGGCCCCCCAACCATTCCCGGGCCAGCCCCGAACCACCCCCAACCCACCCAGATCTCCAGCACCCTCTCCCCGATTCCCCAACCCCACAGTCCTGAGCCCCCCATAGTCCCAATCATCCCACCCTGCAGTGCCGACCACCCCCGTAGACTGACCGCATCCCCAGCTGACCCGCCCCTCCAATCCCATCCTGATCGCTGCCCTCCCTCCTTCCTCCACCGATCCCTATGCAGAGTGGCAGTGGGACCCTCCACCCCCATCGATCGCCCCTAGGCCCTGCCCTCATCAGGCCACACCTCATATGCCCCACCCCCATATGCCACACCCTCTTGGCAGTGCCTCATGCCCGATGGGCAGCGTCAAGGTGCCCCAGGGCATTGGCACATTGTCCCTTGGGCAATGCCAGGGGGCACAGCCTGTCACTGCCAGGATGCCAATGCACAGGGAGCACCCCCACACTGCCTGACCTTCTGGGGGGCCCCGATTGCCACCTCTCCACTCCAGCGCGGTCGGGCCGCTAGTTCCCCATTAGTGGCGAGCTACGCTAATTCCCGCTAGTGTGAAATACTCTGCCGGGGTGGGAGATGCTAGTGGGCCCAGAGACTTCAGTCCTGGGCCTGTTAATCACATTTAAATTCTATGCAATTGACCATTTAGATGGTCTTTGTGCCTCCCCACCAATTTCGGGCACGGATCTGACGCCTGGCGCTTGATGGCGCTAGTGGGGTGTGAGCACACACACAAACTCCATGAATTGGCTGATACGAGGATCTCCCAGCCCACTGCGCTAAAAAGTTAACATAGCAGGGTGGGTGAATCACGGCCCCCATTTTTAGGTATGCCTGGTGTTTTTCCTGACATGCTCTCCTGTACTCTTCTCTGAACGAGTGTTGATCCTCTCACTTGCTGGTAATTGTAGAGTGGGAGAGATGCCATGAGTTTACAGGTTGTGGTTGAATACCAATCTGATGCTGCTGTTGGTCCACAGTGCTTCATGGATGCCCAGCTTTGAGCTTCTAGATCGGTTTGAAATATTTCCTATTTAGCACAGTGATAGTGCCACACAACCCCAATGGAGGCTATCCTCAATGTAAAGATGTGACTTAACAAATAAGCAACCTGAAGCAAAGGATAACTATTCCCCCCCACCCCACCCCCGCTATGGAGCAGACTCCCACTAAAACCGATGCTGTTAAATATATTTGGATGAAAGATACTTTAAGGATTTTTTTTCTCATGTACAGAATGTTGAGTTTCCTATAAATGTTGGAGGGGCATGATCTCAAGGCTTCATTTTTTGTAGACATAGTATATTCCTGGTGCAAATCGTGGATATTTTAATGTGTACTAATGTGCAATTATTGTAATACATTAAAATATTAAAATGAAACCCTCATATTTTTGGGCAAGATTAGTTAAGTCTTGCCTTAAACCCTGATTAGGCAACATAGGTGAACATCTGATGAGATACATTCCTGCAGGTTTTTCCAACATTGCCAGCACCTATTCTGCATCGCTGCTACAAGCAATGGTAACTGAAAATTTCTCCCAGGTGTTAATTTAAAATGTCCTGCATTTGGAACCAGATAATCAAAGTATGATGTTTTGATATCCCGTGCTTACATGGCAATCAGGTTCCGATTGGGGGTACATCATTTTGGCAAGTACAATTTGGCATAATGCAGAAAAGTCGCGTTAGTGCCTCTTTCTCAATAATGAATAGGCTGATAGCCAAGAAAAATAATTAGTGATTTTTGTTCATAGGATCATAGCTTCAAATTGTGTTGAGGATTGCACTCATTTTGACATAAAATAATACTCCTCCACATCAGAGATAACAAAAGCCCCTTACTTTCAGAATTTAATACCCAAATAATTACAAAGAAACTGTGTGGGACATAACAAGAATCTGAAATTATTTATGAATCACTCTCCCGAGGGAGTCTTTGACCGAGGCAGTGATTGTTGATAATTCTGTCCCTGTGCTGTATTATGTAGGAATACAGCACTAGTGTTCAACAATAATAACAGCATGCGTTTATATCACTACTTTAATGTTGAAAATATCTTAAATTGTTTCACAGAGGAAAGCCAACACTGAAACAAAGAAGATAACATTGAGAGGATTGGCCAATGTCTGAAAGATGTGCTAATTAGGTGCATTGACCCGAATAGGCGCCGGACTGTGACGACTCGGGGAATTTCACAGTAACTTCATTGCAGTGTTAATGTAAGCCTTACTTGTCATTAATAAATAAACTTTACTTTAAAAGCGTTAACTTTTGTCTTAAACATAGAAGTGGGTTTTAGGGCATGTTATAAAGAATGAGAAAGTTCGGGGAGACACAGAGCTGAATTTCTAGGCTCCATTCCTCCCTGAGGTCGAGAATGGAGGCCAGGGACCATGAAAATATTGGTAGTAGCTGATGTGTCAGTGTCAGTAATGTTCACAGGGGCTGGGAAGGGTGGGGCAGCAATCCCATTTGCCTCCCAATTGAGGTCAATTAAAGCACTCGAGAAGCTAATTAAAAGGGAAATCTTTGTATTTAAAAGGGGCGCACAGGTTTCAGGAGCTGTTTGTTGCTGATCAACTGGAGGGAGGTGGGTAAAAAGTTTTGGGGGGGTTGCGTGGGCTGCCCCAGGAAATTATCCTGACTCCACAAGGGGGTCAGTGGGGCAAAGGGGGACTCAGCATTTTCGGAAGAACAAAGAACAAAGAACAGTACAGCACAGGAAACAGGCCCTTCGGCCCTCCAAGCCTGTGCCGCTCCTTGGTCCAACTAGGCCAATCGTTTGTATCCCTCCATTCCCAGGCTGCTCATGTGACTATCCAGGTAAGTCTTAAACGATGTCAGCGTGCCTGCCTCCACCACCCTACTTGGCAGCGCATTCCAGGCCCCCACCACCCTCTGTGTAAAAAACGTCCCTCTGATGTCTGAGTTATACTTCGCCCCTCTCACCTTGAGCCCGTGACCCCTCGTGATCATCACCTCCGACCTGGGAAAAAGCTTCCCACTGTTCACCCTATCTATACCCTTCATAATCTTGTACACCTCTATTAGATCTCCCCTCATTCTCCGTCTTTCCAAGGAGAACAACCCCAGTCTACCCAATCTCTCCTCATAGCTAAGACCCTCCATACCAGGCAACATCCTGGTAAACCTTCTCTGCACTCTCTCTAATGCCTCCACGTCCTTCTGGTAGTGCGGCAACCAGAACTGGACGCAGTACTCCAAATGTGGCCTAACCAGCGTTCTATACAGCTGCATCATCAGACTCCAGCTTTTATACTCTATACCCCGTCCTATAAAGGCAAGCATACCATATGCCTTCTTCACCACCTTCTCCACCTGTGTTGCCACCTTCAAGGATTTGTGGACTTGCACGCCTAGGTCCCTCTGTGTTTCTATACTCCTGATGACTCTGCCATTTATTGTATAACTCCTCCCTACATTATTTCTTCCAAAATGCATCACTTCGCATTTATCCGGATTAAACTCCATCTGCCACCTCTCCGCCCAATTTTCCAGCCTATCTATATCCTGCTGTATTGCCCGACAATGCTCTTCGCTATCCGCAATTCCAGCCATCTTCGTGTCATCCGCAAACTTGCTGATAACACCAGTTACACCTTCTTCCAAATCTGTGCAGCTGGCAGGGAGAGTGGGCACTCAGCACTCAAGCATTGTTTGGTGGCATCACCCCCTGACATTCACAATAAGGTGGCCATCTGACCAAAAGGAAAGCTGCAGTTGCAAGGAGGCATGACTGTCAGGTTTATGGCCCAGTGACAATGAGGCGCAAAACCCTCCACAGGGAAGGTGCAGTCATGGGCATCAAGACAGCACTGAAGGGGAAAAAGGGCAGAAAGGCAATGGAAACAGGACTCTGAACACAGGATCTACTGCTGAAGACAGAGCTACCCAGTTTCAAAGGAGACTGCAACTTTCTAAGGAGATAATCACAGACATCTGTGACTTCACTGCCAAAGACCTCATATTTCATAGCACTGGTCGCCATGCCTGCCTGTAGCTGTCAAAGTTACAATATCCTTGAACTTCTTTGCTCATGACTCCTTCCAAGGATCAGCTGCGGAGCTCAGTGGCATCTCACAAATGGCTGCACACCCACTGGATCTCACAGGTTACCGATGCTCTATTTGCCAGCACTTTAAACTATAGTCATTTCACAACAGATATGGCTTCACAGCAACAGAAAGTATTGGGTTCACCTCAGTCACTGAATTCTCACAGATGCAAAGCACCTGGATACACTGGTCCTGGCCTGACGTCAGACATCGGCATAACAAGCCACTAAAGCACGTAGGCCCACACAAGGCCCAGGTTCAGCCTGGGCCATGGAAAATCATCAAAACTTTAGAGCGCTTTGGGTCTGTTGACAAAAAGAATTTATTATTTTGCTTCTGAAAGTGGCTGGAGACAGTGGGTGGGAGGTTGGGCAAGGTCATGTTGCCTGATTTTGGCCAGAAGTGTGGCATTCTGGGGCATAAAGTTGCCTGAAACGCATCCCTGGTAGCATGGATCTGTGCCATGTATAAGTAAATTAAGAAACCCTCCCCTGACCCCACCGGAGATCAGTGGCAAAAACTCCAGACAGACCCAGCTCAGCAAGTACGTTGGGTGCACCTGTCCACAGTTCCACCCTCCCTTGCAGGATTTGAGCATATGCAACTGACAGAAGATGCATGCTTAAACTCAGTATGGTAATTAAAGCTCAGCATTCCAATGTCAGCAATTAGATTGAAAGAACACCACCTAAATATTTGTGCCCACACCTATCTGATGCTTCTCGTGCTTATGCTTCAATTTGATGGCGTATATAAGCATTAACGATTATTCATACACTCATGACATTTATTTATTTGATACCAGTCCAGCGGAGCAACGCTTTTGTTTTCTAGGTTTTTGGGTTTTATTTTTCCTTTAATTTATCAGCTGCCGGTAAAATCATCCAAACTGCCAAACCACAACGCTCATAATTGGAAAATTTCAGATCCCTTCAGCAAACCAACTTTGGAACAAATAAATAAAATGCTTTGAATAAATAATTGATGTTCGCATCTGTTTCTGCAAAGCATAATGCTCGTTACTCGCTGAATCCTCAGCAGCACCTCCCCAGTGAAACCCTTTAAACATGACTCAGCTGGCCAAAGGTGAACCTTGTGTTAATGTTTCATGTGGATATGTAAAATGATGAAGGGCTCGATGTACCAAGCATGGAAAGCAACTGGGCGTATCAAGCCCCAGCTGCAATATGTTTCTAGATTTTATCAGGTAACTTCGAGATTCAATTTCTCGGGCATAGTTATTGAACGTGAAATGAAAATCCAGAGCTTTATTGTGGATCAGAATACACCACGCTCCTTTTTCTGTCGCTAGCTGTGTAAGGTAATGTTTAAAGTGGGTTTTTTTTTGCTTTTTGGTTATCTATATTGTCCTTTCTACATTACTTCCTGCTGCTGCTCCGTATTTTTTCTTGGCATTACAGAACTGTTTTTCTACATTCCTTTTCCCCAAACTATCCTGCTGACAGCTGCTATTTTATTTGCATCAAGCAAATTGATCAGCATGGGAATTCCTTCAGGCAACATGTCAAGGTTTACCAGAGGAAAAGGAGATTTTTAGCAGTGAAGAAAGGAAGGTGTAATTGCACCTGATGCATTTGGCATCCATGGCCCAGGTCCCAGAAAACATGGGGCCAATTTTTGTTCCCGTTTTCAGACAAGAATGGGGAATTTGCAGGCCAGACGTTATATGGAATTTGCTGTTCTGTTCCAGCCAAAATCCAGCATATTGCAGTTTTTGGAATGGGTCAGAAAACAGGGAGGTATGATTCCAAGCCAAAAGCTGACTTAAATTTGTAAATCAGAACCCGAAGCCGTAAGTAAGACTCCAATACAATTTTCCACTGGGTTGACACTCTGTAGATATGACAGAAAATACAATAGATCTGATTTCTGTGGGGCCATGACTCGACAAAAATCTTGCCAATCACTCGAAGTTTCATATGCCTTCTTAAACAAATTCCCATCCTGCACAATTTGCTTGCCTCCACCCATGGCAGCATCCCACTCTCCCCAATATTCCTTCCCCCTCTCCCACAGTTAAGATTCTACTTACCCAGAAGAGCCGTCAGATGAGCCCATCATCGTAATTAAAATGTTACCTGATTACATTTGTTCAGTGCTGGCAATTTGTTGAAAATACACTTATGAAGGTGTACCTTGAAAATTAGTTGGACATTCGGTCATATGTACATAAACCTATGCACATTTACCTGGACTGATGGCACATGTTTCAGATAGCCTTTTGTTCTTCAAGGCAATCTGTCTCTCTTACAGGAGTGCTGCACTGAATTGCAGGAGGCTGCTTATGAATGCTGTTGCTGTGAATATAAACAAGGAAAATTGAACACCAGGATAGAGACAGTCACAGTTGCAGCACTGTGATAGAAAAGGTCACTATGATAGAATCCCTACAGTGCAGAAGGAAGCCATTCGGCCCATCGAGTCTGCACCGACCACTATCCCCATAACCCCATGTATTTTTTTTAAAGTTTATTTATTAATGTCACAAGTAGGCTTACATTAACACTGCAGTGAAGTTACTGTGAAAATCCCCTGGTCGCCACACTCCTGTTCAGGTACACTGAGGGAGAATTTAGCATGGCCAATGAACCTAACCAGCATGTCTTTGGAGTGTGGGAGGAAACCGGAGCACCTGGAGGAAACCCACGCAGACACGGGGAGAACATGCAAACTCCACACAGACAGTGACCCCAGCCGGGAATTGAACCCGGGTCTCTGGCGTTGTGAGGCAGCAGTGCTAACCACTGTGCCACCGTGCCGCCCCACTGGAGGACATAGTGGTGGAAGTTCACATGGGGAGACACACTATGATTCTATGGGAGACCAAAAGCCCCTCAAAGACAGAACGCATGGAACTGGGAACAATTGTCCAAGGAAATCAATTCACAGTGACTTGACATGGGTAGCTGATAGCAATGCGGCAAGAAACCTAATGACCTCACACAGGTATTCAAGGTCTGTATATGCATTTTTACATTGCATCTCCTACTCATCATTCCACCAGTCTCTCACAATGTGCAATGCACCCCACTACCATCACTCAACTAGCAGCATTCCCTCACACTGAGAATTCATACATAATATTCAGATGCCCCATCTCTCCCGCACACGCATGCTGCCAACATCAACACCACCTCTCTCTGTGTCCACATGCCTCTAGTTATTCAGCTGATATGAGAGTTGATGCACTATCAATTACGACGCGAAGACTTCTGAGAGTGAGGGAAAACGAATAGGCTTTTATTCACAGAGAACAGGAGCACACCCTTGTAGCTGACCTGGTCGGGACTGAGGCAAGGAGGAGGGACCATCACCTTTATACCCCACTCTGGGTGGAAAGGGAGGGGTCTCAGGTGGAAAGGGAGGAGTCTCGGGCCAGGTGCAGCATGGGTGTGTCCAGGCATATACATGTAGTAACAGTGGTTCACCACAAGAGTATTACCCAAACATAGTGCTTGACAATAACTATCATTCAACCCTTTCTCTTGCAGGGCACGGTGGCCCACTTCAGAAGGGAGCTTCAAAACCGATGGGGGACAAGGAAACCTTCATCTCCTGAGCCCCATGAAGAAGATGGTTCTCTATATCATGAGACAGGCAGCAACAGAGGTAATTGCATCTGACATCAACAACCGCAGATGCATCATCAGCGTTCTCTTCACTGAGCTGCCACTCCACAGGAGGGAGGGACGAGCACAGAGGTATAGCTCACTGGGGGTGGGTGAAATCCTAAATACATGGTTTGTAGGCTGAAGATTAGCCTCCTCCACATTTCTAAGCCAGTGCCTCAGGCAGATCAGGTTATTGTGTCAACTAGCCACGAACTGTTGCCGCCTCCTGGAAGAAGACCTCCTGCTGAGTGGAGCCATTGGTTGCACATTGTCAGTGAATGTCAAAGTCACTACTGCCCTTAATTTTTACATCTCTGAACTGTTGGACAACATTGATGGTGATGGTATGTTCCTGCTTTATGTCATTTCTCAACTTCTAGCTCACTCTCATCCTGCTATCTGCTGATGGTGTAGACATAGTCTTCTTGCTTTCCACCCTGTGCCCTCTCCCCTTTCTGATTTTCTGCTTCAGACACCCCAAAACTGCTATCTGCCCAGGATCACACCAGTTACTTACTTTTATGTTGAAATAGAGAGTGGCTGTTAATTCTTGTTTTCCTGTTGTAGTGGGAAGCTTTTACCTTTATGAAAATCAGGGAACTCTTATCCAGTAAAGCAGATAATGGAGGGTATGGTGATGAACAACTGGAGCCAGCAGCCAGCTATTTAGCACGGGACACACACAACTGCATGCCCATACTCTCACTGAGGAGACAGTGGTCACCATCAATGGAGTGACCACGGCTAAAGCTGTGGGCAGCAGTCAGTGGGATTGGTAAAATCAGTGAAGTGTGATCAAGTCCTTGCATCTAATCCTCTTCCTCATCTCCCACATCTCCCTTGTCTCACAATCCTCTTTCCATTTACTAGCTGCAGATAGTGTAAGCACAGCTCTCTTGTTATTCCCCCACTCCTCTTGTCATAATCAAACTTTTCTCCTTTCAGATATCGAAGCTTTGGAACCTGTTCAGGTAGAGAGCTGGTGAGAGAGCAAAAGCTAAATGAACAGGAAGACAGTGATTTAAAAAAACTCGCAGCCCCCAGCTCAGATAATGACATGAGGCACATTTTAGAGGATAGCTTACAGATGCAATCTGCATGTGGTGAGACACAACATACAAGTGGTCTGTAGCCAAGGAAAGGAACAAGGATGATGCAGGTGCCAGCCTGCCCCTGCAACAGGGCCATAGGCTGGGTGTTTACCTTTCTGAGGTGCCTGCAGGGAGAGGTGTGATATGCAGGAGAATGCTGGGAAAATCAGAGTGTGGAGACTTGGCACCTGGAAGTGTTACACTATTGACCTTTCCCAGCATTCTGCGGTCTGGGATTCTCTTACTGCATCATCTTCGAGTTGGAGGGGCCACACATACTGCTGACTTCCTCAATCACTTCCATCCACACCAACTGGGTTAGAGAGATTGTCCTCTTCTTTCAATACTTGGGGGAAATATCACCTCACTACATTCCCTTAGATCCTCCTCCAGGCAGGAGTAAGAGATGCAGGGAACAGACTTCCCTGGTCTCTTCTCCATTCCTGTATTTGCTGCAGCCTCAATAATCCATCTGCTAATGAACCATTGTAACCCACGTCTTGTCCCTTTAATTTGAAATAGCATGGGTGTGTCATCGTGGCCACATTGCATGGATGGTGGAGGCAGGTGGAACTGTTAAAAGAGCCATGGCAAAACCCACTGAAACTGCCAACAGGTTCCTGATCCACTACATCTCGGGTGTTTTCATGAGTTGAAAATTCCACCCAGAGAAATGAGAATGGCCTGAGAAGGTGGGGATTCAGCTTGTGAGTCCAGCTGGCAAATATTCACATTAACACTGGAGACAGGATTACTAGGAGATGTTGTATTTTATTCCAGTGCTACTTCAGAACTGAAGAATGCGAGCTTGAATTTCAGGAAGAATCCAATCTCTTTTTTTCCACTATTAATAAAACATTAAGTTGTTCTGTTCGTTGGTACTTGATACTCCTACAGGGATTATATTTCTTATTGTGTTTTATTTCTTCAGCTCATATTTAAGAAGTCTTTGCATTTCTTTACTACATTGCTGTCACTTTTTGTGTATCGAATAAATGAATTAAATTAGCAACATTGAGGGCTTATGGGTTAGCAAGGGGTCTTATCGTCCACGATCATCAGATTGTCATGCCCTGTGAATAACTAAATTGTCAACTAACAATTCAAGCAGAAAAAAAGTTAACCATCATAATCAGCTGAAATTACTTACATAGTTTCTTTTGTCATACACACTCCTGGAGGACACAACCTCATAAGACAGCCAGAGACTGCAAGAACTGGACTTTACGGCTCCCCTGACATAGGGCGGAACCTTTCTCTCTCGCCATAAGTTCCACGGCAGGATGAGAATGCTGGAGTGATTTCCACCACAGAGTGGGGTAGACCTTTATATGCCATTGTGCGCTCCCCGCCTCATTAGTTATGCATGGATGTGTTCTGCAAGGACTCACGTAAGGACTGGCAAGAAGTTGGGCACCCTCCTGTCATGTCCAGAAGCCATATTTAAAAGGCACCAGGGCAGACCTTCACTGATGTGAAGATGGAAATGATGAGCAGGAGAAGGCAGGAAGCCACGTCTTCCCGCTTCAGTGATGCATCCTGGACCATCTCCTGGAGACAGTGCAAAAAAGTCATCTTCCCCCGGGATGGCCACAGCAGGACATTCCAGCTGATCACTGTGGCCTAGGAGGAGGTAGTTAGAGCAGTCAGTGTCCATGGGTTTTTTTTGTTGGCTATGAGAAAAAGAGAAATAAAGATGTAATTAAAATTCTCACTTGTACATTCTTAACCTCAAATATTCCATGTGCCTATTCTTAATTTCTATGATAAAGCTTCCACTGAGCATTCTGAGTTTAACTGAGGATTCAGCTTCAGGTATTATGGATTTTCTGCAGCTTGCTAATATTTGGCATGGATGCCCTCAGACTTCCTGTTGCTACAACTACATGAATGCTGCAATAGTACTGAATTTCTTTTCCATAGAAGGTGGTTTCCAATATAATCTGCAAATATATAGTACAAGGAACCTGTACACAATTAGCAAGGAGTTGAGCTGAGAAAAACTGGGTTAGACCCATAGCAAAATCACCTAAAGTTTAAAGTTTACTTATCATTGTCTCAGGTAGGCTTACATTAACACAGCAATGTAGTTACTGTGAAAATCCCCTAGTTGGCCACTCACCAACGCCTGTTCGGTACACTGAGGGAGAATTCAGCATGGCCAATGCACCTAACCAGCACATCTTTGGACAGTGGGAGGAAACCGATCACCCAGAGGAAACCGATGCAGACATGGGGAGAGCATGCAGACTTCACACAGACAGTGACCGAAGTCAGAAATCGAACACAGGTCCCTGGCTCTGTGAGGCAGCAGTGCTAAGGCCTTGGCACATATATTGCACAGTCTTGGCAATATTTTGGCATGTTAAACTTGTATGTTTCTACAGGAAGGACAACCCATCTTCCCTGCTACTGCTCACCCTCCTTTCATCCTTTCTTCCTCCTTCTCCCTCCCGAGCTAGACATTATTCTACAGCATTTTTTTCTTAAATCCGATTGAGAATAAATCTTTAGATGGAATATTTCTAAAGGAATCCAGATATTACAGAATTTGCATTGTAATAGAATCTTAGGGAACAATGCTAATTCCAGGAATGTTTTCACAACTTTACTAGTCTCTGTGTGGAAGAGGAAAACTCTTAAAGCATATTAAACCAAATTCAGTAAAGGTATTATCAAAATGTAAATCACTTTATTTTCCCCTTGTGTTAATGCTCATAATAACCACCTAATTCCAGAATATGTTGTGCTTTGACAGAATTTAATTTGAATAAATTTGGAGACACCAAAGATTTTCAAAATGACATTATTAATGACACTGTTGTACGTAGCCAATAACTAATTTCAAACTCCACAGCACTTCGCTTTTTATAATTATTCCTAATCATTTAAATGCAAATTAATTTCCTGAGAGAAAAATAACCAAGGCACTCAAGTGGGGCATATAATACAGCTGTAAATAAGTCTGCACAGTAAGATTTCAGCTAGTCTGGTAACATTTGACTTAAGGTCAAATTGTAGCATTTGTTCATTTTCTCTTTTATATCACAGTTGATCCTATTTTGCATTTCTGTTATATTTCTTCGGTTTGTATGTTCATTATTTTAATCCAGCCCTAACCTCCATTCTCCTATTTGGAGAAACATACTCTCTAAGGGATTAGAGCGATTAAAAATTGTCATTGCTATGTAGCCATGGCCAATATTTGAATTGCTGTTGAATTAATTGAGATTTCAGATGCTGCAAATCTTGCTTTTTGCGTGATGATTCACCACTTTGTGGCATAGGAAGATGTATTTCTGTTTAACCTCAGCAGTTTTGTTCAGATCAGCCACCTTCTCCCTGGCCTACAACTTAATGGGTCAAAAATCACGCAGGCTCGGTTCACTATCCCACAAGAGTTTTTCTCTTCTATTTGCAGATTAGTAAAGTTATGAAAACATACATGGAATTACCAAGTTGATTAGGTAACTTCCTAGCACAAAGGAAGAAAACATGCCCTTAAGCACTTTATCCTACTGTGTCTCGCCAGTACATGAATAGGAGAGGGATTAATATGGTTGTTTGCAATTCCTGTGTCTGCTATTTTAACAAAGGCATAGCCCACATTTGCTGGTAATATCATTCAATCTGATTTCAATCAGTATACTGTGTTATACCAATTCTATAGCCCCAAATGTCTGTGCTGTGATCCTGGCAGTTATGCTAGGATTGCATCAGTCAATGCCCTCCAGCACTGACTCTGTGAATGATTGAGGCATCAGTAGAAGGACACTTCATTTATTTTGGGATGGCCTAATCCCTGTCCATTTCCATGCTAATCCCTGTCCATTTCCATGCTAATCCCTGTCCATTTCCACTGAGTACCATCTATCAGGGACCAATCAATTGTTTCTTCAAATGTGACCTTTCTTCATCGACCCAATAGTCATTTCCTTTGCATGTAGCCAGCTGCCACCAATGGTGCCCACTTTCCTCATCAGAAGACTGGTTTACTTCATCTTCTCACCACACTGGCCTTTCATAATATGCTGAATTCTTTCTGACCTGTTCAAGCAGGTCCCTGTGCTTGGCTCTGGGCAGTCGGCATTGCTGGAATTGTCAGAGAGTGTGTAGGTCCAAATCTTACAAGGCCTGTCGAGAACTCCCAGAAACAATGAAATCCTGGCATTGGGACCCTGCCTTTTTCTGGTGGCTCCATCAAATTGTCAACAGGGTTCAGACAAAGTTCCAGGAGAACCCACCAGGAGATCCAGAATTTGCACAATTTTTATTTCTTGATGGTATTCCTCTTCAAAATGTTCTCATGAGTGCTTAAGTCATTCCCATCCTTCCCTTTACTACATTCTCATTGAAAGTTAAGTATTAGGTAAACAAAACTAATTTTACATTGAAAACAGAATAAAGAAGTGTGTGAGAATGCTTAGTATCAGAACTGATAATGCTGTTGGTCAGGGAATTAAAAGAGAAGGGAAAAGAGGGAGGAAAAAAGAGACGAAAGAAATATCATGCCTTTTGTGCCCTCTGGATATCCAAAGTATGTTACAGATAGTAAGGTGGTTTTGAAGTGTAACAGTAATCACTGTTATAATGTAAGAAATGTGGTAGCCAATTTGTACATAGCAAGATGTCACAAGCAACAATGTGATAAAGACCAGACTAATGATGTTGTTAAGGGATAAATGTTGGCCTGGACATGCCTACTCTTCTACAAAATAATGCCATGGGACCTTTTACATCCATCTGAGAGGGCAGTTGGACTGTGGTTTACTGTGTCATCTGAATCAGCACATTTGACAATGCAGCAATCCTTTAGTATTGCACTGGAGTGCAAACCTGGATTATATGCTCAATTCTCTGAAGTGAGATTTGAACCCACATTATCTTGAGTCACAGGTGGGAATTCTGCCACCAGGTCATAGTCGAAAGCAGGACAGATCTTGCATCTTTCATCCTTTACCACATTTAAAAGTCCTTCATAATCAATTAATTATTTTTGAATTGTAATTACTGCTGTTATGCAAACTCTAAAAGAAAAGTCTGGAAAACAAAGCACAAGATATTAATAGCAATAAATAATATAAATGACTAGTTAATTTGTTTTGGTAATGTTGGTTGAGGGAAGAATGTTGGTTAGGATATTACTAGAAATCCTTGTTCTTCTCTGAATAGTTACACGGCATCTTTTGAACAGGAAGATGGAGCTAAGGTTAATTATCATAGTTGTAGGGCAGTCACTGCAAAATTTGTTGGTATAGCACCTAGATTTTCAGAAATTTTTAACCTGATAGTTAACTCCTGTTAACGTCCTCTCTTAATCCTACACAGCTGAACATATGCTTACCCCCACAATCACTGTCCGACCAGTGCTATACAAATAAAATCATCAATCACTTCCATATTAGTTACTGATTGTTGGATGTTGCTGAATTAGGGGAAGAGTTTGGATTTTTGTCGTGCTGATGAAAGTTGATCAAGTCTACAAGAAATAGTGTGGCACCTGATGAAGGCCTCGGTTCTCACTTCACAAGTTCTCCTCACAACACTTGCTCTGAGTCCTGGGTACATGTCATTGACTCAGAGTCACCGACAATGCTGTCCTCAGCCTGCTCCGAGGTTGCAGGTCGACCTGCAAAAGTGGCAAAACACTGAGAACATCAATGATGAAACATCGATGTCTCACACACACTTTTCATCATTGAGTTTGAGATAGAAGAATTACTCCCTGAAAAATCTCGGTGCATATGGTCTACTGCTCAGGGCCTTTCTTCCTTCCCTCCTCCTACAAAAGCCTTCTTGTCACCTCTGCTCATTCTCCATTATGCTGCTGACCAAGAAGGATAGAAAGAGTAAACTCCTTTATGTTGGGTTCCTCCCAGGCTGGAGCAGGTGATATCTCTAACATCTTACAAACTGCAATCCACTATTGTGTAGCGGGAGAGCAGGAGCACTGGTCACTGACACTCCCTGTGCAAACAGAGAGGAATGCATTTCTTTCATGGGAGAAGCAAGTAAAGTGACCACTTGCTTTCACCAGATAGCAGGCTTTCCCATGATAATGCGGAGTGTCATTAACTACACACATGGGACAGGATTCTCTGGCCTCCCAGCCATGTATTTCTTAGCAGTAGGAGGCAGGGTGCCATTTGCTGGTGGTGGGATTCTCTGGTCTCTCTGCTATCATTGGGATTTCCCATTGCAGCCACCCGATGCTGCCAGGAAACCCGCAGGTGGGGATGCACTGCAGGCAGGACCAGAAAATCTCACTGAACAGACGGAGAATACTGGCCATGTTGGTTTGCGAGCACCCCATATAATTTCTGTGTTGTATAGAATCCACAAAGGATACCACATCCTCAAAGTCCAGATGCTATATGAGCATACTGTGTGCACAATATGGTTCAATGCCTGGTAACCTGGCAACAATCACTGCATTGAAGCCACCATGAGAAACCAGGGAGTGGTTTCTAGAGCACAAAGGCTGACTATGTGTTTCCTGACTCTAATGTACAATCCACATACCTTGCTAATGGTCAGCATGATATTTAACGACAGCCATGCTGCCACACAAAATGCAATCAAGCAGCTGATTGGAGTGCTGAAACAATGCTTCTGATGACAATACCTTGCGGGAGGAACTCTGCAGCAGTCTCTGGGGTGCATGGCACAATTCAATGTGATCTGCAGCATCCTGTGCAATCTTAGCATTATGAGGGCACAGCCATTCAACTCCTGATCTCATTACAGCCTTGGTCTAAACATGGACAAAAGAGCTCAATCAAGAAGTGAAGTGAGAGTGACTGTCCTTGACATGTAGGCAGCGTTTGATCAAGCATGGCATCAATGAGTCCTAGCAAAATTGAAGCTAGTGGGAATCGGGGGAAAACTCTCCACTGTTTGGAATCATACCTGGTACAAAGGATCGTTTGTGATCGTTGGAGGCCAATCATCGCAACCCCAGGAAATTGCTGCAGGCGATCATCAGGGCAGTGTCCGAGGACAAGCCATCTTCAGCTGCTTTGTCAATGACTTATCTCCAATAGTAAGGTCAGAATTGGGGCTGTTCATTGATATTCAGTACCATTCATGACTGCCCAGATACTGAAGCAGTCCATGTCCATATGCAGCAAGTTCTAGAAAGCATTCAGGCTTGGACTGATAAATGGCAAGTAACATTCACACCATACAAATGCGAGGCAATGACCATCTCCAACAAGAGAAAACCTAACCATCATGAAACATAACCAGCCATGATTTTGTGCCCACATTTGCTACAAACGCAAAGTGGGCACAAAATATCGCAAGACACAGAAAACGAGATCTAATTTTCTGATTCTCCAAACCACTCCCGCCTCCCCCCCCCCCCCCGCCCCCCGCTCCCCCCCCGACCCCCCACCAGTGATAGTGGTTAGCACTGTTGCCTCACAGCGTCAAGGACCCAGGTTCAATTCCAACCTTGGGTCACTGTCTGTGCGGAGTCTGCATGTTCTCCCCATGTCTGCATGGGTTTCCTCCGGGTGCTCCGGTTTCCTCCCACAGTCCAAAGATGTGCGGGTTAGGTGAATTGGCCATGCTAAATTGACCCTAGTGTCAGGGGGATTACCAGGGTAAATATGTGGGGTTACAGGGATGGGGCCTAGGTGGGATTGTGGTCGGTGCAGACTCGATGGGCCGAATGGCCTCCTTCTGCACTGTAGGGTTTCTATGATAACAAGGTTCCCACCAAATATATTTAAATACAATTACCTGGCTTCCCTGCTGTGTCTTCCCCCCAAGATCTGGAATTTCCGTAACATCAGCAATGTTTCCAACTGTTTTTTAAGAATGGAAACCTGGCAAAGAGAACCCGCCAGGACACGCGTAAGTATAGTCCCCGAGGAGAGCATGACATGCCTGAACAGTAGCTTGGCATTTCACTGGCACTGCCCAGGCACCATTTTGGCACTGCCCCATTTCTCTAATTTGACCATGTGCTAAAGTGGGCATAGAAACATGTACCTCTATCTTTCCCAAATCCTTTCCTCTTCACTTGTGCCTTTAAGAAATCAACTGAATGTCAATTTACATTTTTGTTAAACTCTCAAATGTCTTTACGATGCTATCAGCCTCCCAATTCATTATGGGCTTGAATTGTGTCTTCATCCTGTGGTGGTGGCTATTTCATTTTTGCATGATTCACTCAGATTTTCTCTCTCTCACTGGCAGTAACTCATTTTTTCAATCTAATTCAGCATTACATCTGTTTAAAATGTTTGATTTTTCTTTGCTCACAGACACCCTCTGCCACCATGTTATGTCGTCTGGTTCCCATAAGTTAAACATGTTCATACTTTAGACTTAAAATGCTGGAGCTTCATTGAACATATTTCTTGCTGTTCTCCCTGTGACTGGTGGACAGATTGTTACTCAGCATATGACTGCTGTGCAACAATGAATGTGGCAACCCTAGATATATATTCACATAACAATTAGTTTCTAGCTCTTTACTAATAATGTAATATAATAGGTGGTGTTTCCATGTGTCTGCTGCCCTTGTTCTATTAGACGGAAGAAATCACAGGTTTGGAAGATGCTGTCAAAGGACCTTTGGCAAGTTGCTGAAGTGCACCTAGTAGACAGTGCACACTGTAGCCACAGTGCACCGATGGTGGAGGGAGTGAATGTGAGGTGGTGGATGGGATGCTGATCAAGTAGTCTGCTTTGTCCTTCACTGGTTGTTCGAGCTGAATGCATCTAGGCAAGTGGATCCATCACACCTCTGGCTTGTACCTTGTAGCTGGTGGAAAGGCTTAGGGGTATCAAGAAGTGAGTTGGTCATTGTGGAATATGTACAGAGGGTTGTCTGGAGATCCTTCTGGTCCTGTGTTGATACAGTACCTCTCTCCTCCTGTCCACTTTCTGTACAAAAAGCCTGCATCAGAGAGGCAATGGCCTAGTGGTATTATTGCTAGACTATTAATCCAGAAACTCAGTTAATGTTCTGGGGACCCTGATGCACGTTATCACACACGAGGCTTGATGCTCAGGAAATAAAGGCTTTTATTTGCTGTAACAAGGCAGCTACTAATTATATACACGATCCCAGACTGAGGGGTCCCAGACAGAGCAGAGACTTTTATACCTCTCCCAGGAGGCGGAGCCCGACTGGGATATACCACAATAACTATAATACAAGGTGTAACAACCCAACCCTAACCCCAACAGCAACAAGTAGAACAACCCATCCCTAACCCCAACAGCAACATATATACATACTTGTGGTACTGGCCAGACCCTGGCTCAGTACTATCTAGTGGGAACCAACGATGGTTCACCACATTCACCCCTCCTTTGAAGACAAAGGCCGGCGGGGTACAAAAAAAACAGAATAATTTGTCATCAGTCTATAAGTTCAGACGGTCAGGGGGACCGCACCGTCGTTGTGACCTCCTCAATACCGGCGATGACACCGGAGTAGGCACTCGCGGTGGCGTTCTCCCCAAGGCGATGTCCAACTGTTCCTCCACAGACTCACGGGCCGGTTGACCCTGAGGTGATGGTAATCCATGGAGTTCCGACACGCCCTGAAGTGGCGACCATCCTCTGGACTCAGGCAAGCTGTACACGGGAGTAAAATGGTTACGTAATGGTCCCGATGCTGCCCGCGCCGTGTCCGGAGGGGAAACAAGAGTTATGGGGTTTGTAACAGGGGGTATGGGAGTGACAGGGGTTCCTACGTCCCCTGCTGGCGCCAGGTCTCGGATCGAGACCGTGTCCTCTCGCCCGTCAGGGTATGCCACATAGGCATACTGAGGGTTGGCGTGGAGGAGATGGACCTGTTCGACCAATGGGTCGGACTTGCGGACCCTTACATGTCGCCGCAGGAGGACAGGTCCTGAGTACGTCAACCAAGACGGTAATGAGGTCCCAGAGGAAGACTTCCGAGGGAATGAAAACATCCTCTCATGGGGAGTAGCGTTGGTTGCCGTACACAGGAGTGAGCGTATGGAATGGAGCGCATCAGGGAGCACCTCTTGCCAACGGGAGACTGGAAGGCTTTTTGACTTCAACGCCAGTAAGACAGCCTTCCAGACTGTAGCATTCTCACGTTCCACCTGTCCGTTACCCCTAGGGTTGTAGCTCGTGGTTCTACTAGAGGCAATCCCGTATGAGAGCAGGTATTGCCTCAAGTCATCGCTCATGAACGACGAGCCCCTGTCGCTGTGAATGTAGCTGGGGTACCCGAACAGGGTAAAAAGATCACGGAATGCCTTGATAACCGTGGCAGCTGATGTATCAGAGCAGGGAATAACAAAAGGGAATCTCGAGAACTCGTCAATGATGTTGAGGAAGTACACATTCCGATCTGTTGAGGGAAGGGGGCCCTTAAAATCGACACTCAGTCACTCGAAGGAACGAGTGGCCTTGACTAATTGTGCCCGGTCAGGTCGGTAAAAGTGCGGTTTGCATTCCGTGCATACCCGACAGCTTCTTGTTATGGACCTGACGTCCTCCACCGAGTAGGGCAGGTTGCGGGCTTTTATAAAGTGGTAGAGCCGAGTGACCCCAGGATGGCATAGGTCATTATGGAGAGCCTGCAAGCGGTCCTCCTGTATACTGGCGCATGTTCCACGCGAGAGGGCATCCGAGGGCTCATTGAGTTTCCCTGGACGATACATGATGTCATAGTCATAGGTGGAGAGTTCAATTCTCCACCGCAAGATCTTGTCGTTCTTGATCTTGCCCCTCAGCGTGTTATTAAACATGAACGCCACGGACCGCTGGTCCGTGATCAGGGTGAACCGTTTTCCCGCCAAGTAATGGCGCCAGTGCCTGACGGCCTCCACAATGGCCTGGGCCTCCTTTTCCACCGCTGAATGCCGAATTTCGGGGCCTTGGAGGGTGTGGGAAAAAAAGGCGACGGGCCTGCCCGCCTGGTTAAGTGTGGCGGCCAGGGCGAAATCAGATGCATCGCTCTCCACCTGAAAGGGGATGGACTCATCAACAGCGTGCATCGTAGCTTTCGCGATGTCAGCTTTTAGTTTATCAAAGGCCAATCGGGAGTTAGGGGAAAAGAAGTGGACTTGATGAGCGGACGGGCTTTGTCCGCGTAATTGGGAACCCACTGTGCATAATAAGAGAAGAAGCCTAAGCATCTTCTCAGTGCTTTTGCACTAGTGGGCAGGAGAAGTTCAAAGAGGGGACGCATACGGTCTGGATCAGGGCCAATGACCCCGTTTTCCACCACGTATCCGAGGATGGCTAAACGGCACGTACGAAACACACACTTCTCCCTGTTGTAGGTCAGGTTCAGGCGAGATGCAGTGCATAGGAAATTCAGGAGATTTGTGTCGTGGTCCTGCTGGTCATGGCCGCAGATGGTGACGTTATCCAGGTACGGGAAGGTAGCCCGCAGCCCGTTCTGGTCCACCATTCGGTCCATAGCACGCTGGAAGACCGAGACCCCATTGGTGACACCAAAGGGAACCCTGAGAAAGTGATACAAGCGACCATCCGCCTCAAAAGCCGTGTATTGTCGGTCCTCTGGGCGAATGGGGAGTTGGTGGTAGGCAGGACTTGAGGTCTATGGTGGAGAACACCCGGTACTGCGCAATCTGATTGACCATGTCAGATATGCACGGGAGGGGATACGCATCCAACTGCGTGTATCTATTAATGGTCTGACTATAGTCAATGACCATCCGGGGTTTGTTCCCACTCTTGACCACCACGACCTGCGCTCTCCACGGACTAGCGCTAGGTTGTATGATCCTTTCCTTGAGGAGCCGCTGAACTTCAGATCGAATGAAGATCGGATCCTCAGCACTGTAACGCCTACTCTTAGTCGCAATGGGCTTGCAGCCTGGCACAAGATTCTGGAACAAGGAGGGTGTGGTGCTCTTCATCGTCGAGAGGCTACGTTGGGCAATTTGGAGGCTGCTGTTCTCCCACTGAAAGCGAAGGGAGTGGCCCACCGTACTGTAGGGTTACACTCCTCAAGTGGACCATGAAGTTTAGTCCGAGAAGTATTGGCGCGCAAAGGTGCGGCAACACTAGGAGCTTGAAACGCTCGTAAACTGTGCCTTGCACCGTTAAAGTTACCACGCAACTCCCTAGCACGGTGACAGACCGGGACCTTGATGCCATAGAAATTGTCTGTTTGACAGGTTGAATCCGGAGTCCACACCGCTTCACAGCGTCTGGGTGGATAAAACTCTCAGTGCTCCCGCTGTCAAACAGACAATAAATCAAGTGGTCGTTTACCTGAATGTCCATCATAGACTTGTCAAGCCACCGTTGGTTCATGAGCGCCACTGCAGGCAGCTGAGATTGACGAGGATGACCCCTGCTGGTCGTTTGCGGTCGGTGCCGACCAACATGGCCGCTCCCATAGGTCGCACGTGGGTGATGGCGCCAAACTCAGCGACCCCTGGTGGTAACACATCTCCGACTCCGTCGACCGTAATGGCGTCGTCCTGGACTCGCACGTGGACGAAACCCTCGACGATGTTGACGACGAAGAACCGGGCGCTGAGGAATCGCAGGCCGCACTGCTGTTCCGAGAAGCAGATTTAGAGCGGCACACTTTCGAATAGTGCCCCTTCTTACCGCAGGCGGAGCACAACACAGCTTTAGCGGGACACTGTTGCCGAGTATGCTTCGCTCCCCCACAGAAGTAACACCGCGGGCCGCCCGGAGCTGCTGCCGTCGTCTGGCCCGAGTGTGAGCATGCCATCACGCAGCATTTCGAACCCGAGGGACGAGGAGGGATTGGCGACTGCTCCTGCCACGTTGTCTCCACGTGGTCTTCAGGATACAATACTAGGCTTTTGGAGGCCGTTTCCAGCATCTCCGCTAGTTCTATTGCCTGGGTGAGGTCAAGATTACCTTTCTCCAGTAATTTGAGTCGGATGTAAGATGATCCGACTCCCGCCACAAACGCATCTCGAGCGAGGTCGTTCATATTCTGCTCTGCCAACGCAGCTTTGCAGTTACAGCCCCTGGCTAGCTGTAGGAGCTCGTTCGCGTATTCGTCCATCGTTTCGCCGGACTGCCGTCGTCGAGTGGCTAAGAGGTAACGAGCGTGTATTTCGTTGGGCGGTTTAATATAACGCTTCTTAAGAAGCTCGAGGGCCTTTGTGTAGTCGGTGGCCGCACGGATCGCGAGGTAGACGGTGTCGCTTACCCTCGCATGGAGGACCCGGAGTCTGTCATCATCTGTGGTGACCGCTGCGGAGGCTGACAGGTAGTCCTCAAAACATTTCAACCAGTGGTCGAAGGTGTTAGAGGCGCCCACCGCACGTGGATCTAGTGTAAGGCGTTCAGGCTTCAGTATCTGCTCCATACTCTTTTTTTTCCGACGAGAGTTTATTTACAGCAAATAAAATTGATGCGCGTTATCACACACGAGGCTTGATGCTCAGGAAATAAAGGCTTTTATTTGCTGTAACAAGGCAGCTACTAATTATATACACAATCCCAGACTGAGGGGTCCCAGACAGAGCAGAGACCTTTATACCTCTCCCAGGAGGCGGAGCCCGACTGGGATACACCACAATAACTATAATACAAGGTGTAACAACCCAACCCTAACCCCAACAGCAACAAGTAGAACAACCCATCCCTAACCCCAACAGCAACATATATACATACTTGTAGTACTGGCCAGACCCTGGCTCAGTACTATCTAGTGGGAACCAACGATGGTTCACCACAGACCCGGGTTTGAATTCCGCCATGGCAGGTGGTGGAATTTGAATTCAATAAAAAATATCTGGAATTAAGAGTCTACTGATGACCATGACCATTGTCAATTGTCGGAAAAATCCATCCAGTTCACTAATATCCTTTAGGGAAGGAAATCTGCCATCCTTACCTGGTCTGGCCTACATGTGACTCCAGAGCCACAGCAATGTGTCGTTAACTCTGAACTGCCCTTGGGCAACTAGGGATGGACAATAAATGCTGGCCAACCAGCGACAGCCATGTCCCATGAATGGATAAAAAAAAAGCCTTGGAGCATTAAGCCATGTTCTTCCTGCTTGGGCACTCTTACCCAGTCACTTCCAGCATGTGCTGCATCAGAATGCCCTTCCCCTTTGAGAAGTGACTTGCAGGTTAGCTTTAACTTGCATATTCCTATTGAAGCATGCACCTATTCAACAGTAGACATAATAAACAGGTAGCACAAAGTTTGCCCACTGCTGGTGTCAGTAACAACAATTTAAATGTACATCGCAATCCCTCACCTATTTTTGGGTCATCAAATTTCCCAGCTAGAATCTCCAACAAATAGCAAAAAGAGGAAGTTATCTATGCTCTGAAGGGAAAGACAATCACATCAGAGTAATACAGAGACCAGCTGGAATTCTCTTGTGGGTTTAAAGCGATAATCAATTGTCAAGACATAACATGCATAAATTTGCTAGCCCTCATGATAAACCTCAGGGGAAATCTCATTGAATTAGGGTCACCCTGACCCAAACTGAATGCAATCTCATTAGGGTTAAAAGGATTAAAAGGTATGTTTCTTGTAGATTTTAGGGGTTTACGAAAAAGGATGTAAATCTTGGAATAAATGATCAATTGGCTTTCTTTAATGGCCAAAATCAAAAAGTATTCTGTTCGTACTCCACTGCAGTCCTAGCTTTGGATTTAGCATCAGTTAATTATGGATGGACAAATTACTCTGCATGTGATGAATGCAATTTGGTGGGAATTTAACTCACAACTGATTTAGCTAAGTTAAACAGTTCTTCCTGTTATATTCAGCTGAACATATTCTAAAATGGCATCCAGTAAATTGAGTAACTGTTAGATATTATCAGCTGTACAACATGTCTCAGTTTTTGCATCAGATATATTTAAGGTATATGAACCTATGCAAAGGTTATATTTTACAAATTTACTAGGGACAGCTCCTGCTATAAAATTAATGGTCTGAAAATCCTAGTGAGCTCACTGGCCTTCCTGCTTGAACTCCTGACATGGTTCCAGCTACATGAGGCTCCAAGCGAGGAGTGCAAATTTGTCAAATCCACCCGCCAGTCACCATAAGATTATCCATTACCTAGAGATAGGCTTGCCCTATTATGTTATTTAAAATCAGGTATAAGAAAGTTTACTGTGTGCTGATTCACTGAACCTTTCCAAGTTAAATCATGGTTCAACATTCAGCCAATACTCCATTAAGAATATAACTTGATTCAATGACTGTGAAGATCTCCACTTGAAAATTATTGATTTTGATTTTATACTAAATCGATATGTATGTTTATAAGTGTTTTCAATTATGAAATCTTAATACTTGCACTTCTTCTGCAAAAGGCACTCTGCAGTAGCTGATGTTTAGCATGGTTTGTCACATGTCACCAGATGACTCTATCTCAATAACAAAATAAAATGTCTTCACTGCATTAATCTCAGCTTGATTCATCAACAATCCCAAGAGTTCTTGAAACAGATGCAGCCATACTAATTAGATGTGCTACTTTCCTTACTGCCCTGTGTAAAATCAACACCTATTTTGAGCTGATTCTCTTGGGTTAGCAATAACCCTCGTACCACATGACAGAATGTGCTGAACAATTCTGAGGAGAAAGTGCAATGAGCAGTGATTGCACACCCCATTACTTCACCAAAAGCCCACTGCACAAGTGGCATGGCAGATGTGTCCTTGCTTGCAAGAGTACATGAGTGCAAATGCAATCCCCAAACTATTCTAATCACCTACCAAATCCGAAAGCAGACTCCAATTACAAATACAAGATTCAGCTACTGGCTAACTATGATCTTTGCAGAGATGCCACTTTGTATTTATCTTATAAATTCTTAACTCAAATTTATTCCTTTATTTATCAATTTATAAAAAAACAGAACATGGCATGCTCATTTTGACACTTGATGTATTATAGCAGACTCCTTTGTTCCCATTTATTTTATCTCCATGTCAAGACTGATTAATTCAGTTCCTATGCTAACACGCATATTTCATTTAATATTTCTAATCAATTTACCACTCAGATCTTTGAAATTGTTTTATAATGAATATGTAATTTTTCTCTGCTGGTTCTCTGGATTTTCATTTTGACTGGTATGTGCACAATTATTTTCATAAATTGCCTTTCTGCTCTTCATCTTTCCCAAATTTAAAGAGACTTTCTTAAGCTCAAAGGAAAATTATTCTTGTTGTCAACTGATTTTATGCTCAAAATTGTATCCGCTCTCATTATTAAGCAACTATGTTTTAGTATGATCCATGTTGGTCAGGAAGGCCACACCACCCAGGAATTTCATATCAAATAAAATAGAATAAAGTCATCATCCTGATAAATAATACACGTACAATAATTTAGAACATAAACAGGCAGTACAGTGCTAAACACCAAATTTGACAAACTATCTTCATTTCCTGGCACTAAAATAAAGTGATTGATTTTGTGTTATTTACCATATCTATTTTATGGCGGTTTAATATCTAATTTAATTTTAGTACAGAATTTTAGTACACCCAACGAATCAATCGTCCTTACAAAAGTCATACGTTTCACAGTGAAGAATATACACATTGCAGAGATTATACACAGAACGGAGAGTGTAAATTGGAACATTAGTTAGAACTTTGGTAGCCACTGACTGACCTCAAGAATAACATCAGACATCCCTGCCAACCCCCATGAGCACACATATTTTCAAACTTTTTCTAATTAAAATAAATAGATAGCAATTGGTTTGAACATTTTGCTCAAACAGTGAGAATATCTTACATACTGAACCCAGTGTCATAGACTGAACTAAACTTAGGGAGCTTGTATATTTCCAGTTTATAAAGAACTTTTGGAGGAGCTAAAGAAGATTTTCTGTTAAATTGAGTAATGTTTTTAATTAGGAACTGTGTGTGCAAGTATGGAGGCTACCTAGTAACCCAATCCATTTTATGGGCAGCAATATCCAGGTTGAAATTAGGAGCAAGGCTCCAGCAAACATGGAGTTTTTACCAGGCTGCTGTCGGGCAGCTACCTGAGAGCAGTGTGTATTGATGTGGGCTCTATGTCTACATTAATTGCAATCAAATGACCTAGCAATGCATGTGTGGGTGTCAAAAGGACACACAAACATAGATAAGCCCAATAGGATATTTGCAGGGCCATTATGGTGGCCACAGGTAGGGCTTTCACAAATATAGGCAGGACCAATGACATTGATTTTAAATGCTTCCCTACAGGCTTGGTGCTTCAAAATACAAATACTGGGCAATAGACATCTGGTTTAGTTCGAGTTTTGGTCAGTGTTCAGGCCGCCTGAAACCTGGACTGTCCATTATAAAACTGGATGAATGGCCACACTCGTTAGAACATTCTGCAGACTTGCATGTAACTCTGCAGGTTAGTGGTTATGATTTTAACTTCCTCTGCCTGGTTTCTGCCAGGTCTGAATAATAACCTGCTCTTTCATGCATGACATAAATTACATTAGCACCAAGCTATATGGGTCCTCTTTCATTATTTGTTGAAGATTTGGATGGCTTCACCATCAGGCCAAACCTGCTGGGAGATGGGTCGTCAGACTGATGAAGCCCAAGAAGTAAGTTTATTAATTTAATGTTCAGTTTCCTTGTGCTCTTCCAGGCCTCGCAATGAAACCTTGGGCCTTCCCTCTTCCCCTTCACTATTGACCTCACCCAACATTGACCAACTTATTGATCTTGTGGGTCCCTGGCTGTGGCCTCATGCCTGCAATCTTTGGCTCAACAACAGCCAGGTAGTACACCTTGTACACCTTGTCTGATTCAGGGTGTGACTCCATGAAAAGTATGGTAATGAGTCTTGGCCATGAAGAACAACCGGCCATCCACATCCCTTGATACATTGCCCACTTCATTACTTGTGTTAATTGTATCAACTATCCCCTTTAAAATCCATGCCAATCAATCATGGTCGGAACTACTAATTGCTTCAAGCATTAAAGGCATTGAGTGCAATCTTACAACCTTGTCCCACTCATCAATCAGTGTGGCGAGGTTGTAAGATCGCGTGCAAAGAGAAAAATTAGGTTTGTGCCCAGTTTGGCGCCACATGCAATGTAGCTAGCACTATTTTGTCAGCGCAAAGCTGATTTGAATATTAATGTCATCATTAGCATGACACTAATGCTTTGTGCATGGCCATTTATGGCCTCACCCACACATACGAACTCACCGGTCAGACCTCAAGCCGACAAGGATCCCTCATGGTCCTCACCAACGGGGATCAGACTTGATGGCCATGCTGGAGGACTCGGAGGCCATTGAAGCCCCCGGGGGTCAGCAGCAAGGCCGGGCAGTGCCTACCGGGCACCCTGACACTGCCAGAGGGCATCATAACTTGCCTGGGGCAGTGCCAAGGGGGTGGGGCCAGAGTGGGTGTGGCCTGAATGGGGTGGGGTGGAACTCTGCATGGGGGGTATGCAAGAGGGTTGATCGGCTGATGGGGGGACGTTAAACATCAAAGGTGGGTGATCAGCAAAGGGGGGAGTGAGAAGGGAGTGACCAGCAACGGGGAAGGCGTGCAGGGGCGTAGGTGGAGGGGCTGCACTGCAGAGGGATTCGTGTCAGGGAACTCATTGGGAGGGTCCTGGTGCCCCAATGCCGGCAACCCATATTTCCAGGGATGGTTACACTGCCAATGATGGGGTGGGCGGCTGATGTCTATGGTGGGGCGTGGGGCAGGAGTTCACTGGGAGATCAGGGCGCCTGCACAATGGAACCCCAAGCACTCTGAAGCTGGCTTCACTGGCGAGCTTCGGCTCCACACCCCCAACTGGTGTAAATCGCACTGTTGTCCAAAAAAGTGACAGCGTCAGAAGATTTCATTGCCAAACCTGCCCAAAAAAAACAGGTCTGAAACACACCTGTTTTCAGACGTTTGTTTTGTAAGATTGCGCCCATAGGGCAGGATTTACCAGCCAAGCCCACTCCAAAACCAGAAAATCCTGTCCAAGGTCAATGGATCTTTGCATGTTCCAACACCCCGCCCCCGGTACACCCCCCCCCCCTCCCCCCCCCAGCCCGCTAAGATTCCTGTGGCAGGCAAGACAGGAAAATTTCCCCCACAGTCTCAGCTTTCAGAAAATGATCTTCTTTGGTTATTGCAAATTTGTAAGACTTTTTTCTAGAAATACGGTGTCAAGGTTTAGAAAAGTATACAAAACTACTAAATGGGCAGAATTATCCCATCTGGGACTAAGTCCCGTGGTGGAGATAGGGAATGTTTCCCGCTGTAGGGACTGACGGGAAACCACGCCATGTCTTCTGACCCTGAGCTCAATAATTATGCACCCACGGGTTTAGTTTTGTATTGCTTGGTGGGGCAAGCTTGATGGCAAGCTTCCTGCCATCATAGCTGGATATCATATTGAAAAGGTGCCCAACATCATGGATCCACCGTTGAAGAAAGAAGATAGTCTTCCTTAAAAAGATTAATCTGCAGGAACATTCTGAGGCTGGAAAATGGACCTCCTCGATGACACTGAGTCTGGAAGATTCATCTGTAGATGCTCCCCACACCCACTGCTGTTGTGTTCCAGGGTCCAGAGTCACTGGTGGCCTTCATCCTAAACTCTGGATGGAGCAGCCCCAGGCATTCTTCAGGTGAGTCCCAACTTCTGCACACCACATTGATCCAGATGAGTTCTGGACCAACCAATTTTCCTGCTGGCGTCAGGAGAATTGGACTTGGGTGGAAGATTCCAGTCGGGCCCTCATCTGCATCCCAGTAGCAGGATGCAAATCCCGATCCGCCATGGCAGGAGTCAGCGAAAGTTCTCAAAGGAAATTCACATTGGCATAAAACTGGTTTTTGGACCCTCACTGAATTCTCCTCCCACTGCCATTGAGCTTGCCAGTGGGGCCATGGGAGAATTTCCCTGAATGTTTCATTATCCAGAACTGTTGTTCGTGGAACAAGCAGAGAGGAGGTTCCAGTGTGTGAGGTGAGCGACTGACTTTTTAAACTTTTTCGCAGGCTTTGTGTGTGGTAAAATTACTTTAACTTTAACCATAAATAACTAAAGTTTTAGCGGAAGTGGGCCGCGGGGTGTGTCGGGAAAGTGTTTTTTTTTTAAGCGCGCGGGAGGTTTAAAAGGGAGGCCGCAATATACAGCGGGCAGCGTCGGGAGCGGGCAGCGGAGTGAGTGGGAAGCAGAGTGTGAGCTGTAAGGGCTTTGGCTCACAGGGCTTTGGGGAAAGGGCGAGCAGGGGTGAGTTTTAATTCTTTGTTTTTAATTCTTATTTACTTTTCTCTGTGTACCTTGGTAAAAAGGGTCAAATATGAGTGTGAAGCCAGTGTGTTGTTCCCAGGATGTGGGAGGTCCTGGAGGCACCTGGCCTCCTGGACATCCACATCTGTGAGGGGTGTGTCGAGCTGCGGTTCCTGAGGGACCGTGTTACCGAGCTGGAACTGCAGCTCGAGGATCTTAGGCTGTTAAGGGAGAATGAGGAGGTGATAGACAAGAGCTATCATTAGGTGGTCACACCATGGCCACGGGTGGAGGCCAAGTGAGTGACGGCCAGGAAGGGTAAAGCTCGGGTGGTTGAGAGCACCCGGTGGATGTGCCCCTACACAACAGGTACTCCTGCCTGAGTACTGCTGGGGGGGAACAGCCCGCCTGGGGGAAGCAGCAGTGGCCGTGTCTCCGGAGTGGAGTCAGGCCCTGTAACTCAGAGGGCTAAGGAAAAGAGGAGGAAGGCAGTGTTAATCGGGGACTCGACAGTAAGGGGGTCGGACAGACCTTTTTGCGGAGGCAGGCGGGAGTCTCGAATGGTGGTCTGCCTCCCTGGGGCCGGGATCCAGGATGTCGCTGGTCGAGTCCCAGAAATCCTGAGGTGGGAGGGAGAGCAGCCAGAGGTAGCGGTACATATTGGTACCGCTGATGTGGGAAGGAAAGGGGAAGGGGTCATGAAAAGAGAGTATAGGGAATTAGGGAGACAGCTGAGAAGGAGGAAAGCAAAGGTAGTAATCTCAGGATTGCTGCCTGTGCCACGGGAAGGTGAGGGCAGGAATGGAGTGAGGTGGAAGATGAATGTGTGGCTGACGGACTGGTGCAGGGGGCAGGGATTCAGATTCCTGGACCATTGGGACCTCTTTAGGGGCAGGTGTGACCTGTACACAAAAAACGGGTGGCACTTGAATCCCAGGGGGGCCAATATCCTGGCAGGAAGGTTGGCTAAGGCTACTGGGGAGAGTTTAAACTAGATAGGTTGGGGAGAGGGGTTCGAGACGAGGTGACTGGGAGCGAGGAAGTTAGCTCGCAAACAGAGAAGGGTTATAGACAGTGCAAGAGGGAGGATGGACGGGGGATAGAGAAGGGGAGAGCTCAGACCAAAGGATTGAGATGTGTTTACTTTAATGCCAGGAGTATAGTGAATAAAGGGGATGAGCTCAGAGCGTGGATCGATGCTTGGAAGTGTGATGTGGTGGCCAGGGACAGGACTGGATACTACAGGTGCTGGGATTCAGATGTTTCAGGAAGGACAGGGAGGGAGGCAAGAGAGGGGGTGGAGTGGCACTGCTGATCAGGGGTAGTATCACAGCTGTAGAGAAGGTGTATGCTGTGGAGGGATTGTCTACAGAGTCTCTGCGGGTGGAAGTTCGGAGTGGGAAGGGGTAGATCACTTTGTTGGGAGTTTTCTATAGGCCGCCCAATAGTAACAGGGAGGTGGAGGAGCAGATAGGGAAACAGATCCTGGAGAGATGCAGTAATAGTAGAGTTGTTGTGATGGGAGACTTTAATTTCCCAAACATAGATTGGAATATCCCTAGGGTAAGGGGATTGGATGGGGAGGAGTTCGTTAGGTGTGTTCAGGAGGGTTTCCTGACACAGCATGTGGACAAACCTACAAGAGGAGAGGCTGTACTTGATCTGATACTGACAAATGAACCTGGACAGGTGTCAGATCTCTCAGTGGGAGAGCATCTTGGGGATATATCTCCTTTATGCTTGCATTGGAAAAAGAGAGGGTCAGGCAAGCTAGGAAAGCGTTTATATGGAGTAAGGGGAAATATGAAGACATAAGGCAGCAAATTAGAGGAGTAAATTGGAAGGAGGTATTCTTGGGGAAATGTACTGAAGAGCGGTGGCAGTTTTTCAGAGTTTGTCTAGAGTTCTACAGGACAATGTTCCGAGCAGACAGGGAGGAGTTGGTAGGTTAAAGGAACCATGGTGCACGAAAGCTGTGTGGGACCTAGTCGAGAAGAAAAGGAAAGCATACAAAAGGTTCAGAGAGCTTGGCGAAGATAGGGATCTAGATGAGTATACGGCTTGGAGGAAGGAAATTAGGAGAGCCAGAAGGGGTCACGAGAAGGCCTTGGCAGGTAGGATTAAGGAAAACCCTAAGGTGTTCTATAAATATGTGAAGGGTAAAAGGATGAGACGTGGAGGAATAGGGCCTATAAAAGGTGAAGGCGGGAAAGTCTGTACGGAACCAGTAGAAATGGCAGAGGTGCTTAATGAGTATTTTGCCTCGGTTTTCACAGAGGAGAAGGACCTGGGTGGATGTACTGCGGGCTTGCGGTGGACTGAAAAGATTGAGTATGTGGACTTTAAGAAAGAGGTTGTGCTGGAATCTTTGAATGGCATCAAGATAGATAAGTCGCTGGGTCCAGATGGGAGGTACCCCAGGTTACTGTGGGAGGCGAGGGAAGAGATTGCAGAGCCTCTGGCAATGATCTTTGCGTCGTCGATGGAGACGGGAGAGGTGTCGGAGGATTGGAGGATTGCGGATGTGGTTCCTATTTTCAAGAAGGGGAATAGGGATAGCCCAGGAAATTATCGACCGGTGAGTCTAACCTCAGTGGTTGGTAAGCTGATGGAGAAGATCCTGAGGGACAAGATTTATGAGCATTTAGAGAGGTTTAGTATGCTCAAGAATACTTAGCATGGCTTTGTCAAAGGCAGATCGTGCTTTACGAGCCTGGTGGAGTTCTTCGAAAATGTGACTAAACACATTGACGAAGGGAAAGCGGTAGATGTGGTTTATATTGATTTTAGCAAGGCGTTCGATAAGGTCCCCCATGCAAGGCTTCTAGAAAAAGTGAGAGGGCATGGGATCCAAGGGGCTGCTGCCCTGTGGATCCAGAACTGGCTTGCCCAAAGGAGGCAGAGAGTGGGTATAGATGGGTCTTTTTCTAAATGGAGGTTGGTCACCAGTGGTGTGCCCCAGGGATCTGTTCTGGGAACCTTGCTGTTTGTCATTTTCATAAATGACCTGGATGAGGAAGTGGAGGGATGGGTTGGTAAGTTTGCCGACGACACAAAGGTTGGTGGGGTTGTGGATAGTCTGGAGGGATGTCAGAAGTTACAGAGGCACATAGATAGGATGCAAGACTGGGCGGAGAAGTGGCAGATGGACTTCAACCCAGATAAATGCGTAGTGGTCCATTTTGGCAGGTCAAATGGGATGAAGGGGTACAATATAAAGGGAAAGACTCTTAGTACTGTAGAGGATCAGAAGAACCTGGGGGTCCGGGTCCATAGGACTCTAAAATCGGCCCCACAGGTGGAGGAGGTGGTTAAGATGGCGTATGGTGTGCTGGCCTTTATCAATCGAGGGATTGAGTTCAGGAGTCCAGGGATAATGATGCAGCTATATAAGACCCTCGTCAGACCCCACTTGGAGTACTGTGCTCAGTTCTGGTCGCCTCATTACAGGAAGGATGTGGAAAAGATTGAAAGGGTGCAGAGGAGATTTACAAGGATGTTGCCTGGATTGAGAGGCATGCCTTATGAGGATAGGCTGAGGGAGCTCGATCTTTTCTCCTTGGAGAGATGTAGGATGAGAGGAGACCTAATAGAGGTACATAAGATGTTGAGAGGCATAGATCGGGTGGACTCTCAGAGGCTTTTTCCCAGGGTGGAAATGGCTGCTACGAGAGGACACAGGTTTAAGGTGCTGGGGGGTAGATACAGGGGAAATGTTCGGGGGAAGTTTTTCACACAGAGGGTGGTGGGCAAGTGGAATCGGCTGCCGTCAGTGGTGGTGGAGGCAAACTCAATAGGGTCTTTTAAGAGACTCCTGGATGAGTACATGGGACTTAATAGGATGGAGGGTTATAGGTAGGCCTAGAAGGTAGGGAGATGTTCGGCACAACTTGTGGGGCCGAAGGGCATGTTTTGTGCTGTAGTTTTTCTATGTTTCTAACTGCTTTGGAACCAATTGTTAAAATATGGCTTCAATTATTCGATGAACTAAAATATAAATGCTCTCCGTCATAAATTTGCAGATAGAAGCAATCCTTGTCAGTTCATAAGTATTCTGACCAAAGATTGCTGCAACATCAAAAAAATCATGCAGTACTCAGACTTGAATCTAAAAGTCTCTGGCATTGAAAACCTTGGGCATATTATCATATTAATAGAAGAACATTTAATTACAGGATTAGCAGAGCACTGGAAGGTAAAAGAAGACCCTGGCACCAAGATTTACAGCAATTCACTTCCCATAAAGCATCGGTGATATATTGCCTCATATAGAAGCTGCATCCATATCACTTCGAACTTCATTAACCTCAGCACCATATCAGAGTAAATGAATGCAAACATGCTGCAGTACTCACAGGTCAGATTCTGCCTGGAATTTATGCTTCCTTACTTCGGTATGCTGCAACATCAGCCCATTCACTTACTCACCTTGGAGCGTGACTGCAGGAACAAATTCATTGCACACAACTAAAGCAATTCAAAAATGAATCATTGCTGACATTTCCAATTTTTTGAATAATGTCAATGGTACCAATATATAGACCTTTGCTTTGGCATTCAGAGAACAAAACTTATAAAGGCTTTTCAATTCTGCTTCCTTACATTGGTGTGACCAAATTGTTGTGACTTTCTTACATGGAATAATTCTCAAGTGTATGTGTGCATAGGAAATATGAGCTTTCACCTGATCCACACATCAGCAATTAACCATTATGTAGTACATTTAATATAGAAATTATTCTAATGCATGAGGAAAATGACCACTGATTCAAAGACGGAGATTGCAGGTGGGGAGAGAGGGAGGGAGGGGGGTGGGGGTGGGGGGGTGGTTGGGGCGGCGGGGGGAGGGAGGGGGGCGTTATGGCTGGAAACTCTCACGAGAGGGGCCATTACACAATTTGTGCCAGGGAGAACTCATTTTGAGATTCTCCCCACCTCCTGACCGGTGACATAATTTGGTCCACAACCAGCAAGGGCGTGAACCAGATTAGCATATTTAAATCCTCATTTAAACATGTTTTTTCTATTAGAAGCAAGATATACACCGCTTCCAGAATTCACCCAGCCACTGGTACAACGTAAAGCCAGTGGGAATCACTACTGGTCTCCACAAACAGAGACCAGATGCGATGAGCATGCCGGGGGGTGCTCAGAGGCCATTGGAGCCCCCAGATGGCCAGAGACATGGATGGGCAGTGCCCCAAGCTCCCTGGCAGTGCCAACCTTGCAGTGCCAAGGGGTGGGACCTGAATAGGGGCATGAGGGGGGCATGAAAGGGGGGCATGAGGGAGGGGGGTCATGAAGGGGGTCCTGAAAGGGGGGGGCTGAAGGGGGGAGCTGAAGGGGGGAACTTTGGCAACCCCATAGTAAAGTTTTTCTCACTGGGGCGGGGGGGGGGGGCGGTTGCAGGTATCACAGTTGAGGGGGAGGGAGGGCCAAAAAATGGGGGGTGGGGGGGGGAGGGGGGAGGGGTGGGGGGGAGCCTTCTTTGCCAGCAAGAGGGGATGGGGGGATTTGTAGGGTCTAAGGAGCCAGTCTTCCTGCTGGCATCTTTAACTCTCACACACCTCTTTCCTGGTGGGAATCACCTCAAGCTCCAAAAAAAATCTAAATGTGGGTGGGTTGCAATCTGGATTGTGCCGATCAACCTGGTGGGAATCGCACCACTTTTCCAACCAGGGACAACACATTTTCTGGGAGAATTCTTCCTTAGGTGCTTAAAGGGGATAGATTTTGGCAGAAGTGCACCTGCTCATGCATGTTAACTGTGTTTTTATGGTATTTTCTTGGCTCTTCCATTGAAGTTAGGGTGGACAAGCAGGAGAATTCCAGCAGAAATTCACCCGTTGTGATATTCCTTCAGGCAGAAAGGATAGAAAATAAATAGAGAGATAGTGAGGGTGAGAACAATGAGATTATCTGGTCATGCTATCCCCGAGACCAGAAATTCCTGCTCAAGGTTAACAGACCTTTAAATGGTCAGTCAAATTGTCCGTCCTGCCTGTGATGGTTCCTGTGGTCATCAGGACCAGAAAATTTATCTGTAATGTAATATAAAAGCAAATGAAGGCAGATATGCGGATCAGGGATGCAATGTGAATGTACAAAGCATTAGAAATACAATTGGAGAATAGAAGCACTAATTAGAAGGGAGGGACACAAATGATGATGGAAATTTGGCTTCAGTCAGGACCAATGGTTGAATGCACCAATATATGCAATCAAAATTATGCAAGGGAATTAAAAGATGAGATTAGAAAAAAAATAATGGTTTAAGAAAGATGGCTGATATAATGAAAGGAAAACAGTTTTTTCTGACACATAGAACTGAAAGATAACCGAGGAAGTGGTCACTTAGAGTTACAGTTATCCTATACTTGAGGGAGAATACTGACAATTTTTGGAGGATCTGTAAAAGAGGCACTAACCTTAACGTTTCCAAAAAACACTTCAAGGATAAAAAAACTGAATGGTGACCATATAACATTTCTGTTCTAAAAATGGAATTGTGCAGGAAATTATTGACAAGTCAACTTTGCCTTGATTGTGGGTAAGCTTCTAGAGCCCTTGGGGGCAACTTCCAACTAAAGGGAGGGGTTATTGATAGAAAACTGGTGGTATCAGCCCATACTAAAAGCCATCCAATATTTGATTCCATTGATTTCATTGGAATGGAAAATAAGGCAGAGTGTATATTAGTGATAAGGCATTGATAAGATGCACATTTACCCAGGAGCTACCAGTCAAAGATTGGTCTGTCATCAGACAAGTTCGCTTCACCCTATCGATAATATGTTGTTGCAATAGTAATCCTGCTCAGTATAAAGAAAACCCCCAAATTCTGACATTTGGGACATATGTGCTTGGCTGAGGAACCAATGATGCAAAGCTACCATCTGTGAGTTTATGATTGAATGTCTTGAAGTCAGAATTCTCCTAAACTGCTGGTCAAAGGTTGGTGGATGCAGTTCAAGTTCCAGCCAAGGGATCCAGTTCTTCCCTGTAATCATCCTGTTCAGTAGAGATATCTCAATGTCACCAGTACACATATGGGGAAAGCTCGCGCCTGAGTTAAAAATGTGAATTTTTAGAGCATGGTGAGAAAGAGGATCTTAGCACACTAAACATTTAAATTGAGGAAATGTGGGTTTTAAAAGAGTCAAGCAGTCCTGAGAACTTTATAAACCCCCAAATTTGATACTACATTGGATTCACATTCCAATTAGTGTTGCACTGAAGCATTGTGAGACTATGGGAGCTATTCTCCCAGCCCGCTGTGCTACTTTTGTAGCGCAGCAGGCCGGGAGCCTCAAGCAGAGGCTGATTCGCGGGCATCCCACTGGGCACCACGGTCTCCGTGAGTCTCCGGGCACCAGATTTCCAGCGCCATCAGCTCCGCACCAGAAATCGGTACAGAGCTTAATAATTTATGCTAATTCTAATTTTAATATTATTTACATATAATTAGTGGGCCCAGGACTGAAATCTCTGGGACTGCTAGCCTCTCCCCCCCATCAGAAGTGTTTCACTCCAGCAGGGTTTACAATAGCTCCCCACCTGCAGGGAGCTGGTGCCGGGGTAAGACGCTCTTTTGGAGAGTCAGTGCAGACTCGATGGGACAAATGGCCTCCTTCTGCACTGTAAGGATTCTATGATTCTATGGATTCATGGAAAGAGCATAGCCTGCATCAACAATATAAGAAAGTCACTCAGAAATCCAATAGGGAACTCAGAAGAAACCTCTTCAGCTGAAAGTGTTAAGAATGTGGAATTCACTACTCCAGGGACTGGCTGAAATGAATAGTATAGGTGCATTTAAAGGGAAACTAGACATGCATATGAAGGAGAATGGTTACAATGGTAGATTTAGATAAGAAAAGATGGGGGGATGTGTCTTGAGTGGAGCATAAATATCAGCATGTACTAGTTGGGCTGAGTGGCCTGTTTCTATGCTGTCTATCCTATGTAATGTTTACTTTGATTAACACTAAGATTTTCCGGTCCCATCCATAGCAGGAATCATCGCAGATGGAACGGAAAATTTGCTGAACCAAATAAACCACATCCACTGTTTCACCCTTATCTATTCTATGAGTTATGTCCTCAATAAACTCCAGTCAGCTTGTCAGACATGATTTCCCTTTCATAAAACCATGTTGACTTTGACTATTGTTGATAGTTTCTAAGTGTCCTGTTATCACATCCTTTATAGTAGATTCTAGCATTTTCCCTACTAATGATATTCGGTTAATCAGTCTACAATTCCCTGTTTTCTCCCTCCATTCTTTTGAAAATAACTTCTCCAACACTAGTTTGGAAAAAAATTTCCTTCAATTCCTCCTCCTCACTAGGCCCTTGGTTCCCTAGTATTTCTGGGAAGTTATTTTTATCTCCGTGGAGACAGAGCTAAATTAATTGTTTAATTGGCCCTGGTGCCAATATAGAGAAATATTTCAAGTAGTGTTGCTAAAAGTTTAGAATTGAAACTGTTAAATTGTATTTGTTTTTCAATGCTGGCATTATCTTAATTCTTTTCAATCCTTTGGCATCTCTGTATGTAAGGTATCAGCAAACATTTTCATCATCAATGCATTTTGTTAAGTCCAGGTCCATGCTACAAGATAAATAATAGGGAACATAAGCTTATTTCATGTGTGAAAAAGATCTGATGGTTCCCTTAATGGTTTAACAAGTATATCCAGGCAGTAGGTAAGCTTACAGCCTAGGAAAATCCCAGTGCTGGCTGAGCTGATTTTGTAGGGGCACGAGGAAAACCATGACTTCCCTAGACAGAGAGGGTAAAATTGACCTATGCTGTGTTTCTGAGAGCAAAATTTTATGCCTCATGCCTTCTAGAATTTTGCCCGTGGCAAGGGAGCTGTTGGGTGGGATGCCCACTCTTGGATTGCGGCCTACCTGAATGACGCCCGTGAAACCATTCCAATAACCTTGCTGTCTGTCCTCCATGCTGCTCCTCGTGGGGAACTGGCTGCAGTCTCACCAATGGCCAATGCTGGGGCTGGAGAGCTGCCAACCATCTGATTGCCCGGTAGCTCTTGGTGACATATCTTCCCAGATGGGGTGGAAGCCATGACATGAACCACTCTGCAGCCAGCCATTAATTCAGGACATGTCTTCCTGGTTCTGCAGAAGCATGGTCACCTCCAGCATTCCAGCTGGAGGGTTGCACCCATTGTCTCTGGAAAATTCCAGCCCAAGTTATTGTACTTTATTATAATCATGAACATTGTTGTCAACCAGGAGAAAGATGTTGTGTTCCTCCAATAGTGAGGTAAAGCTCTTGCTGATCTGAGTGCCCATGTATAGAAACGAGATGACCACAATGAAGACTTTCATAAGACCAAAGGAAGTCTTGACAGGTATGGGTAAAATTTTTCCCGATCTTGTCTTCACCACATTTCTAGAACACTTGAGTTCAACCCCAGCTTTAATTCAGGGATTCAGAAAGTCCCTGAGAATGCTGACTGGAGTGGCATACCAGGTGGCAACCAACCCCTCCGTAATTGTATTCTAGCATGACATCAACATCACAATTGAGGGGAGAAGACCGGCAAAAGAAATATATTGACCAGTGAGCTTGTGCAAGCCACTGGGATAGGGACTGCAGCCTGAGTGAGATTCAGCCATAGTGAGGGTATCGGGAATTTGGAGCTGAATGGGAATTCGGTGCTGAAGGGAAGGAGGTGTTCATCTTCAGGAGGAGTGGAGAGGCAGACCTGTGAGGGAGCCTCGAGGACAAGTGAGAGGTAGAAAGAAATCTAACCATGTAATCACAGCAAGCAGGTAAGTGATTGGCTGGTGACTGATAAGTAGTTTTTCCTTTCTTTTTTCTCTTTTTTGTCTTGGCATTGTCGTTGTTGTTGTCAGTTAGCTTAAAGGTTAAGTCATAGCAGGAAATCCCAGACCCGTGTCATGCTCCTCTTGTGCGATGTGGGAATTCAGGGATTCTTCTGGTGTCCTTGGCTCCTTCATGTGCAAGAAGTGTGTCCAACTGCAGTTCCTGTTAGACCACTTGACGGCTCTGGAGCTGCAGATGGATTCACTTTGGAGCATCCACGATGCTGAGGTAGTTGTAGATAGCACATTCAGTGAGTTGGTCATACGCAGATAAAAATTACTGAGGGAGATAGGGAATGGGTAACCACCAGGCAGAGGAAGAGTAGGAAGGCAGCGCAGGAGTTCCCTGTGATTATCTCCCTCCAAAACAGATATACCATTTTGGATACTGTTGAAGGAGATGGCTCATCAGGGGAAGGTGGCAACAGCCAGGTTCATGGCACGATGGCTGGCTCTGCTGCGCAGGAGGGCAGAAAAAAGAGTGGCAGAGCTACAGTGATAGGGGACTCAATTGTAAGGGGAATAGACAGGTATTTCTGCGGATGCAAACAAGACTACAGGATGGTATGTTGCCTCCCTGGTGCAAGGGTCAAGGATGTCCCGGAGTGGCTGCAGGACATTCTGGAGGGGGAGGGTGAACAGTCAGCTGTCGTGGTGCATATAGGCACAAATGATATAGAACCATAGAACATTACAGCACAGAAACAGGCCTTTTGGTCCTTCTTGGCTGTGCCGAACCATTTTTCTGTCTAGTCCCACTGACCTGCACCTGGACCATATCCCTCCACACCCCTCTCATCCATGTACTTTTCCACGTTTTTCTTAAATGTTAAAAGTGAGCCCGCATTCACCACTTCATCTGGCAGCTCATTCCACACTCCCACCACTCTCTGTGTGAAGAAGCCCCTCCTAATATTTCCTTTAAACATTTCCCCCTTCACCCTTAACCCATGTCCTCTAGTTTTTTTCTCCCCGAGCCTCAGTGGAAAAAGCTTGCTTGCATTCACTCTATCTATACCCATCATAATTTTATACACCTCTATCAAATCTCCCCTCATTCTTCTACGCTCCAGGGAATAAAGTCCTAACCTATTCAACCTTTCTCTGTAACTCAGTTTCTCAAGTCCCAGCAATATCCTTGTAAACCTTCTCTGCACTCTTTCAACCTTATTAATATCCTTCCTGTAATTAGGTGACCAAAACTGCACACAATACTCCAAATTCGGCCTCACCAATGTCTTATACAACCTCACCATAACATTCCAACTCTTATACTCAATACTTTGATTTATAAAGGCCAATGTACCAAAAGCACTCTTTACGACCCTATCTACCTGCGACGCCACTTTTAGGGAATTATGTATCTGTATTCCCAGATCCTTCTGTTCTACTGCACTCTTCAGTGTCCTACCATTTACCTTGTATGTTCTACCTTGGTTTGTCCTTCCAAAGTGCAATACCTCACACTTGTCTGCATTAAACTCCATCTGCCATTTTTCAGCCCATTTTACTAGCTGGTCTAAATCCCTCTGCAAGCTTTGAAAACCTTCCTCACTGTCCACTACACCTCCAATCTTTGTATCATCAGCAAATTTGCTGATCCAATTTACCACATTATCATCCAGATCATTGATATAGATGACAAACAACAATGGACCCAGCACTGATCCCTGTGGCACACCACTAGTCACAGGCCTCCACTCAGAGAAGCAATCCTCCACTACCACTCTCTGGCTTCTTCCATTGAGCCAATGTCTAATCCAATTTACTACCTCTCCATGTATACCTAGCGACTGAACCTTCCTAACTAACCTCCCATGCGGGACCTTGTCAAAGGCCTTACTGAAGTCCATGTAGACAACATCCACTGCCTTCCCTTCATCCACTTTCCTGGTAACCTCCTCGAAAAACTCTAATAGATTGGTTAAACATGACCTACCACGCACAAAGCCATGTTGACTTTCCCTAATAAGTCCCTGTCTATCCAAATATTTGTAGATCCTATCTCTTAGTACTCCTTCCAATAATTTACCTACTACTGACATCAAACTTACCGGCCTATAATTTTCCGCATTACTTTTTGAGCCTTTTTTAAACAACGGAACAACATGAGCAATCCTCCAATCATCCAGCACCTCACTCGTGGATACCGACATTTTAAATATATCTGCCAGGGCCCCTGCAATTTCAACACTAGTCTCCTTCAAGGTCCGAGGGAATACCCTGTCCGGTCCTGGGGATTTATCTACTCTGATTTGCCTCAAAACAGCAAGCACCTCCTCCCTTTTAATCTGTATAGGTTCCATGGCCTCCCTACTTGTTTGCCTTATTTCCATAGACTCCATGCCAGTTTCCTTAGTAAATACGGATACAAAAAACCCATTTAATATCTCCCCCATTTCTTTTGGTCCCATACATAGCCGACCACTCTGATCTTCAAGAGGACCAATTTTATCCCTTACTATCCTTTTGCTCTTAATATACCTGTAGAAGCTCTTAGGATTATCCTTCACCTTGTCTGCCAAAGCAACCTCATGTCTTCTTTTAGCCCTCCTGATTTCTTTCTTAAGTAGTTTCTTGCACTTTTTATACTCCTCAAGCATCTTATTTGCTCCCTGTTGCCTATACATGTCATATATCTCTCTCTTCTTCTTTATCAGAGTTCCAATATCCCTTGAGAACCAAGGTTCCTTATTCTTATTCACTTTGCCTTTAATCCTGACAGGAACATACAAACTCTGCACTCTCAAAATTTCCCCTTTGAAGGCCTCCCACTTACCAATCACATCCTTGCCAGAGAACAGCCTGTCCAAATCCACGCTTTTTAGATCCTTTCTCATTTCTTCAAATTTGGCCTTTTTCCAGTTTAGAACCTCAACCCGAGGACCAGATCTATCTTTATCCATGATCAAGTTGAAACTAATGGCGTTATGATCACTGGAACCAAAGTGTTCCCCTACACACACTTCCGTCACTTGTCCTAACTCGTTTCCTAATAGGAGATCTAATATTGCATTCCTCTCTAGTTGGTACCTCTATATATTGATTTAGAAAATTTTCCTGAACACATTTTACAAACTCTAACCCGTCTAGACCTTTAACAGTATGGGAGTCCCAATCTATATGTGGAAAATTAAAATCCCCTACCACCACAACTTTATGTTTCCTGCAGTTGTCTGCTATCTCACTGCAGATTTGCTCCTCCAATTCTCGCTGACTATTGGGTGGTCCATAATACACCCCCATTAATGTGGTCATACCTTTCCTGTTTCTCAGCTCCACCCATATGGCCTCGGTAGACAAGCCCTCTAATCTGTCCTTCCTGAGCACTGCTGTAACATTTTCCCTGACTAGCAATGCCACCCCCCCACCCTTCATCCCTCTGCCTTTATCACGTCTGAAACATCGGAAGCCTGGAACATTGAGCTGCCAGTTCTGCCCCTCCTGTAGCCAAGTTTCACTAATGGCTATAATGTCATAATTCCATGTGTCAATCCATGCCCTCAGCTCGTCTGCCTTCCCTACAATACTCCTGGCATTGAAATAGACACACCTCAGAAGATTATTACCACCACACACAACCCTTCTATTTGTGATTTTGCATGAACTATTAACATAATTTATTTTCACCCCCGCTCCACTATCTGCTCTGGCACTCTGGTTCCCATCCCCCTGCAAATCTAGTTTAAACCCTCCCCAATAACACAAGCAAACTTCCCTGCAAGTATATTGGTCCCCTTGGAGTTCAGGTGTAACCCGTCTCTCTTGTACAGGTCCCACCTGCCCCAGAAGAGGTCCCAATGATCTAGAAATCTGAAACCCTGCCCCCTACACCAGTTCCTCAGCCATGTGTTCATCCGCCCGAGCATCCTACTCTTACCCTCACTGGCACGTGGCACAGGTAGCAATCCTGAGATTACTACCCTTGGAGTCCTGCTTTTTAACTTCCTACCAAGCTCTCTATACTCACTCTTCAGGACCTCCTCACTCTTCCTTCCTACGTCATTGGTACCGATGTGTACCATGACATCTGGCTGATCACCTTCCCACTTCAGAATGCTGTTCACGCGATCAGAGACATCCCTGACCCTGGCACCTGGGAGGCAACAAACCATCCGGGAGTCTCTGTCCCGACCACAGAACCTCCTGTCCGTACCTCTGACTATTGAGTCCCCTATCACTACCGCTCTCCTCTTCTTCCACCCTCCCTTCCGCGCTGCAGAACCAGACTCAGTGCCAGAGATCCAGCTGCCACAGCTTGCCCCAGGTAAGGCATCCCCCACAACAGTATCCAAATCGGTATACCTGTTGTGGAGGGGAATGGCCACAGGGGAACCCTGCTCTGCCTGCCCTTTCCCTTTCCCTCGCTTGACGGTAACCCAATTACCTGTGCTCTGTGCCTTTGGCGTAACTGCCTCCCTGAAGCTACTATCTATAAACTCCTCATTCTCCCGAATGATCCGGAGGTCATCCAGCTCCTGCTCCAGTTCCCTAACGCGGTTTGTTAGGAGCTGCAGCTGGATGCACCTCCTGCAGGTGTCGTTGTCAGGGACACCGGAGGTCTCCCTGACTTCCCACATCCTGCAAGAGAAGCATTCCAACATCCTGCCTGGCATTCTTTCTACTCTGAAGAAACAAAAACAACTTACCGGAACCTACCCTCGCCTCTGCCTGTTCACATCGAAGCCTGTTTGAGCCAAAGCCGTCCCACTCTGCTCCCCCTCACTCCACTGCCCGCTCACAACGTTGCCCTCTGGATAGAGTGGCCTGCTTTTTAAACCTTCCGCGCACTACTGGCTGATGTCAGGCGCCTGCGCAGTCTCGCGTTCCACTCGCTGCCTCTCTTGCTCCGACTCAAAAAATTCACTTGGGCCTACTTCCGGTTTTACACTCCCGGCTGCCTTAGAGAAAAAAAAACTCCGAAAAAAAAAGGGTAAGTTAAAAATATCTCTTACCTACGAGCTCTCCTCACTTGAACCACCACTCTAGCTGCTCCTCTGGAACAATGAGGTCAAACCCTCTAAGGTAAGTACCTTTTATAGATAAAAAACAGGATGAGGTCCGACAAGCTGAATTTAGGGAGTTTGGAGTTATACTAAAAAGTCGGACCTCAAAGGTAGTATTCTCAGGATTGCTACCAATGCCACATGTCAGGATAGCTGAGATGAAACGTGGCTTGAGAGATGGTGCAAGAGGGAGGGATTCTAATTCCTGGGACATTGGAACCGGTTCTGGGGGAGCTGGGACCTGCACGGTGGCACAGCGATTAGCACTGCTGCATCACAGCGCCAGGGACCCAGGTTCAATTCTGGCCTTGGGTAATTGTCTGTGTGGAGTTTGCACGTTCTCCCCGTCTCTGCGTGGGTTTCCTCCAGGTGCTCCGGTTTCCTCCCACAGTCCAAAAGATGTGCAGGTTAAATGGATTGGTCATGCTAAATTGCCCCTTAGTGTCAGGGAGATTAGCAGGGTAAATATGTGGGGTTGCAGGGATAGGGCCTGGGTGGGATTGTGGTCGGTACAGACTCGAATGGCCTCCTTCTGCACTGTAGAATTATAGAATCATAGAATCCTACAGAATATTATAGCTATTACTGAAACATGGCCAGGGAGGGGCAGGACTGGCAGCTCAATGTTCCAGGGTACAGATGCTATAGGAAAGATAGAACAGGTGGTAAGTGAGGAGGGGGAGTTGCATTTTTGATTATGGAGAACATCATGGCATTACCAGGAGGGGATATTTCCAAAGGTTCACCCACTGAGTCTATATGGGTAGAACTGAGAAATAAGAAGGGAAAGATCATTTTGATAGAATTGTACCACAGCCCCCCAAATAGTCAGCGGGAAATTGAGGAGCAAATATGTAAGGAGATTACAGATAGCTCCAAGAAAAATAGGGTGGTAATAGTAGGGACTTTAACTTCCCCAACATTGACTGAGACAGCCATAGTATTAGGTGCTTGGATGAAGAGAAATTTGTTGAGTGTATTCAGAAGGAATTTCTCATTCAGTATGTGGATGGCCCAACTAGAGAGGGGGCAAACTTGACCTCTTCTTGGGAAATAAGGAAGGGCAGGTAACAGAAGTGTTAGTGAGGGATCACTTTGGGGCTCATGACCATAATTCCATTGGTTTTAAGATAGCTATGGAGAATGATAGGTCTGGCCCAAAAATTAAAATTCCAAACTGGGGTAAGGCCAATTTTGATGGTATTAGACAAGAATTTTCAAAAGTTGATTGGGGGAGTCTGTTGGCAGGCAAATGGACGTCTGGTAAGTGGGAGGCTTTCAAAAGTGTGTTAGGGTAAGCATATTTCTTTTAAAGTGAAGGGCAAGGCTGGTAGAAGTAGGGAACCTTGGATGACTCAGGATATTGAGGCCCTGGTCAAAAAGATGAAGGAGGCATATGACATGCATAGGCAGCTGGGATCAAGTGGATCCCTTGAAGAGTATAAAGGCTGTCGGAGCAGAGTTAAGAGAGAAATAAGGAGGGCAAAAAGGGGACATGAGATTGCTTTGGCAGAAAAGGCAAAGATAATCCAAAGAGCTTCTACAAATATATAAAGGGCAAAAGAGTAACTAGGGAGAAAGTAAAGCACCTTAAGGTTCAACAAGGTCATCTATGTGCAGATCCACAAGAGATGGGTGAGATCCTAAATGAATATTTCTCATCAATATTTACTGTTGAGATGTTAGGGTTCTTGGGTAAATAAATAGTGATGTCTTGAGAAGTGTACATATTACAGAGAAGGAGGTGCTGGAAGCATTAAAGCACATCAAGGTAGATAAATTCCCGGGACCTGATTAAATGCATCCCAGGACATTGTGGGAGGTTAGGGAGGAAATTGCGGGTCTCCTAGCAAAGGTATTTGAATAATCGACAGCCACAGATGAGATACCTGAAGATTAGAGGGTAGCAAATGTTGTGCCTTTGTTTAAAAAGGGCTGCAGGGAGAACCCTGGGAACTACAGACTGGTGAGCCTAATATCTAGAGTGCGTAAATTGCTAGAAGGTATTCTGAGAGACAGGATCTACAGACGTTTAGAGAGGACTGATTTGGGACAGTCAGCATGGTTTTGTGAGTGGAAAATCATGTCTCATGAATTTGATTGGGTTTTTGAAGGTGTAGCCAAGAAGGTAGATGAGGGCAGTGCAGTCGACGTTGTCTACATGGACTTTAGCAAGGCCTTTGACAAGGTACCGCATGGTGGGTTGTTGCATAAGGTTAAGTCTCATGGGATCCAGGGTCAGGTAGTCAAGTGGATACAAAATTGGCTTGACGACAGAAGCCAGAGGGTAGTTGTAGAGGGTTGTTTTTCAAACTGGAAGCCTGTGACCAGTGCTGTGCCTCAGGGATCGGTGTTGGGTCCACTGTTATTTGTTATGTATATTAATGATTTGGATGAGAATTTATGGGGCATGGTTATTAAGTTTGCAGATGACACCAAGATTGGTGGCGTAGTGGACAGTAAAGAAGGTTATCTAGGATTGCAATGGGATCTTGATCAATTGGGCCAATGGGCCGATGAATGGCAGATGGAGTTTAATTTCGATAAATGCGAGGTGATGCATCTTGGTGGATCGAATCAGGGCAGGACCTATTCAATTAATGGTCGGGCGTTGGGGAAAGTTATAGACCAAAGAGACCTAGGAGTACAGGTTCATAGCTCCTTGAAAGTGGAGTCACAGGTGGACAGGGTGGTGAAGAAGGCATTCGGCATGCTTGGTTTCATTGGTCAGAACATTGAATACAGGAGTTAGGATGTCTTGTTGAAGTTGTACATAATGGAATATTGTGTACAGTTCTGGTCATAGAGTCATAGAGTCATAGAGGTTTACAGCATGGAAACAGGCCCTTCGGCCCAACTTGTCCATGCCACCCTTTTTATTAAAACCCTTAAACTAATCCCAATTGCCCGCATTTGGTCCATATCCCTCTATACCCATTGTACCCATGTAACTATCTAAATGCTTTTTAAAAGATAAAATTGTACCCGCCTCTCCTACTACCTCTGGCAGCTCGTTCCAGACACTCACCACCCTCTGTGTGAAAGAATTGCCCCTCTGGACACTTTTGTATCTCTCCCCTCTCACCTTAAACCTATGCCCTCTAGTTTTAGACTCCCCTACCTTTGGGAAAAGATATTGACTAACGACCTTGTCTATGCCCCTCATTATTTTATAGATCTTTATAAGGTCACCCCTCAGCCTCCTACGCTCCAGAGAAGAGTCCCAGTCTATTCAGTCTCTCCTTATAACTCAATCCATCAAGTCCCAGTAGCATCCTAGTAAATCTTTTCTGCACTCTTTCTAGTTTAATAGTATCCTTTCTATAATAGGGTGACCAGAATTGCACACAGTATTCCAAGTGTGGCCTTACCAATGTCTTGTACAACTTCAACAAGACGTCCCAACTCCTGTATTCAATGTTCTGACCGATGAAACCAAGCATGCCGAATGCCTTCTTCACCACTCTGTCTACCTGTGACTCCACTTTCAAGAAGCTATGAACATGTACCCCTAGATCTCTTTGTTCTGTAAATCTCCCCAACGCCCTTCCATTAACTGAGTAAGTCCTGCCCTGGTTCAATCTACCAAAATGTATCACCTCGTATTTGTCTAAATTAAACTCCATCTGCCATTCATCAGCCCACTGGCCCAATTGATCAAGATCCCACTGCAATTGGTGATAGCCTTCCTCACTGTCCACCATGCCACCAATCTTGGTGTCATCTGCAAACTTACTAACTATGCCTCCTATATTTTCATCCAAATCATTAATATAAATGACAAATAACAGTGGGCCCAGCACTGATCCCTCAGACACACCGCTGGTCACAGGCCTCCAGTTTGAAAAACAACTCTCTACAACCACCCTCTGGCTTCTGTCAAGAAGCCAATTTTGTATCCATTTAGATACCTCACCCTGGATCCCGTGAGATTTAACTTTATGCAACAACCTACCATGCGGTACCTTGTCAAAGACCTTGCTAAAGTCCATGTAGACAACATCAACTGCACTGCCCTCATCTTCCTTCTTTGTTACCCCTTCAAAAAACTCAATTAAATTTGTGAGACATGATTTTCCACTCACAAAGCCATGCTGACTGTCCCTAATCAGTCCTTGCATCTCTAAATGCCTGTAGATCCTGTCTCTCAAAATACCTTCCAACAATTTACCCACCACAGATGTGAGGCTCACTGGCCTGTAGTTCCCAGGCTTTTCCCTGCAGCCCTTTTTAAACAAAGGCACAACATTGGCCACTCTCCAATCTTCAGGCACCTCACCTGTGACTATCGATGATTCAAATATCTCGGCTAGGGGACCCGCAATTTCTTCCCTCGCCTCCCACAACGTCCTGGGATATACCTCATCAGTTCCTGCAGATTTATCTACCTTGATGCGCTTTAAGACTTCCAGCATCTCCTTCTCTGTAATATGTACACTCCTCAAGACATCAATATTTATTTCCCCAAGTTCCCTAACATCCATGCTTTTCTCAACAGTAAATACTGATGAGAAATATTCATTTAGGATCTCACCCATCTCTTGTGGATCCGCATATAGATTACCTTCTTGATCCTTAAGAGGCCCTACTCTCTCCCTTGTTACTCTTTTGCCCTTTATGTATTTGTAGAAGCTCTTTTGATTCTCTTTTGCCTTATCTGCCAAAACAATTTTGTGTCCCTTTTTTGCCCTCCTGATTTCTCTCTTAACTCTACTCCTACACCCCCTATACTCTTCAAGAGATTCACTTGATCCCAGCTGCACGGTAGCACAGTGGTTAGCACTGCTGCTTCACAGCTCCAGGGACCTGGGTTCGAATCCCGGCTCGGGTCGCTGTCTGTGTGGAGTTTGCACATTCTCCCGGTGTCTGCGTGGGTTTCCTCCGAGTGCTCCGGTTTCCTCCCACAGTCCAAAGATGCGCGGGCTAGGTTGATTGGCTATTCTAAATTGCCCCTTAGTGTTCCGGGATGCATAGGTTAGAGGGGTTAGTGGGTAAATATGTAGGGATATGTAGATAGGGCCTGGGTGGGATTGTCGTTGGTGCAGACTCGATGGGCCGAATGGCCTCTTTCTGCATTGTAGGATTCTATGATTCTATGCACTTCATGTGCCTCTTTCTTCTTCTCTGGTCACCCTATTATAGAAAGGATATTATTAAACTAGAAAGAGTGCAGAAAAGATTTATTAGGATGCTATCAGAACTTGATGGCATGAGTGATAAGGAGAGGCTGGATAGACTGGGACTTACTTACCTAGAGTTTAGGAGGCTTAGGGGTGATCATATCGAGGTCTATAAAATAATGAGGGGCACAGATGAGGTAGATAGTCAACATCTTTTCCCAAAGGTAAGGGAGTCTAAAATTAAGGGGCATAGGTTTAAGGTGAGAGGGGAGAGATGCAAAAGGATCCAGAGGGGAATTTTTTCACTCAGAGGGTGGTGACAGTCTGGAACGAGATGCCAGAGGCAGTAGTAGAGGTGGGTACAATTTTGTCTTTTAAAAAGCATTTAGACAGTTACATGGGTAAGATAGGTATAGAGAAATATGGTCCAAAGGTAGGTGATTGGGACCAGCTTAGAGGTAAAAACTGGGCGACATGGACAAATTGGGCTGAAGGGCCTGTTTCCGTGCTGCAAACCTCTATAACTCTATGACTTTAAAATATATTTTCCACAGGAGGGCTAACATAATAGTTCATATGTAGTTCCATGCAGAAATTGTTGAATATCTTGCTCACAATTGGATTAAATTGGTCTTCAGAATGCAGCAACTATGTATTTTTACCCCTACAACAACTAATAAAAATGTTTCATAAAAATAGTGACTGAAAATTGTTCGCAAAGTTCAACTCCTATCTACCAATAATGTTAGATGCACCAAAAAGAATAGACTTAACCTCTGCATACAGCACAAGCCAAAAACAGTATTTTATTTCTTCTACCTGTCAGAATCTCTTGTGCCGTCTGCCATTTCCAACAGTTCGGACAAACCACTGTGATACTTCAATAAGATAAAAAAATACATTTTAGTATTTAATATTCAGCTCAAGTAACTGAGCAACAAATTCATAGTAGCACTGTCATTTATTGGTGGCTGGGACACTGATTTATTTCTGTAATTCCTTCTAAGGTTTGCTGACATCCTAACTGGAATTGCAATTCAATAAGCACTTTAGGAGCTGTGTTAATTTCAGTGAGAAGAGTTCATTCTAAATTAATGTACTGGCCAATTGGTCTCATAAAAGCTCAAATGAACATAAACAACTCGGGGAAACCAACTCCAACATGAGCATCATTAACATTCGCCCTTCCACAGTGAGCCGAGACCAATTTCAATGCACACAATGGATGTGATCCCATTCTGACTAGAGGTTGGCGGATGTGTGCAAGTGCCAGTACCATTTCATGTGCCAGTTCTAACATATTTATATAATGTGAATTTAACCTGATATGCTTTGCACATAATGGAGGAAAATAAACACTGAGGCCATAATTTGTAATGATGTTATAAAAGGCTTCAAAAAGTTATAAAAGGCTTCAGTGGAAGGACACCTAATTTGCATGGGCTAGGCAGACTTGAGCAGTATTAGAGGCACATTTTTGGTGCCCATCGCCTCATGTGGCGGGAAACTCTGGTGCTCACTTGCTATTGCACTGCGGAATTAACCAGAACCTACTTTGTCCCCATGTTCTTCTTGGGCTCTGCGCAAGGCTTTGTTCAGTACTCGTTATAAAAAAATTGTGGTCTGGGGGAACACCATGGGCGGCACTTTACGACCTCATTGCGCCCGTTTTTGCATTGGGAAAAAGTCGTAAAATCGGGCATGATGCGACTAACGGGAATGGCGCCGGTTTTAAGGGCTCACCTAATGAAGGAGCAGGGCTCCGAAAGCTTGTGATTTCAGATAAACCTGTTGGACTTTAACTTGCTGTTGTGAAACTTCTTACTGTGCCCACCCCAGTCCAACGTCGGTGTCGCTACATCTTGACTGTAAGAATTCTGTACAAAATCACCTGTTCCCAAACATGGGTGCAATAGTTTTCATGCCTCTTGTGTTAGAGCATGACAGAGGGAATAAACAGAGGCAGCACTGAGTGAGGAAGATAAAGAAGGAGGAGGGGAACTAGGGTTCATGCAGGATCCCATATTGACCCAGAGCAATTCAGGGAGCAATTCTACTTAAACCTCTGTGAGGACCATTTACTAAATGGAAATAAAAAAAAGGGCAGCCACACCACTAGGAGAGTATTCTTGACCCTGGAACACCTAAATAGCAAGAACACTTATGTCAGACTCCTATTTATTGATGACAGCTCAGCCTTCAACACTATTATTCCCACAAAACTCATCTCCAAACTCTGTGGCCTGGGCCTCGGCACCTCCCTCTGCAACTGCATTCTGAACTTCCTAACTCACAGACCACAATCAGTAAGGATAGGCAACAACACCTCCTCCACGACCATCCTCAACACCGGTGCCCCACAAGACTGTTCTCAGTCCCCTACTATACTCCTTATATACCTATGACAATGTGGCCAAATTCCCCTCCAATTTGATTTTCAAGTTTGCTGACGATACCACCATAGTGGGTCGGATCTCAAACAATGACGAGTTAGAGTGCAGTAATAAGATAGAGAATCTGGTGAACTAGTGCAGCAACAATAATCTCTCCCTCAGTGTCAACAAAATGAAGGAGATTGTCAATGACTTCAGAAAGCGTAAAGGAGAACATGCACCTATCTACATCAATGGGGACGAAGTAGAAAGGGTCGAGAGCTTCAAGTTTTTAGGTGTTCAGATCACCAACAACCTGTCCTGGTCCCCCCATGCCAACACTACAGTTAAGAAAGCCCACCAACGCCTCTACTTTCTCAGAAGACTAAGGAAATTTGGCATGTCAGCTACAACTCTCACCAACTTTTACAGATGCACCATAGAAAGCATTCTTTCTGGTTGTATCACAGCTTGGTATGGCTCCTGCTCTGCCCAAGACTGCAAGGACCTACAAAAGGTCATGAGTGTAGCCCAATCCATCACGCAAACTAGCCTCCCATCCATTGACTCTGTATACACTTCCCACTGCCTCGGCAAAGCAGCCAGCATAATTAAGGACTCTATGCACCCCGGACATTCTCTCTTCCACCTTCTTCCTTCGGGAAAAAGACACAAAAGTCTGAGGTCACATACCAACTGACTCAAGAACAGCTTCTTCCTTGCTGCTGTCAGACTTTTGAATGGACTTACCTTGCATTAAGTTAATCTTTCTCTACACCCTAGCTATGACTGTAACACTACATTCTGCACTCATCGTTTCCTTCTCTATGAACGGTATGCTTTGTCTGTATAGCACGCAAGAAACAATACTTTTCACTGTATGTTAATACATGTGACAATGATAAATCAAATCAAAATCAATGAGTGGAAGGGAGCTAGAAGAGCAAATATGTTGGCAAATTTCTGAGTGCAAAAACAATAGGGAAGTAATAGTTGGAGACTTCAAATGCCCTAATGTCAGTTGGGATACGAAAAGTTTGAAGGGCATAGAGGGTGTAAAATTCTTGAACTGCATTCAAGAGAACTTTTTTAGCCAGCATATCACAAGCCCAACTTTACGGGGCGTAATTCTAGATGGAAGCCAGAATTCTCCAATCTTGCCCGCAGCTGGGATTCTTCGGTCCCGTTGCTATGAATGGAGTTTTGGCTGAGCACCAAATTCTCTGTTCTCACTGGCAGCAGTCGCGGGGCGTACGACATCAGAGAAATCCAGCCTTAGGGTGGAATTTTCCACCCCACCTGCCACGGGAGTTGTAGCGGGTGGGACAGACCATGCAAAGGTCCATTGACCTCAGGCATGATTTTCAGGCCTTGGGATGAGTGCAGCCGGAAAATCCCACCCTTAGTCTTTGGAAATGAAGCTGGGCACGTGGATGAAGTAGTGGTGGACCATTTTGAAGATAGTGACCATTATATAGTTAGATTGAGCATCATATGACAGAAGACAAAGGTAGAACAGAGATACAATAGAGGGTGGCACGGTGGCACAGTGGTTAGCACTGCTGCCTCACAGCGCCAGAGACCCAGGTTTGCTTTTCAACTCGGATCACTGTCTATGTGGAGTCTGCACATTCTCCCCGTGTCTGCGTGGGTCTCCTCCGGGTGCTCTGGTTACCTCCCATAGTCCGAAAGACGTGCTGGTTAGGTGCAAAGGAATTTTGCACCTTCTGTGCCCTTCAGTGTTTGTATCCCAACTGACAATGTTAAATTCTCCCTTAGTGTACTGAAACAGGCGCCAGAATGTGGCGATTAGAGGATTTTCACAGTAACTTCATTGCAGTATTAATGTAAGCCTACTTGTGACAATAATAAATAAACTTTAAACAGGAGTAAATGCTCTAAATTGGGGGAAGACAAATTTTACAAAGCTGAGAGGTGAACTGGAGAGAATGAACTGGATATAGCTGTTAGAAGGAAAAAATGGCAAATCAGTGGGAGGCATTCAAATGCAAGATTCTATGGGCACAGTGTAGATAGAAGCCCACAAAGAAAAAGGGTGGTACTGCCAAATTTAGAGTCCTCTTGTTATCCATGGCAGACAAGGTAAGATAAAGTCCTTAGGGATGGGATTTACGACCATTTAGAAAGATGCGGATTAATCCGGGATAGTCAGCACGGATTTGTGAAGGGCAAGTCGTGCCTCACAAATTTGATAGAATTTTTTGAGGAGGTAACTAGGTGTGTTGATGAAGGTAGGGCGGTTGATGTCATATACATGGATTTTAGTAAGGCGTTTGATAAGGTCCCCCATGGTCGGCTTATGATGAAAGTAAGGAGGTGTGGGATAGAGGGAAAGTTGGCCGATTGGATAGGTAACTGGCTGTCTGATCGAAGACAGAGGGTGGTGGTGGATGGAAAATTTTCGGACTGGAGGCAGGTTGCTAGCGGAGTGCCGCAGGGATCGGTGCTTGGTCCTCTGCTCTTTGTGATTTTTATTAATGACTTAGAGGAGGGGGCTGAAGGGTGGATCAGTAAATTTGCTGATGACACCAAGATTGGTGGAGTAGTGGATGAGGTGGAGGGGTGTTGTAGGCTGCAAAGAGACATAGATAGGATGCAAAGCTGGGCTGAAAAATGGCAAATGGAGTTTAACCCTGATAAATGTGAGGTGATTCATTTTGGTAGGACTAATTTAAATGTGGATTACAGGGTCAAAGGTAGGGTTCTGAAGACTGTGGAGGAACAGAGAGATCTTGGGGTCCATATCCACAGATCTCTAAAGGTTGCCACTCAAGTGGATAGAGCTGTGAAGAAGGCATATAGTGTGTTAGCTTTTATTAACAGGGGGTTGGAGTTTAAGAGCCGTGGGGTTATGCTGCAACTGTACAGGACCTTGGTGAGACTGCATTTGGAATATTGCGTGCAGTTCTGGTCACCTCACTATAAGAAGGATGTGGAAGCGCTGGAAAGAGTGCAGAGGAGATTTACCAGGATGCTGCCTGGTTTGGAGTGTCGGTCTTATGAGGAAAGGTTGAGGGAGCTGGGGCTGTTCTCTCTGGAGCGGAGGAGATTGAGGGGAGACTTAATAGAGGTTTATAAAATGATGAAGGGGATAGATCGAGTGAACGTTCAAAGACTATTTCCTCGGGTGGATGGAGCTATTACGAGGGGGCATAACTATAGGGTTCATGGTGGGAGATATAGGAAGGATATCAGAGGTAGGTTCTTCACGCAGAGAGTGGTTGGGGTGTGGAATGGACTGCCTGCAGTGATAGTGGAGTCAGACACTTTAGGAACATTTAAGCGGTTATTGGATAGGCACATGGAGCACACCAGGATGGTAGGGAGTGGGATAGCTTGATCTTGGTTTCAGATGAAGGTCGGCACAACATCGTGGGCCGAAGGGCCTGTTCTGTGCTGTACTGTTCTATGTTCTATGTAAAGCAGAAAAATAAAGCTTATGACAGACACAAATGACTTGACACTATAGGAAGCCTAGAGGTATTGAAAGTACAGGAGTGAAGTAAGAATGGAAATTAGGAAAACAAAGAGAGGATACAAAAAAATATTGGCAGGTAAAATCAAAGAAAATCTTAAAATGGTAACTTGTGGGTTGATGCAGAATATACAGGCAGGGTTCATTTTTAAAATTCATTTATGGGATGTGGGCATCGCTGGTCAGATCAGCATTTATTGCTCATACCTAGTTGCCCTTGGGAAGGTGGTGATGAGCTGCCTTCTTGATCCACTGCAGTCCCTGAGGTGTAAATACGCCCACGAGGGAGCTCAGGATTTTGACCTAGCAACTGCGAAGGAACGACAATATATTTCAAGTCAAGATGGTGAGTGACTTGGAAGGGAATCTGCAGGTGGTGGTGTTTCCATGTATCTGCTGCCCTTGTCCTTCTAAATGGTAGTGGTCGTGCATTTGTAAGGTACTGCCTAATGCACCTTGTTGAGTTCCTGCAGTGCATCTTGTGGATGGTACACACGGCTGCCATTGTTCGTCGGTGGTGGAGGGAATAAATGTTTGTGGAAAGGTAGTAATTTTGTAGCTGCTTTGTCCTGGGTGATGTCAAGTTGAGTGTCGTTGGAGCTGCACTCATCCAGCAAGTGGAGAATATTTCACTACACTCCTGACTTGTGCATTATAGATGGTGGACAACTTTTGGGGAGTTCGGAGGTGAGTTACTCATTGCAGAATTCCTAGCCTTTGACCTGCTCTGATAGCCACTGAATTTATATGGCTAGTCCAGTTTCTGGTCATGCTAACCCCCAGGATGTTGATAGTGAGGGATTCAGCGATAGTAATGCCATTGAATGTCAAGGGATGATGGTTAAATCTCTCTTGTTGGAGATGGTCATTGCCTGACATTTGTGTGGCATGTATGTTACTTACCACTTGTCAGCCGAAGCCTGGATATCATCCAGGTCTTGCTACATTTGAACATGAAGTGCTTCAGTATTTGAGGAGTCGTGAATGATACTGGACATAATGCAGTCATCAGCGAACATCCCTACTTCTGAACTTATCATGGAGGAAGGTCACTGATGAAGCAGCTGGAGATGGTTAGGGTAAGGACCATACTCCAAACCCTGAGGATCTGCTGCAGTGATGTTCTGGAGCTGAGATAATTGACCTCCAATCAAACAACCATCCTCCTTTGTGCCAGATATGACTTCAACCAACAGAGCATTTTCCCCCTGGATCCCACTGACTCCAGTTTTGCTAGGGCTCCTTAATGTGATACTCTGTCAAGTGTTGCCTTGGTATGAAGGGCAATCACTCTTAATGAGTACTTTGTTTTTGTCTTCACTAATGAGAGGGATGATGCAGATATACTAGCTAAAGAGGAGGAGTGTGAACTATCAGATGCAAGAAGCATCATGAAAGAGGAAGTACTGGAGGGACTGGCATCCTTGAAAATGGATAAATATCAGGACCAGATGGATCATATCCCAGTCTATTAAAGGAAGTCAGGGAGGAAATAACAGATGCCCTGTGGCTCATTTTCCAATCTTCACTAGATGTAGGCAAGGTCCCAAAGGATTGAAGGTCTGCCAATGTTGTACCATTATTTAAAAAGGGTGAGAGGGATAGGCCAGAAATTATAGGCCAGTCAGTCTGACTTTGGTCATGGGCAAATTATTGGAAAAAATTCTGAGAGACAGGATAAAATGTCACTTAGAATGGCATGAATTGATCAGGGATAGTCAGTATGGCTTCGTTAGGGGAAAATTGTGTCTTATGAACTGAATAAACCTTTATGAGGAAGTAACAAGGAGGATTGAGGAGGGTAATATAGTGGATGTTGTCTACATGAATTTCACTGAGGCATTTGACAAGGTCCCACATGGCAGACTGGTCAGAAAAGTGAGATCTCATGGGATACAGGGGAAGGTGGCAGGCTGGATCCAAAATTGACTCAGTGACAGGAAAAAAAGGGTAATGGTTGATGAGTTTTTTTGTTGAATGGAAACGACTTCCAGTGGTGTTCCACAAGGCTCCGTGTTGGGGTCCTTTCTGTTTGTTGTATATATTAATGATTTAGATTTAAATGTTGGAAGCAGGATTGGAAAATTTGCAGATTACACAAACATTGATTGTGTAGTTGATAGTGAAGAGGAATAGCTGTCGACTCCAGAATGATATTAATGGTCTGGTTGAATGGGTGGAGAATTCAATAAGAAGTTTAACAGCACCAGGTTAAAGTCCAACAGGTTTATTTGGTAGCAAAAGCCACACTAGCTTTCGGAGCCTTAAGCCCCTTCTTCAGGTGAGTGGGAATTCTGTTCACAAACAGGGCATATAAAGATACAAACTCAATTTACAGAATAATGGTTGGAATGCGAATACTTACAACTAATCAGGTCTTTAAAATACAAACAATGTGAGTGGAAAGAGCATTAAGACAGGTTAAAGAGATGTGTATTGTCTCCATACAGGACAGCCATTGTTTGTATCTTAAAGACTTGATTAGCTGTAAGTATTCGCATTCCAACCATTATTTTGTAAATTGAGTTTGTGTCTTTATATGCCCTGTTTGTGAACAGAATTCCCACTCACCTGAAGAAGGGGCTTAAGGCTCCGAAAGCTTATGGCTTTTGCTACCAAATAAACCTGTTGGACTTTAACCTGATGTTGTTAAACTTCTTACTGTGTTTACCCCAGTCCAACGCCGGCATCTCCACATCATGACTACCATCGACACTGCAAACTGCCGGCTCCAAGTGGAGAGGATCTCCAAGAAGATCGCGTATATCGACACAGACATCAAGTTTCTACAAAGATGAAAGAAAGCAGACAAGATACCGAAAGGACTACAGATCACGAACCCACTCAGGTCAACCTATAACAGACTACGCTGAGAGACTTTGCCGTCGCACCTGTCTCACACTCCTCAAACACCTCATACACCAACTCTACAGCAAACGCCACAGCCTGGAAACCAAGATAGAGTCCATATTCTCAACTTGCGCTCAGGATGCAGACCAGCTGCGAAACTCTGCCAAGCAGACGAGACAAAGGAACTACACCATCTACATGCACACCAAGAACAGGAAACTTGAGAAACTCGGCATCACCACCAGCAGCAACCAAGCCTCCCCCGGTACCACCGTAGAAAACAGTGCCACTGCAGGGAAGTTCATTGTCAACTTGTCCGACTACACACTTCAACCAGATGAAATCGAAGTTCTCAGCCGAGGGCTTAATTTTTGCCCCACCAGCAAAATAGACCCCATCAGTCTCGCAGCAGACACAGAGGAATTCATCAGGCGAATGAGGCTGCGGGAGTTCTTCCACAAACCCCAAGAGGCCAACAGCGAGCACAATGAGACAGCCAATGAACCGGAACAGCCGACAGAGAGATCCACAGTGCATCCGAAGAGGAAAGAATCGAATTGGACTCCTCTGGAAGGCCGCTGCCCTCGACTTGACATGTATGCCCAAGCCATCAGGAGGTGCGTCAACACCAAATTCATCAGCCGCACTCACAAGACAGCCCCGAACATCACCCAAGCACAACGCAACGCCAACTGCGCTCTCAAGACCAACCGCAACATTGCCATCAAACCAGCAGACAAAGGAGGGGCCATCGTCATACTGAACAGAACGGATTACTGCAAAGAAGTGTACCGACAACTAAACAACGAGGAACACTACAGTTACCCGCAGATCCGACCAAAGAACACACCCGTCAACTCAACACTCTGATCAAGACCTTTGATCCGGACCTTCAGAGCACCCTCTGTGCTCTCATCCCATGTACTCCCCGCGTTGGAGATTTCTACTGCCTCCCGAAGATACACAAGGCAAACACACCCGGCCGTCCCATTGTATCGGGCAATGGGACCCTGTGCGAGGACCTCTCCGGCTATGTCGAGGGCATCCTGAAACCCATTGTACAAAGAACCCCCAGCTTTTGTCGCGACACGACGGACTTCCTACAGAAACTCGGCACACATGGAGCAGTTGAACCAGGAGCGCTCCTCGTCACAATGGATGTCTCGGCACTCTACACCAGCATCCCCCACGATGATGGCATTGCTGCAACGGCCTCAGTGCTCAGCGCCGACAACTGCCAGTTTCCAGATGCAATTTTACATCTCATCCGCTTCATCCTGGACCACAATGTCTTCACCTTCAACAACCAGTTCTTCATCCAGACACACGGAACAGCCATGGGGACCAAATTCGCACCTCAATATGCCAACATCTTCATGCACAGATTCGAACAAGACTTCTTCACCACACAGGACCTTCAACCGATGCTATACACTAGATACATCGATGACATTTTCTTCTTTTGGACTCATGGTGAACAATCACTGAAACAACTATATGATGACATCAACAAGTTCCATCCCACCATCAGACTCACCATGGACTACTCTCCAGAATCGGTTGCATTCTTGGACACACGCATCTCCATCAAGGACGGTCACCTCAGCACCTCACTATACCGCAAGCCCATGGATAATCTCACGATGCTCCACTTCTCCAGCTTCCACCCTAAACACGTTAAAGAAGCCATCCCCTACGGACAAGCCCTCCGTATACACAGGATCTGCTCGGATGAGGAGGATCACAACAGACACCTCCAAACGCTGAAAGATGCCCTCATAAGAACAGGATATGGCGCTCGACTCATCGATCGACAGTTCCGACGCGCCACAGTGAAAAACTGCACCGACCTCCTCAGGAGACAAACACGGGACATGGTGGACAGAGTACTCTTCGTCGTCCAGTACTTCCCCGGAGCGGAGAAGCTACGGCATCTCCTCCGGAGCCTTCAACATGTCATTGATGAAGATGAACATCTCGCCAAGGCCATCCCCACAGCCCCACTTCTTGCCTTCAAACAACTGCACAACCTCAAACAGACCATTGTCCGCAGCAAACTACCCAGCCTTCAGGAGAACAGTGACCACAACACCACACAACCCTGCCACAGCAACCTCTGCAAGATGTGCCGGATCATCGACACAGATGCCATCATCTCACGTGAGAACACCATCTACCAGCTACACGGTACATACTCTTGCAACTCGGCCAACGTTGTCTACCTGATACGCTGCAGGAAAGGATGTCCCGAGGCATGGTATTGGGGAAACCATGCAGACGCTGCGACAACGGATGAATGAACACCGCTCGACAATCACCAGGCAAGACTGTTCTCTTCCTGTTGGGGAGCACTTCAGCGGTCACGGGCATTTGGCTTCTGCTATTCAGGTAAACGTTCTCCAAGGCGGCCTTCACAACACACAACGGCGCAGAGTCGCTGAGCAGAAACTGATAGCCAAGTTCCGCACACATGAGGACGGCCTCAACCGGGATATTGGGTTCATGTCACACTATCTATAATCCCCACAGCTCGCCTGGACCTGCAGAGTCTCACTGGCTGTCCTGTCTGGAGACAATACACATCTCTTTAACCTGTCTTAATGCTCTCTCCACTCACATTGTTTGTATCTTAAAGACTTGATTAGCTGTAAGTATTCGCATGGACTGCTTTCTTTTATTGGGTGGGTATTGAATACAAAAGCAGGGATATAATGATGGAACTGTATAAACGCTGGTTAGGCCACAGCTGGAATTATGTGTACAGTTCTCATCACCATATTACAGAAGGACATAATTGCTCTGGAGAGAGTGCAGAGATTTACAAGATTGTTGCCAGGGCTTGGAAATTGCAGCTATAAGGAGAGATTGGATAGGCTAGGGTTGTTTTCCTTAGAACAGAGAAAGCTAAGGAGTGACCTAACTGAGGTCCATAAAATTGTGAAACGCTTAGACAGGGTAGACAGGAAAGACTTGTTTCCCCTAGCTGAGGAGTAAATTACCAGGGGGCATAGATTTAAGGTGATTGGTAGAAGGATGAGAGAGGACATGAGGAAAAATGTTTTCACCCAGAGGGTGGGGGGCATCTGGAATTTACTGCCTAAGTTGATGGTTGACGCTGGAATACTCAGCTCATTTAAAAGGTACCTCGATCTGCAGCTGAAGTGTTATCACGTACAAAGCTACGGACCAGCTGCTGGAAATTTGGATTAAAATGAGCAGCTTTTTTCCCCCTCTTTTTGACTGGTGCAGACATGATGGGCTGAATGGCCTCTTTCTGTACCGTAAGCTTTCTATAGTTCTATGATGTTGGGTGTCTCTGCTTCCCTAAGGAGAAGCTCAAAGAAATTTGCCCTGCTGCAGCCATAAATGCAGTCTCAATGCAGGGCAAGGACAGCACTGTCAATGGCTGTGAAGGTGACCACAACGTTGAACTTTGATGCATCTGCCTCCTTTGAGGCTGAAGCAGGCAATATTTGCAACATTTCCCAGTCTGTGGTCCACTGTTGCATAAGTAGATAGCTGCGGCTCTCTATTCAAAGAGTGCTGAATACATTTCATTCCTTCTTGCCACAAAAAAAGTACCAGAGCTAGCATATAGTTGTGCAAGGATTTCAGTCATCCTATATGCAGGGAGCCACTAACTCCACCCAAGTCACTTTGCAGGTGCCACATTTCAACTCCAAGATGTGTCACTATCTAAAGGGATTCTAATCCCTCAATGTACAGCTAGTTGCGTGACAATGTCCGGCACTGCTTGCAATGGAAGCAACAAACACAGGTTAATACTCTTTGCAACCTTGTGCTTGCTTTAAACTCCCATCCAATTTTACCCCTATAGATTCTTTCAGAACAGAAGGTGGCCATTCAACCCCACATATCTATGGTAGCTATTTGAAAAATTTATATTGACGAAATGTTTCTAAGGCTGGGGAATCTAAAATACTGGGTCATAGCCTCAGAATAAGAAGTTGTCCATTTAGGTCTGAGGTAAGGAGAAATGTTTTTACTGAAACTTTGGAATTCCTTATCCCAGAGAGGGGTGGATGTTTAATCCACTGAGTGTATTAAAGACAAAGATTGATATATTTTTGGGTATCAAGAGAATTAAGGGATGTTGGTATAAAGTGGGAGTTGGAGTTGAGGTAGAGCCATGGTCTTGTTGAATGATGGGACAGGCTCACACAGCCAAATGGCCTACTCCAGATCCTATTGCTTGTATTTTTACGTTCTCATGTAATCCCACAGTCCAAGAGCAATGGATGCCCCCATGGCATCAGACCTATGCCCTCATCAACTATCATGCCAACCTTGTAGAGACCTACGTGACTGGCCTTGATGACCACAACCCCACTTGTCTTTTTCCGATGGCATCCATACTGAATCTCCTGCCTGGGTTTCTGATGCCTGGTAGCCGATTGGCTGCACCTTTTCCAGTGATTTCCTCTGTACTATCTCTTTCTTTTCTTTTTAGAAGGACGCCATTCGGCCCATCGAACCTGCACCGACAACAATCCCACCCAGGCCCTATCCCTATAACCCCACGTATTTACCCTGCTGATCCCCTGAACTAAGGGCAATTTAGCATGGCCAATCAACCTAACCTGCACATCTTTGGTATGTGGGAGGAAACCGGAGCACCAGGTAGAAACCCACACAGACACGGGGAGAACGTGCAGACTCCACACAGACAGTGACCTGAGGCTGGAATTGAACCCGGGTCCCTGGCGCTGTGAGGCAGCAGTGCTAACAACTGTGCCACCGTGCTACACTGTACTACCTGTACTATCCTCTATATGTAATATGGCAACCAGAACTGTACGATGCTCCAATCTGATGATGAATGTGTGCCTGTATGAGCACAGCATTACAATTGTAATTTGGATTGTAGCTTGCAAATCCAATCAAATCAGGCACTGCTCAGGCATTTCAATAGCTCCCAGTTTTTGGAAGAAACAATTGCAAACCATTAAAACTTTTTATTTTTGCACTGTTGCAAAGGGCCGTGAATGTGGCCCAATCCATCACGCAAACCAGCCTACCTTCCATTGACTCCATCTACGTTTCCCACTGCCTCAGAAAAGCAGCCAGCATAATTAAGGACCCCACGCACCCTGGGCATACTCTCTTCCACCTTCTTCTGTCGGGAAAAAGATACAAAAGTCTGAGGGTCACGTACCAACCGACTCAAGAACAGCTTTTTCCCTGCTACCATCAGACTTTTGAGTTGATCTTTCTCTACATCCCAGCTATGACTATAACACTACATTCTGCAGTCTCTCCTTTTCTTCTCTATGAATGGTATGCTTTGTCTGTTTAGCATGCAAAAGACAATACTTTTCACTGTATATTAATACATGTGACAATAATAAATCAAATCAAATGTTGGTGGTGCTCAAACTTGAGATTGTGTTGATGGTTTCTGGGGAGGTCTTGTAGTGCAGTGATGGAGGCCCTATCTCTGGGCAGAAGCTCTGGATTCAAATCCGACTTCAGGTATGATGGCCGTAGAAGTGAATTCATAATCACATGGTCAGTGTGTAAATCCTTCCAATATGCCTTGACGGCAAGCCGTAAGAGCGGGGTCAACTATACTGTAGAAGGCAACACAAACCACTGCAGCACTTTTCCAAGGACCAGTCCAACGGAAGTGTATTGTCACCAACACCCACTTGGGGTATGCTACCTGAAGGAGGAGGAGAATGGTTTCTGAAAGTTATTATTACATTTTTGTTTTTCAATTTAGTGCTTGTACCCAAAGATATACAAGGCAAACATACGTTAATTTTAAAAAATGTTTTTAGGTTTTGGAAGAAGCTGGAAATGCCTTATTTATTGCCAATCCCTCTTTTCTCTGTGAAGGTGATGGGTAGCCTTCTTCATGAATAGTCTCAGTCTTTGTGGTAATAATCCTCTAAAACAGTGTTCAAGGATTATGAACCAGTGATGGCGAAGGGTTGATGGTCCATGTCCATGTCTGGGTGGTGTGTGACTTGGAGGTGAGCTCCTGAGGCATTGCTGCCCTAATCATTCTTTGTGATATGTGTCTATGTGTCACTGGACTGGAAGCTGCTGTCGAAGTAATCTTGGTGAGTTGCTGCAGTGCGTAATGCAGATAGTACATAAGGCAACCACAGTGCCCTCATGATGAAGGGGTGAATATTGAATTCAGTGACAGGAGTGTCAATCAAGTGGACTGCTTTGTCCTGTGTGACATTGTAAGCATTATAGGGATTAAACTCATCTATATCAGTGGTGACTACCCAGTCATGTTTCTGACTTAAACTTTGTACTTGGTAGTGAAGCATTGACAGATCAGGACATCCGTGATCTTGTAGCCAATATTGACATGACTGGTTCAGTTGAGTTTCTTTCTGGTCAATGATGACATCAATGATAATGCCTTGGAAAACTAAGGGGAAGTGATTGGATCTTGCCTGACTCGAGATTGTTATTGCCTTGTTGTGACAAGGAAGCACTGCAGCAACCAGCAAAAGCTTCTTTAATAGCAATTCCAAAACCTGTGATCTAAACCAGTTGGAAAGAGAAGGGTAGCTGTTACACGTGAACACAATGACCTCCAAGTTCCTGTCCAAATCACACACAATCCCTGCAGCATGAAGGGTTAATGTTAAATATGTAACATCACTAGTGATGTAAGATCACTTGACAAGAGCATGGAGAGAGGTTTATGTAGAGCCTCATGAGTCCATAGTGTTAGCAGAATGTTCAATAAAAAAATACTTTGTTAACAGCATTGCCTCTAGCATTATCTGTAATGTGTTTTGGAGTTCTTGGGGTGCCTGTGTGAAAAGAAAATAAAGAAATGGTGCAAATATTCCAGTTGCGTGATCAGCAGTAGTGCATCATAATCACAAACAGTCCCAGGAAGGGGACAGAAAAAGGGGACAGGGCGAGGGGACAGGGCGAGGGGACAGGGCGAGGGGACAGGGACACATCCCAGTTAAAAAGAAAGAGGAGCAGAGAAAGAGGCTCCAAGCAAAAAAAAGGGCTGTGGTTGGCAGGATTTAAGTGTAGAGGGCTCAGAAGGAGCCTTTGCGATCCAAGGAAGCACCTATTCTATGGGTGAAAGTAAGCCGAAGGAGGAGTGGTGTTTTGTTCTGCAGAGCCAAAGAGCTGAGGTTGTGCTTGTGAGTTTGCACTGGAATGCAGACTTGGAAATCCAGGGGAATGGAATCTCGGGAGATGAGATTGAAACCCTGTGAGGTGGACCATCATTGAGGCCATCTGAGTTGGAGTAACATTTTGGAGAGAATTCCAAGGCAAGATCTTCGAAAGTGACGACTGGAATCCCTCATGAGGGAGTCCGAGTTTCAATGAGATTGGTTGACTCACAGTGTTACTGGCATCTAGGTAGGGTGTTGAGAAAGCCATGGAAACTGTTTTTGTTGTATCTGTCATTTATTGTGCAATGTGGTCTGTTTGATCACAATTTGCCTGTTAATTCACATGTACATTGTATTAACCTAAGTAAATAGTATAAACTGCATTATCTTTCTGGCCTTGTATTGCAAAGTTTGTTTTTTGTTTGTTCAAAACCCGTGGAATTTTGTGCTTTTATTCTCTTAGCAAGAGAATAAAACCACAAGTTTGATCTCAAACTTTGCCTACTTAAAACAAAAAGTTACTCCCTAACCAGATCATATGAAGAACTTGGGGGGCTGGTCCAGGATCATAACACGTGACTCACCATCACTTTCACAAGGGCAATGAGGCGTGGACAATAAATACTGGCCTTGATAATGAAGAATGAATGAAAATAAATATGTGCTACTTGTCAGCTCAAGCTGGAATTGTGCTGGAGGCTGACATGCTTGCTGCATTGTGGGAACTGTTGATAAAATTCAGCTTTTAAAACTTTCCATTTTATTATAAAGATTTGCAAAAACACATCCAATTGTTGTCTTATGTGGAGGTTTATTTTCATCAATCTTGTTGCAGCTGCTTTTTTGAGATAAAGAGCATGGTCCATGATATGAACACATACATCATCACCTGTCATTGCACTGGTGGAGATTCAAAGGTTTAGAAATCAAGAGAAATGATGAGTTTTACCTAATTTAAACAAACTACATTGAAATGATCATTTTCCAATTTTGCTGCAAAGTACTGCCGTCTTCAGTGAATCACAATACCTGATTATGTTTTGTAACTTAGCTTTTCTCAGTTTACATCCACATGAGTGAATTCCCTTTGTTACCATGTAGTAACCTAGAACAGAATCCACATCATCCATGTTGGTTGGATAGGTTCCACAGGGAAACATGAGGAATGATATTAATAATTAGTAAGGGTATAACATGTTGCAAGCCTCAGACCGGAGGTAGTCAGGAAGTTCATGTTCCCATCCCTATTTCAGGAAACCATTATTTTTATATATTTCTTTTTTTTTCAATGATTGTAATTTGTAATTATTTTTTGTTTGCGCCATTAGAAAATAAGCTTTTTAATAGAGCCAGATGAGCAACATAGGCTCACATGTTATTATCAGTGATGATAATCATTGAATGCTTAAGGTATTGAAAAGACCTTCTTCTATTCGTTATTTTAAAGGAGGGAATTAACCCATTTATTTTAACTTTCTCATTAAAACTGGCATTGAAGTCCCAAATCTATCCAATATATTTCACATTCGAAACATTTAAAGTTGAGGTTTCAAAATGCCAAAAAAGACAGCAAATAAAATGTTAGAATTTCCTCATGGATTCTCCTGGGTGGTCCGATGTGTAAATCAATTTTTGTTGGTGGCTGATTTGGAGAAACATGGCACATTTTTGACTAGGGTCAAAAGTGCTTTTAGTAGGCATGCTCACAGAATATATATCTCACACCTCTGTCACTTACATCCCCTGTCAGTAATTTCTAAATTCACCACTACTGCAACCTGAGCTTTTCTGTGCCATTTTCCTTACAATTAAATTAATCAAATGTTGACATTATCACCTACAAGGTCTCATTGCACATTCAATGCAACACCTCATCTTCACATTCATAAGGCCAAGATATTCAAGACTGTTTTTTTAGCTATTAGTCATTTTTAGCAAGTACCACAGTGTACCTCAAATTAAATGCCAGAGGCACCATAAAAATAATGAAATTAGCTACATTCATATCCTTAGTCAAAGTTTGCTCTGTGGAGTATAGGTGCACAAAGGGCAGAATTTTCCCCCCAAAAATTCGAAGTCACAAAAGTTTGAAAACTGTAGTGTTTCCTACACTCTATCAATTTATTTGGCAGCCGGGGGTTTCAGGCCAGTGGGGGGGGGCCAAAGCCTAGGTTCGCTGGGGAAGCCGGCTGCAGACTGCTAGGCTTGCACCCTGATCTCCCATGTACTGTGTACAAGGGGCGTTGGGGGGTCCCACTGCCACTCTGCATTGGGATCGGTCGGGGCTGGAGGGAGGCCAGCGATTGGGACGGCCTGGGGGGATCAGCCTGGGTGGTGACTGCATTGGGTGGGGGGGGGGGTGATTGACACTGCTGGGGGGGAATGCTCGTGAAGGCTGCGATCGGGCTGAGGGGCGGAGGGGGGGGAGGTGGGGCGCGGTGGAGGAGCAGCACTGCGAGGGTCCTGGGCTGGCCAGTTCAATCGCTGGCCAGCAAACTGCAGGCTGACTGATAGGGGCCATTGTGCAGGCATAGAGGAGGCCCGGAACTGTCAGCATCCGGCGTGAATAGAGCCTGCCCCAAAGCTTTTAATTATATTCACCATTGTGACCTCTGCATTGCACAGAGTGTGGGAGATTCGGGTCTGAAGTTGCACTGAAAGAACTGGTGTGGTTTGCACCAGTTTTCCCGCAAATTCGACACTTCGAACTTTTTTGGGAGAACTGCGGCCCTGGTATCTGGTGTTAGCAGAGGCCAAAGTAGCTGAGTGTGAGAAGGGGTTAGGGGTATGAGGGGTGTGCGAAGGGGTCTAGTGGGAGACAGGGGTTGTTCACTTATCCTGGTTCAGAGAAGAAGATTATTCATCTTCTTCCGACACTGCTGCTCCATCCTCTTTTGTAGTACACTTGCACCAGGGCTGCCACTGCATCCCAGGCAGGGGTGGTCACCCTGCTGGACGGCTATCTCCTGGAGCATGGGTATAGGGTTTTCCGCCTCTGCACCACGCCATCAAGGAGTCTGGTGAGGGCCCCTCTGTAAAGCGCAATGCTGGCTTCTTGGCTGAAATTCCCTGCAGTCTTGTGGAACAAATGCTGGGGATTGCTGGGGAGCTGTTTATATTGAGCTCCCCAGTGCTTGCAGCCAGCAGTTAAGTTGTTACACGGCAAGCAAATCAGAGGAACATGTCACTGGAGTGGCGTGAAACTTGTGGACATAGAAATTAATACTCATAAGCTGTAAGATTTGGACAAAAAACATGCCAGCGCCATTGGCGTTTTTCGCTCCAGACCCAACACTTTGCCATTTTTTGGTAAGATTATGTTCAATATGAATATCAAGGATATGGGGATCAGCCATGATCTCAATTAATGATGGAGCAGGCTTGAGGAGTCAAATGGCTTACTCCTCCGATTTCTAATGTTCTCATGTCATCCTCTGCCTGTCACTCATTTTTGCAGGTGAAAAATGGAAGCAGCAGCTAAAAATCATTGCCATAATTTTTAGGTAGCCATTTTCTAATTTTACCTAGGGGGTTTAGACATGTTAGCCACAGAATAATACATAAAGAGAGAATGGAGGAGAGTGTGGAAGAGAGAGAGTGCAAAGGAAGTTGACAGAGATTGCAAGAAAACAAGAGATAAGAGAAAGGGAGATCCATGAACGCTGGTCTCTACTTAAATAAGTATTTATTATGGTGCTGAATCCCATTTCAATGTTATCAACAAGGATTGCCTGAGAACAGATACTGTGACAGTATGACAAATGCTGCTTATAGTCAAAGGGCTGCTTTATTTTGGCCCAGTTTTTTAAAAGTATCGGTGACAAGTTTACCATCAGCATTTTGCCGCTATTTTAAGTGCTAACTTCCGAATAATAAATTTGGAATTATACACCTTTTTGCAAACACAAATCCAAAATAGCACACCTAAGAAAATTGAGATCAGGACAATAAAGAAGCTTTTCTTTATTAGACTACAGTTTAATTCTAATTTAAGAAAATACTCCTCATTTCATCATTCAACTAGCATCAAGAAGTGAATATAACTAAAGGTTTACTGGTTTACTTTAGTTTACTGTGTTCATTCCTTTAATCTTTACTGCATTGCAGATGAGTTATATCATCTGGGCATGCTGGTCACAATAACTCGTCCAGCACTAGCGCCTGGGTGTGAGGCATTTTGCCAAATATTGAGCTGAAATGCTACCAACCTAATTATAGCTAAAGGTATCAATTGACTGTAAAACTGACCTTTGAAGACACTTTTCACTTAGAGGCCATTATGTTGCATGGTATCCTCATCCCCAAAATTAACACTGTGAAAAATACATGAATAAATTATTTTAATTTAAAACAGTAGAATATAAGAATTAATAATAAAGAATTAAACATAAACACACACACATAACCACACACATTTGAGTGGTCAATATATTCCTGCATTCTTACAAATGGAAAATAACATTTGAAGCTTGTCAAATATTAATTTTGTACACTTATACAAGTATAAAAGTAGGAAACAAAGAAAAGAGTAATATGAAACAATATTTTCACATTACTCAGTCATTGTAATAATGAGTCTATTCTATATATTTATATGGGGTGGAATTCTCCCAAAAAACAACTAAATGTCATAATGGCAAAAGGAAATAGGTCTCTCAGGGGTGCTCCACACCACAATCCTCCCACATTCAGTTACTTTTTTGGAGAGTGGTGAGTTGCACGCCGGCACAGGGGTGGGGGAATGGGGGGGGCCTAAAGCCCAGCTTTAGAGTACTCAGGCGTCATTTCGCAAGGGTGCCCTGATCTCACTGGGAGACCCCCTCTGTCCCCCATGGACATCAGGATTCCCCCCTCATCAGTGGCATATTCCTCCACCCCCTCCTGACATGAGCCAGCAGCATCGGGAACCTCCCAATCGGTCCCCCATCATGACACCGACATGCCCCCCCCATATATTCCCCCATCAGGATGCCCAACATGATCCATCCCTGCATGCCCCCTGCCCCCACCACACAGACCCCTGTCATAGCCTCTGTGCAAAAACCCCCATCATAGCCACTACCCAGGCCCTACCCCCTTGGTGCTGCCCAGGCGGTGCCCAACTGGCACTGCCAGGATGTCCAACTGGCACTGCCGAGGTGCCTGGTGACCACTGGTGCGATAACAGGTGGGCATCACCCAACCATGGCCCTGGCTACCCAGTGGCTTCCATGGCCTCTAAGCCCCCGAGCATGGCCATTGCGCCAGGTCTCCATGAGTGGAAACCAGTAATGATGCACGAGCATGACCTCCCACTGGAGAGGTGGGAACATTCTGGAAGGGGGGAACGGTCGCATGTCAAACTCGCTAATGAGATTGAGATCCAGTCACTCTCATGCAAATCTGGGCACAATCGGTAGGCGCCATTGGAAAGGGGCCGGGATGATCGCAAACCTTTTGGCACGAGGCACAAAACCAATTTTTAGGCCAACATGCTATTCTCTGGGATTGGCGTGATCTGCACTTGGCGCAGCTTGGTCGGGGAACTCCCCCCTTCACTTACTATGCAATATGATAAATGGTGTTATTATTTTATGAAGCAGTAACATTTATAGACTGATTTAAGAAATGCAGTGTAACATGAATTACACGGAGGAAAGTTTATTAAGGCAAAACTTACTTGCTACTTGAAACAATCTGCACTGCATTCTCACTTCAGATATTAAAGCTCCAGTCCCCCGCTACTCAAGCAGCGCAGCAAGCCTGGAGAATCGCCCCCAAAGTATTTGAGAAAATGTTACCCTCATATTTAATAGTCTTCATTCTTTTACATTCCACTTATGTAGGATTTTGCTCCCATCATGAATGTATTCTCTAATTTGTTTCTACAACTTACAAAGGAAGACGAAGAAACACCGGAATAGAAGTAGACCATTTAGCCCTTCAATCCTGCTCCAATATCTTTAATATCTAATATCAATATCTTTTCCCAAAGGTAGGGGAGTCTAAAACTAGAGGGCATAGGTTTCAGGTGAGAGGGGAGAGATACAAAAGTGTCCAGAGGGGCAATTTTTTCACACAGAGAGTGGTGAGTGTCTGGAACAAGCTGCCAGAGGTAGTAGTAGAGGTGGGTACAATTTTGTCTTTTAAAAAGCATTTAGACAGTTACATGGGTCAGATGGGTATATGGGCCAAATGCAGGCAATTGGAATTAGCTTAGGGGTTTAAAAAAAGGGCGGCATGGACAAATTGGGCCGAAGGGTCTGTTTCCATGCTGTAAACCTATCTATGACTCTATGACCGATCTGTGAACTATCTCTGCATACCTGCCTTTGCCCCATATCCCTAAATACCTTTGGATAACAAATGCAAAAAATTAATGCAATGCTGTGCAATGACACAGAAAACTTGGGAGTTGGCAGCAAATTCCTATTTGAATCTTTCTAAAATCTGCCAATAACTATTGTGACCCAATGTCCATAGAAGGAAAATGTCAGCAACAGTCACGATGTGGAACCATAGGTGCTCTATGACAACAAAGGGAAACTCACAAATTATGTCCAGCCAAACTATAGCAAATTCAAACAGATACACATATTATGAACTCTAATTATGTAAGCATAATTATATAAAATACTGAAAGACCAATTATGAATAAAATTAGCAAAATGTGCATATTTTGTGTTTTCACATACTCTCATGATGTAAAATTAACATTCAAGATCACATAATTTAAGCTGTCAGTTGCATTTCTATTTATAGTAATAAATAGTCACCACACAACGGTAGTTTTTTTTTGTCAAACAACCACTAGCAATTTTTAGGCTGAATACAATTCTTTGTCTTGAATTAACATCCACAGCTGCAAAATACATGCACACGAAGCACGTTCTTAATTGTCCTGCTGGCATGAGTTTCAGAATGCAAAATGCATGCAGAGTGAAAAATCAAGTCAAAACAGTGACTGACCAATTTCCAAAGGAGAAAGAAAATTGGAGCTATTTGTTCAAAATAGGTTTCATCCATAAATTCTTCACATTCATGTTTCATATCAAAAAGCTTTTTCAATCATTTGAATGACAAATATTGATTAAAATGTGCACTTTAGTTTAGATGTATGGATGCTCACATAAATGTCTAGTAGCATGCTATGCTGAAAATTTCTGCGCTTCCTAATTAACCTGCTTGTAGATTTTGCCCTGTGAGTATGCTAAGGTGCTCTCATGCTATTAAGTAAACATTTGTGAGCAAAATCTTACAGTGCTGTTGCATATATATATCTTTAAACTCTTTGCCTTATATCAAACTGTATAATTTGCTGAACCATTGTACAATAAATTAGAGACCTTTGTCAGTCTAAGTTACAAAATTATAAAAATGTGCACAATCAGACAGACAGGGATAGAGGAAAAACCCAATCACTCTTACACCATCTGTTGACTCAGGCTTGTGTGTCTGTGCATAGTCCAGCTGACAGCCACCAAAAGTGACACATTCAGAACCATCAAATTGTGCTGAATCAGCAGTGATGGGAAAAGAAAGGCCTGATTCTACAGACCGGACGTTCAGCGACAACCAGCACTACAGCTTAGGGACTGATCACAACAGCACACAATTAGGCCTAATGTTATCATTATCACTAGCTCCTTCACCCCAGGCCTAAATATTATAATCAACAAAACAATGAAAATTGCAGATTACAGAAAGAGAATGACAGTGGCAACAGCTGCACTTCTATTTTAGTCCAAGGTCTAGTAATAGCTGGAGTGTAACTTTTTTCTACAAACAAAATAAAAACAACACTGGAGGGAAAGGGATAATGGATCTGGTAAATATTCAAATTGCTTAATATTTAAGTTTTGATTAGAAATCCCATAATCATTATTATGAAGCAGGAAATCTTGAATAACTAAACAACTTACAGGGAAAATCAGTACAAGTTTACAGCTAAAAAGTTGAGAGATGCCCCTTGCACATGAATCAATCTTTAAAGCTATTTGGACCCTGGAAATGATCACTTGGCAATGATTTGAAGCAATATTACTTACAACAGCTTGCATCATAAAGCTCCTCTTTCTGTGACCTCACTCAGTTCCATTAGAAAGATCTGCTGACAGTTTAAGTTCACACTTACATTCTTTTGTAGCATCAAAGTGAAACTTCTTAAAATTCTGTTAATTGAAAATTACATTTAAAAATATAATTCCAGTCATTTATTATTAAATTATGCTTTTAGTGAATTTTCTGCTAATACAAACCTGTTTTGTCACTGGGAAAATTGTCGATGATGCTAAAATGTTAAAATTGTTAGGAATTATTCACATAATATTTTCTTCAAATAGATTACTTTTTTTAGAAACAAAATATATTTTGGGAATTGTCATCCTTTTCCAAATCTATTTTATTACTAATACATTTCCTGTGGGGAAAAAAATTAAATAGATTTATTTAAAAAGAAAACTCCACTCTAACTTCTCTAAAAGCCCCAGCTGGCTTAAAGCCCATTATCTTTGTCTGGTCCTGTCTAGTTAATTACTGCCTCTGATTACTCAGCACTAAACAGCACCATCACCTGCCTCAGCCTGACATATTTACTCCATCTGTGCCCTGTGGTCAAGGGACATATCTGGCATTGGGTCACAGAGAGGGGCAAATAGCCCTTAATAGGATGTGAATGTGTGTTTAGAAACCAGACAGCTGACAGTATCTGGATGGTACTACACTGAGTAACAAGGTAACACAGACACTAATAATAGTGTTCTTAATATACGCATACACAGTGGAAAACCAAGAGCTGCATAGTTACAAATTTCCTGACCAGTGCTCTCTATTAATTCCATTCCACACCGGAAGTCACTGATCATGGAATAAACCTCTTTTTTTAAAAACTGAGCTATGGTTTAGTTTATATCTCAACATAATAAAAAAAATGTCTATTCACCTCATAGCAGCTCATGTCTTTTGTTTTCTAACTTCCCTATTTTAACACCCATGATCCCAATAATAGTACAGAAAATTCAGGTGAAGAGCAGATGTGTGGTTAAACAAGGATATCCAAATGTTGCTATCCCATCTGCACTACTCTGCCATTAGCTATGCCAAAATAGCATTGCAGACATGAAAAACATATTTAGAATTACATAATAGAAGGAAACAAGTTGGCCCATCATATCCATGCCAACTGAGAGCTACTCAGCTTAACTGCACCTTCCAGCTATTGCTCAATACCCTGTAGTTTACAGCACTTCTATTGCACATCCAAGTGTTCTATAAAGACAATGAGGATTTCTTCTTCCACCACCTTTTCAGGCAGTGAGTTCCATACCCTCACCAACTTCTGGATGGAAAACGTCCCCAAAACTCTCTCTAATCTTTCTGCAAATTACTTCAACATATTGTTGTCTGCCTCACCACAGAAATGCATTTAATGGCAAGAATTTGCTGTATTTGTCTTCTCAATGTAAACTAAATTCATCACAAAATGTTTAGTCAAGCCATTTCAAGTTTAAGCGCCCTTTCAGCAATGTGAAGAGTGTAACTGAACTTTTCTGGCACAGAAATTTAAATATTCAAGTGTGGAATCCATTATCTCAGGTTTTAATTGTTGTTAGAATTTAAAGAAAAAGTACAATTTCTAATTTCAATTTCTTTTCTTTTAAACTTTTAACTTTTTAATTCATTCATTCTCTAACTGGTTTCACACTGAGCTTCCACATCCTAACTTACATATATTTCTTGCTCTGTTAATTTCATTATCATACAATCCTTCAATTGGTTAAGAGGACACACATGTCTCAAATTCCCTGTTTCCTTTGCTGTGCCATTATCAGTTCTCACTTTCAACAATTAACCATGCATAAAATGTATGAAATGAAAAACTCCAAACATAAAATGGCAAGTTCTCACCAAAGACAGACACTATTAGATACCCTGCCACAACAGATTATGGGCCAGCAGCTGTCGATTTACAAGAACAACGTAAAGTTTGTTGGCTGTGCAATTGTAAAGTGTTTTTTCTAATTTTTTTAGTATGATGATAAATGCCTGGATGTTTTATAAACCACACCCACAGAAAGGAAACTGGCAAAGGTGGCATCAAATGACTTGGAGCTCGAGACAGAGCAAATAAAAACCAAGTTTGGTATCATACCAGACACCAGTTATAACAGCACACTGCTATGAAACTCCTGGCCAGAGCAAAGGGGGATTTGCAATGCCAAGTTCATTGCGAAGAAGAGTCCATAAAAAGCATCATTGTGAACCGATTCTAAGATTGAGATATATTTATAATGCTTAGAGTCTGTGAGAGCTTGCACCCAAAAAATAAACATCCTCAAAACACTTGGAAATGTTTATATCCTCTTATTTCTAAAATGCAGGAACATGACAAAGGTTGTAATAAATTTCACTGCCATCATCATTACTAATAACGAAAGATTTAAGCTTTGTTAAATTTATCAGTGGAGAATTCAATCTAGAAATTCAAATAAAATGGTTGTGAAACATACAGGCTGGAATTTTCAGGCCTCGCCCATGGCCGGAGTTATCTGGTCCCGCTGCAGTGAATGGAGTCTTGGCTGAGCACCAAATTCTCCGTTGTGACTGGCAGTGGTAGCAGGGCGTATAAGACTGGAGAAATCTGGCCACAGTTTTATAAATTAGAAAATCAGATACCGACTAAATTTGTTTAAAATAAAAGGCAAATAAAATTTTTTTAAATGTGTTCAATAACAGAGTTATTAATGAATAAATGTTTTTAAAATTTGTCACTGCGGTGGACAGGGCTAGAAAATCTCGCCCACAATTTTTGAGTAAAATAGAAAGGGAGTCATGAGTGCATTTCCTCAATCTATGAATCTGTATTGGTTTATTCTCCTAAAGTAATTATAAAGCAAAATTTAATGAGGCCCACTAGACATGGTGGGCAGAGCTGCTTGCACAAGAGGACTCAGATCAGAGACCGATGCTGGAAAACGGAACGCAATTAGGCACATATCAGAAAAGAAGGGACGCGGCAATGCTGCATGGAAGCGGTGTGAAGGTAGTTAAGCTAGTTGTCAAGGTAATACAAACAGATGACTAGGAGCAGGAAGAGACCACTTGGCCCTTCAAGCCTGCTCCACCATTCAATACGATCATAGCTGAACTGACTGTAACTTCCCACGCATATGGAATGGCCACCTTGGTCAACTCAAATGCCTCCATCTCAGGATTCAAATATCTGGAGTTCCTCATTCCTGCTTTGCCCTTACCTAGTTGTTGTGGCCTCTTTTCTCTTACAGGTAGATGGGAAGAGTGAGTCTCCAAAGCTTGGTGAAGGGGACCCATTTTGGCTAGCCTAACCTCAGACCTATGATGGGTCCACCCTTATGTCTCTTTCACATGTCCACTATCACAAAACTTGGAGGAAGCTGGCACTGAGATACAGATGCCTACCACACATATGCAGCCACACCTCCTGAGGTATCACCTGTAGGGGACAAGTGTATGCAGGGCCATCTTTATAATCCCCTCCAAGTTATTGACCCTTCATTTCTAGCCCACCCTGGAATCCCAGCATGCATACCGTTAACTTGTCTAACCTGTACAGGATCATTCACACTCTTCCTGCAGTGAATCTAGTCTCTTTACTGAACCTTATGGCTGCATACTTCAGTTGTGACTTCCATCCAGCCTGTCTTGGTTAGGTGGACATGTTTCTTCCTTCCATCAGCTGGGAGCAAGACCTCCCGACTTTCCTAAACAGTTTGGAAGAGGGAATGCAGGGAGTTATCACTGAACCGTGAGGTTATCATACGTGTGCTCTGCAACATCCCTTGTTTTTCACAATATGGGTCTTGTTTCTCAGAATGCTTACTGTGGTCCTCAAGGTGCTGGGGGTTGGTTTTGAATTTGCAGTATTCAGATCCACACTCAGAGATGCCCTTCTCAGAGCTGAGGTGTACTGCTGTGAAATTCTCTTGTCACTATGCACATGTCAGAGAAGCAGTGAAAGGGTATATTTGCTTTGCAGGCTGCGCCCCCACATAGCAATCAGCTGCCACTGGGACTACGATCCTGATTTCCTCCCCATCACATGACTGAATGGCACATCTGCCTGTTAATTGGCTGTCTGCTTCATCACAGTGTTTGTGCACCCACTTCAGAGTCCGCTGTCGGGACCAGAATCACCAAGATTAAATTCTGCCATAGGGTCTCCTTGATTATGATTGTTTATGTATTCCAAAGATGTTAGAATATTTTCACATCAAAGTAGCTTGGGATATTGCCAAAAGTTCAACTGAAAAGTGTAAAACCATAATCTCAGAAAAGTACAACATCTTCTGAAAAACAAAACATTATTCCCTTTTTCCTTGAAAGAAACCCTTATTTACACAAAAACATCTTCCAAGAAATGATTTTCACGTAAAAGAGGCCAGCTAGTGTGAGCAGTATTATACATTTAAACTTGACGGCATCTCCTTTTATCTTAGTCATTGACATAACTTTACATGTTTTGTCTTTTTTAATGAGAACATAGATACAGAACAAAATATATATTTCAAGAATTTTTGGTATTCCAATTTTCCTGCTGCTTTTTGTGCACTGTGGTTTGCTTATTATGCAGGACACATTTAACTATATATTTTTTATTTGTCAAATAAAATCATGCAGTTAGCCATTGAACCATACAAGGATTTATTTCCATGTAGTATTTTAAATTAAAGTTCAAAGGTTCAAGTTTGTTTGGGGATGTTGGCACTCTTTAAAACAGCTATGTGATTGGAAAGAAAACAGACAATGCCAAAAAGGAAGAAAAAGCAAACATTATTAGGTGTGATTTTCCATTCCCTCCTCCATGCAGGATCTTCCAGTCCTGTTGAAGTGAACAGAGATTTGAATGGTTCACCATGGTGGAGCCAGAAAATTCCAGCCAAAGTCAGTGAGAAAGTAACTAGGTAATAACACGTCTCTCTGATAACCGTTGAAGATCACACACTGCTACATGAGGTAGATGCAAAGAAAATGCATTCCAGGCCATTCTCCTGAGAGTATGCAGGTGCATCGCACTTGGTATGTTGTAGTGCCCGGCTCAATGTTGTCTACAGTACCGGCAAGACACGGAAACAAATGCAGAAAATGACACAAGTTAAGGAATCTGTCAAGGTAAGGTTACCACCGCGTTACATATTGAGCCAAAATTCTATGCCAGCAAGTATTGCCGATCAAACTATTTCACATTTGCACACCAAGCATTCGCATAACTTTAAAGCTCTAGTACTGCTTCTGCAGGATAGAGTTGAGGTACCATGTACAGCGGAAAGCATTGCCACATTCACATTTATCATGAACTTCTCAGAACAAACAAAATGAAATACAAATCATTTGTATGCTTACTTATAATACTTATCAGGTACTCACTTAACTTGCAGAATCTCAAGATGAACATTCTGGAGCAAGGAGGGGGCAGAGAAAGGTGAAGCAATGAAGACCTCCCCAAGCTCAAGCTTAATAGTATCCTGTCCTTTTTCTCTTTCACTTCCACAGAAGCATGCAAACAGCCACATAAGCATCACATTGAATTTCAATTTTAATTATAGATATTTTGGCAATGAGATTAACTTATTTGAAATAAATGGTTTTGCGCCAGTTTTAGCAACACTGTGGCTGGAACTTTACTGCCCCGCTCGCCACGGGAATCGTAGCAGGTGAGGGGCAGAGCATGGGAAGGTCCATTGACCTCGGACAGGGTTTTACGATTTCAGGACGAGCAAGGCCGTAAAATCCCGCCCAATATCAAAACTAGGTTTGAAGGTATGTTTAAGGAGCCAATGTTTTTTTCTGTTATTTTGGTTCTGTGAGAACTACTTGTTAGTACAGCTACTGAGGGGAGTTGGTTAACTCAGCTGGCTGGACAGCTGGTTAGTGATGCAGAGTGATCCCAACAGTGTGGGTTCAATTTCCGTATTGGCTGAGGTTATTCACGAAGACCTATCTTCTCAACCTTGCCCCTTGCCTAAGGTGTGGCCATCCTCAGGTTAAATCACCACCAGTCAAGGTAAGGGGGGCAAGGTTCAATACGGATATGCGGGGGACGTATTTTACACAGAGGGTGGTGGGGGCCTGGAATGCACTACCAAGCAAGGTGGTTGTGGCAGACACGCTAGGATCATTTAAGACTTATTTAGATAGCTACATGAACAGACTGGGAATAGAGGGATACAAACGGATGGTCTAGTTAGGAACACATGATCGGTGCAGGCTCGAAGGGCCTGTTCCTGTGCTGTATTGTTCTTTGTTCAGTCAGCCCTCCCCAGGAAAGGGGAGAGCAGCCCATGGTCATCTGAGACTATGGTGCCTTTACCTTTACTACTATTGAGCCAGAGCAAGGCAGCACCACACAGGATCCTGAATTAGTCGAGCCAAAGTTTCTAATTGTCAGCTGAGGCAGAGCATACAGGTGAAGCGAAGGAAATTATGGCGGAGCAGGAACACACTGGTCAGTAGCGACATCAGTGTCATCCAGGATGCTCTGCATTCATGAGCACTCTATCATTTTGGTGATCTGATAGCTCAGGGAAGGTGATATTATGTTCCCTACAGGCCTGATGCACCTGTAGACAGCCAATCAATTGTTGTGGCATATGTCACAAGTGGTGGCTTGGGAGGATTTGGTGATCTGAAAACTTAACACTGTAATAATCATCACATTCACAGAAAAAGCATTTTGTCTGGTTCACTCAGATTATTTTGTGAATGGGAGACAAGATAGATTGTTCTCCTCCCACAAGTTTGGGTCAGCAAATACCCCTGGTAAGGACAGTTTGTGTACATAATGCGTGAAGTACAGTCACAGCTGGCCTCTCAACCAATACTTTTCCTCATTAATATCTAAGAGTGCCATTGGAACCCCAGTTGGTAGTGATTCTAGGTCAAGGGTCACTGTGTCACATAGGCTGTGTCACATAGGCCACACAGTGGAGTGAGCAGGGAGTAGAGTGTGAGCTGTAAGGGCTTTGGCTCACTGGGCTTCGGGGGAAAGGGCGAAGCAGGGTACGTTTTTTTTTCTTTTCCATTTCTATAAGGAAAAGGGTAGTTATGAATGATAGGCCAGTTTGTTGCTTTCTGTGTGGGATGTGGGAGTTCCCGGAAACACCTAGAGGTTCACATTTGCACCAGTTGCGTGGGACTGCAGCTCCTGAGGGACCGCATCAGGGAACTGGAGCAGCGGCTTGATGACCTTAGTCTAGTCAGGGAGAATGAGAGACAAATAGACATGAGTTATAGGCAAGTAGTTACACCGGGGCGTCAGGGGGAAGACACGTGGGTCACAGTTAGGAGGAGTAAAGGTCATAAGAGTAATGTACCAGAGAGTATTCCAATGGCTGTCTCTCATAGTAGGAAGGGCTCGGCGACAGGTGTGAGAGGGGAGGGGAGTGAGCAATTAGTGGTGGGGTCACCTGTGGTTGTCCCACTCCAAAACAGGTATATTGTTTTGGATAGTGGGGAGGAGGATGACTCTTCAGGGGTAAGCCACAGTGACCAGGTCACTGGCACACAGTCAGGCTCTGTGGCCGAAAGGAAAGAGAGGGATTAGGAGAGCAATAGTGGTGGGGGATGCGTCGGTTAGAGGCACGGACAGGCGATTCTGTGGGTGCGAACAGGACTCCAGGATGGTAGTCTGCCTACCTGGTGCTGGGGTACTGGATGTCTCCGAGCGGATATGAGGCATATTAAAAGGGAGGATAAAGAAACGGATGTCATTGTACACATTGGTGCAAATAATGTAGATAGGAAGAACAGGGGGATCCTACAAGCGCAATTCAGGGAGTTGGGAAATAGGCTAAAAAGTAGGGCCTCCAGAGTGGCAATCTCTGGGTTGCTCCCAATGCCTAGGGCCAGTGAGGCTAGGAATAGGGAGATAGTACAATTGAACGCTTGGCTAAAGGACTGGTCCAGGAGGGAGGGCTTCATATTCCTGGATCACTGGGAAGTTTTCAAGAGAGGAGGGCACCTGAACAAGAAGGACGGGTCACAACTAAATTGGAAGGGCACGAATATCCTGGCTGGGAGTTTTGCTAGTGCAGTTCGGGTGGTTTAAACTAATATGGCAGGGGGGTGGGGATCAAAAAATTAGGTCTACAAGTGTAGAGGCTGGGGACGAGCTTGGGGCTGGGACAAGGCTGGCAAAGAAGAAGCGCACTCTGGGGGAGGATGACCTCACTGGGCCTGGAGGTCTGGAGTGCATCTACTTCAATGCAAGGAGCGTAGCAGGTAAGACAGACGAACTTAGGGCCTTAATGCTTACGAGGAATTTGGATGTGGTTGCGGTGACTGAGACTTGGTTGAAAGAGGGACAGGACTGGCAACTGAATATTCCGGGGTACAAGTGTTTTAGGCAAGACAGAGGAGGGGCCAAAAGAGGTGGGGGAGTAGCAGTATTAGTTAGAGAGCATATTACAGCAGTGCAGAGGGAGGACAATTCAGAGGGGTCGTGTAACGAGTCACTGTGGGTGGAGCTCAGAAACAGGAAGGGCGCAGTCACTATGTTGGGGGTATACTACAGGTCTCCCAACAGCCCAAGGGAAGTGGAAGAATGGATATGTCAGGAGATAATGGATAGGTGCAGGAAAAATAGGATTGTTGTAGTGGGAGACTTCAATTTCCCTGGTATCGACTGGAAATCACGTAGGGCTGGGAGTCTGAATGGGGAGGAATTTGTAAAATGTGTACAGGAAGGTTCTTTGGAACAATATGTAGATAGTCCGACTAGAGAGGGGGTTATACTGGATCTAGTACTGGGGAATGAGCCCCGGCCAGGTCTTCAAAGTTTCGGTAGGGGAACATGTGGCAAATAGTGACCACAATTCTGTTAGCTTTAGGATAGTGATGGAAAAGGATGAGTGGTGTCCCAAGGGTAAGGTGTTGGATTGGGGGAAGGCTAACTTTAGTGGGATTAGGCAGAAATTGGCAGCTCTTGATTGGGAGAGGCTGTTTGAGGGTAAATCCACATTTGGCATGTGGGAGTCTTTTAAGGAACAGTTGTTAGGGCTGCAGGATAGGCATGTGCCTGTAAAAAAGGAAAGGGTAGGATTCGAGAACCGTGGATAACCAGGGAAATTGAGGGATTGGTCAAAAAGAAAAGAGTGGCGTACGTTAGGTCTAGGCAGCTAAAATCGGAGGGAACTCGGGAGGAATACAAAGAAAGTAGGAAAGAACTCAAACGAGGAATTAGAAGGGCAAAAAGGGGTCACGAAATGTCCTTGGCAGACAGGATTAAGGAGAATCCCAAGGCATTTTATTCATACGTTAGGAACAAAAGGGTTGTCAGGGAAAAAATCGGACCTCTCAGGGACAAAAGTGGGGAATTATGCTGAGAGCCCAAAGAAGTAGGGGAGATCCTAAATGAATACTTTGCATCGGTATTCACAAAGGAGAGGGATGTGTTGACTGGGAGTGTCTCGGAGGGGAGTGTTGACCCGTTAGAGAAAATCTCCATTACAAGGGAGGAAGTGTTAGGTTTTTTAGGGAATATAAAGACTGACAAATCCCCAGGGCCTGATGGAATCTATCCCAGGCTGCTCAGGGAGACGAGAGATGAAATCGCTGGGCCTCTGACGCAAATCTTTGTCTCGTCACTGGACACAGGTGAGGTCCCAGAGAATTGGAGGATAGCTAATGTGGTCCCATTATTTAAGAAGGGTAGGAAGAATAACCCGGGAAATTATAGGCCGGTGAGCTTGACATCTGTGGTCGGGAAGTTGTTGGAGAGGATTCATAGAGATAGGATGTATGCGCATTTAGAAAGGAATAAACTCATTAACGATAGTCAGCATGGTTTTGTGAGAGGGAGGTCATGCCTCACTAACCTGGTGGAGTTTTTTGAAGAAGTGACTCGAATGGTTGATGAGGGAAGGGCCGTGGATGTCGTCTATATGGACTTTAGTAAAGCGTTTGACAAAGTCCCTCATGGTAGGATGGTGCAAAAGGTTGGATCTCATGGGATAAAGGGGGAGGTGGCTAGATGGGTGGAGAACTGGCTTGGTCACAGAAGACAGAGGGTGGTAGTGGAAGGGTCTTTTTCTGGCTGGATGCCTGTGACTAGTGGTGTTCCGCAGGGCTCTGTATTGGGACCTCTGCTGTTTGTGATTTATATAAACGATCTGGAAGAAGGTGTAACTGGGGTTATCAGTAAGTTTGCGGACGACACGAAAATGGCTGGACTTGCAGATAGTGAGGAACATTGTCAGAGGCTACAGAAGGATATAGATAGGCTGGAAATTTGGGCAAAGAAATGGCAGATGGAGTTCAATCCAGATAAATGCAAAGTGATGCATTTTGGTAGAACTAACGTAGGGGGGAGCTGTACGGTAAATGGCAGAACCATAAAGGGTGTAGATACGCAGAGGGACCTGGGTGTGCGAGTCCACAGATCCTTGAAGGTGACGTCACAGGTGGAGAAGATAGTGAATAAGGCATATGGCATGCTTGCCTTTGTAGGACGGGGCATAGAGTATAAAAGTTGGGGTCTGGTGTTGCAGTTGTATAGAACGTTGGTTCGGCCGCATTTGGAATACTGCGCCCAGTTCTGGTCGCCACACTACCAGAAGGACGTGGAGGCTTTGGAGAGAGTGCAGAGGAGGTTTACCAGGATGTTGCCTGGTATGGAAGGGCTTAGTTATGAGGAGAGATTGGGTAAACTGGGGTTGTTCTCACTGGAAAGACGGAGGATGAGGGGTGACCTAATAGAGGTGTATAAAATTATGAAAGGCATAGATAGGGTGAATAGTGGGAAGCTTTTTCCCAGATCGGTGGTGACGTTCACGAGGGGTCATAGGTTCAAGGTGAGGGGGGGAGGTTTAACACGGATATCAGAAGGACGTATTTTACACAGAGGGTGGTGGGGGCCTGGAATGCGCTGCCGGGCAAGGTGTGGAGGCAGACACACTGGGAACGTTTAAGACTTATCGAGATAGCCACATGAACGGAGTGGGAATGGAGGGATACAAAAGAGTGGTCTAGTTTGGACCAGGGAGTGGAGCGGGCTTGGAGGGCCGAAGGGCCTGTTCCTGTGCTGTATTGTTCTTTGTTGTTCTTTGCTAGTATTTCTCATTATTCACTTAAATTACAATTGGTCCTTTTACAAGCAATGCAAACTCTTAGAAGTCCTTTTCAAACGTTGTTAAAATCAATTACAAATTTTGCAGACATTTTAAAAAGAGCACAAATTTCCTTTACTGTACTGGTTCCAGGCCATAGATTGTCACACAAATGCATTGCCTTGCACCCCATGCAGACACAGAGAGAACGTGAAGACTCCACATAGACAGTGACCCAAGCTGGGAATCGTACCTGGGTCCCTGGCAGTGTGAGGCACTGTGCCACCATTCCCCCACTTTAATATGAAGTAGAATCCATGTAAATTAAACATGCACCAACTGGCAAATTGTGGTCAATATGGTCTATAAATTACAGATGGAATAGCAGATTATGGTCAGTAAGAACTATAAATTACACATGGAATAGCAGACACAATAAAGGCTATCCCATGAGATTACAAATATTCATATCACTCCCTGCCAGATGCAATCTCCCAGTCTTTCCAACTGGGTCTCTGGAACATAGGAACTCTAACTTTTATCACTTAATGGATTTGGCCCTTCAGTAGCCTGCAAAGATAGCTCCACTCCATCTGTGTTCCCAGAGACAGTCGCAACCCAACAAGTACACTTTTGCAGAACAAAGATTCACAACAATTTTGATGGCACAGATTCTCCAGACACTCCTTTATCTCACTCTTTCAATAAACCCCCTTGTTAAACCATCTGGTTGGCTCTATCCAAATGGAAGCATAGCCACATAATGTTCCAATTCATAATCACTGCACTAATTCTGTCTTCAGTTTTCTGCCCTTTTCAACAGTATTACACCCACAGCTCTTGTAAATGCACCTTCTCTGTTCTTCCACTGCTTCAGCTCTCCTCTGTCTGCAGTTCTCCTTTGTGTCTACCAAACACATCACTTTTGAATGTTAACTTCCTTCCAGTTGGTAGTGATTCTAGGTCAAGGGTCACTGTGTCACATAGACTAGTATTTCTCATTATTCACTTAAATTACAATTGGTCCCTTTACAATTAAGGTAACCTCTTAGAAGTCCTTTTCAAACATTCTTAAAATCATTGACAAATTTTACAGACATTTTAAAACGAGCACAAATTTCCTTTACTGTACTGGTTCCAGGTCATAGATTGTCACACAAATGCATTACCTTGCACACCATTATATTTAGATTCCTTATCCCCTGTGATCTGTTGGGAGAGGCAAATAAACAGACAAAACCTTAAGGTCAATTTAGAGGAAAAAATCAGAAAGTTCCTCTCAGAAACATTTAGACATTTAAACTAATTGAGGAGGTCACTCTGGCCCAGAATAATGGCATTTGCTACCTACCGTGTGTACCAGGTAATCTTTGCCTCAGCAAGAAACATGTCCAGTTTTAAATTGAGAGCATTCAACAAGTCAGCTTCCACCACAACCTGTTCCAGAGGTCTACAGTTCTCTGGAAAAAGAACCACTTCCTTACATCTAACCTAATTCTGGCCTTATATAACTCAAAACTGTAACGGTTGGTCTTCCATAACTAATTTAGTTAGAACAAACCGTCTGCTCAAACACAATCTACTCCCTTCAGCATCTTATAAAACTCAATTATATCACCAGTAAGTTTATGCCTCTCAAACAAAAAAGTTAAGGCAGGCATTAAAGCTGGCAGAGACTCTGGGTTAAAGATCGCTGCCTCATTTTTTTTACTGCTGCCAGCAAAATTGAGCAAAAAGCAACAGAAAGTGAAAGGTTTCATATTTAGTTTTCTTATTGGCAAGTTGTTATTTATAATATAGATTCCAACCATAGATGTCAAACTAACAACCCGTAATTCCCTGAATTATATTTGGTTTCTCCAAGCACCCGATACTACTCCCATATTTAACAACTAAAAAAAAGTAAATGCTTCCGTTTATTTCATCTTAATTTTCTTAAGTCTTCTTAGTGGTGTCACATCTCTTGTTGCCAGAAATCTTAACAACGTAAACATTGAGGCTGGGTGGAATACAATCCATAAGTGGCCGATTATTGGTCACTTAAGGGCCTCAATTGGTGTTAGGGCATAAAATCATAAAATCGCTGCGAGGTTGGGGCAGGCTGGAACCCAGAAGGGTTCCTTCTATTTCACACACCCCCTACCGCCTAGAAACCTACTGGTAAGGGAGCATGAAATTCAGGCCTATCTTTTTAGATAGTGGGTTTTCCATCTCTACCCATAGGCAACTATTCTAACTGTCTTCTTTTTCTTTCCATAGGTCATCAAAGGCCTATGGGGGCGGAGGAAATAAAGAGTGGGGGAAGGCAGGAAACTTCTGGAGGAACTGAAAAACAGGAAACCTGACATTGTTGTGCAACTTGTCCCCACTGAGATGCCAGGTGATGGGGCAATGGAAACCAGACTAACCCCACCTTGAAGTTACCACCAGTGTGTCAGTTCCAGCACAAGCAAGTGCTGTTGAGCTTTCCAAAACAGGCTCAGGGATTAGGGAGCCACTTGAGGATAGAGATATCTATTATAAGTCCATCACAGTGCACTATCTCATTTGATGGCTCTAAGCCTGAAGACATGCTGGCTGGTGGTCTATCAAAAGAACATGAGGACTCTGAATTCCATACCAATAACGCGAACCTTTTCATAGATTGGCCTCTGGGTCAGCTGTCACGCTGATCAACAACATCAGAGAGGCAATGTCCTCTTTTAGGTTAAGAGGTGCACAAAGCAATGCAATAGGCAGCAGCTGCATTGGGGCTTCAGCAGCTGTGGGTAACATTGATGAAAGCTCAGATTTTTGCTCATGTTTTTGGGTAACAGACTGGAGAATGCCATGAATAGTGCTTTCCAGTTTCTTACTAAGGCTTTGTAGAATCTGGCAGCATTCATCATGCCAGTCTCAAGTTGATGATTAAATCTCAGATCAACACTGCTGTGGAAGAGCTGTAGGTGCTGCGGCCACATCTTCATGTGGGAGCACACCAGCCTGGGACCCGGCCTTCCAACAGCAAGCATGCTGCTGCCTGGATATGGCAGCCTATACAAGGCAGCTTTGGATCTTTCTCCTGGAAAGCAGCCAACAGCAGCCTTAATTATGGAGCATGAACTGCACATAGACTATATCATCTCAACCATGCTCAACCTTTGCAGTCCCAATATTACTACAACATGACACGATAGAGCAGCTAGCTAAAGGACTTATCTAGGCACTGGGGCTAAGCCGGAATTTTGATTCATTTCTCTGTCTTAGGGTGTGTGTGTGTGTTTTGACTTTAAACTGTTAATTGCTGCCAAATAAAATCTTTATTTAAATGTCAAAGTTTGGCACAGTTGTAACATTTTCTGAAGTTTACATGAGTTTAACTTGCGTTGCCAATGATTCCTAACTTTGTTCAATGTTAATGTTCATTAAAGATTTATCATTGCAAATAATTCTTTGAATTTCTAAAAGGAACCTAACATTATCATAAAAGACTGTAATTAAACTTCATTTCTCAGGGTTTAGTTAAGGTTTATTGAAGTTTAAGCATTTGCTCAAATGTCTAAGTAGACTTTAACTCTTTCAAGAAACATTTGTTATCTGTTATAATTTGTAGATAGAGTTTACCTGCTAATGGCATCTTAAACAGTGTTTGAAGTTAATGAAAATTATGCCTGACCGTTCTTCTGCTCTGACCACTGTGGGGGACCTTCATTGCGTAAATATTTGTGCTATAATCTGCCCTCTGACTCCTCTACCCTTTTGAAGTGACCCCTCCTATCATGGAATCATAGAATCATTCAATCCCTCCAGTGCAGAAGGAGGCCATTTAGATCATCGAGCCTGAACCGACACAATCCCACCCAGGCCCTATCCCAATAAACTCATGTATTTACCCTGATAGTCCCCCTGACACTAAGGGGCAAATTAGCATGACCAATCAACCTAATCCGGACATCTTTGGACTATGGGAGGGACCATCTGACGAAGGAGCAGTGCTCCGAAAGCTAATGGCATTTGCTACCAAATAAACCTGTTGGACTTTAACTTGGTGTTGTTAAAACTCTTACTGTGTTTACCCCAGTCCAACGCTGGCATCTCCACACTATGGGAGGGAACCAGAGCACCCGGAAGAAATCCATGCAGACACAGGGAGAATGTTAAAACTCCACACAGTAACCCGAGGCTGGAATTGAACCCGGGTCCCTGGTGCTGTGAGGCACAAGTGCCATCATGTCACCCCTCCTGTGTGTGTTTAGGCCTAGCCAAGAATTGGATATATCAGGAAAATATAATTTGGCCCAGATTTTCATGGGGATTTACAGTATTGTAATGGTGCATTTACAGAATAGGGATCCTTGAACAGAACAAAACATGTTGGGCATATATGAATTAAGCCACTAATTATGCCATTCCATATTTTCCTGACACTTTTGTGTTTCTCCATTATCCTTGCCAAAAATAGTTACAAAGTAATTATCATAGCTCTGCTTTCATTAACTCTCAAATCCTGAACCTTCCAAACCCTGGTCCTCAGTCAATGCAACACTGGTTGTAGTATGTCTAATGGGACCAGGCATATCAGACTATGAACAACCATAAGTGTAAGGGCTGACTTGTGGCCTTGAATCCAAAGAAAAGGTGAACAAAATAACTTAAATGAAATACTCTCACAAAGTGTTACAATCTTTAACTTTCTACAAAAGGATGGAGTGGACGGTGGGAGGAGGATACCAGGCCCCCACACAACTGCAGTAATTGCCACTTTACTGATTTTGCAGGTAGGTGGGCATTTTGGTCCAAGTAGCATGAGTACCCACCAATGTCTTGTTAGATAGGGAACCATCTCCTGATCCTGGTAATCAACGCTTTCCACCCAGCTAATCATTTAGCTATTGGTACAGACTGCCACGGTATGTGTGTGTTTGTATGTATATGTGTGCGTGTGCAGTTTGGTGACAAGCTACTTTTTTTCAAAAGGGACAGTGGGCAAAAAGTATTGGTGGCTTAGGTGGAAGGGCACTGTGCAATGTCATTAAGTGTTCCAGGAGTTCTTAGTTGTTGTTCATTTGAATCCCTTATAGGATTGCTCCTGAGGTTTCAGGGTGAGGGACAGCTGTTTCATTGCATCTTGTGGTCATGGTATCATCTCTTCTTCCTGTTCCAAAATATCTGGTTGCTATTCTGGCTGCTGCATTTGGACACCTTGGACTGAAGGAAATTATGTAGCTTGCAATGATTTTGACTTGGTTTATTATTGCCGCATGTATTTACAGTGAAAAGTATTGTTTCTTGTGCACTATACAAAGCATACCATTCATAGAGAAGGAAACGAGAGAGTGCAGAATATAGTGTTACAGTCATAGCTAGGGTGTAGAGAAAGATCAACTTAATGGGAGGTAGGCCCATTCAAAAGTCTGATGGCAGCAGGGAAGAAGCTGTTCTTGAGTCGGTTGGTATGTGACCTCAGACGTTTGTATCTTTTGCCCGGGGGAAGAAGGTGGAAGAAACTATATCCGGGGTGCTTGAGATCCTTAATCATGCTGGCTGCTTTGCCAAGACAATGGGAAATGTAGACAGAGTCGATGGATGGGAGGCTGGTTTGCGTGATGGATTGTAGCTTCTTGCAGTCTTGGGCAGAGCGGGAGCCATACCAAGCTGTGATACAACCAGAAAGAATGCTTTCAGATTCCAGAAAGAATGTTTTCTATGGTGCATCTGTACAAGTTGGTGAGAGTCAAAGCTGACATGCCAAATTTCCTTAGTCTTCTGAGAAAGTAGAGGGGTTGGTGGGCTTTCTTAACTATAGTGTCAGCATGGGGGGGACCAGGACAGGTTGTTGGAGATCTGGACACCTAAAACCTTGAAGCTTTCATTCATTTCTACTTCGTCCCCATTGATATAGATGGGGCATGTTCTCCACTACGCTTCCTGAAGTCAAAGGCAATCTCCTTTGCTTTGTTGACATTGAGTGGGCCAACACAAAATGAGAGACATACACCAAAATATACTGCAAGGCTCCGCCAGATACTGTCAAGGCATTTGAACCAGAGCTTCACATTTTTATGCTATGCTCAATGGTGACCCTTGTGGTTACACAAACTTGATAAACCATTCGTCAGGAGGGCATCTTGGGAACTGCACAGGGTTCATCTATCATAGAAGAAATGGGTACCTATCTGCTCATTGGCTTTTTCTTCATAATACAGAGTAATGCACGATTACCTCATTATGAAAGTGGTACCTAGGGTATCTATTATTCATGTGTATTATTTGGTAAGGTGGTTGCATACAAATGCGGTGTCAAGAAAATGGAACCCATTGCAAGTCATGCAAGATTCTGCATTAATACAGGAATCCTGAATGGTAATATGGGTCCTGGAGACTTGGGGAAACTAACCAATGTGTAAAAACCCGTTATAGAAAGTTAGCGGCTCTTCTGGATGTATAAATTGAGGGCAAACAGTAGCTTGGCATTCCACGTCTTCCACTGTTATGCAGCAAAGCATGCTTGAAGTGGGAGCAACTTTATAAAATAGGCGTCCTCTACAATCATCCATTGTCCAGTCACAACCCTTGAATTGCAGAGTAGTGCCATCACTTGGGAAAGAAAACTTTGCAACCTCTACCTACCATCAACATCTACAGCTGATCATTCTAAAAATGGAATTCCCTAGGGAATTTGCCAATACCTGCAATGATTGACAATGAAAAGCAGGAGCAATAAAGGGAGAAGGGTCCAGCTGCACTGAAACTATCTGTTCCCTATCCATCTGTACTTGGGCATGAGAAGTTACTGACTGCATTGCAGCTGTTGGAACCTGACCAGGGAGTAGTGTATCGAGGGGCTTCATTTCCCTAAGGAGGTAATCCAAGAGCTTTGTGACATGTTGCAATACAGGCAGAGTGGTTTATCCCTTAAGTAATTTTCTTACCTGCCTATTACCAATTTGAAGACGAATCTTTAGAATCAAATATTCATAGCAGTGTGTAAAACTGAATAAGGAAAAACAACAGCTTGTGCCATTCTGAGCCTGATTACAGCTCAGTTCCTCAGCCAGAGAGAAAAAAGAAATCAACATCAGAGGGGCAATACAGTTGAGAGTTCAATTACTGTCGTCAGTTTAACAAGTATTTTAACATTAAAACTTAACATTTTTTATATTGAGGGCATCAATCTCAAATGAATGGCAAGCATCTTCAATTTAAACTATTGTTAGGTTTAAATTGAGCCCTATATCTTTGAGTGTGGGTGGTTTGTGGTCAGATTTTTATTAATGCTTCCTGTCAATGTAGGGCCCAATTCTCCCCAAAAAATTCTAAGTGCTGAATTGACAGGAAAACTGGTGTAAATCACGAATGTTTTTTTCAATGGGAGTTCAGACTCGAATCACCCACACTCTGTGCATTGCAGAAGTCACAATCGCGAATATCATTAACAGCTCAGGGGTGGGGCCTATTCACACCAGAGTCTGACAGTTCCGGGCCTCTGCTCATGCGCAGTGGTCTCGATCTGTCAGCCTCCCGTTTGCTGGCCAGCTTGATCACTAGCCAGCCTGCGACCCCTGCAGTGCTGACTCCCAGCCCCCTGCCACGGCTTGATCGCAGTCCCCACGACTATTCCCGGCCCAGCCCTGACCCCCCCACTATACCAGAGCATCCGGATCTCCAGCCACCCCCAACCCCACAGCAGTGATGACACCCCCCAGCCCTCCTCTATCGCTGGCCTCCCTCCAGCCCCAACCGATCCCCATGCAGAGGGTCAGTGGAACCCCCCTCCCCACCTCCACTGATCGCCCCTGAGCCCTGCCCACTCCCTTGGAATTGCCCGATGCCTGATGGGGAGGGGGGAGAGACTATGTTCCAAACCTTCCCCAGCTCTAGCGACTCACTCTGCGCGATCCCTAGTGTCCCACTGAGTTGTTTTCTGGGATCCAGCAGTGCGGCACGGTAGCACGGTGGTTAGCACTACTGCTTCACAGCTCCAGGGACCTGGGTTCAATTCCTGGCTTGGGTCACTGTCTGTGTGGAGTTTGCACATTCTCCTCGTGTCTGCGTGGGTTTCCTCCGGATGCTCCGGTTTCCTCCCACACTCCAAAGACATGATTGGCTATGCTAAAAATTGCCCCTTAGTGTCCTGAGATGTGTATGTTAGAGGAATTAGCGGGTAAATATGTAGGGATATGGGGGTAGGGCCTGGGTGGGATTATGGTCGGTGCAGACTCGATGGGCCAAATGGCCTCTTTCTGCACTGTAGGGTTTCTATGATTTTCTAGTGATTCTCGGCTGGACTGTGGCTCAATACTGGCAGCAGCCATTGCTCCTGGTAGTCCTGCTGGCAATGGAGAGCTGCTGGCCTCAGATTGGCCAACCACTCTTGTCAATGTGTCAATGCATCAGCAAGTGCACACTTTGGCAACTATATTGTTAAGGCAATAACTTTATCAAAGACAGGCGATGGTGATGGCTCAATCTTCAAAAGAGTATAAATGGACACAGCTAGAAAAGTTGGCATGAGGGAAAAACATAAAAAGTTTGTACCTCTGATGAGCTGAATAAACTTGCTGAAGTACAAGGCAAGCTACTGTATTATACCTCCATCATGTACTAACATTTGATGTTAACAGTTCTTGGGGGTATGATTTCCACACCACTGGGACTTGATTGCATGGAAGACCTGCCATTGGCCAGTTAAGTGCCTTAGGGCATTTAAATATCTTTAGGCTTCCCACCGGTTGTCCAACTTGTGCGATTGACCCCTGTCATTAGAACCAAATCCTGGGCACTTTTGAATGCCAAGGGAAGATGGTGAGATTCTCTCTTGTTGAAAATGGTCATTGCCAGGCAATTGTGTAGCATAAATGTTATTTGTCATTTATCAGTCCAAGCCCTAATGTTCGTATGCCTTGCTGCATGTGCCACTTCAGTATGGGATGATGGGAAAAATTCTGAACAATATGCAATCATCAGCAAACATTCCACTTCTGACCTAATGTTGGAGGGAAGGTCATTGACGAAGTAGCTGAAGATGGACCCAGGACACTACCTTGAGGAACTCTTGCAGTGATATCCTGACTGAGATGATTGCCTCAACCATCTCCCTTTGTGCTAGGTATGCCTAACCAGCAGTTTCCCACTTCCCCCTGATTCCCATTGACTTCAATTTTGCTGGGTCCCTTTGGTGTCATACTTGGTCAAATGCTGCCTTGATCTCAAGAGTACTCTTAGCTCACCTCTAGAATTCAGCTCTTTTGTCCCTGTTTGGACTAAAGCTATAATGGGGCTTGGAGGTGAGTGGCCCCTGCAGAACCCAAACTAATCATTGTTGAGCAAGCTCTTACTAAGTGCTGCTTGAAAGGACTTTCAATCACTTTGATGACTGAGGGTAAACTGATGGGATGGTAATTTATCGGATTGGATTTATTGTTTTTTGTTGGCAGGACATATTTGGGCCATTTGCCACTTTGTCAGTTAAATGCAGAGGTGAAAGTGAGCCAATAAGTTCCAGTACACCATACCAGTAAGAAAGTGGCCAAGGGTATGGAGAGGAAATGCAGAGACATGGGGAGGGAGAATGTCAAGCAGCAATTGGAGAGAGATAATCTTCTTGTTGCCTCTGCCCAGCCTCACATCCCTCCCTCACTTCCTGCAGTCTCATGCTTCTGTGGATTGCCTGGCGATGCCACCTTGGTTTCTAGCATCGACTTCTGCATGCTGGCTATGGGGAGGGACATGTGTCCCACATACTGCCTCTGATGGTTGGGTGCAAGCGCCAGCATATGGAGTGTGAGTACCTCACGTGCTCAGGGGGATTTAGCATAAGGGCTTATAAAAAAAGGCACTGAAACTCACATCAGTCATTTATGGGTGAGGGGAGAGCAGGAGGCTCAAGTTGGCCCACAGTGAGGGGGAGGGGCCAGTGTTATAGATAGAGGTGGCATTATCGGACGATTGGCAGAAAGTGGGAGGCTGCGGGAGGAAGATGGAAGAGTGAGGCTGGGAAGAGATAGTTAACAGTGCATGAGAGAGAGAAAATAATTCTTAATTAATTTAAACCTTTGAGGTCAAATACTGAGCGATTGGAGCTGAAAGAATAATTGAGCAGAACTATTACTATAAATGACTTAGAGGAATACTTTAAAGTGTCTGAGAGAGATAAACAAGAGCAGAGACTAAAATTACTTCATATTATTTAATAAGTCGTTAGTTATAAATTAAAGTGACATTTTGCTGCAACTGTTTAAAGTAAAAATTCATAAATTATGTTGAAAATTGTATATTTGATAAATTGATGAGAAAAAGAATAATCCAGTTCATAACTTGTATTTCTGATTTTTAAAATAGGAAATTAGCTTGGAATATTTTTGTACTATGAAAATTTAAAAAGAATAGATTGTATTTCGATTTTTATAAGGTAAGTTCAGTTCATTGTATTTAATAATGTAGAAATTTATCTTGAGGCACTGCATAATGAGAACAAGGAGTGTAGAGAGGTTAGCTGTATGGGCCAATGTGGGAGTTTCTATAAGTTTGTTCAGGCTTATATTCCAATTTTAAAGTTTTATTTTAGAGGGCTCCATGAAGTCAAGTGTCTGGGAGTGGAGGCAGGAAGGGGGTTCTCATACAACAGTACCTGAAAGAAATTTAAGTTACTTTTCACCCCTGGGTAGATGCCTGTGTTGCAGCTGCAATGAAACAGCTTGGCTGGAGTGTGGCTAGTTCTGAAACATAAGTTACCAGGATTACAGCCAGCATGTTGTCAGGATCCATAGCCTTTATCATATCCAGTACCTTCAGCCACTTTCTGAAATTACGCAGAGTGAACGAAATTGTTTGAAGACTGGCATCTATGATGCTGGGGACTACAAGAGGATGCAAGGATGATCATCTATTTGGCACTTCTGGATGAAGATAGTTGCAAATGCTTCAGGCTAGTCTTTTGGGCAGATGGCAGGGCTCTCCCACCTTTGAAGATGGAAACACTTGTGTAGCCACCTCTTCCGTTTAGTTGTTTGATTGTCCATTCTTGACTGGATTTGGCAAGACTTCAGAGATTTGACCTGATATGGGATTGCTTAGCTTCTGCCAAAACAGGACATGGACATCTACAAATGCCAAGAGTAGAACATGGACCTCTAAATCTTGTTGTTGACCTGACCAAGGCCTTTGACACAGTCAGGCACAAAGATTTTTGAAAGATAAAGGAGGAATTCCGTTGTCTGAGAAATGCATCACAATAGTTTGACAGCTCCATGATGGCATGCTCACGTGTGTTCTGGTTGATGGTGAGTCTTCTGACCCATTCTCAGTCATTATTGAATTAAAGAGGGCTGCGGGCTAATGCCAACCTCTTCAGTAGATCTTTCACCATCATGCTCACCCATGCCTTTTATGTTGGTGACGCTGTCATTGAAATCAGATATGGCATCCATGTGAAACTATTCAATCTGAGATGACTCCAGGCAAATACCAAGGTCTGCAAGGACACATATGATTTCTTGTTTGCCAATAACTGTGTACTAGCTGCCGGTTCAAGTAGGACATGCAATGCGGCACGGAATTGAGCTCCAATGCATGTGACTCTCATTGGACTGGGGTAAGCACAGTAAGAAGTCTCACAACACCAGGTTAAAGTCCAACAAGTTTATTTGGTAGCACAAGCTTTCGGAGCGCTGCCCCTTCATCAGGTGAGCGAGCTTCATCACCTGATGAAGGGGCAGCGCTCCGAAAGCTTGTGCTACCAAATAAACCTGTTGGACTTTAACCTGGTGTTGTGAGACTTCTTACTATATGAATGACAACATACATGCAAAAATTGCCAGATCAGGTGTAGCCTTTGGCAGACTTCAAACTGTGTCTAGGAAAGAAGAGTAATCCTGCCTACTAAACTGAAAACTTGTTGAGCAATTGTCCTGTCCCCTCTGCTCTATGCATGTGAGACGTGGACCATGAATTAGTGCCATGTCAAGAAGCTCAAGCACTTTCATTTTAGTTGCCTTCACAAGCTTCTGAAATCAGATGACAGGACAAAATATCAGACACGGAGTGTTCACCTGAACTGACATACTAATCACCCATACTATATTGAGACAGTCATAACTGAGTTGGGCTGGACAGGTAACCAGAATGCCTGACACTCATTTACCAATGCTAATTGTCTATAGAGTTTGAGTCTGGCATGTGCTTTCATAGCAGTCAAAGGAAGCACTACAGGGACATTCTGAAAGCTCCACTTAGGTGTTTGCCCAGGATCTCTGCACCAAAATAAAAATGGTGCAGCCTCCTTTGAAAGCCAGTATATATCAGAGGCAGAGGGAAATCACAAGGTGAGGAAATCCTGAGCTAGCAACTCGTTCAAAACTCAATGGTGTGCTGAATCCTGTCTTGTTTGCAGCAGAACCTTCCTAATACACAAAACAGCCTTAACTTACCCACTAGAACCCTACCAGGCACCCCAAATGATGAATGTGGTCATCTTCAGCTTGAAGGATGAACAAGAGGATGCAGTAATCCTGCGTAGTAGCTTCACTAGGAGGACACCTCATTTTTAAATATGCCTGCTGCTGCTCCTGAAATGCTCTCCTGTACTTATCATTGAACGACAATTGTCCTCTGACATGTTTGCAATGGCAGAATGAGGAACATGACAGGCCACAAGGTACTCCTGACACAGATGCAACGACCCATTATGAATTGAGCCAAAATGGTGGATTAAATCTGCATCCTCCTAGTACACCATGCATGTTACTATTCCACTGTGTCATATAACCACCCTGTAAAGTTTACTTGCATTTCTGATATCAGGCAATGAAACCTGCTCTTGAAGAATGAAAAAAGAAAACAGATTTTAGAATGTTTATTGAAAAGCACCATGTTTTATTTTCTACCACCTGGTAGAAAAATTCCCACTCCTCCCAGAAAATCATGAACAATCATAATATGATTTATACTTAAATTAATAATTATTTCCATTCCTTGGAAGGTATTGCTTAATTATAAAATAAGTTATCTATAGTTTCGGCAACACACCCTCAAACTGATCTTGGCAGCCTTCTGTCAGTCAGCTATTCCTATAAAAGCAAATAGTGAGATTATTTCATCTATCCTTAATTAACATCATATTTTGAAAATAGAGTAATTGCAGTTTTACAGTATATCATGAGAATATCCACTGATCACATTAGATGGATTTTGATCTAGTGCTTGTACCCAATTTCAGTAACTTACCCAAATCTAAGACAAAAAAGGTTGCAGGAAAGTTACATATTCCAAGTCACAAGATTACAGCCAGTCCTCAGAGATGTGACACAATTTGTTCCTGGAAATGATGTCGTGAGTCAAAATGTCATAAATTGGAACCAATTTTCCAATAGGAAAGTTAAAAATGGGGGATTGATTCCATCATCAGGTATCATTTTTATCAGCCTATTGCAACCTTGTTTCCCATGGGTTTTAGACATTCATCCGATGATTTTAAACTTCTGCTGGAAGCCTCCTCGAGATGTGGCAGACTTCGTCTTAGTCCAAGCTTGATTGGCACACCCAGGGGTTAGCACGCCAAAATTATTCACCCCAAACCTGCTTTCCGGGCTGTAGCTTGGCCAGGCATATGCTATTGGCAGGCCACAGCAACCATTCTTTGTTGGTGACCGCATGTCAATCTGACCTTCCAATCTGGATTATAGCCTGGTGAGTGAAGGGTGCAGGGTGCCCAGTCTTTTGGCAGGAGGTTTTACAACTTTCCCGGGCACGTTCGGGGTCAACGACCCAATACTGTACTACTGGATGCTGGATTTTTTGACTCTGCTTCAGACAAGGCTGCATGGAAGAATATATGATGTGGAGATGCCGGCGTTGGACTGAACACACCAGGTACCAAATAAACCTGTTGGACTTTAACCTGGTGTTGTGAGACTTCTTACTGTAAGAATATAAGCAGTGGTGTATATGTCTAATAAAAACATTAAAGGTGGGCTGGCGTGGAGTCATAAGGTCAGAGTCAATATCATAAATTCAAAACAGTGTCAACTTATAAGATAAAAGCGAATTACTGCAGATGCTGTAACTGAAAAAAAATAGAAAATGCTGGAAAATCTCAGCAGGTATGACATTATCTGCGAAGAGAGAATAGAGTCAACGTTTCCAGTCATTATGACATTTCCAAAAGCTTATCCAGACTCGAAACATTAGCTCTATTCTCTCTCCACAGATGTTGTTAGAACTGCTGAGACTTTCCAGCATTTTCTGTTTTTGTGTCAATTGATAAGCACCATAAGTGCTATTTATCATAATTTGAGCATTGTAAAGTCGAGGACTGCCTGCATTTAATTGAATTGAAAATATGGACATGCATTGTAGAAAACAAAGCCCTGGTTTATTTTAAACTCGATGTGGAGATGCCGGCGTTGGACTGGGGTAAACACAGCAAGAAGTCTCACAACACCAGGTGTTAACCTGGTGTTGTGAGACTTCTTACTTATTTTAAACTCCACACACACTCAAAACTATCCAGTCTAAAGCTTGACAGGTGATAGCACTCGTGGCAACCCCTACATGAAGAAAAAAAGATTGCTTTGTAGATCTAACAAATCAACTAGTTTTTTGGGCAGCCATAGAATCATATATATCTCTATGTCCCAAAATACCCACAACAAGCACATATATAAAACATTATTACTGAGCTCTCTGTATACATTTACATGAAGTACAATAAATGATGTGTGTCCATCTTTAACATTGGCACGGCCACACCATACACAACCAGTTGCTCCTGCCGGCTCCCCCCCCCCGGCACACAGACGGTTAAACCTCCCCGTTGATTTGTTTTCCCACGGCGCGAGGGGAGTGCGTGCCGCTCGCACGTGATGCTGACGTCAATGCAAATTCAACGCGAGGCCTCCAGAAACAGCCGAACCGGAAACATAACTGCGCGTGACGTCTCTCCCCCGGCTGCCCGAGGAAATAAAGCGCACGGGGCAGTGAGGAGGGGGAGAGCCTGCAAACAGCCGTGCACGCGGAATGGGGTGGGGGGGTCAAGTGGGTGCACTGGAAACGGTTAATATGTGATGGGGTGTCCCGGCGAAAAATAAAGCCGCAGTGCCGGGTGCAAGCCGCTCCTGGCGGTGTTAGACCGGACTAGGTGCATCCACACACACACATACATACACGGTAAATGGGTGATTAAAGGCCGGCGGCGATCACGCCGACCTCCGCCCCCCCCCCCCCCGGTGGGCGGGGGAGGGGGTGTTTACCGATGAGCCAAGCCGGTGTTGGCGGCGGTCCGTCCTGTTGATCCCCCCGCCCCGGGCTGGGACTGGCGGCGCCGCCTCCTCCTCCGCCTCTTTGTTCCCCCCTCCCCTCAGTTAGTTCCCCTCCCCTGCCCTGCCCCACACGCCACTCACTCCTATTATGCAGGATGATGACCTTCTGATGCCGGACAGGGTGACAGGCATCAGCATCATCACTGCTACCGCCGCCGTGCCGGCTCCAGCTTCTGGCAGCAGCCGCCCCCCGCGATCGGCACCACAACACCGCGGCTCCGGCAGCCGGGAGGAGGAGGAGGTAGACGCCGCTGTCGCCGCCGCCGCCCAGTGTCCGGACATCCTGACCAAACGGAGTCCTCCTCCTCCTCCTCCTCCTCAGCAGCAGCAGCTCCGAGGCCGCCCCCAGCCTGCCAGCCCCGGGGGGGAGGAGGAGGAGGAGGGAGGCGGGGACAGGGACAGGCTCTCCTCCGCCGATGCCGCTCTGAAGTTTGCGGAGAGCAGCCAGCACCGCGGCGGCCACAGGCTGATGGAGTCTCCCGGTAATATGACGGCGGCTAATGGCGGCGGGGGGATCGGGATGTTACCGGGACTCGGCGCCGGCTTTCAGCAGCAGCAGCTCCACCATCACCAGGACACCGGCCCCGGAGGAGGAGGCTCCGCCGGCGGCGGCAGCAGCAGCGGCGGCAGCAGTAACGGCTCCTCTCCGTCTCCGGTGGCCGCCCTCACCGGCTTCGGCACCGCCTGGTCCCCGGCTCCCGCCGCCCCGGTCAGCACTCCGCCCGGCTCCGGAGCTGCCGCTGCCAACACCGCGGGACTGTCGGCCGGCGGCCCGGGACTCTGCCCGGTGCCCAGCCCCGCCGAAGACAGCTTCTTCCACGGCATCCCGTCCATTAACGGCACGGTCCTCTTCCAGAGCTTCGCTGCGAACGCGGCCGGGATGAGCCAGGGTTACGGAGGCGGCGGCGGCGGCACCTTCTCCCCTTTACCTCAGCAGCAGCAACAGCAGAGCCGGCGGTCTCCTGTCGGCCTTCACCACCATCATCACCCCCAGCACCACCAGGCCGCCTTCCCTCACCAGAGAAACACCTACAACCACCATCAGGTAAGGGCACGGAGCTCAGCCTGGCTACCCTCCCTCACCCTGTCCCCCGGACAGTGCCCGGCTCCCTGCCCCCGCTGTCAGCCCGGCTGCCGGCGCGGGTCAATGTCCAGGACAGTGTCTACGTGCTGTTATCTCTAAATTAGCTTCATATTTTATTTGGATTCCTATTTAAAATAATCTCTTTTTATAACCCCCCCCAAATCATCCCAGGTCAGGGTGAATCTTCCTGCCAAGGGAAGGTGCCGGCGAGAGACACCGGCTTCCCCCTCCTGTGGAGAGCCGGGGCTCTGGGGTACATTTTCCCTTTCCATGTTTTTTAAAATTCTGGTGCAGAGTGCGAGTTGTCAACGCCTAGAGATGATATGCGAGAAAAAAAATCCCTCCGATCTCTCTGGCGTTCTGCAACCACACCTTAGTTGAAGTTGAGATGAACTGATTCCGAATTGTTATCCAAATATGTGTGCGAACGACTAATTATTGTGTGCAGTCTAACGAGTACATGCGAGTGAATTTCTTATTTTTCCCAATCGCCTATTTTCGGTACGCGAAAGAAAGATTTTTGAGGATGTTAACGTGCCCAGGGAGTTTAGCACTTAGCCCAGAATAGATTAGTTTTTGGAAGAAGAATTTATACTGAATTCCGAACCAATGAGCCAAATGTCAGCTAAATTTGCTTCAAAATATAGGTGCAGTAATCAGCCTGAATACTGCAGCGTGCTGGATGAACAGAAGGGAGATGATGCAGGGAGGTGGTAGCAGTGGAAAATTACTGGGCAGTTTATTGCATGTACAGGCACAAGGTTTTCAGTTCTCTTTGGCCATTTAAAAAGGGAACAAGGGGTCTTTGCCAACACTGCATAAAATTCTAACTTTATTGCAAATCATTAAACCAGTTACCTTATTTGTCCATCTATCTATTTGATTTATGAAGTTGAGATGGTACACAATATTTTCAAGTACACAGAATGGTTACAGTAAATGCAATTTATACTACGTAGTGAAAGAAATAGCTAGACAATGGGGCTTGGAAAAATCCTATTGCACGACAGCCAAATAAACTCTTCAGTAGGCTGGTAGAAAATGCAGTAGGACTTCACATGGTGGACAAGTCTTTTGGGTTAGATTTGGACTTTTTCCACAATTAATATGCTTCCATTAAAGTATTGAGATACATCATCTAGGGAAACCTGGAATGGCACTGGTTTGCCATAGATTTTATAGCGACAGCAAAGTATTTAAATTTAATCCGAATAGATTGCATTTTTTGGAAATTACATTTTAATCCCTAACTAGATATATGAACTGTATTTGCAGTAATGTGCATTAAGCAATATGCTCATGAGATCTAGAAATATTGAGTATATGCTTAATCTTAATCATATTACGATCATTTATACCCTTCTTCCTATTGCCCACTGTCCATTTGATGTGGTTTCTCGAATTTTTAAAAACAGGAAATCACAAGATTGATAGCCTTCTAAAGAATGACTTTAGGATATATTAGTTTTCACACAACTAACAGACCCGTGGCATTGGTTCACTGCCTTGGGGATCTGAAAAAGCAATTTAATTTAATTGTAAGATTTATTACATGTTTTGTGTTAGAGGTCAGTGGATTTTCTGCAGATAAATTCTGCAAAACCTAAAGGTTTTGTTAAAATTACTAACAAACAAAGGTTCTGTCAGTGCACTAATTATTGAAGGTTTTAGCCACGAAGACAGAGACCAAGCTTTTACGCAACTTATTTTATAATTCTCCTACTCCTGAAATTAAAAATATCTTATTGCTAAATGATGTATGCATGGATGTATGTATTTATAATTTATGCTTTAATATTATCAGCCCATCATGAAACAGTCTCCATGGAACAGCCACCAGAGCAGTGGCTGGAGTGCAGGAGTGTCCTGGGGCGGAATGCAGACCAGGGATCACCGCAGAACTGGAGGTGTAGGAATGCCGACAACCATGAACCAAATCTCTCCGCTGAAGAAACCTTTCTCCAGTAATATTATAGCACCACCCAAATTTCCTCGTTCAGCTCCAACACTGCCACCAAAATCTTGGATCGAAGACAATGTTTTCAGGACGGACAACAATAGCAACACTCTGTTACCTTTACAGGTAAGAACAGGACGTGCTATTTTTTTGGCATGCAAATAGTCAAAAATCAAACTCTGTTGTATCCCCTTGAAGATTAAGTTTCACCAGAAACAATTAAATTTGACAAACAATTTTTATTCTGTCTTCCTCCACCTATTCCCTCATTTGTTTGGACACTGTATGTCAATGTAATTTTTGAAGAATTTTCAAGGAGATTTATTGAGCTAGATGTTACATAGGAATTGAATTAACATAATCATTAAGTTTGAGCATTTTACTGAGCATTTACATGGTTCCAGGTATCTGGTTTTCTTGCCTTTTTGGCATTATGTCTGTGGATGGATTCCTGTTCCCTGTAAGACCATTCGTACTTACTGATGGTTTAAAACCAACAGATCTGCTCTCGTGACACACTGAGCAAACACACCGCTCATTGTGGTGCTAAGCCATTCCAGTGGAAAAAGCTGTAGGTTTGTTCTGCTAGTCTGAATTGAGGAATTGACCCCAATTTGTGTGCATAAATGGCTATTGAGTGAAGATAAAATACTGCAATGGATGAATAGTCATCCTGCTGATACTCATCATCTAAACTTGCACATCAAGAATGTGATGGGCTATATATAGTTGCACCACGGCAAGACTCAGTGGCTTCAGGAAAGAAGGCAAGGAATGAACTTGGATAATTGAACAAAACAATGTGATAATTTTGGTAAATTATTTACAGTACAAAGAATTTTTGTCTGTGGTGGCTTATCACCGCAGCAATCCAAAACTAATTTCTCTGTTCAGCCTTGCCCATTGTCTTGTACTTAAAATACTGTTTAATGGACTTGTTTTAAAGAGGTTATGTATTATTTAAAAAGTGCATTTAAAAAATCTAGATTCATAGTAAGTTAAAAGAAGTTTTGAAAGTGTACAATGTGAAACTGACTACTTTTACTGGTGCAGCATCTAACCCATGCTTGATTCAGTTGCTGCAGTGACAGGCATGCTGGGTTCACTTACACAGAGTCAAAGTGTAATATTGGATGTTTGTATTTTTTTTACCCGTTAGAATTGTGTGTACTAGCTGGCAGTACAATTACATAAAAGTATGCGAAACGTACTTAATGTATTGAAACTCATACACTTTGGTAAGGAAGGGAGAAATCACACAAAGCCAATAATCCTTGAGTACTGTACTGTACAGTTTCTTGAGTGGGGCTCTTAATCACAAACTATTCCAACCCTGTAACATACCTTTTAGAAATAAAATATTTTAAAACAAATAAGCACCAATGTTAAGACAGATAAAGCTTTTTGTCTGATAGCTAAGGAGATCTGTAAGTGGTCTTGCAGATGATTTCTGATGCTGTTGAAAACCTTGGTTTGTATATAGAAGGTATTTTGTGAAAAATCCGTAATTTATTGTTTTATTCACTCGTGATTTTGTGCATACAAATCTTAATTTTGATTTTGTGATGTTTCGGATCATTCCAGATAGAAGCAGTTAGCCTGAAAAAAAAACAATCCTTTTAGGGGATATCTGTGGGAGTCCTCTTGCTTTGACATAAAATTGTCAAAGATTTATTTGGGTCTGACAAGATCAGCCTAGGCTAACAATTTATTTTTCATAATGTTGGGTGAAGAGTGAATCGTGACGAGTAGCTCCTCTGCTCTTAAAAAATCATGTCATTGGATATTTACCTCAGCTGGGAAGGCTGTTGGGTCTTCAATAGATGGCACCTTCAACATTGCAGCACTCTACCAGAACTGCATTTAGATTGTGTACTGAAGTCTCAGGAGTGGGACTTCAACCCACAACGTCTGATACAGAGGTGAAAGTGCTATCACTGAGCCACACCTGATATTTGTATGTAAAAAGCTGCAGCCCTAGTGGCAATTCTTTGGGGACACCACGAGTCACATCCTGCAAATGAGCATGCATAATCCATTATCCCTGCAATTTTCCTTGTTCTTCCTTACCAATTCCCTACTTGCATTAATAGGTTGCTTTAATTTTTGTTGACAGTATCCAATGTGAAACATTATTGATTGCCTCTGGAAGTTCATATAAATAGTATCCATAGACATTCCCTTATTTGTCACATTGGTAACCTTCTCAAAACATTCAACTGAGTTAGTAGGACATGACTTCTTTGATTCTCTCCAAATATTTTACCCGATTATCCAGTCACTCTGTCCATGATGACTGATGCTGGTTAATTTCCCACAAAACTTTTTGACGAATGGTCTATAACTTACTCGCTTTTTTTCCATTCCTTATAAATATTGGAGTAACATTAGCATCTTTGCAATGTAAAAGGAAAATATCTGAATTAAGAGAGTTTCGAAAGATCATAACATAGAAAATATTATTCTGCAAGAATAACCTTGGTTCTGTCAGTGGAGCAGTTACTTCCAATGGACAGTGCAATTGAACAGCCATCAAATGAGGAAGTATATGCCCACACAAAGCTACTCATGAATGTTTTAAACTTATAACATATAAAAGTGGGATGTTACTTAAAGCAATGTGCATTTGCTCAGTCTAAATTTATTATAAACCTAAATCACAGCATTCCACGAGATTTTAATCAGCCTTTTTAAAAGAAAAGTAGGATGCAGAAATTTTGAGTCATTAATTTAGAAATGCACGTGTTTTATATTGAACTGTATCTGTTATACACTCCTTCCTAACTTGTGGCATTCCTTTTTTATAAGCACATCAGTGAAGCTGTCCATAATTGTTGCTCTCTCCTATGTGACAATACCTATTGCTACCCTCTTAAAGAAAGTGCATGCTATCCAATATTACCAACAGTTGCCACTGTTGTAACTGCCAGATTATTATTAAATGTAATGGAATTATTGTTTAAAATATACTAATTACTAAAAAGAATCTTGCTATTTAAGTCTACATAAGTAAATGCCAAGGGAAGCTGAACTCATCTCGTACTAATAAAGCAAAATATTGTGGATGCTGAAAATCTGAAACAAAAGCGGAAAATGTCGGAACAACTCAGCGGGTCTGGCAGCATCTATGGAGAAAGAAATAGAGTTGACATTTCGAGTCCGTATAACTTCTTCAGAGCTCTGACGAAGAGGCAGACAGACTCAAAATTACTCTATTTTCTCTCTCCACAGATGCTGCCAGGCTTGCTGAGTTTTCCAGAATTCTCTGTTTTGTATCTTATTCTTGTGTTTTGTCAACATACGTGGTCACAAGTGTTCCAGTTGGTCACGATTATGGTAGAAAAATTGCAAAATGTAAAACATGGAAAACACAATTATTAATTAATGTTAATAGGCTACTTTGTGGTCTGTAAAATTGATGTAAAGTAAAGGATTGCCTGATCTCTGAACCAAGTAGGCTATAAATTGAGCTGTAATGACAACCATATTAGAATTGAGCATCACTTCCCTCAAGTTTACATTTTTCTGTGTACTCAAAGACAGTTATTTTGCTTTTGCAACTTTTTGCACTGATAATATCTTTGTCTTGTTTGAATAAAAGTGGAACTTAATTTATTGAGTGTTGATTAGAAATAAGTTTCTCTGTTTTCTATGCTGAGCAGAATTGTTGAACGAGGTTTAGTGGGTACACAAGGCGGCACAGTGGTTATAACTGTTGGCACAGTGGTTAGAACTGTTGCCTCAGCGCCAGGGACCCGGCTTGGGTCACTGTCTGTGTGGAGCTTGCACATTCTCCCTGTGTCTGTGTGGGTTTCCTCCCACAGTCCAAAGATATGCGGGTTAGGTGGATTGGCCATGCTAAATTTCCCCTTAGTGTCAGGCGGACTAGCTAGGGTAAATGCATGGGGTTATGGGGATAGGATTTGGGTGGGATTGTGGTCGTGCAGACTCGTTGGGCCAAATGGCCTTCTTCAGCACTGTAGGATTCTATGATTCTACGTCAATTATTTTGAGTTTGCTTGTTGAACAGAAATCGAACTTCAAGGAAACAGTAAACAATGGCAGTCACCTCACAAATCCTTGTCTCCTGAAATCTGGCCATTACAAGCATCAGTACAGCTGCTTTTAAAATAAACAAAACGAGTATTAGTGCTGCCACCTCCCTATGGCGTAACTGGCGACAGCATCAAGTTAAACAGACTGCATTTAATATGCCTGACTATTGGAAAGACCTAATTTAAGAAAACCTTTTTTTGTTATTGAATCTTCTCGGCAGCTAGCCTCAACAAATCTAAAATGTTTTCTTTAGAGTTGTTACCAGGAGCCACGGTAGTAGCACAGCATTTGGCTCAATATAAAAGTGGCATATCTGAATTTGAATGGCGTGAACAAACAAAACAAATTCTGTTACTAGTCTTGTTGAAATCTTTTCCGAGTTGAGGTTTCCATGAACTTCAGCATTGTACGGGTAGCTGACTTCATGTCTGTTAGTTCATTTCTCATAACAATGCAATTGTGTTATGATTATATTGCTGTAGAACCAATTAAAGCCAACTGTCTAAGGTAGTTTGGTGAAAATGGTCACAGCATAATATCTGAACTTTTGTTGCACTTTTCCCTCAAATCACTGAACAAAATATAGGGGAGAAAATATGTCTGTGGTTAGAAATGACTTCAGCCAGGCAAAGGATTTTGGGTTGGGTTTAGTTACTTAATTATTTGAATGCAAGTTCAATATCATTACCCAATCCTGACTGTCATTGATCAAGTGCACAGTCACAGAAATACTATTTTGTATGAAAAATATTTTGGGCCTATGTGATCAGTTGAAGTAACTTTCGCCAGTTTAGATGTCCTTCAACTAAGTATTGGGAAAATTGAAGCCATTATCTTTGATGCTTGTCTCACATTCTGCTCCCTAGTCACCAACTCAATCCTTCTCCTTAGCATTTACCTGAGGCTGAAACAGTTGTTCACAACTTGGGTATTATATTCGGCCATGATACAAACATCTGACCACTGATAAACACCATTATTGAAACAACAGACTATTTCCAACTCTCTAATATCACCTGACTCATCCCTGTCTTCGCTCTTCTGCTGAAACACTCATCCATACTTTTGATATGATGAGTTGATTATTCCAAGGCACTTCTCGTTGACCTCCAATGTATTATCCTACATAAAGGGCGGCACGGTAGCACAGTGGTTAGCACTGCTGCTTCACAGCTCCAGGGTCCCGGGTTCGATTCCCGGCTCGGGTCACTGTCTGTGTAGAGTTTGCACATTCTCCTCGTGTCTGCGTGGGTTTCCTCCGGGTGCTCCGGTTTCCTCCCACAGTCCAAAGATGTGCGGGTTAGGTTGATTGGCCAGGTTAAAAATTGCCTCTTAGATTCCTGGGATGCGTAGGTTAGAGGGATTAGCGGGTAAATATGTGGGGGTAGAGCCTGGGTGGGATTGTGGTCGGTGCAGACTCGATGGGCCGAATGGCCTTCTTCTGCACTGTAGGGTTTCTATGATTTCTATGATTTCTAAGTTGAGCTCCTCCAAACCTACTCCTCTGTCCTAACTTGCGCTAACTCCTGTTTGACCATTACCCTTGTGCTTGCTGGCCCACACTGGCTTGTGGTTAAGCTGAGACTGTTATGAATCAGGGAAGTTGAAAAGCAAGTTCCATGCCTAGCCAAAAGGCAAATCTAGAGTTTGCTTGGAAGGGAGCTGGTGAGGGTGGATGTGAATCACATAAAAACCCTTTTATTTATTACCTTTATAATAAAATATTGCAAGGTGTTTTACAGGATTTTTCCATCAAAATATGGCACTGAATCATACAAGGAAACATTAGGATTAAAAATTCACACCCCTGTTTTCAGTTTCCTCCATGATCTTGCACTTCCACAGCTTTGTGATCTCATGCGTGGTGTTATGGGGAGAGGGCAGGGGGAGAGGGTCTGGGTAAGATAAGCTCTCAGGGAGTCGGTGCAGACTCGATGTGCCAAATGGCCGCCTCCTGCACTGTAGGGATTCTGATATTATCCAACCTCATAAGCCTCTGAGGTATCTATGCTCCTCTAATGCTGACCTCTTGAGTATCCCTAATTTGAATCGTTCCGCCATTCGTGATCATGCCTTCAGCTGCTTAGGCCATAAGCTCTGGAATCCTCTACCTCAACCTCTGTCTGTCTACCTCTCTTTCTTTTAATATGCTTCTCAAAATCTGTATCTTTAGCCAGTCTTTGGTCATTTGCCCTCATGTTTCCTTGTATTGCTCAACATCATATTTTGTTTTATAATCCTATAAACACTTGCGATATTTTCTGAAACTAAGGGCACCATATAAAAGTTGTTTTGTGCGATTCATACTCAGCTTTACTAGCTCTTTTTCAGGCAAACTCTGAATTTGCCTGTTGGCTAGGCATGGGACTTGCTTGCCACCTTCCCCTAATTCGCAGCAGCCTCAACTTTGATGCACTTTCCCTATCTTGGTTAAGGCCTCTTGATGTTCCAGATGCAGCACTAGCTGCAGGGCCTTCTGTTTTCTCACTGAGGGAGGACACATTTCCTGTCTAGGAATGGCTCTGTGATATTTTGCTACCTCCCAAGCGGAAAGCCAACAAGGAAATTCAGAATGACAGGACAATCCCTGTGTTTTTCACCAGTTTCAAAGTGGAGACTTTTGGAACTGTCCAGTTTGACTGAATGCGGTGTACATTGTCTGCGTTTAGTCTGAGTGAAAATGTTGCAAGAAGTAGTGAAAGTGAGAAAAAATGTTAATCTTTAGCAATGGGAAATGTATTCTACACAAATTGTTTATTTGTTTTGGAGTTCTGTGCTATGTTTTCATATTCTTGAAATATGATTATGAAAAAAACTTCCACTTTATGATGCTACCAATGCAGTTTTGGGGAGTAATTATTTATCGTTAAAGTTTTGTTGTCAACTGACTGATTACTTTGTAGATGTGGAATTGTGGTTTGATTTGCAATTTATTGATTTAATAGATGTTCAATAATCAGTATTATTTGCCAAGAACAAATTGCACCGCCTATGCTGAGTAAGCACACGATGTGTTTGTTGGAAAGTGCTGACTACCTTCCTATATAGTAACACGCGATCAACTGAATCCCTAATTTCTAACCCAAACAAATTGCTGGAAAGTAATTGACCCATATATAAGACTCTAAGTCACTGCTGATTGTCAGAATGGGAAGTTTGATTTTAATGCATTCTGTCTGTTCTGTCCTCTTCCCACCACTGGAGTGGAAACTAGAATGAGGTAAATGGCACTGGAGAGTTGAGAATTGACAGCAACTGGATTAGTGCACTACCCAAACTAACCTATGGTACCATCCCCACAAAAACCTGTATAAAACAATCCCACATCTTTCAAATCCCAATTAGTGATGTAATTGCTTAGTTTTGAACTGCAATTATTTCCAGATGTACTATGTAGGAAATAAATATGAAGAGCATCCCAATCGAAACATTCATATTCTTTCTTTGAGGCCAACATGGAAAATTGCATTTGTGCTAATGGGAAAAATGAGTGCAGCATGTTAAAACTTGGGTGAGATGACTATCTAAGACATATTTCTGTTATGCATTGAGAAGCAAGAAATGTATTAGTTTTGCGTTCACACTTGAAGTGGAACATAGAAATATTTATATGATGAACAGAAAGAAGCTGACAAGTAGGTAAAGGATAAGAGAAATAAGGGAACATTATAGATGTGGAGGTATGAGAATGCATTTTTGGAAGAAAACAAGAAGTATGCACTCGAAAGCAGCTGAAGGTTGAGGAGGAACAGAAATCTAGTGGTTCAAATACAAAGCTCCTCGAACGAGAGAGCAGGAAGCTAAATTTGTGGAGAGGGCGAAAATATGTTAAACTTTACAAGATTAAAGAAATAATCATTGAGGCTTAGCCAAAGTTTTGCATAGAGATATGTGCAATGTTTTGGGCGTTTGCATCATAAAGGGAATATTCAAGTTTTGGAGAGCATGCAGTGGGGGTGGAATTATAGACTTAATTTTTGTGCAGGCAATGACTGCACCACTGTCTGAAAAGCTGGGACTGCGCCCACCTCCACGACCTGGGAATGGACAACGAGCTTTTACAGTTGTCAGACTGCCTAAGCCCATGGGTTTCACCCCCATGTGGAAGGATGTCCAGCCTCTAGGACAGTCAGATAACTGGTAGCTCTTAGTTGCTGCAGCGCCACTGCTGGGACTTCGGGCAGTTCTCCCCCATCCTCGTCTGGGAAGCTTTGAAGAAGGCGGATGGCAAAGTAAGTGAGACGACCTTGTTGGGATCAGTCAGGCGAGCCGTGGTAATGAGACAACTTGAGATGCTAAGACTATTTCCAATCACAGAGTAGATTTAATAGAGGTTTTGCTATTCTGAACTGTTTTGTAAGGGTTAATAGGGAAAGATCTTTCTCTGATTGGAGAGCTAATACTGAGGAAACTATCTATTAAAGTGCACACTGTGGGAGAGGTAGAGTTGCTCTACCATTACATATTTTGGAAGAGACCATTGCATAACTTCTATGGGTAAAATTAAAGCAGAGGAGAATATGCAGTGCTTTGGAAAGTGATCAGTACATTGGCCAGAATTCTACAGTATTAAAATGTGATTTTGTGTTCATTGTTGTTATTTCTCTGAAATTGTCTGCAAAATGCAGAAATCCAGAGGTTGCTATCAGTGATTCTCTGCTTCTCCGTAGAATGTGCTGTTGAAGTTCGCATAGACTGCAATTAATTAGAAATCACTGACTTGACGGGAACTTTGCTTTTACGCTATAAGTGACCCTCTGAAAACCATTGAAAAAGTTGCACCTTGTTGAATGTGGTGTAGTAGGTTTTTTTAATGGTGTACTAAGTTCAGAATTTCTTTTGAACAACCTCTCCGGTTCAGAAAAATTAATATTTTATTTGTGGGATGTTAAATTTATCCATGATGATACAATCCCACACTTATTTTTAAGTTTATTTGATCAGTTTTAATTTTAATCTCATGTTTGTGTCCCAATCTTTATTTTCTCTCTGTAAAATATTAAAGAGTGAAGGATTATTTTACTGGTTTTCTGCCTGTGAATTCTTTACTGGGCTTGTGTGCTTAGCCTGCACAATGACAATACTGTTGCAGAATGTGTGGAGATCCCCTTGACTTGGTTCCAGATTAAAATTGTTTTGGGAAAGGTGAAATCCACTCGACAAGACCTGGATTCTTTGGGGGCAGCTTTCAAGGTCAGTGGCAAGCACCATCACTTCACTGCTGACCTCAAATTTCAGATCAGTGGAATTAAAAAAAAAATTGTTTCAGCAAAGAACTTGTGCAAATGCTGTAGTTGTAAACTCTTGGGGTTCTATTTTGCTCTGGTAAGTATTTCAATATATCTTAATTTTAAAATCGCTTTTCAAGTCATCTGGTAATGAACGTTCTATCACTGCTGAGTCTCTTTCCAAGTCTCTTGTGATAATTTTATCCCATTTATTGTGTAATGTGTCGCGTGTATTCCCAAAGTGTAATGTTTTACAATGGTTAACATAGAATTTTATTTGTCTAGCCAATTGGGCAATTGATCTTTATACCTGTACAAGCTTTTAACTGCCTGCTCTGTCTCTTGGTTTCGACATCAAGGGCTATATAAAAATAAGGGTTAGCGTTTGCACCTTAGTTCCCAGTGGATCTGATTCCACAGTAAAAACTGTCCATAATCCAGTGTTATATTTAATATAGATTGGAAATTATAGTAAGTACTGACCCCTGCAGAAACCCACTCAACACATTCCAATCTTAAAGTTCTCTCGAGTACTCTGCTCCCTATTGGTGGATAAAGTCTTGTGAAATGACTTTATTTTATCAGAAGTCTTTGATACAGAACTTGACAAAACTTTTCTGATTGTTCATGTAGATCATGTCACTACCTATTTTGTAGCATCGGCAAAATCGTCAAGGACATTTGCCGGATAGGATCTTCTACTGAAATAACTAACTAGATGTAAATAAAAGCATCTATTCTGCTACAGCTTCTGAGGACTCCTATTGCCGTAGTGTGATATTTTTCATTACCAATGTTTTTATGGCTTTTGTTTTTGCTGACATTGCAAATGTGTTTCAGTTGGATGTGAAGTTATAGGCTGTTTGTGTAGTGAACCCTGTGAGAGGACAAATTAGGCTTTTTTAAAAACCTGTTCGGATTGAACAAAATGTTGACCATGTGATTTGTTAGCAAGTATTCAATTCTATACTCTATGGATTTATGTTACCGCTTGGTAATGTAAAAGCAGTGTGAGTGTATTTTCTTTTTCATTCTTGGACCATAAGCGTTGCTGATTTTATTGTTCAACCCTAATTTCCCTTTAAGTGGTGATGGTGAGCTGATGCCTTAAACCGTTAGAGTCCATGATTTGCCAGGATTTTGCCCCAGGAACAGTGAAGGAATGGTGATATACTTCCAAGTCAGAGTGGTGTGTGGCTTGGAGAGGAACTTGGTGATGTTCACATGCTTCTGCTGCCCTTGTTATTCTAGGTGGTAGAGACTATGGATTTGGAAGATGCTGTAGAAGGAGGCTTAGTGAGTTGCTACAGTGCATCTTTAGATGGTGCACACTGCTGCCACAGTGCATCAGTGGTGGAGGGAGTAATTTTTTAAGGTGGTGGATGGGGTGCTGATCAAGCCCGCTGCTTTGTCTTGAATGGTGTCAAGCTACTTGAATGTTGTTGGAGCTGCATTCATCCAGGCAAGTGGAGAGTATTTTATCACACTCCTGACTTGTAGATTGTAGATGGTAGACAGGCTTTGGGGAGTCAGGGAGATGAATTACTTCCAAAGAATTCCCAACCTCTGACCTCTTGCAGTCGCAGGATTTCTATGGCTGGCCCGTTAAGTGGATTTCCAGATGAAAATTCTATTCTGTTTGTAACTCAGATTTATCGACCATGTGTACCATTTTTGATTCCTGCATACAGTCCTACCCAGTTTGTCACAAATCTGACTTGTTGCAGTGTATGAGGAAGGGGTTTTGAAGTTTGGGTTTGGATCCAACCAGATTGATGGCATAAAAGTCTACCCTCCTTTTCTCTCTGGTACTTGTATGTTAACATAAACAGTGAGGTGTGGAGAACTTGGATTTAACTGTAATCCCAGTAGTTCTATTTCTAAAGTACAATGTAACTGACAATTTGGCAAAATATTGATATAAGGAGTACTGCTTTAGAAAATGTAGAAAATGTTTGCATTGGTATGCAGTCGGACATTTCTGCATACCAAATAAATGAGAGGGGAAGTTATTTTGGTCGCTTGTTTGCGACATAAGTTAATTAATTAAAGAAACTCAAAATAAAAGAAACTAATAAAGTGAAAGGAACACCGGGCATACCTGAAAATAAGATGTTAACCTGTTGAAGCTGCGATATTGCTACAAGTATACTAAACAGCAGGAACATGCACCTTATAGACAGAGCAAAGTGACCACAAAACCTACAGATCAGATCAAAGCTCTGCAGTCTTGCCACATCCAGTCATGAATAATAGCAGTTGTATAATGGGAGGAGGTGGCTCCATGACTATCCCCAAGCGCAAAGATAGTGGAGCACAGCACTTGAGTGCAAATGACAATGTTGAAGTGTTTACAACAATCTTCAACCAAATATACAGAGTGGATGATCCTTCTTGGCTGTCCCCTGAGATCTCCATCACGTACTGGTCTTCAGCCAATTCAATTAATTTTGCATGTTATTAGAAAATTGCACTGGATACAACAAAGGTCTTGACAATATCCTGGCTGTCATGCAGAAGATTTGGGCTCCAGAATTAGTCACACCTCTATCAAGCTGTTCCAGTGCAGTTACAACACTGGCATCTGCCCAAGTATGTCCTGTTCACATAAAGCAGGGCAAATCCAACTGAGCCAATTACCCTCATCAGCATAGTAATGGAAAGAGTCGTCAATGGTGCCATAAAGCAGCGCTTACTCACCAATAACCATCATATTGATGCTCAGTGGGGTTTGGCAGGACTGTGTTCAGCTCCAGACCTCATTAAAGTCTCGGCCCAGATGCGGACGAAAGAGCTGAACTCCTGAGGTGTAAGGCAGCTCTTGACACCAAGACAGCATTCGACTGTGTGTGATACCTCGCAAACCTAACTAAAGTGAACTCAGTGGGGTTTGGGGAAAAAGTCTTTAGTGGGAATCAGACCTTTTCAGACATTTTCATACAGATCTGCTACTGTATAATGCCACCCAATCATTAGGGAGTGAAGTTACATGCTTACAGACATGGGGGTGGTAATTGGAGATTTATTATCTCAGCTGCTAAGCATTTTTTTGTTCATTTACAGAATGTGGGCATTACTGGCTAGGGCAACATTTATTGCCAATTCCTAATTGCCCTTGAGAAGGATGGGGAAGCTTCCTTCCTGAGCACTGCAGTTCCTGTGGGGTAGGTACACCCAAGGTGCTGTTGGGGCGGAAGAGCCGGCATTGCTACAGGAGTTCCTCAGGGCAATATTCTAGCCTAGGCTAGTCCCAGGCTAGCCACACAGATCCCTGTCGACTATGGCAAGGTCTGCAAGACATAACAGGCTACAAGATGAAGACATGTAAAATCGTTGGCACCAACGCACCCCTCCCTGATGAGCTCAATGCACCCTATGCCCGTTTTGAGCAAGAGGTCAGCAAGAGCACGCCCTCCACCCTGGAAGCCTCAGGTGAATCTATATCTGAAGTCACCATTGTAGATGTCAGAGCAGCCTTCTCGAAGGTCAATCCATGGAAAGCGACTGGCCTGGGTGGGGTACCCAGACAAGCACTCAGATCCTGCGCGAATCAGCTGTCTGGGGCATTTGCAGACATCTTCAACTTCTCTTTACAACAATCTGAGGTCCCTATCTGCTTCAAGAAGACAACCATCATCCTGGTACCAAAGAAAAGCATAGCAACATGCCTTAATGACTATCGTCCAGTGGCTCTGACATCCATCATTATGAAGTGTTTCCAAAGGTTAGCCATGGCGTGAATCAGTTCTGGCTTCCTAGACTGCCTGGATCCACCACAGTTTCCCTACCGCCACAACAGGTCCACAGCAGACACCATCTCCCTGGCTCTGCACTCAACTCTGGAACACCTAGCTAACAAAGACACCTATATCAGACTCTTATTTATCGACTTACAGCTCAACCTTGCATACCATTATTCCTGTGGCCTGGGGCTCGGCTCCTCCCTCTGCGACTGGATCCTACAGACCGCAATCAATAAATAGGGAACAACACCACCTCCATGATCACACTCAACACCAGTGCTCCACAAGGTTGTGTCCTCAGCCCCTTACTATACTCCTTATACATTTATGACCGTGTGGTCAAATTCCCCTCCAATTCAATTTTCAAGTTTGCCGATGACACCACCGTAGTGGGTCGGATCTCAAACAATGATGAGACGAAGTGCAGGAAAGAGATAGGGAATCTGGTGAACTGGAGCGACAACCATAATCTCTCCCTCAATGTCAACAAAACGTAGGAGATAGACATCTACTTCAGGAAGCGCAGTGGAGGATATGCCCCTGTCTCCATCAACGGGGATGAAGTAGAAATGGCCAAGAGCCTCAAGTTTTTAGATGTCCAGATCACCAACAGCCTGTCCTGGACCCCCCCATGCTGGCACTATAGTTAAGAAAGCCCACCAAAATCCCTACTTAGAAGACGAAGGAAATTTGGCATGTCAGCTATGATTCTCTCCAACGTTTACAGTTGCAACCAGAAATAATGCTTTCTATATTGCATCAAAGCTTGGTATGGCTCCTGCTCTGTCCGAGACCGCAAAAAACTACAAAGAGTCGTGAATGAAACCCAGTCCATCACTCAGACCAGCCTCCCATCCATTTACTCCGTCTACATTTCCTGCTGCCTCGGAAAAGCAGCCAGCATAATTAAGAATCCCACGCAACCCAGACATGTTCTCTTCCACCTCCTTCCGTCGTGAAAAAGGTACAAAAGTTTGAGGATACGTACCAACCAACTCCAGACAGCTGCTTCCCTGCTGCCATCAGACTTTTGAATGGACCTACCTCGCATTAAGTTGATCTTTTTCTACACCCTAGCTGTTACACTACATTCTGCACTCTCTCCTTTCCTTCTCTATGAACGGTATACTTTGTCTGTATAGCGTGCAAGAAACAATACTTTTCACTGCATACTAATACACGTGACAAATCAAATCCAATCAAATATAGTTGCTTTGTTAATTTGCTTTCAGATTCCAAATAGCTTAAGTGCCAATAAGTAACTGTCTTTGACTCTTTGGTGTAAATATACCTGACAAAAACTTTCAACTTGCTGTATACAGCATCGGTATGTGGTTAGAAATTCTTGTGAAATGACATCCCTTTCCAGCTTAATAATTAAATATATTGCATTACAAAGTTAAGTTAATCAGTTCAGCTGTAGGGGAGCAATTCATCTTGGCTACCTTGGGGTGTGGAGGGAAAAAAGTTGCTCTGACCAAGGGTCATCCGGACTCAACTTGGCTCTATTCTCTCTCCACAGATGCTCTCAGGCCTGCTGAGATTTTCCAACATTTTCAGTTTTTGTTTCAGATTCCAACATCCGCAGTATTTTGCTTTTATGAAAAAAGTTGATCCCCATTTTTTTTCTAAGTGCTATTTAGTATTCAGCAACACGCTGGAAATGTAAGTATAGGATTGAGTTTGATGTGTCCTGATCTGGTTAACTAACTAGCCGCCAACACCCAACTGTCTAGACCTGCACATGAAGGTGAGATTCTGGAGCATCGTGATATGGAGGCATACCCTACCAGGAGTTCCTTCTTTAAAAAAATGAAGAATGGAAGGAAGACATGAAAGTTGTTGCAGCTGTACTGTATATCCTGATAAGGTATGCTCAGACTGCTGCTGCTGAGTCATGACTGATCATCTGCCAGCTTGAGGGAATTGAATTTAAAGGATCAAGATAGTTGTGAAGGCTGTCACTTGACTGTGAAATACCAGGCCAGTGGAATCATCATTTTCAAAATAATTTGAACACATTGAAGTGGTTGTTTACAATGAAGAAATTCAGTTTGATTTGTGTGTGGAAATATACGGACACTTGATAAGAAGCATTAAGCAGAGTTTTTATATTGTTTCCATCTCTACTTGTGATACTCAGTACTGAAGAACAATGAGGCATTGCTGGGGGGATTGTTACAGGAATTGTGTGACACTTGCAGGAAATACATACGATATGTCACACTTAATGTTTTACTAATCAATCTAGTATTGCACGCAGAGTAAAGTTCATTTATTTAATAAAGTATGGCTGAATAATGGAATCCAGATGAAGATGGGTGGCCAGAATAATCTGCTCACTGGGAAAACAGCACAAAGTGAGGGAAATGAAAAGGGAGACAAAAGGGAAGAAAACTGTGGTATAGGTGGAGTGTGTGCAAACAATGGCATAGGTGGGGTGGGTGCAAAGCTGACTTGCTGCTCTTGATGGGAGGAAATGGTGGCCTAAATGCTATTCAGTGGGAGTTCTTGTGGAAGGGGAATGGTGCCTGCATGTATGTTTGGAGAGGCTGTTAGCTGAGAGCTGGCCAGGATGAATAACGGTGAGTGGGGAAATCCTGCTTAAGAATGAAAATGCTCCTTGCTGATTGGGGATTATCCTGAATTTCTACTCGGGAAAGGTGGAAATCATACTTCAATGAGGGAGAGAAACCATCTCAGTTCTTGGGTGGAACAGGGGTAGTGGGGGTGTGGGATTGAGTGGAAATACCTCTAGTACTGTTCAGAGGGGCAAGTGTGATCCCCATGGTGGTGTTGGAATGCTATTCTGTTTTTAGGGAACTATACTACACCAGTAGAGTGGATACCTGGTGTTGTTTCACAGGGTGATGAAGTAGGTGGTGAGCTCGGGAAGATGAATCCATCTTGATCTGAAGAAGTAGTTGGAAGCTATTGCTAACATTCTACTTCAGGAAGTAAATGTGGCTTATTGACTGGATGAGTAAGGAACGCTGAGTTTTTACACTTTTATTGCATTATGGTACAGAAATCACAATGAAGACTAGCAGGAGAATTCTGCATGAATTTATTTCCCAATTTGGATTATGATACAACAATTTTAGAACATAGAACAGTACAGCACAGAACAGGCCCTTCGGCCCACGATGTTGTGCCGAGCTTTATCTGAAACCAAGATCAAGCTATCCCACTCCCTATCATCCTGGTGTGCTCCATGTGCCTATCCAATAACCGCTTAAATGTTTCTAAAGTGTCTGACTCCACTATCACTGCAGGCAGTCCATTCCACACCCCAACCACTCTCTGCGTAAAGAACCTACCTCTGATATCCGTCCTGTATCTCCCACCACGAACCCTATAGTTATGCCCCCTTGTAATAGCTCCATCCACCCGAGGAAATAGTCTTTGAACGTTCACTCTATCTATCCCCTTCATCATTTTATACACCTCTATTAAGTCTCCCCTCAGCCTCCTCCGCTCCAGAGAGAACAGCCCTAGCTCCCTCAACCTTTCCTCATATGACCTACCCTCCAACCCAGGCAGCATCCTGGTAAATCTCCTCTGCACTCTTTCCAGCGCTTCCACATCCTTCTTATAGTGAGGTGACCAGAACTGCACACAATATTCCAAATGTGGTCTCACCAAGGTCCTGTACAGTTGCAGCATAACCCCACGGCTCTTAAACTCCAACCCCCTGTTAATAAAAGCTAACACACTATAGGCCTTCTTCACAGCTCTATCCACTTGACTGGCAACCTTTAGAGATCTGTGGATATGGACCCCAAGATCTCTCTGTTCCTCCACAGTCTTCAGAACCCTACCTTTGACCCTGTAATCCACATTTAAATTTGTCCTACCAAAATGAATCACCTCACATTTATCAGGGTTAAACTTCATTTGCCATTTTTCAGCCCAGCTTTGCATCCTATCTATGTCTCTTTGCAGCCTACAACAGCCCTCCACCTCATCCACTACTCCACCAATCTTGGTGTCATCAGCAAATTTACTGATCCACCCTTCAGCCCCCTCCTCTAAGTCATTAATAAAAATCACAAAGAGCAGAGGACCAAGCACTGATCCCTGCGGCACACCGCTAGCAACCTGCCTCCAATCCGAAAATTTTCCATCGACCACCACCCTCTGTCTTCGGTCAGACAGCCAGTTACCTATCCAATCGGCCAACTTTCCCTCTATCCCACACCTCCTCACTTTCATCATAAGCCGACCAGGGGGACCTTATCAAACGCCTTACTAAAATCCATGTATATGACATCAACTGCCCTACCTTCATCAACACACTTAGTTACCTCCTCAAAAAATTCTATCAAATTTGTGAGGCACGACTTGCCCTTCACAAATCCGTGCTGACTATCTCGGATTAATCCGCATCTTTCTAAATGGTCGTAAATCCCATCCCTAAGGACCCTTTCCATCAATTTACCAACCACCGAAGTAAGACTAACCGGTCTATAATTACCAGGGTCATTTCTATTCCCTTTCTTAAATTTTGTTTGGATGCTTAAATGAATGTGATGTGCAGTTATTTTTATGGAGCTTGCGGGTACTATCTCTCGAATGCTCAAGCCTTAGGTACATCAGAATGGATTCAGCTTCTGGGGGCGGGGGAGTGACAACAATTCTTCAGGATTGGTTTTCAGAGCTGTCTTTGGAAAAGGAGCATATGGGAGGGGCTTTGGGATATAGGGATTTGATGCAATAAGAGAGATTGATTTTCACACAGACCTATTACTGTATAATGCCACCCAATGGATATGTAGTGAAGCTACATGCTTACACTCTTGCAGATTCTGCTCAAGTTATATTTCGCCCTTTATTGAGTTTGGCACTCCTGTTATGTGACCTATATTTAGTATTTATAATAAAGTTCTAACTGGTGTCTTAGTTATGGAAAATGGCAAAGATAGACCAGGAAAAAACATGTTCTCAATTTGGAAAGTCAATTCTACTAAGCTATGAATTAAACTTGGACTGGAAGCAACTACTTTGAAGGTCAAGCAGTGTTAAGTCAGGAGACAGTGAATGTTCACGAAGAAAGGGGATGGGACTCCCAAACATCAAGCCCCTTGGATTTCAAGGAGATTACAATATAGGATTAGGCAGAAAATGCAAGCTTATGTCAGATACCGAGAGCTCCATAACAACGTTCCCTCTAACTTCTGTTTGCTCTGAGTGATTTGCTTGTTGTACTGCATCCCTTTTAAGATTCCTGTGTGACTGCGCATGAAGACATTGTAAAGGGAATATTGCTTTTTATGCAGCCTATTTGTTCCCTGTGTGGCTCATTCCTGATTGCTGTGCAGCCTGGGAGGAATATTGTTCAAGTCTGCAGGAAGTCTGGAGGAGTGTAGAAAATGCAGGGGTGAAATTTAAAAGTAAATTAGGAAAACAGAAAGCATGAAAAACAATTGGTAAGGAAAATCCAAAGACATTTTTAGAGCAAGACAATAAATAACCAAGGAAAACATAGGATCTATTTGAAATCAAAAAGGTAAAACCTGTGTGGGCCTGGTTCTTGATGATTATTTTGCATCTATCTTTACCCCCCCCCCCTCTTTTTTGTAATGTAGACATTATATTTGAGGAGAAGATAGGATATAGTGAGAGAAGACATATCAAGTGTTTTAGATTCTTTGGAAGTAAATAAATTGCCAGGCCTAGATGAAGTTTTCCCAGGCTGATGAGAGGAGTAAGAGAGGAAATAACAAAGGCTCTGGACCATCATTTCCCAATCCTGTCTGGCTACAGACATGATCACGGTGAACTGACAATGTTGTACTGTTGTTTAAAAAGGAAGGGATGGAGACCAAGTAATTTCAGCTTAATCTAACTTGTGGGCAAATTATTGGAAGAAATTCTGGGTGCTGTGTCAATTGTCATTTAGAATGATTGATCAAGGACAATCAGAATGGATTTATTTAGAGAAGTAAAGCAAAGAAAATGCTGAAAATACTCTGCAGGTCAGACAGCATCTGTGGAGAGAGAAACAAGAGTCAAAGAGCTTATATCTGATTGTTGAAGAAATGTTACATCTGACCAACTTGATTGAATTTTTTTGAGGATTTAACAACGTGGGTTGTTGAGCGTAATAATGCCTTTGTAGTTTACATGGAGTTTAGCAAGGCTTTCATAAGTCCATATTATGGATTGCACAGAAAAGGGAAAGTTCTTGGATCCAAGAGAACAACAAAAGCAACCTGCGTTCAAAGTACTATATAAATACAACAAAATAGTACTTCACAAATGTTATAAAACTAAATATGATACTGAGTAACCTAATGAGATATTCAGGCAGATGATCAAAAGCTTCATCAAAGAGGGAGGTTTTAAGGAGGGATTTCAAGGAAGAAAGAGATTAGATGTTTAAGGAAGGATTTCCCGAGCTTAGGATCTAAGTGATTAAAAGTACGGCCACCAATGTTGTAACAATTAGAATCGGGAATGTTCAAGAGGCCAAAATTAGAGAAGCACGAAGATCTGAGGGCTGGAGGAGATTATAGAGATTAGGGACCAGGCATTGGTAAGATTTGAAAAACAGGATGAGAATTTTAAGATCCAGGCATTGTTTAACCAAGTACCAATGTAGGCCAGCAAGATGGTGGGTAAATGGGATTTTGGTGCAAGTTGGAACACAACAGAGTTTACAGAGGATAGATTGTGAGAGGGTGGTCAGGTATGTATGAGAACAATGAAATCTGAAGATAATGGCATGGATGAGGGCTTCTGTAACAGAAGAGCCGTGGCATGAATGAGACGGGCAATGCTACACCGGTGAAAATAGTCAGAAAGTGATGGGTGGTTGAAAGCTCATATATGACACCAAGGTTGTGAACAGTCTGGTTCAGCCTTAGACAATTGCCAAGGGAGAGATGGTGTTGGGTGGCTAGGGAGTGGAGTTTGCTACGGGGGCCAAAAGCAGTTGTTTTAGTCTTCCTGATATTTAATTGGAGAAAATTTATCTTCATCCGATAATGGATGTCGGGCAGGCAGTCTGACAATTCGGAGACAATGGAGTGGTTTAGCAGGTTAATGAGGTAAAGCTGGATGTCATCATTGCGTTTATGGAAATTGACATGCTTTCAGATGACACCGAGGTGGAGCTTTAGTTGAGAAATGGGGATGACAGATCTTTGGGCAATGCTAGAGGTGACGGTGCTGGAGTGGGAAAGAAGCTGTTGATGGTGATTCTCTGGCTACAGTTAGGTAGACGTGAGTGTGTCTCACCTAGCTGAGTGAGATGGGGCTTTGGAGGAGAACGGTTCGATCAGTCATCTCTACAGCTGCGAGTATGCTTTTGCTTTTGTCACAGTCACACAGGATACCAATTTTGACTTTGGTAGACAAGATGGGACAGTAGTTTGCAAAGATGGTGGGATTAAGCTTTTTTTTTACTAACAGTGTTGATGCAGACTTTAAGGTGAGGGGGACACAACCTGAGGAGGGAGAAATATTAACAAAATCAGCTAATTTGGAGGCAAAGTTAGGTGGTCAGCAGTTTAGTGAGAATAGGGTTGAGGGAGCAAGAGGTAGGTCTCACGGACAGGATGAGCTCAAATCGCATGAGGGGATATAGGAAAGCAACTAGAGAAGGAAGATAGTTCAGGTCTCAGGCAGGGTGGAACTTTCGAGGAAGTTTGGCCATTTGGGCTCGTTGAAGGGAGACGCACAACAGAGGCCAAATAGATCTAACTGGTATGGCTAAACCAGTTGTCCGCCATATTTCAAGTCTGTATTCCTTGGACTTGAATATGGATAGAGTTAACTAATCTTTGGATATGGATTGAATTAATTAATCTTTAGATCATCATGTTAATTTTATTGAATTATTTGCATCAATTTATAAAGTTTTGAGAGACATATGAATATAAAACAAATCTTCTAAGCTATGTATGAAATGTTGTTGAGTGTCCCAAAAGCTAGTAACTATTGGATGAGAATTTTTAGGTGACATCTCAAACATTAGGTACAGTGAATGGCTATGGTTACAGCCAATTTGTAATATAGAACTGAGGATTGTTATAACGTGTGGTGATTAGCTCACAAAATCAGAGTTAGATTGCAGCATGTTAATTGCATTCTTGCCAAGCTTAAGCGTTGTTAGATGGGGTCCATTGTCTTCAGTGTCAGCTATAGTCAAATGAGTGAATGGCACTGGTATTGTGCTGTATATGACTTGTGCACCAATTCACCTGTACCTTCAGATAATTCCATTATCTGGAATTTCCTCACTAAATTCCACTGCTTCTTCACCTCGCTCTTCTCCACTTAGATTCTCCTTAAAACCCACGTCTTGAACCAGAATTGCCCCATCTAATACGTTCTCCTTTGACTCGGTTTTTTTGTAAAGGGACTTTGGATATTTTTTTAATTGATTGAAGTTACTATATTAAGTTGTTGATTTCCATTTTACTTCATTCATTCACAGTTGTCAATTTCCAAGTTCAAAATTTCCTGCCTATTTGCAATGTAGCACACTTTTTTTCAACAAAACTTTCTGCATCTGTTAGAATTGGTGTGATGTTATAAAGTGTATGGTTAAAAAACCATTGTTAAGCTTCATGTGTTAGTTGTTAATTTCTTAATTCCTGCAGAATATTACTATGTTCAGAGGAAAATATTTAAATGAATGATTCTGCCACAAGTTTGAGAGCTAAAAATGCAATGCAAAATAGATTGCAATTACAGTACTGTAAAAATGGTGCCATAATTGTTATGGGTAATCGAGCATATTTGTCATTTGCTTCATTACAATAGACATATTACTGTGCAGCTGAATAACCTTTTTTCTTAAAAAGAGGTTGTGATCCACCAAACTGGGGAACATTTGGCCATTCAATATTGTAATTACTTTCATTTATCAACGAGGGAAAGAACTATCTTTAAAGGGGTAGCTACGTTATCCACAGAAACAGAACTTCTGCCTTCCTTTGTTGCCAAAGGATTTGCTTGTGACTAAAATGTTGGTAAAGTGTAAGGATCATACAGCTTTAACATTACTGATGAGTACACCTGACGAGTCGGTTTTCACATCCAAACAAACATGCTTGTTACATTGATTGCCAAAAGTGTTTAGCCCCTGACACCTGATGAGCTAGGAAAGAAAAACTCTGAAACATCATTAGAGTCATTACTGGGAAATTTTCACAGCTATCCAAAAATGCTTATAAAAATTGCTTGTCAAATGGATTGATATAAAGACTGTAACAGTGATTAATTTAAATGTTTTATTAATTTATGTATTTAACAGGGACATCTATCATTGCAAAAGATCTGCATGGAGATTTTATTCTGTTAAATGTTTTATTCCTTTAAGTGTGTTAGTCTGCACTACCAAACATCTTAAGACTTGAAATTTTCTGCATTTTTCTAATTGTATTTTTTAATTTCATGAAATTATTTTTAGCATCATAGTGGCAAAGTGTATTGCTGCCTCACCGTGCCAGAGACCTAGGCTGAATTCCAGCATTAGGTGACTGTGTGGAGTTTCCATGTTCTCCCCGTGTCTGCGTGGGTTTCCTCCGATTTCCGCCCACAGTCCAAAGATGCGTAGGTTAGGTGGATTAGCCATAGTAAATGCGTGGGGGTATGGGGATAGGGCAGTGGGATGGGCCTGGGTAAGATGCTCTATCGGAGAGTCAGTACAGACTCGATAGGTCGAATGGCCTCCTTCTGCAATGTAGTAATTCTATGGTTCTAGTTATAGAAGATACTTCTGTGAAAGGGCAATTGTCATGGAACAGCTCTGCAATGCAGTGTTACAGCACGCCAAAGTATCAATGTATAGTGTCTCCAATTTTATTCCTCCTACATTCTCTTCATAGATGCTTAACCAGCTGTATTTTTCCAGCATGTTGTATTTTATTTTTTGCTCCTTGTTTTTTACCATCGCAGTGTAAGGAGGCATTGAGAAAAAGTCAAACATCCCACAAGGAGAAAATCTGAGGGAAAGTTATCCCCAGACTTTGCTTACAATCCAATTGCCATGAGAGCAGTGTTAGTTGAAGCCAGGTAGCAAACATTTTTCTTGCATTTTGGGCAGCAGGTGGTCTTGGTAGATGAGGAAATTGGAATAAATAGAGTGCAGCGTATCCAGAGAAAGAAAAATCAGTGTTTGAAATGTTACTCAGCATGATCAGAATAAGGCTTTAGTTTGCACAAGTGTCCAATTTAACAAGTTTCAGTTGCACTTTGATTCCCATTATGTGTATCTTTACAAAATATTTGTAAAAAGGATTATATAATTTGAAATTTTTTGACCTGCTTTAACTGATTACTGTAAAAAGGTGCTGCATATTAAGATAGCCTGCTGAGCTTGGATAATCTAGAGTCAAAGTATCCTAGTAAGAAAAATAAAACCCATATCTAGATTTTTCTGATCCTTTAAGACATAACGTGATTTTCACTTAATTGACCCAGTTACTCTTAACAGTTGAAAAAATTTACATAGTTACATCTTTGTAAAAGTTTAAGTTGTATGTTCTATAAACTCCATGATAGTGTTAAAAATTGTCAGTTCTTCTCTGTTCGTTAAAATTGTTTTTTTAATGCCTGTTTTTAAGTTGCAATGAATCTTCCTGGCAAACAGCCGTTCAAGAGTGGTGTCTGTAAATACCCATATACGGTACTCTCTTTAGTACATAAGTGTTTCCATTAATTATAGGTGAGTTTCTAATATGTTTACTATATACTTCAGCCCTAGAAACAAAATACGAATACTCATTATTTTTTGTGGAATACTTAAAAATTAAATATAACTTGATATAAGGAATAAATTCATCACTCTACTTTAACTGGCAGTATCAACCAAGCAGTTTTTGTTTGAATTTCTGATAAAAGGCTTCAGATTCGCTTCTGTTGCACTCAAGTAAAGGATTGAAATTCTTCCTGTTGATAAAATTGATGCAAAAAAAAAGTCAGCATGAGTCTAAAGTAATTAGCAAGAGGAATTTCATCCCCATTCTCCTTTAGCTGTTGGAATTTTTGTTCTTCAGTTAAAACTTTGATTAACTGAACCTACTTGTTATTAACATTGTCATTGATTTGATCTCTCCCTCTTGCATTGCGCACTTACCTGAATAATTATGTTAACCCATCACATTTCTATACTTTTTAGTTTATAACAACATCCAGTTCAGAACGGTGTCATTTTAGACCTTCATGCCTATGCTGATAATTTATTGGATTAGCCCCTTTTACCCCCCCCCCCCCCCCAAACCTTGTAAATGTTTTCTTTTCACCTATAAACTTAAGTACATCTTGCTTCATCCTGCTGCTTGAATTGCTATGGGTAAGCAGTCCAAATCTTTCTTTCTTTAAAACATTGGACTAAAGTTAAAGGCAATTACAGCTTTTTTGATTTTGCTTAAGCAAATCTTTTGGATCATGCTTGTTACATCCTACCTCTTGCAACTTCCAATAAAGATTTCAACTGTGAGATGTTTTCCACAATTTCTCCTGTGAAATACTCGTATGTTTAGCTGCTGAGTGCTTTGTCAGCTAGAGCTTCAGAAATGCCAGACTTTCATAAAATTATGCAGTAAATTTCATGACTTGCTTTGAAATGCAACAGCATTTTTGGCTCCGCTATGAAATACAGTGTAATAGATGTCTGCTGTGGTAAGCCAGTTCCTAACTAAAACTTTGGGGCATCGGGCCACTTTGAATACTTACTGTTGATTGAAATAATCAACTGCTGGAGTTTTTTGCTTTTTCAAATTTTGATTTAAAATGTGGGGCAAAAGAAAACCAAATATCATGACTATACATACCTCATTTGTCTACAACTTGACATATGGAGGACATGTTGACAAAACCAACCTGTTACACATTGCATATTTGAATAAGTACTCCCTGAAATAAATTAAGATTTTGCTAAATTTGAAAAGTGGCATGCTTCAGTGGGGAATGGGACAAAACTTTTTTTGCACAGGTAACTTTTTTGTTGTACCTCTAAATTCAGTTGCCAGTTCAAAGTGACCTATTTACCTGGGACGGAACAAGGGGGGGAAAAAGTGTTGCTCAGCATAAATGTTGGCTTGTTTCAATTGGCTTTTTGATTTAGCGCAAGATCCCACTGTGAGCTGGCAATTCTCTGGTATGTTGGATTTTGTTAATCATTACATTCTGACTGGTGAAATATCTTATACAGTTGTAACGTGCTAACTTGTACCAAAATTTATAAACATATTTAAAATCAAAAATTAGAATTTTCAGTGTAGTAGAAATGTTGCAGCATAGTTTCAGCTAATATTAGTTAGAATGGTTAACATTAATTCGTTCAATTTACAAAAATGGCTCAAGTAAGTTTTTAATAGCTGAAAATGAGTTTTTGTTTCCTTGAGCATTTCCGTTGTGTTGCTACACTATTACCACTAAAAGAATATTGAACCTGATATTAAAGGCAGTGTAGCCTATTATGGTTCAAATGCAACTTCTGGACTGGAATTGTAACTTTGAGTTGGATCTGTTCAAATTGAATGTCTCAGATAATTGTCAATCACTTGTAATGTAAACAGTTCCCCAACCAACTCAATCATTTTATAAAACATGGATTTCTAAAGTACATGTAATAGTAGTGGACAGCTCTTCCAGCTCGTGACCCCAAGCAGTTTGTTTGTGAGCACTTCCACTTTGCCTTGTTTGAGGATTTCTTTAAAGTTTATTTCTTAGTGTCACAAGTGGGCTTGCATTAACACTGCAGTGAAGTTACTATGAAAATCTCCTAGTCGCAGCACTCAAGCGCCTGTTCGGGTACACTGAGGGAGAATTTAGCATGGTCAATGCACCTAACCAGCACTTCTTTTGGACTGTGGGAGGACACCAGGCACCCAGAGGAAACCCTCGCAGACATGGGAAGAACGTGCAAACTCCACACACACACACACACACACACACACACACACACACACACACACACACACACACACACACACACACACACACACACACTGACCCAAGCTGGGAATCAAACCCGGGTGCCTGGCCCTGTGAGGCAGCAGCACTAACCATTGTGCCATCGTGCTGCCCAGTAGTGCGGTTAAAATGCTTTGTGATAAGCGCAGGTGATCACTTCCTCATACCAATGGAAAAGGGGTTTATTTGTGAATGGGTGACTGGTTTTAATTTAAAGCACCTTGGGGTGTTTTATTATGTCGATAGTGTTACATAAATACAAGTTATTGTTATAGTAGATCATTTTCTAAACCAAAATTTCATTCCAAAAGCATGCTTTTGTTTTGTAACACATACTCAAGATAATCAATTTGGCTGTAACGTGTAAGACTGCACATTCTGATAATTGGATGGGTATATAATCTCTCTCCTTTATTGTAGATGGTCTTTCATGCACAACTCAATGCAATGCCAATTCATAATTTTATTGATCAGAGTGCACAAAGTTTACAGACATTGTTATTGATTTAAAAGAAGAACATAAGAACTAGGAGCAGGAGTAGGCCATCTGGCTCCTCGAGCCTGCTCTGCCATTCAATAAGATCATGGCTGATCTTTTTGTGGACTCAGCTCCACTTACCCGCCCACTCACCATAACCCTTAATTCCTTTACTGTTCAAAAATTTATCCCTGCCTTAAAATCAGTCAATGAGGTAGCCCCAACTGCTTCACTGGGCAGGGAATTCCACAGATTCACAACCCTTTGTGTGAAGAAGTTGCTCCTCAGCTCAGTCCTAAATCTGCTCCCCCTTATTTTGAGGCCATGCCCCCTAGTTCTAGTTTCACCCACCAGTGGAAACAACTTCCCTGCTTCTATCTTATCTATTCCCTTCATAATCTTATGTTTCTATAAGATCTCCCCTCATTCTCCTGAATTCCAATGAGTCTAGTCCCAGTCTTCTCAGTCTCTCCTCTCAACCCTCTCAACTCTGGAATCAACCTCGTGAATCTTCTCTGCACCCTCCTCCAGTGCCAGTATATCCTTTCGCAAGTAAGGAGACCAAAACTGTACACAGTTCTCCAGGTGTGGCCTCATCAGCACCTTATACAGCTGCAACATAACCTCGCTGTTTTTAAACTCCATCCCTCTAGCAATGAAGGACAAAATCCATTTGCCGCCTTAATTACCTGCTGTACCTGCAAACCAACTCCTTGTGATTCTTGCACAAGGACACCCAGATCCCTCTGCACAGCAGCAAGCTGCAATTTTTTACTATTTAAATAGTCCATTTTGCTGTTATTCCTACCAAAATGGATGACCTCACATTTACCAACATTGTACTCCATCTGCCAGACCCTCGCCCATTCACTTAGACTATCTATATCCCTTTGCAGACTTTCAGCGTCCTCTGCACACTTTGTGCTGCCACTCATCTTAGTGTCAGCTGTGAATTTTGACACTACACTTGGTCCCCAACTCCAAATCATCTATGTAAATCGTAAACAATTGCGGTCCCAACACTGATCCCTGAGGCACACCACTAGTCACGGCCAACCAGAAAAACACCCATTTCCCCCCACTCTTTGCTTTCTGTTAGTTAACCAATCCTCTATCCATGCTAATACATTACCTGTAACACCGTGCACCTTTATCTTATGCAGCAGCCTTTGGTGCGGCACCTTGTCAAATGCCTTCTGGAAATCCAGATACGCCACATCCACAGATTCCCCATTGTCCACTGAGCACGTAATATTCTCAAAGAATTCCACCAAATTAGTCAAACATGACCTGCCCTTCATGAACCCATGCTGCGTCTTACCAATGGGACAATTTATATGCAGATGTCTTGCTATTTCTTCCTTGATAGATTCAAGCATTTTCCCTACTACAGAAGTTAAGCTAACTGGCCTATAGTTACCTGCCTTTTGTCTACCTCCTTTTTAAAACAGTGACATCACATTTGCTGTTTTCCTATCTCTGGGAACCACCCCAGAGTCCAGCGAATTTTGCTAATTATCACTAGTGCATTTGCTATTTCCCCCGCCATCTCTTTTAGTACCGTGGGGTGCATTCCATCAGGACCAGGAGACTTGTCTACCTTTAGCCCCATTAACTTGCCCAACACTACCTCTTTCGTGATAGTGATAGTTTTTAGGTCCTCACCTGCCATAGCCTTCCTGTCATCAATTTTTGTCATGTTATTTGTGTCTTCCACTGTGAAGACCGACACAAAATACCTGTTCAATGCCTCAGCCATTTTCTCATTTCCATCCTCTCGTCCTCTAAAGGGGCAATGTTTACTTCAGCCACTCTTTTTCATTTTATATATTTGTAGAAACTTTTGCTATCTGTTATGTTCTGAGCTAATTTACTCTCATTACCCATCTTACTTTTCTTTATAGTTTTTTTTGTGGCTTTCTGTTGACCTTTAAAGATTTCCCAGTCCTCTAGTTTCCCACTAATCTTTGCCACTTTGTATGCATTTTCTTTCAATTTGATACCCTCCTTTATTTCCATAGATATCCATGGCTGATTATCTCTTTTTCGACAGTCCTTCCTTATCACTGGTATGTAAGTTTGCTGGGCACTGTGAAAGATCGCTTTGAAAGTCCTCCGCTGTTCCTCAATTGTCCCACCATAAAGTTTTTGCTCCCAGTCTACCTTCGCCAATGCCTCCCTCAGCCCTTTGTAGTCTCCTTCATTTAAGCACAAGACACTGGTATTGGATTTTACCTTCTCGCGCTCCATCTGTATTTTAAATTCAACCATTCTGTGATCGCTTCTTCCGAGAGGATCCCTAACTGTAAGATCATGAATTATTCCTGTCTCATTACACAGGAAGAAGTTACCCAGTCCAACGCCGGCATCTCCACATCATCATTACACAGGACCAGATATAGAATAGCTTGCTCCCTCGTAGGTTTCATTACATACTGTTCAAGGAAGCTATTGCAGATACAAATAAATAGGAAAGTTATGGAAACATCACAACAGTTCACTCAACCTTAAAAGTTGTAATTCAGTCAAGTGGAGCTTTTGTGATTACAAGACTTAAGTAACTATAGTGAATTTGTATTATATTCAACTATTGAAATAAGTCTTGTATTAATACATTTTAACGTGATTAACTTTTTAATTATCTATATCTTAATTTGAGTTATGGGTCCATGCTTGCCCTTCTATCATCAAGTTTGTTAATATTGCGTTCATGGTGCAATGTAGAAGAGGAAAAAAGGATTTTCTAAAGTCTGAAGAAATGTTTCATTACTGTTGTTTCAAAATTTTGTCTTGTACTACTTCAGCTGTAAGTATTTGTAGATGACCAACTTCCACCACAATGCCAAAATCGTTTGAACTAATAGCTAGGATTTGTGCCTGATCATTTTGGGATAGTTCTCCCTCCCTTGTTTTCATTCAGTTCTTTGGTCTAACAGCATGAAAGGGTGAAGTTGCCATCGGTTTCAGTAAAGCATAACAATGGGTGTTGTCTGATTACAAGATGAACCACAACAAAAATGCTTCTACTTAATTTCGTGCACTTTTTATTTGAAAAGAACAACTGGAGCGTACTATGCTCAAGTCTCCGTATTGTCGATGGACTTCAAAAAAATTATCATGCAAAATGATCTCATACCTTTGCTAATACTGATCTGACTCGATTGATGGAATGTGTTTGATTGCTGCCTAGGTCTATTCATCCTGCATCTTATTTTCTTTCACACCACCTTCATTCCTGTCAGATTGAATTGGCCGTAGATTGGTATTTCTCCATAGTGGCAAGTTGTGAACTAACCTCAGTGCTCTGGCAATTCACATTACTGCAATTTGCAAGCTGCTGGTGTATACTTTATCCTTCAGTTAATCTGTTATTTTACTCTTGTGCTCCTAGCTGTAACATTCAAGTTTTGATGGCTCTATGTAATATTGAGCCATACAGATGTTGAATCATAGAAATCATAGAAACCCTACAGTGCAGAAGGAGGCCATTCGGCCCATCGAGTCTGCACCGACCACAATCCCACCCAGGCCCTACCCCCACATATTTACCGCTAATCCCTCTAACCTACACATCCCAGGACTCTAAGGGGCAATTTTTAACCTGGCCAATCAACCTAACCCGCACATCTTTGGACTGTGGGAGGAAACCGGAGCACCCGGAGGAAACCCACGCAGACACGAGGAGAATGTGCAAACTCCACACAGACAGTGACCCGAGCCGGGAATCGAACCCAGGACCCTGGAGCTGTGAAGCAGCAGTGCTAACCACTGTGCTACCATGCCGCCCATATGTGCTAAGTTTGGCTGTCGGTAACTGATTCTAGCCAGGATGGCAGCGTGAATGCTGCAATTGCTCTCCATTGCTCAGTCAGGCAGGGAGCATTCCTACTTCCAACGTAATATGTCAGGCGCTACTTAGGATTTCAGTTGTTCTTGTCCCAAATCATTTGCCATAGATGTTAAACATGAAAGGTAAATATGTTGCAATCTGCACCAGAGCAAGTAAAGTTGGAGACATTTTACCTGCATTTTAGTTAGGAGATGGAGTGAAATCTATATTCTACCAAGCTTGTGCAACTTGAAGTCCATTGCAGATTTATTGTGCTATGAATTTGGTTGTTAAAATCAGGGCAAAATGTTGTATTTCTTTCCTAAATTCCAGATCCCCAGGGATCTGTTCTGGGACCCTTGCTGTTTGTCATTTTCATAAATGACCTGGATGAGGAAGTGGAGGGATGGGTTGGTAAGTTTGCCGACGACACGAAGGTTGGTGGGGTTGTGGATAGTCTGGAGGGATGTCAGAAGTTACAGAGGGACATAGATAGGATGCAAGACTGGGCAGAGAAGTGGCAGATGGACTTCAACCCAGATAAATGCGTAGTGGTCCATTTTGGCAGGTCAAATGGGATGAAGGAGTACAATATTAAGGGAAAGACTCTTAGTCCTGTGGAGGATCAGAAGGACCTTGGGGTCCGAGTCCATAGGACTCTAAAATCGGCCCCACAGGTGGAGGAGGTGGTTAAGATGGCGTATGGTGTGCTGGCCTTTATCAATCGAGGGATTGAGTTTAGGAGTCCGGGGATAATGATGCAGCTATATAAGACCCTCATCAGACCCCACTTGGAGTACTGTGCTCAGTTCTGGTCGCCTCATTACAGGAAGGATGTCGAAAAGATTGAAAGGGTGCAGAGGAGATTTACAAGGATGTTGCCTGGATTGAGTGGCATGCCTTATGAGGGTAGGCTGAGGGAGCTCGGTCTTTTCTCCTTGGAGAGACGTAGGATGAGAGGAGACCTAATAGAGGTATATAAGATGTTGAGAGGCATAGATCAGGTGGACTCTCCGAGGCTTTTTCCCAGGTTGGAAATGGCTGCTACGAGAGGACACAGGTTTAAGGTGCTGGGGTGTAGGTACAGGGGAAATGTTAGGGGAAAGTCTTTCTCACAGAGGGCGGTGGGCGAGTGGAATCGGCTGCCGTCAGTGGTGGTGGAGGCGAACTCTTTTAAGAGACTCCTGGATGAGTACATGGGACTTAATAGGATGGAGGGTTATAGGTAGGCCTAAAAGGTAGGGATATGTTCGGCACAACTTGTGGGGCCGAAGGGCCTGTTTTGTGCTGTAGTTTTCTATGTTTCTATATCTTGAATAGCATGATTTACATTATTTACCACATTGTGTTTGCTATATTTAAGTAATGAAAGAAATCGATATAACAACATTATCTATCTCAATTTTGAATGCCAACTTTATTGAAGTTTATTCCATTGAGTAGTAAGTTATCCAAATTATGCAGCGAAGTCCATGTGTGTTGCTTGGCTGTGAAACATCTTATGGGTTAGAAAACTAAATCATCAAATAAACTTGATTGAAATCTGCTATGTGCTTCCATCTGATATTTTAAAGCACTAACAGGATTGTTTTTCTCTTTGCTGGTCACCTTGACTTGTCCTTCGTGTCCACTTAATACGAGTTGAATACGTCAGCTGTTTGTGTGTATGGTTTGAATTATTTAACACTTGTCCCCACTACATTGATAAGACACAGTTTGTATTCGGGTGCTAAATATGAACTTCCAATGTTTTGATTATTTAAAAATAATTATATACACTTAAGGGCAGATATTATTCGGTTAATGCCATAAAATAACTAGAGAATTGATTCAATAAATTCTGCATGTGATGATGTAATCCCCTAGCATTCATCTGCCCTTGTACAAGTTATTTGCTTTTGAGGCCTCCTTAATAAAAATGCACATAGTAAAGTCAGACTTTTCAAAAGGTTTGTTGAATAACACATCTAATACAATATTAAAGATGTAATGCTACATTAGCCAAAAAACTGGATTAGTTAAATATGATTTCTCTTTCACAAAATCATGTTGACTTGGATAAATCCAAGGCAATCTGTCAAAGTGACCTGCTACAACCTCCACCTTCTAACATTTTTCCTGTGACAGATATTAAGCTGAACTGGCCCGTAGTTTCCTGCTTGCTGTCCCCCTTTCTTTTTGAATAAAGGAACTACATTCACTGTTTTCCCAAATCTAATAGAATCATCAGCCAACCTCGGGAATTTTGCAAAATTAAAACCAATGCATCAGCTATCTCATTAATTTCCTGTCTTCCATGCAATGTAAATTTGAAATTATCCAAAATTCGGCTACCCACACCCTAACTCGGGCCAAATTCTGTGACCCATCAACTTTGTGTTCATTGACTTACATTAGCTTAAGGTCCAGCATTGCTTTGGTTTTTAAAATTTGCATCCTTGTTTTCACATCCCTCTATGGCCTTGCACCTCTCTAGCTCTGTAAATGCTTCCAGTTTCCCAACCCGTGAGTGTCGCCAAGATCATTGCACTCCCCTAATTCTGGTCTCTTGTTTTTCATCTCTCCACCATTCAAATGTTGCCACTTTCATCCTCGGGAATTGAACATTTAAATATTTTTTTCTCTATCAACTGGCTGACTTAACATATTCAAAATGCAATTTAAGGGTTGGAATGCAATGCTTTCTAAAATATTGATCTTGATTTATAACTAACTTATCGCAAAGGAGGACTTTCAGGTTTCAGATCAATGTGAGAAGAATTATTCTGGTCATAGAGGTTTACAGCATGGAAACAGGCCCTTCGGCCCAACTTGTCCATGCCGCCCTTTTTTTAAAACCCCTAAACTAATCCCAATTGCCTGCCTTTGGCCCATATCCCTCTATACCCATCATACCCATGTAACTATCTAAATGCTTTTTAAAAGATAAAATTGTACCCGCCTCTACTACTACCTCTGGCAGCTTGTTCCAGACACTCACCACCCTCTGTGTGAAAAAATTGCCCCTCTGGACACTTTTGTATCTCTCCCCTCTCACCTTAAACCTATGCCCTCTAGTTTTAGACTCCCCTACCTTTGGGAAAAGATATTGACTATCCACCTTGTCTATGCCCCTCATTATTTTATAGACCTCTATCAGGTCACCCCTCAGCCTCCTACGCTCCAGAGAAAAAAGTCCCAGTCTATCCAGTGTCTCCTTATAACTCAACCCATCAAGTCCCGGTAGCATCCTAGTAAATCTTTTTTGCACTCTTTCTAGTTTAATAATATCCTTTCTATAATAGGGTGACCAGAATTGCACACAGTATTCCAAGTGTGGCCTTACCAATGTCTTATACAACTTCAACAAGACATCCCAACTCCTGTATTCAATGTTCTGACCAATGAAACCAAGCATGCCGAATGCCTTCTTCACCACTCTGTCCACTTTCAAGGAGCTATGAACATGTACCCCTAGATCCCCTTGTTCTGTAACTCTCCCCAGCGCCCTATCATTAACTGAGTAAGTCCTGCCCTGGTTCAATCTACCAAAATGCATCACCTCGCATTTGTCTAAATTAAACTCCATCTACCATTCATCAGTCCACTGGCCCAATTGATCAAGATCCCGCTGCAATTGGAGATAACCTTCCTCACTGTCCACCATGCCACCCATCTTGGTGTCATCTGCAAACTTACTAACCATGTCCCCTATATTCTCATCCAAATCATTAATATAAATGACAAATAACAGTGGGCCCAGCACTGATCCCTGAGGCACACCGCTGGTCACAGGCCTCTAGTTTGAAAAACAACTCTCTACAACCACCCTCTGGCTGCTGTCAAGAAGCCAATTTTGTATCCATTTAGATACCTCACCCTGGATCCTGTGCGATTTAACTTTATGCAACAACCTACCATGCGGTACCTTGTCAAAGGCCTTGCTAAAGTCCATGTAGACAACATTGTGTAGAAGCATTGGTCATTGTGTAGAAGCATTGTGAATGCATTCAAAAAAAAAAGTGTTAATGTTATAACTCCCTTACCTTTTCTTCTGACCCCAGTTTATTTTAGCCTAATTTTCTGTATATCAGTGTGGAAATAAAATGTGCACGTTTTATTTCAGCATTATAAACTTGAAATTACATTTTTACTGACCAGAATGCTGAAAATAGTGTTCTTGTTTAAAACAGCTGAAGGATAGGTATAGTTTGTATATAGAGGCTTATTTTCCTGAATTGACTTAGACCTTGTTAATGCATTGTTTGGAACCTCCTTTGTGACATAATTCTGTATATTAAGCAGTAAAACTGAAAAGGAACCTTTAATAATCAGGGGAAATTGATCCATGTTATTTACATTACGAAGAGTTGTATGTTCATTAAAACACTTTTTTATATTTTCATTATAATTGGTGAGATGTTCAAAGAACAATACAGCACAGGAACAGGCCCTTCGCCGCTCCCTGGTCCAAGCTAGACCATTCTTTTGTATCCCTCCATTCCCACTCCGTTCATGTGGCTATCTAGATAAGTCTTAAACGTTCCCAGTGTGTCCGCCTCCACCACCTTGCCCGGCAGCGCATTCCAGGCCCCCACCACCCTCTGTGTAAAATACGTCCTTCTGATATCTGTGTTAACCCCCCCCCCCCCACCTTGAACCTATGACCCCTCGTGAACGTAACCACCGACCTGGGAAAAAGCTTCTCACCGTTCACCCTATCTATGCCTTCCATAATTTTATCCACCTCTATTAGGTCACCCCTCATCCTCCGTCTTTCCAGTGAGAACAACCCCAGTTTACCCAACCTCTCCTCATAACTAAGCCCCTCCATACCAGGCAATATCCTGGTAAACCTCCTCTGCACTCTCTCTAAAGCCTTCAAGTAGGCATATTTACTAAGTATTTGGAAAGAGTTTGCGTGCAAGTACAGTTCCACCCAGTCAGTCAGTCGATGGAATATCTAACAGATGCATGCAATTTTCTAGTTAAAGTTCTGCTGGAATTTTTTTACGATCCTGTTGTAAAATCTTTGTTGAACTATAATTGAATTGGGTAACTAACTAATTCTGGTGTGCAATGTACATACCAAAATTAAATATCGGGCAACTTTTGTACAATTTAGTGTCCTATAATTTACAAATTATTTTTGTTCGTTATGTCATTTCGATCATTCTTCAGATTGAAGTAGATGTTTGTGTATATTGCTATCCGAAAGTTAAATATGGAGCTGCCATCAAATATCTGGATAACATGTGCTGAAGTAGAAGGCCCATTATGCCATTTGAACATATGAGGCGATAAGAGAATTTCAAAATGTGTGTCTCCATATAATTGAAAGACCAAGTAGATAACTTGTGGCTGACATTTCAATTGATTCATGTGCATTAGTATCGATGAACATCAAGCCCATTTTTCCTGTAATCGGTGCCCAGGGAAATGCTTCTTTACTGGGTGCTAAACAGAAGAGAAAGGTTTGGAAACCCATAATGCCAGGTCTCCATTGTGTTGGTGCCTTGGAGCTTATCCCCTTGGGGGCAATGGACATCCTGTGTTTTTTTATAGGCAGTAGTACAGGGCTGTAATCCAAATGAGATGAGAAGATTCATTCCTGTCGAATGATCATATGGAACAGTGCCAGATGAATAAAGCTTTTGGGTCTCAAATGTGCCTCTCTCCAATCGTTGTGATGGAGAGGGGCAGATTGTGCCCTGCAGTTGAGTCCCATTTTTTTGGGACATCAAGTCCGGGATCTTCTGTTTTTTGACCGTATACAGAAGTCATTGACCATGGTAGCTCCAGGATTGCCACAGTGGACATCTTTCCTTATTCACTTCCAGGAATTAGGTCTTGCCAGAATTACTAATTCCCAGTATTTAACTGGACCGTTCAAATGATCCAATTCATCAAATTTCTGCACATTGAGGTCTGATGGTTTGCTGAGTCAGTCCTTGTATTCCATTGGCACCCATGATATATGCTGTATTTGTCTTAAAGATTTAAATCACTCTTTTTAATTAATGGCCAAATATAAGTCAATTAAATAATTTAATTCCCAGATCATGTGTGAGTTAAAAGGCTGTATACCTTGTAGTTTAGAATGAATTGGTAATTGAGGCGAGTTTGACCAGACTGCAGTAATCATACTATATATGAAATGTTTGTTAGTGTAGTAACAAAGATACCTTTTGTATTGTAATCTTGCATTGTTAATCAGGATTTAATACGACGTAGGATTAGTTTACTGAGTGTATTTTTCTCTTTATAGGATCGCACTCGTCTTTATGATTCTCTGAACATGCATTCACTTGAAAACTCACTTATTGACATAATGAGAGCTGAACACGATCCACTGAAAGGTTAGTATTACTCATACAAGTCATGAAATAGATATGACATTTTTACGAGATATTCATTTACGCTTGTAACAAATGCTTTAAGTTTTTTAGCAATCGTACATTAATTTAAATCTGATATTAGGAAGACTAAAACTAAAAAAGATGCACATGTACGAAACTGCTGAAAGGCAACCTCAGACAGTCAGAAGCAGCATAAGCATGACTTAATGACCTAGAAGAAAAATACGACAGGACAAATAAAGTTTTAAAAGAATGTACATGAATTAATGAATGTGGAAAAGGTTTTTATTCTTGCAAGGGGTGCAAGACCAAACTGAGATCATGGGGTGAGCAAGGAGATGAAAAATAACCTAGTTACGAGTAGAATTGTATGAAATCTTGCAGCATGGAATGAGACCATTCAGCCCAATAAGTTGAAGCTAGTGTTTATGTTCCACATGAGCCTCCTCCCATCCCTCCTTCCCTTAATTATCCCACTCTCTTCCTCATGTACTTATCCAGCATACCCTCAAAATGGCTCATGGTCATGGCTCAGAAAATCAGGAAATAGAATCGGCATGGGTGGAGATTAGGAATAACAGGGTTAGATAATGCTGGTGGGAGTAGGTTATAGACTCCCAAAAGCGGTTATATTGTTAGACAAGACATTAACCAATAAATAACTTGAGCTTGCAGCAAAGGTAATGCAATAATTGTGGGTACTTTAAGCTTATTGATTGGACTGTTCAGACTAGCAAAGCTTCTTCTGTAAGATGAATTTGTAGAATGCCTTTGTGACAGTTTCCTGAACAGCACATGTGGAACTAACTAGAGATGAAGCTTTTTTAGATCTAATATTGTGCAGTAAGGCAGAGTTAATTAGTAAACCTATTGCAAAAGATGGCTTGGAAAAAGCAATCAACATGTTCAACCAAGATGCATTCTGTTGTGAAATCTCAGTAAGATCCATCCATGACTTGTAAGGAAGTTAAGAATAATATAGATTAAAAGAGGAGGCTGATAACATTGCAAGGATAGTAGTAAGCCTGATGATTGGGACTGTTTCAGAATCTAACAAAGGACCACCAAAAAGTTGATACAAAGGGGAAAAATAGGAAATGAGAATTAACTGGTCAGGAATATAAAAACAGATTGCAAGAACTTTCACAGGTATATTAAATGAGAAGATTAGCTAAAGTAAGTGTTGATCCCTTGGAGGCAGAGACGGGAGAAATTATCAGTAGAAATGGCAGAGACATTGAACAAATAATTTGTGCCTGTATTCACAGTAGGAGACACATTACATACCAGAGATAGTATGTAACCAAGGGTCTAATATGAGTACGAAACTGGAGGTCATTAATATTGTCATGATGTGGAGATGCCAGCGTTGGACTGGGGTAAACACAGTAAGAGTTTTAACAACACCAGGTTAAAGTCCAACAGATTTATTTGGTAGCCTACCAAATACTTTCAAATAGGCTACCAAATAAACCGGTTGGACTTTAACCTGGTGTTGTTAAAACTCTTACTGTCATTAATATTAGCAGAGAAAAAGTATGGGAGAAATTTAAGAGACTGATACATCAAATCCCCAGGATCTGGATGGCCTTTGTCTTAGCATTTTAGAAGAGATAGCTGCAGCAATAATGGATGCATGGAAATGATTTACCAAAAGTGTAGCACCACTATTCAAGGAAGGAAGGAGGCAGAAACCAGGAAACTACAAGCCAGTTAGTCTGACGTAAGTCATCAGGAAAATGCTAAAATATTTAATGGCTAGAAAATCATAATACAATTGGATCAAGCCAACATGATTTCATGAAAGCGAAACTGTATTTCATAAATGTATTAATGATTGCTGACCATGTAATTAGTAGGGTAGATAAAGGGGGACCAGTTGATTTCCAAAAGGTATTCGATGAGGTGCCACAAAATGAGGGCTCATGGGTTTTGAGGGCAGTACATCAACATGGATAAAGAATTGGTTAATAGATAGGAAACAAGAGTAGGGATAAACGGGGCCTTTTCAAATTGGCAGGCTGTGACGAGCGGAGTGCCAAAAGAAGAATTAGTGCTGAGGCTTCTGTTTTTTACATTCTATATTACTTCGACAAAGAGAGGATAATGTATCTTAAGTTTGTTGTTGGTACAAAACTAGGTAAGTGTGTAAAGTGAGAAGAATAGGCTGCAAAGAGATACAGAGCAGTTAAGAGAATGGACAGCAAGATGGCAAATGGAGTATAAGTAGAGGTTAGTCACTTAGTAATGAGAATAGAAAAGCAGAATATTCTTAAAAAGCCTGAATTTGTAAAACGTTTTGGGGATGGGGGGCATGGTGTGCCTTTACAAGGAACACAGAAAATTAGCCTACAGATACCGCAAGCAATGAGGAAGGCAAATAGCATGTCTGCTTTTATTGCAAGAGGATTGGAGTATAAGAATAAAGAAGCATTGCTATAAATCTTCTATATAGGGCTGTAGTGAGGCCACATCTGGTGCACTGTGTGCAGTTTGGTTTCTATATTTAAGGATGAATATGTTTGCGTTAGAGGTAGTACTGCAAAGGTTTACTGGAATGTTTCCTGGGGTGAGAGAGTTTTGTTATGATGAGAGGCTGATTAAATTGGGCTTATACTTTCTGGTGTTTTGAAGAATGCAAAGTAATCTCATTAAAATGTAAGATTCTGAAGAATCTGGACAGGGTAGAGAAGCTGTGTCCCCTGGCTGAGGAAATCTAAAACATGGGGGAGCCGTCTCAGGATAAGGGGCCAATCAATTGGGACTGAGATAAGGAGGAATATCTTCTGTTGTGAATCTTTGGAATTCTTTACCCCAGAGAATTGTGAATGCCTCATCTTTTGAGTATATTTGATGGAGTGGATGCATAGAGAATTTTTTTTCTTGTGGAGAAGTGCATAACCGGAGGCTATCAATACAAGATATTCACCAGGGAATCCAATGGGCAATTCAGGAGGAACAACTTCAACCCACGAGTAATAAAATTGTGTAATTCACGGACACAAGGAGTGTTGAAACGAAAATTGTAGATGCAGTTAAGGAGAAATTAGGTAAGCATAGGGAGATGGTTACGAGACTAGATTTAAATAAGAAAAGATGGGAGGAGAGTTGATTGAAGCAAAAATACAGCATGGACTGGAGAACCCAGTGACCTGTTTCTGTGCTGTAGATTTCTGGCCTCAATAATAAAGGGATATGGGGAGTGGACAGGAAAGTGGAGCTAAAGTCAATGACCAGCCATGATTGTACTGAATGGCGGCGGGACAGGCTCAAGCAGCCATATAGTCTGCTGCTTCTATTTAATCTTCTGTTATATTCTTGTATGCATCCAGGCTATTTGCCTCAACCACTCCACATTGCAATGTGAATTGAGAATTGTACAAAAACCACTGAAGGCTAATTAAAATTAATGTCGGAAAAGGTATTGAAAAAGAATAACAGGTTGTTAATAGTTTAAACAATGTTTTGATCTCTCTTGGTGCTGTAATAAAACAGGTGGAATGCTGAAAATCAGAAAAGTTCCTAAAGGAATAAAGTAGGCTGGTAACATAATTAATATCTGCTATTTACTGATACCAAATAAATTCAACAGTCTTGTATACATCCATGTGAAAATGATGAGCATGAAAATACATGGTCTATGAAGCTTGTCCCAAATCATTAACTTACTGGTCAATAATGGGAATTTTTAAAGTATAGAATAGCTTAATGTAATAGGCAATGAAAGGGAGAAGCAAGAATTGGGCATCTATAAATCATAGAATCCCCACAGAGGCCCATTCGGCCCATTGACTCTGCACTGATCTCTGAGTTACCCAGGGGAAGTGCCGGTAAAATTAGCGTGCAGCCCATGAAGTCAATTTAAATGCATACAAATGCATTTAAAGGGCCGTCACGCCCCGTTTTGGGTGTGGTCCGTCCGCGGCCATTTTCAGGCCTTGTTAAAGGGGGAATCAGCATGGATCGCGCTACTTGCCTCATGCTCGACTTTACCAAGTTTTTGTGCCCGAAAACGGGCACAACTTGATGGTAAAATCGTGCCCTTTGTCTTCGAGGATTGTGCAGTGGTTACTCCTACCAATATTGTCATGGGCAGATGCATCTACGACAGGTAGGTTGGTGAGCATGAGGTCAGGTAGGTTTTCTGTTTTGTTGGTCCTCTTACCACTTTCCAAAGACTCAGTCTAGTAGCTATCATCTTTAGGGCTCAGTCAGTAGTGATGCTACTGAGCCACTCTTGGTGCTGGGCATTGAAGTCCTGTGTCCAGAATACTTTCTGTGTCATTACCACCTGTAAGTGGTGTTCAACATGGAGGACAGATTTGTAAGCTGAGGAGGGCAATCGGTGGTAATCTGTAGGTTTCCTTGCCCATACCTGACCTGATGCCATGAGACTTCGTGGGGTCCCGAGTCGATGATGGGGCTTTATAAATCACGTGAAACAAAAAACATTGTAACAAAGATGTATTTGTGGTGGTTTAAGGAGGCAAAACGTCATGCATCATACTTTGATTGAGTACTCCCGCTTTACATAAGAAAACGATTCTCGAGATATTTTTCTATAAATGTTTGAAGTCCATTTCAGCTGTGTTTAGAGACCCTCGGCTATGGTGCTGTCAATATGACGCTACTCAGATGGAATCAATTTCATAGGAAAAGTCCATTTATTTAGTAATTGCTACAGTGCAAACATGAGGATATATAATGGGCATCCATACTAAGGGATGTTCAGAACTATCTGGATCTTAGAAACCACAATATAGGCAAAGAAATTTGCATTTGCTGCCTGTAATGTGATTTTTCCTGCATTGGGTGTTTGCAGAACAGCCCTTGGACTTGTATGTCCTGTTTTCAAGAATGTCATTTCTGGATGTTCCTTGTGGATTTTCCAAGTAGAAGGCAGACCCTACCTAATGGTCGCACTATAATTGACATATATTGAAATAACCCAATGAGGGTATAATTTTTCTACTCAAATAAGGGTAGTTTCGAACAAAAATGCCCCTACATTCTTGCCCCCTTTAAAGTCCATGAAATTAACAGAAAACCAGCTAACTAGATTTTAAACTGTCAACCCAGCATAATTCTGTCTGGGTAGGCAGCAGAGTCCATTTGAATTCTGTTCTGAGCCTTTAGAGTCTTCCCACATCCACAAGCTTTTATTTTCCTCTTCCATTACTATAATGCACTTCCTAATTTTAAAATATAGTTCTCCACGGGCTGGCAACATTCCAATACTATGAATGACTGGCAATTCTTAACACAAACCTATAAGGCTTTTGTTTGATCATCTCCGTTGAAACGTAAACTTTCTAGGGTTCTAAGCTTTCTGGATAGTAATCAGGAAATCTGATTTTTCTTTCTCGCCACTCCCTAGTTTGGTGGCAAAAGGGCCAGTTATCTGTCCTCGTACTTCCCAGACTTCAATTAGCACAAAGTAAGAGCTAAATCTGGGATTCTTCTGGTCTGTATGGTCAAATACTATAATAGGACGGTTAATGTTGATCCTGTATGCAAGTGGAATAAATAAATTAATTCTAATAGTCTAAAACTTGCTGATGGTACAAAGCTTTGTGGACAGATATTATAATGTAAGGGTGATTAGCAGCAAACAACAGGGTCTGGAAAAGTTAGCATAGGCTATAGAATTTGCAGTTAAAGATTAATGTCAATAAATGTACATTAATGCAAGAAACATATGGAATTGGAGTCCATTTACATAAGTGGAAACAATTTGACTGTGATTATTGACTGTTCACTAAGAGCATCCAGCCAGCGTAACATTGCCAGTGAGGATAATCGAATGCTGGGATACATCTTAAGGGCTTCTGAGAGAACAATTAGGCTATTTTTAACTTTGGAGACTGGGATACATCTTGAGGGCTTTTGTGAGGTCAAGTGGGCTATTTTTAAACTTTGGAGGCTACAGTTGGAATATTATCTGTAGATTTGGCAAATCAAATGTGTTTGGTGAGAAGTCGGAGAAGGGGCTTTGGTTTTAAGCTCTGTGGGGCTTAAAGGTCGAAATTTGGCTTCATCAGACAATACTTTCAGTGCATGAAACCTAGGACTTTAATACACAGTTGCTTTAAAATGTTTTGCTCAGATTGGTCGGTTATTTGGTTCAGGAGATCATGATTCAATTTTAGCAGAGTAATAAATATGTGGGATAGAATCCCATCAACAACAGTTGGCCAAATGTTGACTAACTTTTATAAAAGGAATTGAGTGAATAACTGGCTAAAAATAGATTGGAGGGTTAAAAATTGGCCTATAGGATCAAACACTTCATGAAATCCCATATTTATTTTTGGTCACCATGGGAATAGGGCCTGTTTAAAAAATAAATAGAACAGAAAGGGTCAAAGTAAAAGGGTGAAATTTTATGATCCCCTGCCTGCAGGTTTGAAGACTGGTGGCACGTATTATGCACTTCATGGCCTGCGCACTGCCTACCTGCCCACCCTGACCTGTCTCCCATTTCAGGGAGTGGTGGTGGCATCAGGTGACCCATTGAGGCCCTTCCAATTAATGGCCACTTTTTAAAAATTAATTTTTATGAGACATGGGCATCGCTAGCTAGGCCAGGATTTATTGCCCATCTTAGCCATTCGTAGTTGCCTTTCAGAAGGTGGTGGTGAGATGCTTTCTTGAACTGCTGCAGTCACTGATGTGCAGGTACACCCGCAGAGCTATTAGGGAGAGAATTCCAGGATTTTGACCCAGCGATAGTGAAGGAATGGTGATATATTTCCAAGTCAGGATGGTGAGTGACTTAAAGGGGAACCTCCAGATGGTGATGTTCCCAAGTATCTGCTGAAGCCTTCTTGATGGTCGTGGTTTGGAAGGTGTTGCTTAAGGAACCATGGTGTGATCCTGCATTGCATCTTGCACATGGTACACACTGTTGCCACTGTTCATCAGTGGTTGTTTGTGGAAAGGATACCAATCAACCAGGCTGCCTTGTCCCGGATGGTGTCAAGTTTCTTTTGATGGAGCTGCATTCATCCAGGCAAGTAGAGAGAATTCCATTGTTCTCCTGACTATACCTTGTAGATGGTGGACAGGTTTTGGGAAGTCAGGAGATTGAGTTACTTGACACAGGATTCCTAGCCTTTATGCTACTCTGGTAGCCACGGTATTTATATGGCTAGTCCAGTTCTAGTTTCTGGTCAGTGGTAACCCCCCAGGATGTTTATAGTGGGGGATTCACTGATGGCAATGTCATGGGGTGACAGTTAGATTCTCTCTTGTTGGAAATGGTCATTACCTGGCACTTCTGTGATGTGAATATTACTTGCCACAAGTCAGCCTAAGCCTGGATGTTGTCCAGGTTTTGCTGCATTGAGACATTGACTGCTTCAGTATCAGAGGAGTCATGAATGGTACTGAACATTGTGCACTTAAGTACCTTATTTTGCCCATGTGCTATATTACCCATGATGGGAGAAGACATGCCAGTGGGTAGCTTGGCAACCTTTACTGTATGGGCTGGTGTCGACCAAGGTGGGTGAGTGAGGTGGTCATCCTTCCAGGCTTCCTTGTTCTAATCAGAGTCATGCCCTCTACAAGGTCATACTCCCTCTTTAACCCACCCCCACAACCTCTCAGAATCAGCCCCAACCCCCACCCCACTTCCTCTCACCCTACTGGAGCCTAAGAGCCAGACGCTGCTGGACTTACAAGACTCGGCATCCACAAATTCCTCTTCTTTGGGAAGTGCCTGTAGTCCCAGCAGAGGCTATTACTGAATCCTGGCATTACTGGGACTACAGAGCTGCCAGCCAGTCAGATTCTGAGGGGAACAGAAGTCTTTACCTCCGGCAATTAGTCCTAAGGAGCGATAAATAGTTGCGGGACAAACAGGATTGGCAGGGATGCATTCCCCATCGACTGTTCAGGTGGCAAAGCGGAGACCCTTCCATCTGATTAATCCTGCCCACGGAAAGGATTGACAAATGTAAGTTCTTATATTTTTCACTTAATCACTTTGTGATTGGGGTACTTTAAGTTCTGCCATAGAAGCTTTTGTAGTTTGTCACCTCCTCGTATAGATGGCATTTCTATTGTCTTTTTATAAAATAAATTATATATACGCTATGAGATGACTTTATCAACTCCTTGTGGAGTTCTTTAATGTTCATAGGTGACACCCCATTAATGAAGACTGCATTGAACGAAGCTAAATATAACCTATGTATTGTTTACTGAATAATGTTGAATAATAATTGACACATATTACAGAAGACTAATCCATGTAGGAGTTTAGCCATTATTGTGAAACCATTTGCTGTAATTTTCTGCTTTGAAGGAGCACTTGGTTGGTAGTTGAAAACTAGACATTTCTGACAAGGTGAAATATTTTCAGTTAAAGCTGTCATCAGTAATGGATTTACTCATTTGCGATTTAAGGTCAAATTGATGGAATGGATCCCCAAAATATTAATAATGATCTTTGGCAATGAAAGCAAAATTGAACTTCAGTTACTGGAAATATGCAAATGTACATCCCATCTGGTTCAATTGGCAAAGGAACCATACAACTGAGCCATGGAGGCAGTCTCAAATTCCATTTGCAATCTATATTGAGTTGATGGTAAATCGCCCCCACTCACTTGGACAAGGGAAGGGAAAGTTACTGAAGTACGTACAGATGAGAGGGCTATTGGCTCCCATGCAGTCTATCTTCCAGAATTTATTTTAAAAACTATAATCCCCTATCATGCCATCTAACTGACCTGGTTCATGCAAGGCTTTTGCTTCTCAGAATTTGTTTGGAGCCCTGTAAACCTCATCAGAGCACGTTTTACTGATGTCATTGACTTTAAGTCTGCATCCTGTCTCTGTAAACACTGGATGAGGACAGCAAGGGAACTGATTTGATTTCTTTTTCCACAAGACGATCAGTTGTATTTGTATTTGCGCCACTGGTATAAGTTACACTGAACTTTCCCTCAGGATTCGGGATCCTGACGTCAGGATGAAAAGTGGGTTCCGAGCCTGCACTGGTAAGCTCAGAACCGGTTCACAGTTTTACCTCAGGCAACCTTGTAATTAGCCACCTGCTGTCCAATTAAGAACAGCGGAAAGGCTGCTGATGCTGTCAACTCATTCAGAGGGCGTGCGGCTCTGAAACATCAGCAGTGCCACAGGAAGAGATGGTTGCCAATAAGGCAGGCATGAGATCTCAAACCAAACAAAATTCATGGCAGTGAGGGATGAAGGGGAAACCCCTCTGGGGAGCTGTTTGGGGCCACGTTTACTATCTTTCCTATCCATGGCCACCTCTTTGGGCTGAGAGCCCCTAAGGTACCCCACCGTTCCCTCAGGCTGCCAAAGAGAGGCCTTTCAACTGGTGGCCTGCTAACATAGTGGGGTTTGCCGTGTGATTGGTAAAATACCTGTGGCTGCGTAACATGTTACTTAGAGGATCTTTAAATATAAAAATCAGCTGCCTGCCTCCTTGGAGCAGGCCAGTGCTCTGCATTCTGTCCAGCTGTTGGGAAATTGCTCCAGTAGTGGCACTACATCAGGAAGCCATTCTGGCTGAGATAATTTGAACACCCAAGGTGCACCATTGGCAGGAAGTTACTGGTCTGTCTGCCACCCAGCTTCCTGCTGCGGACTGATAAAAATCTGCCCATAATGTGCCTTTTATGTAACAGATTATCTTGGCATTGTCTAAGTAGGGGAGAGTGAAGGAGGACAAATAACTATCAGGATTTAAGGTGGTGAACAAAGATTTGGTTTAAGAAATAGATTTTGAGGCTTTTGAAGATGAGAGGTGTATTAAAAACTAAGTTTCAAGAAGAGAAATCACAAATCAAGCCTTGTGATGGTGAAGAGAATGGGGTGTGGGTGTGTAATAATCAGTTTGAAAATATGAGCAATTGGAACTTACAGGTGGGAGACTATGCAGAGGTAGAGTGCCGAAAGCGCATGAAGGAATTTCTGGCAGGTGTTGAACAGTTCAGACTTGAAATTTCAGGAGTAGATACGAAGAAAATAGGGAGAAAAAAACTTGCGGATAAAACGATGCAAACAGTCAAACAGGTACTTTTCACAAAAAAGCAATTTTTTGAAAAACTGAAAATTAGCTGCTGATGTGCTCCTGTCAACAAGTGTATCACTGTGCATGAAATGCTATGTAATGTGAATCAGTAAATGCAAATGTGGCTGAATTGTTGACTAAAAGAGAAACATCTGGAATTGAAAGCTAGTCTCAGTAGCTTTCAGTGCTGTGAAATTAGCATCGATTGTCATAAAAATCCATTTGGTTCCCCAATAGTCTCTAGGGAAGATAATCTGCCATTCTTACCTTGTTATGAAGCCCATTTTAGCGTAGTGGTATTGTTGCTGGATTATTAATCCAGAGACCCAGAGTAATGCTCTGGGGACCTCCGTAGGTGGGATTTGACGTAAAACCAATCTGGTTCACGAATGTACCTTGGGGAAGGAGATCTGTGTCCTTACCTGGCCTGGCCAACATGTGATTCCAGACCTACAGAAAAGTAGCTTACTCTTAAATGGCCTAGCAAGTCACCCAGCCTTCATGACTGAAAGCTCTCAAAGGAATGAGATCGGACCGACCACCCGGCATTGTCCAGGCCAGACACGGGAAACTACAGCAGCAAACTCAGCTCTGTCAACCCTGCAAAGTGTTCCTTACTCTAGGGATTTATGCCTAAAGTGGGAGCTGTCTCAGACTTGTGAAGCAACAACCTGACACATAGTTGTTATACTCAGAATCATACCATACAATGTCCCATCATTATCATCCCACCATCATCCCACCACCAGCAGGATCAAAATTTTGGGTCAAAATTCTAGAACACCCTCCTTAACTGTTCTGTGGTAACCTACACCACACATACTGCATTGGTTCAAGAAGGCAGGTCACCACCACATTGTCGAGCAATATTGGATGGGCAATAAATGCTGACCCAGCCAGTGAAGCCCTCATCCTTTGAATTAATTAAAAAGAGCTCCCAGTTGAGGTAAGAAAAACCACCTTCAATGAAAAAAATACCTGCAGGGTGCAGACCTTTAAGTGAAGTGGGATTGGGAAAAGCCATCATCTGAGAATGCAGCCAAAGATTAGTGTACCTACACCAGGTGGACTGCAATGGTTCAAGAATGCGGCTCACCACCACCTGATCAAGGGCAATTAGGTGTGGGCAACAAGTGCTGGTCTTGCCAATGAAGCCCATATCCCATGAAATTTTCTTTTTAAAATTAAGTTTAATTTTCCAAAGCTCTGGTATCCTGACTTGCAGTACAAGTAGTTCTGGGAAGGCTGTTCTGTTTTTACTCTGTGGAAGTCACTTATAAAGCACAAAGCTCTCATTCTTCCACTAAGAATTTGTTTACAACCTAATCTTCAAGTAGAAAATTGAAACAAATGGAAACAGTGCATCTTTTATGTTGTGTACATGTGGTTGAGAAGGAAAGCTTTCGGAATGTTAAGCCTGTGTCCTTCATTTGGCTGCTTAGTGTTTCAGAGTGACTAAGCAATTTAGACTCGACACCCTGATTTAATGCAATTTATGAACAACCAAAACGTTTAATGCACAAAACAATTCAAATGAAAGCAATTGTGGAATTTTTTGAGAAAAAGACAGGGGTTAAGATTCTGGTTAAATGGAGCCAAGCACATGTTGCTTGCAAATTCTGTGGAAATTGTGTACCCAGCACTGAGGCTCCTTTGGTTTTATAATATAGTTGCTCCCTAATAATATTACATGTTTCTTCATACAGTTGGTGGCTATTATATATTGGATATGCAATTGTCAACAACTGTATATTGCAATGTGGAATTATTCAGCTGATTATGCATTGTGGAATGTGAATTTAAATTTACTTTTATTGCAAGCTTTCATGGGAATATGTATGTACCTGTTGTGGGAGCTGCATGTAAATTGATAGTTCCCAACTCTTGCTTGTAATACAGAAGTATTATGGCAAGGGAATGAAGGCAAATATAATTGAAATAATAAAATAACCATTGCTGATGTTAAATATACACTTTTCTGGCTCTGAGGTTGTTTTGAGGAGACAGCATATGCTGCCAGCATCAATGAGATACCATCTCAAGCAAGGCTTTGCCTTATTTAAAATTCAGATGGGTAATTAGGAAGATGGATAAATAAAATACAAATACATTTCATAAATTCTTTATGGTCACCAAATGCATAAAGAACTTTCTTTGATCTACAGCCTGAAGGGTTACAGGTATTTTAAAAGGCGAATCTTAATTTTGAGTGCAAATTTACTGCTTGAGGAGCAAGTTTCATTTTTTTTAGGACAAGAAGCTTGTATGTTTGGAAGTTTGGTTTTGCAATAAAAAGGCTTTCCATGAATCTTTGAACTAGTTCATGTTTTCGCTAACCTTGGTGTGTTATTTTTGGTCTTGGGATGCCGCTGACTTATGCATGACTGCATTTATTGACCATTCCTAGTTGGCCCTGTTATGAATGAGAGACAAATTAATTGGAAGCTGTTTTGTTGCCCTTTAATGTTTTTTAAAATAACAGTTTATTTGAATTTGAAATACTACCAATTGTAAATGAGGTCAGGATTGTTATTTAGTGTACATTGAAAAGGCAAGCAAGAACATTTTGTGCTGCTGGTTCTGCGAATGTACTCCATCCAAATTACTATCAGTGATGAAAAAGGATGAAAATGTGGGCAAATGCAACAAAAAGGCTTCATTGTAACAGGTTTCAAGAGCTTTGTACAACAGAACTTGTGACCAAGGAATTAAGATTAAGAAGCTGATCTGTGTTCCTTTATTACTTGGGTCAAGGGCATGGTATTCATGATTGTTGGCTACTATTTTAATGAATTCTTGGCTTCATTTTAACACTGCGTTTACCAAATGTTTTCATCCATCTTCTGAAAATGCTGATGTTTATGTTCTGTCCTATACTTTGCAGTAGAACTACATTTTGAACATAAATATGAAATTGTTTTTAGAAACTACATTTACTTTTTGATCATTTAGCTGATGAACACACAGCTTGAGAGATATTTAAATTTATGCACAAATAGAGTAGCACGGATTGCCTGTTTGAATACCTGAATAAAAATACATTATTGCTATAAGTAATGTGCCCTGCAAGATATGTCGCTATGTTTCTAATGTTGAGGAATACAAAATGAGCATTTAATGTTTTGTAGTTATAAGTTTGAGGTGAATGAGGTTTGAGTGAAAAGTGACACATCCCCATCGGGAAAATCAGAGTCAGTTCCCTGAATTCTCTCTCTAATGAAAAGTGCTATTTCCCACATGCTGCTAAAACCCTCTTTCGTGCCTTTGTCACAACTAGACTCAACCATTCCAATATTCTCCTGAACAGCCTCCCAAGCTCAAAGCCATAGTGCCTTTCTCTCTCATCATTACTGCTTTGCTAAACAGTATTGTGATGGAATCTGTGGTTTCAAAGCTTACATTTGTTTGAGGCACAGGAATGGTCCCGGGGTAAAGAACTGTAGCTACGAGGATCAATTGGAGAGATTGGGTATGTTTTCCTTGGAGAAAAGAAGGCTGTGAGAAGACTTGGTGGAGGTACTAAAGATTCTGAGGGACATGGACAGGGTAAATAGTGGGGAACTGTTCTTTATCAAGTGTACATCAAGGACTAGGTAGCATAGATTCAAAATAATGGGCAAAAGGAGCACAAGTGATGAGGAAAAATATTTTCAAGAGAGTTGTTGGAAGGTGGTGGAGGCAGATTCAATCAAGGTATTCAAAAATGAATTGGATTGCTATCTGAAAAAAGAGTGTGCAAAGTTACGGGGGTAAAATAGGGGAGTGGGATTAGGTAGAATGCTCTTTCAGAAAGCCAGTGCAGACTCAATTGGCTGAATAGCTATAAAGATTCTGTAACCCTAACTGGAGGGAAACAGAAAAAGGAAACTGACCCCAGTTTCTAAGAAAACAAAGGCCCAAATAGATAGGAAATCAAACATACAAAAGGACACAGATCGATCCAAGCTCAGTATTATCTGAAGAGTCCAGTGGTGTAGTGCATACAAGCTAAAGAAGATCCCTAGATCCAGAGCCTGAGAATAAGCAAATACACAGTTGCAGCAGTTGTTTCTGGTACTCGAAGGTAACATTAGTGGATCTATACCATCCAGACCAAGTTGAGCATGGTGAACCTGTGTCAGGGGAGCTTGGATAGATTGTGCGCTGCTGTAAGCTGGAGATCAGGCTAGCACCTAAAAGGAGAGGAATTGAAATTCTTTGATTTGAGGAAACCTGAGTTTTTGTATGACTTTGTTACTGAAATTTATGATGTATACACTGAGTAGACCGCTGAGCCAATTTCTAAGATCCATCTTAGTTGTATTTGCTATTTCATGTTTAGTTTATTGTTTATAATCCGAATTTGCCTATTAATTCATGCTTACCATGTGTTGATTCTGTGTTTATGGTGTATGGGAGGGTAGCTGAGATGATATTCAGTGTTTGCTTTGTTTGATTCTTGTATAGTTTAAAAACATTATTGAATTTTAAACCGTGGAATCCTGTGGCTTATTTCTTTCAAGAAAGAGCTGGGCCTTTGGATTTCTTCTTTTTCTTAAAAGTTACAGGTCTCATCTGGGCTAGTAACAATATTGATTGCCATCAGGTTGCCCATCACACAATGTAAAATTATCATCTTCATGTTTAAATCCACAACCTTGCTCTTCTTTATCTCTGTAACCTTTTTGCGTTCAACTCTGGCCTCCGGTGCATTTCTCCCCATCCCCTTCCCCACTCCAACCCCCACCACCTCTTGTCCCACCAATTGTTCAGCCTCATAGAATCTATGTTTTGACACTCCCTCACTAAATATTTCCTTCTCCCTCTTTGAGACGCACATCAAACTTTTAATCCCCCGATTGTAATCTCGCCTTTATCTTGATTTATTAAAAAACCTCCGTAAAATGCTTTGGAACATTTTCTGCATTAAAACCACAATTGTATAAGCTAATGGCTGCAGTAGCAGCCTTGGGTGGAAATTTCCAGCCCCTTCTGGTCCTGCCGAAGTTGATAGAGATTTGAATAACTCTCCGCATCCGCTGTGGGGGGAGCACGCCATGGCAGGACTGGAAAATCCTGGCCTTTGGAGCAGGTCTAAACTCTGTTTGATTATGGGACGCTGAATGGAGTGCGAGTATAATGGGAATGTAAGTGACAATCAGTTGCCAGATTTTAAATGCCAGATTTTAAATACCAGAAGTTCATTATGAAAGCTGCGCTGTGGTACTTACAGAATGTGGTACAGCTTCACTCTCCCCAATGGCCTAGCCTTACGTTGAATTTCCAGCACTGGATGTTCAGCAACTCAGCCTGGCCTACTGGGGTTTTACAACTTATTGGGCAGAACCTGACTTTCTCTCTCACCACCTTGCCCATCCTTGTCCACCAAAGGCTATTTACTTGATATTTGCCCTATATACTTATAAACTGAAAGCTCGAAATCCTTTTGAAGTGAGTTTGGCACTCCCATAGACCAAAATATAAGTTTTGGGTTGTTTATTGATAGTGTGGTACTTTTAGGAGGATAAACATAATCACCTAATATGGGTGGGAAATGATGATCTGCTTTGTTTTAGTTTAAAATATGGATTTTTTTTTCCCTATCATTTTTCTTAACCCTTGGCTGTTTTATACCAGTTTTGAAGTGTTTGCAGCAGATCATTCGTGCAGATTTGCTTTGGAAAAATGGGTCAGATCAATAAAAAGCGACCTTTTCTTCTTGGCACGTTACAAGCAATAACTATCTAGGGGTTGCTGTTGCCAGGAAGATGAAGAAACTTTCATCTTTTGCAGTAGCAGCTGCCAGTTTTACGGATTTTTGCATGTAACGAGTAATCAGTTGTCTGTAATTTGTGAATGTTACTTTAAATTTGTGTGGCATAGCATCAATAAACTAGTTTCATATACAGAAGCTAAAGAAAAGGGGAGCTACTCAGTGATATCATGTGTTTGTTTTATTTGTGCTGTTGAATGGCAAGAAATGCGCAGAAGCAAAGGAGGAAAAGTTAGAAAACATGAGTACCAATGGAACATACTGAAAGAAAGACTTGTGTTTATGTAGTGCCTTTCATGACCTAATTATGTCCCAAATTGATACTTTTTGAAGTGTCGTCATTGTAATTTAGGAAACACAGCACCATTTTGCTCACCTGGTGTCAGGAAATGGAGTGGGGCTAAGCAAGTGAGAAAAAGGTCAAGTGTAAATGGAGATATTAGACCAAATGCCCTTTTTGTTGAATGTCATAGCTGTAGAGTTAGGAAGGTATAGTTTCTGCTCCTCCTCAAATTCATTGAAAGCAATAAACAGTGATTGCTGGGGAGCTGAAATGATTCTGAGACGAAAATGGAGTCCCTTTGTTTTTAAAATTAGTTTTTAGCAACATTTCAGAAGGATTTACTTGGTTGAGAATCACTTTGGGGGCATGAAAGGGACTATGTAAAAGCAAGGGGTTTTTTTGCATTATTTTATGAGTTCGTTTTGCTGCTTTTATAATCTTTCATTTACAAATATTTTCTAATTTTTATTCTGTCCTGCTCATTTCAGGTCGTTTGGGATATCCACATCCAGGGACTGACAATTTTCTGATGATTAATGGTAAGTCTTTCGTGAATAATACTTTCCTCCTTCCACTGCTATTATCAGAAAGCTTCAGCCCAATTGTGCCACTGGGCAGAATTTCAAGCTCGTGACTTGAGGTAGAATGATCAGTTGGTAAAAATTGTATTACACAGTGGCCTAATTTTAATATCAAAAATTGATTTCCTGTTGAATTTTGCTTTAGTTGCTATAATCTATATCTGCCTCATACTTTGCTGTAGAGACAATGCCAAATAGATGGTTAGGTGTTGAATACATTAAGCCATGTTGGATATTGCATCATTGACCAGTTTAGCCAGTGTTGATTTTCCAAAATGTATAGGGATTTCATCAGGTCAGATTAAATTGCAGCAATCTTATTAGATTGGAGCAAGTGCATTCTTTCATTCCATATGATTCAAGAAATTAATTTAAGCCTGTTACAGTTTAATTAGGTTCATGCAAAAACAATGCAGCAATTTATATGGCTTAACTCATTGTGTCCTTGTCATGTTCTGTTGCATTTCAGAATAAGTCTTCTATTCTTTAAGTTGTCTAAAGATGCATATTGGGAGTAACTCATGATTTCATCTGGACACAATTTTAAGATTAGAACAGCTTGTTCAGTTTCATTCCCAGAGTGCAATGTATTGAGTTTCAGAATATGGTTTATGTTAGTGCTGCTTCGTGTAATTAGAAACATATGACTATGATATCTTATTGAGAGGTGGTGGGATAGTTGTATTGTCACTGGACTAGTAAACCATAGAACCAAGGGTAATGCTCTGGGAACCAGGGTTCGAATCCCATCTTGCCAGATGTTGAAAGTTAAATTCAACAAAAGTCTGGAATTAAAAGTCTAATGATCATGAAACCAATGCTGATTGTCATAAAAATCCACCTGGTTCATTGATACCTGTTGGGGAGGAAAATCTGCCATCCTTATCTGATTTGGCATACATGTGATTCCAGCTGTACAAAAATGGCCTAGCAAACCAGTCAGCTATCCAACCCATTAGAAAGTTGAGAAGGAATGAAAATGGATGGGATGGCCCATCAGGCAGTGGCCTAGGCACCAGAAATAACAACGGCAAACTCAGTCCTCAACGCTGCAAAGTCCTCCCTCACTAACATGGGGCTTGTGCCAAAAGTGAGAGAGCTGTCTCTCAGACTAGTCAAGCAGCAGTCTGACATAGTCATATTCACAGAATCATACTTTACAGATAATGCCCCAGATACCACCATCACCAATCCTGAGTACATTCTGTCCCACTAAGGGTGACAAGATTGCAGAATGTACTCTGGGTGGGGAACTTCAATGTCTATCACCAAGAGTGACTCGGTAGCACCACTACTGACTGAGATGGTCGAGTCCTAAAGGATCTAGCTGCTGGACTTGGGCTGCAGCAGGTGATGAGGGTGAAAAACATACTTGACCTCCTCTTCGCAAGTTGTCTACTGTGGATGCATCTATCCATGACAGTATCGGTAGGAGTGACTACCATACAGTCCTTGTGGAGATGAAGTCCCATCTTCACATTGCGGATACCCTCCATCGTGTCGTGCGTCTCAGCCGCCATACTAAATTTTGAACAGATCTAGCAACTCAAAACTGGTCAACCATGTGATGCTGTGGGCCATCAGCAAAAGTATAATTGTATATGGCCTCATTGCCCGGCATATCCCCCACTCTATCATTACCACCAAGCCAGGGGATAAACCCTGGTTCAATGTAGAGTGCAGGAAGGCATTCCGGGAGCAACACTATGCATACCTAAAACTAACATGTCAACCTGCTGAAGCTACAACACAGGACGACTTACATGCCAAACAGCATAAGCAGTATGTGATAGACAGAGCTAGGTGATTCCACAACCAACGGATCAGATTTCAGCTGTGGTTGTGTACAATTAAACAGTTCACTAAAGGAGGAGGCTCCAAAAATATCTCCATCCACAATGATAGGGGAACACAGCACATCAGTGCAAAAGATAAAGCTGAAGCATTCGCAACAATCTTCAGCCAGAGGTGTCCAGTGGGTGCACCATCTCGACAACCTCCAGCTATCACCAGTGTCACAGATGCTAGTCTTCAGACAATTCGATTCACTCCACATATTAAAAAACGGCTGAAGGCACTGGATACTGCAAAGGCTGTGGGACCCCTATTCTGGCAGTAATACTGAAGTCATGCTCTAGAGCTTGCTGCTGCTCTAGCCAAGCTGTTCCAGTACAGCTATAGCACTGGCATTTACCTGGCAATGTGGAAAATTGTCCAGGTATATCCCGTCCACAAAAAAACAGGCCAGTTTCTACTCCATCAATCTACTCTCAATCATCAGTAACTGATGGAAGGTGTCATCAACATTACGATTAAGGGTATTTGCGCAACAATAACTCGATGCCCAGTTTGGGGTCATTCACTTCAAAACCTCATTACAATCTTGGTTCAAAATAGTTGAACCCAAGAGGTGAGGTGAGTGACTACCCTTGATTTCAAGGCAGCATTTGACTGAATGTGACAACAAGCAACTCTAGCAAAACCAGGATAAAAGCAAATTACTGCGGATGCTGGAATCTGAAACCAAAAGAGAAAACACTGGAAAATCTCAGCAGGCCTGGCAGCATCTGTCAGGAGAGAAAAGAGCTGATGTTTCGAGTTTGACAAAGGGTCATCTGGACTCAATGCCAGCTCTTTTCTCTCCCTACAGATGCTGCCAGACCTGCTGAGGTTTTCCAGCATTTTCTCTCTTGGTTCTAGCAAAGCCAGAATCAGGGGAAAACTCTGCTGATTGAAGTCACGTCTGGCACAAAGAAAGATGGTTGTAGTTGTTGGAAGTCAGTCATCTCAGTTCCAGGACATTACTGCAGGAGCTCCTCACGATAGTTGTGCTCTGGGCCCAATCATCTTAAGCTGCTTTATAATGACGTTCCTTCCAGCATAATGTCAAGTGGGGATATTTGTTGATGCACAAAGTTCAGCACCATTTGCAACTCCTCAGATGTTGAAGCAGTCAATGCAACAAGACCTGGACAATATCCATGCTTAAGCTGACAAATAACATTCATGCCACACAAGTGCTAGGTAACTAGAAAATATAAACATCGCCCCTTGATATTCTATGGAATTACCATCACTGAATCCTCCATTATCCACTTCTTCGGGTTTACTATTGACCAGAAACCGAACTGAATTAGCCATACAAACATGTGACTACAAGAACAGGTCATAGGCTCGGAATCATGCAGCGAGTAACTTGCCTCCTGCCTCCCCAAAGCCTGACCACCATCTATAAAATGCAAGTCAGGGGTGTGATGGAATACTCTCCACTTGCCTGGATGAATGCTGCTTCAACAACATTTAAAGCTTGACACCATCCAGGGCAAAACAGCCCCCTTGATTGTTTCATATTTTTAAATTTATTTATTAGTGTCACAAGTATGCTTGCTTTAGCACTGCAATGAAGTTACTGTGAAAATCCCCCAGTCGCGACAATCTGGCGCCTGTTCGGGTATACTGAAGGAGAAGTTAGCATGGCCAGTGCACCTAACCAGCACGTCTTTTTGACTCTGGGAGGAAACCGGAGCACCCGGAATAAACCCATGCTGACATGGGAAGAACATGCAGACTGTGCACAGACAGTGACCCAAGCCAAAATCGAACCTGTTTGGCACCCCATGCACAAACATTCACTTCCTCCATCACTTGCACAAAGTAGAAGCAGATTGTACGATTTACAAGATGCACTGTGGGAACTCAGCAGGCCTTCCTGGACAGCACCATCCAAACCCACGACCATCTGGAAGGATAAAGGCAACAGATACATGAGAACACCTCCACCTGGGAGTCCCCCTCAAAGCCACTCATCATCCTGACTTGGAAATATACCATTGTTTCCTTTATTGTTGCTGAGTCAAAATCCTGGAAGTCCCTTCATCACAGCTATCTGGGTGTACCTACGCCACATGCAGCAGTTCAAGAATTCAACCAACTTCTCAAAAGCAATGAAGGATGGGCAATAGTTGCTGGTCTAGCCAGTGATGCCTACATTCCATAAATTAATTTTAAAATGTCTTATAAATTATGCTTTAAATGCAAAGTTTAAAGAACTACAAATTGGAAAAAATAAAGAGCTGACTTTGGCAAGTATATCCCTCTTGGGTCTAATGATAAGTCTACACAGATGTTTACTTGTGCGTTATGTAATAATGCCAAAAGAAATCACCTTTACTGTGGCGTTATTGTTGAATATCTTGTGTCTTAGATCCAGACACGTTGTCATTAATTATGCTTGAAAAAGAAGTGACTTTTTTAAAACATGTCATCAGGTGAATTTATATAATTAATGTGTAATATAAATGACTGGCAAAACATTAAAGACATTCATTGTAAAATCCAGCTTAACGTACTGGGCTTTATCTGAAAAATCCTTTACTGATTTGATTTTTCATGTGTAGGTAATGCTTTCATATTATAGATTAAGCTTTCAAAATGCTTGCTTTCTGGATTTTCAAATTTCCTGTCCCTAAAAATATTTCTACCTTGTATAACTTAATGTTGATCCAAGGCATTGTTTTTGCCAAAAACACAAACCTGGCTAACAGTAGCAAATTGTTTCCATCACAGGAGGTGGTCTGATATAAGTACAGGAATTGCTGACTAGTTGCAGGCTTAGCTACAGTTGCACCATTTTAGGCACACACTAGATTAAGTCAAAAATGCCTTGCACAAAATGCAGGTGAACACTTGCATGTCTAATTTTACTTAACAAGTAGCTACAACCATTGATTGTGCATCTTTGCAGTCTTTCTCTTTCATCAAAGTTTGAAATTCTGATTCCACATTTTGTCCAGCAGTTATGAGTGGGACTTTAACTTCTTCAGTGATTGTTCAAGTCAGCATTTTTAACAATGAGCCACACCAGATCCACCCCTCTTCTCCATCCAGAAAATGGTTGGTTGCTGCTTGCCCTTAACCATGATGTGCCTTGTTTATTATTTATTGAACTTGCTATCTTCTAATGACCTGGAGTGGCTATTATATTGGTTGAACTGAAAATGGTGACTTCCTCTCTCTCGTGTTGTTGCTTCTAAACCTGGGCGTTGTTAAACACCATTTTGGTAGATGATCAATAAACATTAGTCAAGGAAGTGAAACTTACACAATGATGAAAAAACGCCCACCTACTCGGCTTTTCACAACCATTTTAAAAATAAATGTGCAAAGAGATTAAGGTATATAGCCATCGTGGTGTGGAAAAAAGTATTGTGATCACATGGCCAATAACTAACAGTGCTCCAACTGCCTCTACCATCCTTTGTGCAGTGAGTTACAGACCTAAACACCAATGTTGCCTCATGTTTCCACGGTCACACAGCAACCCACGAGATCTTGAGCAAATCACTTTGTTTAAATTGCTGCTCATGTGTAGCCTGGTCGTTCAGAAAAGTTTAAAGGGCCTGTACACTACAATAAAGAGTTAGAGGTTACTCTACCCATCATCCTCTAGATGTGAAGCTTCTCCTTAACTCTAATACCTTCCTCCAATTACTGTAAATCTAGGCCGCTGGTTATTGACCTCTGCCAACAGAATAGAAATGTCAAAATTACTGTCATTTAAGGTGGCTTTCACTTCTGCAAAAGGTGAGGGATAACTAAAGTTCTTCAGAGTAAAAACAAGGAAAATGTTTGGCCCCATTAAGTGAAATTACAATTCATGGTGCAACAGGGGAAGAAAGCACAGTTTGACACAGATTTCTGAATGTTGTGGTGTGAGTATGTGGAATGTCACCTAGTTAATAATTCTAACTTGGTTTGGAAGTAAGGTGTTGGTTTTATTAACTGACCACAGGTTTGAGTGATACTCTCCTAGGTGCTTAGATGCCACATTTGGTATGTATTTTCATTGCCATGCAATTGAGTGGTCTTTCAATGAGAAAATGTTTGAAGTCCATTATAAACATGCGTATGACTTTATGCTACTGACTGTAGTGTCTGTTTATCTATTTTGTGTGGTAGGTAATTCTAGAGTATGACAGTTTGCTGAAGCCAGCAACTGGCTGGTTCTCAAAACTCCTGTATAGTGTACTGCAGAAACTATGACTCACTGCATCACATCATTCCCAAGAAAGGTCAATGGTATAGATGTGAAAATAACGTGCCACACAAGGAAGAAAAATTCACATCAAAATGTCACATGCGGAGTTCGCTCTTTATGCATCAGAGAGTACTCTATTTTTGGTCTGACCTTCGCAGTTTTAAAATTTCCTTCTCTATCATTAATTAAATTAACTTCTTAAAACGTATGCATCATATCACCCACCCTTCCCTCCCGAATGATGATACAAAATGCTGTCGTACTGTTAAGACTTTCTATGTTTTAATATATTGATCCATGTTTTTTGCATAGGAGGAAAAAAGGATGATGACCTTGTAAGTGAGGAATCCTGAAGTGCTTATCCTCACTATAGGCACAATTAAGTTATCCAACTCAGTTTTATAAGTTAAATTGTCACATTTAATATATATTACCTCTATTGGCAGCCTAACGATTGTAATAAATGGAACTATTATTATGTAATTTAGAAGGGTGACAAGTGACATTTTAAATGTTGTGCTCAAGCTCATAGTTCAGGGAAAGATAAGTTTAAAGCAGTTATCTTAATTTACAGGATGTGCCATAATTGAAAATTACATTTGAACACTTTAATGATTGATAATTAGGGTTTTCAAACCGAGATTTTGTTTTGAAAATTTAAATGTGGTTATTAACTGAGAAATGTAAATTTTAAAATTTACGGAGCTGTAACTACACCAGTAGTGTCTAATTAATGGAATATTAATATACAGAATCTGTGATTGAACTCTATTTATTAAAAATATGCTAGAAGGATTGTCAGAATGTACAGCGTGATGGGTTTGATAGTTGTAGGTGTCCAAAGGGGCAATATCCTGATCACCGGAATAGGCCAGTTTCGGAGTTCCTCGTTTAAGCCATGTTGAACAGGGAACATCAAGTGGAAGCAATAGCATTAATCAGAAAAATTGAGGAAAACAAAGTCTGGGAATTACCTAGTGTCTCCTAGACTGACTATCCGAGACATTACAGAGTACAGGGAGTTGTCTGTGATCAAGTTTTTGGCAGCAGGCCAGGTGGGTGAAGATAGGGTTGTTTTGCAAGCAGGAGGAAAAAAAGTTTGCATAATGTCTTTTTTGAAATGTGATGATTTTTCTAAATTGCAATTATTGTACTCTGGATGCAAGTGCATGTCTTGGTTTCTTGTGTGTTTGGAAATGTTGTCTGGATGTCCTTTCACCTTTTTAGCATTGGGGACTGAGAAATAGAGTTGCCCTTGAGTGGACTAATCTGTGCCACACTGATTATATATTTAAAATGCTGGATGGGTTACAACGTTCTATTCCAGTGTGTCTGGCTCCAACTGCAGCAAAATGGTTGCTTGGACAAATCTTAAATTCCTTGCCTTTTACTGAACTTCAATCCGGAAACAAAACATGACCAAGCACAAGAAACAGACTGATTTGTGTCTCATAGAATGGGCAAAAAGCTGCAACTGTACGCAGACTTAAAAGTTCAAATTTTATTACCATTTCTCTTATCTTATAACCTTTATTACACTAATTATATAAATAAAATATAAAGTGCTGAACAGCAAAATTACTCTTTTCACGTGCACAACTTCTAAAGTCTGCTCTATGATTCAAAATTCACCATTCTCTTCTTGGCTCTATCCCCACTTAGTGTTGAATGTAACCTGCCCTGCCCAGTACCTTTTGTAAAGTCTTTTACATGGACTTCTGAAATCACTAAACTGTCCAATTATCTGAAATTGGCTGCTTCAGTTAGCAGTTCAGGCCAGTTGCAGTGTTCTCCCTTTCCAGTATCTGTCACACTTCTTATGTACTGAATTACATGTAACTAATTGTCCTGATATTTCCGTATCTGAGACTGTCACCACTGCTGCAGAAGTGTCTGCTGCAACAAGAACCCCTTGTTTTTTGCAAAACATATTTATTCAACAGTTTCCTCAAACTCAGTATATGAGGTGCCTCAATACATTGCCATTATTGGTTTTATTTACAATGTACATTTGCAATTCATATGAAACATTTTTAGTGTTTGGTACGTACAGTCTTTGGGGTTTTACATAGATTGCAGCCCTTCGGTATACTATGGTGGGAGAGCTTTAGACTGTGCATGGCCTTTCCCCGTTGAGCCTTTGTAGCAGGTGCCCCAAGCTTTAGTGCATCCCTCGGCATTTAGTCCTGGACCTTGGAATGTGTCAGTCTGCAACAGTTGTTACTTGACATTTCGCAATTGTTTGCACTGGAAGACCAACATGTTTTGGGCAGACCAAAGGACATCTTTCACTGAGTTGATGGTCCTCCAGTTGCAGCTGATGTTTATCCCAGTGTCCGTCCCTGGCAACACCTTGCAGAGCATTGACTGCTGCATTACAGAGCTAATCAGTTTGAACCTCGACAAAACCATTGCATTGTTTTCCAGATCTGCTTTGCAAAGGCGCATTCCAGAACAAATTGACAGTTTCTTTCCCGATTGCCTCAAGGACAGCGTATAGAGGGTGAGACTGTGTGCAGGAAGGATCTAATGGGGAAGACCTTTCTCACATTCAGCCAAGCTATGTCTTGGTTCTTGCTTTAAAATAAGGGCAATGACGCATTCGGCCAAATGTCTTTGACAGTCTGTTCAGTGAAACATCTGACAGGATCCGACATCATCTCCCTTTCGCACAGGGCCTCAAGACGTTACGTGTGGACTATGGCCCGATGGACTAATGGTCAAAGGTGTTCACTTCTCAAATTTTCCCATGAGGGGCAGGTCATATGGCAACTGGAGCATTCCATAGCAATGCGACCAGACCCATCTTTCACAAGAGTGGGGATCTTTGCATGGTCCTTGTCCTGCCTGCTACGATTCCTTTGGCAGGCAGGACGGGAAAATTCCACCCTTAGTATTTGCATACTGCCAGTCTTTGAGATGTACAGCCTACATACCCAATATCACACTGGCACTGAATTGCATATACCAAACTACTCATTATGCCAGTGTGCTGGTAAGTGTGTAGACTGTACATCCCAAAGTCTGATGGATCGTATCCAATAGCATGCCCCTTTTGCTGTTTACAGTGGGCAAGGTACAGATTATATCCCACCAGCCTGTGTTTGGAAAACCTAAAGCACAGTATCCAACATTAAATGTGATTCTGTAATTGGACAACATTTGTTAAATCTTCAGTGTGTTAAGAATTATGCTAACAACTAATTAGGATTGTCAGCCAGGCTCCGTGTGGCACATTTGCATGTACTTGAAGTTACATATGTTAATACACAGATTCTTTGTAGACAGAACACGTACACACATTGCACTCGTTACAGCTAAACAAAATAAGTAACAGCCATTTGCTTGTTCGTTCCTTGGGGCAATGCCTTAACCAGAATTAAACTGCCTGGTTTAAACTTCAAACTATGCTTGTCAGTTAACTGTCAGTTACTGCCAACTGGTGCATTCTCTATGGCAACGCCTCTACCACTTAGTCCACCAATCAGTCAGCACTCTCTTGTCATACAGTGTATATTTGTTGATTTCCCTTGCATTGTATTCTTGTAAATGTCCTGGTGACTGCCCAATGAAAAGCTTTGACAAAAAGTGTCCTTTTTCAGCAATACTCAAGTTCTGTACTACCAAACAAGATAGATAGTCACAGTTGGACACACAAATGGGATGTAAACTTTATTCCTCTGTTATTGAATTGACATTGCTGTAATGAAAATATGCTCTTTAAAGATCAGAACTACAATCATTATTATGGCTCGATGATGCAGCCAAATGCATTTACAATTTAAGCTCAGCAGCTGTGAAGTGAAAAGGTTTAAAAAATGTTTTTTACGAAATTCATAACGTTTATAAATTAAACATGCGATATTTCCTGTTACTATCCAATGATTGGTAATATGCTTTATTTTATATCCTTCCCAAAGCTTTTCTTTAATAAAACAATGCAAGATCTTGCATTTCAAATAATGCCTTTGACAACTTAAGGGCATCTTAAATGCTTTACAGCCAGGAAGGTAATTTAGAAGTGTGGGCACTGTTTTAATGTAAGGAAACATGCAGCCAATTTGAGCACCCACTACAAGGTCCCATAAACAGCAGTGCGATAATGCTGAGAGAATCTTTTTAATGTTGGTTGAGAGTTAAATGTTGGCTAGGACAATGAGAAATCCTATCTACTTTTATGCCCACCTAACAGGGCCTCAGTTTAACATCTCACCTGAATGATGAAACCTCCAACAGTGCAGCAAGGTTGAAGGTTCAGCCTAGATTTTGAGCTAAAATCTTGGGTATCAACCGTGAACTCAGCATCCTGACTGATCAGTGCGTGCTACTATTGAGCCAAGGCAGTCTAGATAAATGTTGCCGTACCTTTTTATATTAAATATTGTTCTTGGGCAGCAGTGAAAAGCTATTGTTATTTCACTGCATTTAAATACCAGGTTTGTACAGACACAATGCAAGACATTCTTTATTCTTGTGCACTCCCTCTTTTTGGGTCTGGGAGAGAAATGGGTTGCACGAATGTGCTTTGTGGGCAAGATAGGTTTGTGTTTTTCTCATCAGAGAGATATATTTATACAGGAGCTCAGTAATGCTGCCCGCCAACTCCTTTTACTCATCTATTCAAAATCAAATCTCTCTTTCGCCATAGTGGTTTTAGTTATCGTAATCTAGCTAGAAATAAATATTTGAATATATGATTTTTAATAGTTTGTAGGCTGGATACCAACAGGAAATATCACATGTTTAATTTATAAAAGTTATGAGTTACGTGAAAATCATTTTTAAAACCCTTTTACTTCCACAGCTGCTGAGCTTAAATTGCAAAATGCATTTGGCTGCATTATCAAGCCATAATAATGATTAGTTCTGATCTTTAAAGAGCATATTTTCATTACAGCAATGTCAATTCAATGACAGAAATAAAGTTTACATCTCATTTGTGTGTCCAACAGTGACTATCTTCCTCTGTTTGGATAGATATATGGAGGGCCTTCAGGGTGAAGAAGAAAGTGAGTTAGTCGGCCTGGTAATGTAAGTTTGGAACCCCAGATGGTAGACAGGAAAATCTAAACCCAGAACTTAGAACATAGAACATAGAAAGCCACAGCACAAACAGGCCCTTCGGCCCACAAGTTGCGCCGATCACATCCCCACCTCTAGGCCTATCTATAGCCCTCAATCCCATTAAATCCCATGTACTCATCCAGAAGTCTCTTAAAAGACCCCAACGAGTTTGCCTCCACCACCACCGACGTCAGCCGATTCCACTCACCCACCACCCTCTGAGTGAAAAACTTACCCCTGACATCTCCTCTGTACCTACCCCCCAGCACCTTAAACCTGTGTCCTCTCGTAGCAACCATTTCAGCCCTTGGAAATAGCCTCTGAGAGTCTACCCTATCCAGACCTCTCAACATCTTGTAAACCTCTATCAGGTCACCTCTCATCCTTCGTCTCTCCAGGGAGAAGAGACCAAGCTCCCTCAACCTATCCTCATAAGGCATGCCCCCCAATCCAGGCAACATCCTTGTAAATCTCCTCTGCACCCTTTCAATGGCTTCAACATCTTTCCTGTAATGAGGTGACCAGAACTGCGCGCAGTACTCCAAGTGGGGTCTAACCAGGGTCCTATAAAGCTGCAGCATTATCTCCCGACTCCTAAACTCAATCCCTCGATTAATGAAGGCCAGTACGCCGTACGCCTTCTTGACCGCATCCTCCACCTGCGAGGCCGATTTAAGAGTCCTATGGACCCGGACCCCAAGGTCCTTCTGATCCTCTACACTGCTAAGAATGGTACCCTTCATATTATACTGCTGCTTCATCCCATTGGATCTGCCAAAATGGATCACCACACACTTATCCGGGTTGAAGTCCATCTGCCACTTCTCCGCCCAGTCTTGCATTCTATCTATGTCTCGCTGCAACTTCTGACATCCCTCCAAACTATCCACAACACCACCTACCTTGGTGTCGTCAGCAAACTTACCAACCCATCCCTCCACTTCCTCATCCAGGTCATTTATGAAAATGACAAACAGCAAGGGTCCCAGAACAGATCCCTGGGGCACTCCACTGGTCACTGACCTCCATGCAGAGAAAGACCCCTCCACAGCCACTCTCTGCCTTCTGCAGGCAAGCCAGTTCTGGATCCACAAGGCAACAGCCCCTTGGATCCCATGCCCTCTCACTTTCTCAAGAAGTCTTGCATGGGGGACCTTATCGAACGCCTTGCTGAAGTCCATATAGACCACATCCACCGCTCTTCCTTCGTCAATGTGTTTGGTCACATTTTCAAAGAACTCAACCAGGCTCGTAAGGCACGACCTGCCCTTGACAAAGCCGTGCTGACTACTTTTGATCATACTAAACTTCTCTAGATGATCATAAATCCTGTCTCTCAGGATCCTCTCCATCAACTTACCAACCACTGAGGTTAGACTCACCGGTCGGTAATTTCCCGGGCTGTCCCTGTTCCCTTTCTTGAATATAGGGACCACATCTGCAATCCTCCAATCCTCCGGAACCTCTCCCGTCTCCATCGACGATGCAAAGATCATCGCCAAAGGCTCCGCAATCTCCTCCCTCGCCTCCCACAGTAACCTGGGGTACATCCCATCCGGTCCCGGCGACTTACCAACCTTGATGCCATTCAATAGTTCCAACACATCCTCTTTCTTTATGTCCACATGCTCGATCCTTTCTGTCCACCGCAAGCCAGCAGTACAACCACCCAGATCCCTTTCCACCGTGAATACCGAGGTAAAGTATTCATTAAGCAGCTCTTGGCAGGTCAAAGACGTTAAAACCCATTGAATACTCGAGGCATTATTGTTGTTTGACCAGCCAGCATAGCTCATAAGTAATGGGATCTAGAGATGTAAATCTGTCACTAGGGCAGGGATCCTTCCCTTCTGGTTTTTAATAAGGTCCCAGCTAGTAGCATTTTTATCTGGTCAGTTTACCAGTGCACAAAGAGATTCCGAAGCTTTAACTGTCGCCAACCTGCATGAAATGCTCTGGATTTCTCCGTATTGGGAAACATGTGGATTCCATATGGGACAAGCAGAAATTCTATTTGTGCTCATTAACTTGTTTGGACATTCTTAAACATGCTGATTGATTTCCATGTACATTAGACACCTGGCTTGACCCAAAAATGTTTTCGTCACTATCCTTTTCCAAATGCAAGTTGCTTTGCATATAATTTGCAAATGTTCCTGATTCATTTTATAGCATTGATTCAGTTCATATTCAAGATTTTATAATATTTAAGCCATTACAGAATTGCATGGCGCTCCGATAGTGGCAACATGTAGTGGCACAAAAAGAAAGACTGCCTTTCACAGTTAATTATTTTTTGAAGTCCAGTCACTGTTTTTGTAAAGAAGAAGACTTGTTCAGTGAATAAAGTCTATGTTAAATTAAGATATATATTAATCATTCGTGCAATATGGGTGTCGCTGGCTGGCCAGCATTCATTGCCCATCCCTAGTTGCCCTTATTCAGAGGGCAGTTGACAGTCAACCACATTGCATTTGCAACATGAACGTAAGAGCCCAGATTTTGGAGTTGGTCTTGGGTGAACCCTTCAGCTTTTGCTGTTGTTCTAAATTTCAAACTAACAGCAATTGCTAATATCCACACATGGGTAGTTGAAATTCAGAAGTTGCTTCCCCACTCCTGTATGCAGGCCCTCAGTGCAGCCCTCTGCAGAAGTGTTTAGAGATTGTTCGAGCTGACGTGAACATCCGTTTTTATGTTTTTAGTGTCATCGTAAAGAACCTTGATGAAGTTAATCTTGTTGAATAAGGTGTCACTGGATTCTTAATGCTGCACCAAGTTCATAATTACTGCTGAACAACAGCTCTGTCCCTGAAAAGCTAATTTCATATTTGTGGAAATTCATGTCTCCATTATGCTGAAATTCCATAGATTTTTAAAATCATGCCTTTCTTAAATGTTACGATCTTCTTAATCCCATGTGCATGTCCCAATCTTTATTTTGATCTCTGTAATGATTAAAAATTGAAGGATAAGCAGTGGTCTTTGTAGTTTGCTGCCTGAGAATTTTTAAATGCGATTGGCTGCTTATTCTGCTTGATGCTGGAGTTCCTCCCCCCCCCCCCCCCTCTGAGCTGGCGCCAGGATTAAATTAATGTCGGGAAAAAGGTAATCCACACCACATAAATCACTAGATCTTTGTAGATAGTTTTCTTTTAGGTCAGCATTGTCCACCAACCACAGAATTCAGGCCAGGATTAGTTTTATAACTCGAAATGAATGTCAGTACTTAAATCAAAGAAAGAAAGTGCAGTAATAAACTTTACATAACCATTCTATACAGTGAATGCATTTGTCGTTAGCCCCGTCTATTGAAATTTAATGTTGTGTCGCAGTGCGTTTATCCTGTGTCTCAGTAAACATTCATGTTAACTTCTAGATTCTCCGATACCTGTAGTTTGGGTTTAAGAAAAGTATAAGCCTTATAAAAGAAAACTGAGCATCTTTAAGCTGAAAATCAATTGTTTGCTGAATTTGCTGGGTCTGTTCAGTGAAGACTTTTCTACCCACCTCAAGACATTTTACTGCCTTCTCTCACTTTTGATAGAATCACAAGTTCTATTACTTGAAACAAAATGAGCAGTTGCCTCAGAACCACCTGATCATCTTTCAACATTTTGTTTTGAGGTTCAGCTGAGTCCTTGCATCATTCTAATCTCTATGCACTTCATTTTGGTTTTGGGTTGAGTCCTGCGCTATGGTTAAATGTGTTTTTAAAAAGTTCAGTCTGACACAGCTTGATTGTGATCCATTAACTGTTTTCCTGCTTGTCATCTCGGATGTTGTCAACAACTTATTTTGTGTACCTATATATTATGAGCAACAAACGTCATTGTACCACAAGCATTTTTAAAATCCATTCATTCGCGGAACCCCGACAAGGCCAGCGTTTATGCCCTTTCCTAATTTTCCTTGAGAAGGTTGTGGTGAGTAACCTTGTAGTCCATTTGATGAAGGTACTACCCAGTTCTGTTAGATAGGGAATTTCGTGATTTTGACGCAATGACAATAAAGGGAATGTCTGTTTATTTCCAAGTCAGGCTGCTGTGTGATTTGGAGATAGTAATGTTCCAATGTGCTTGAAAATCTTGTCCTTCTGGGTGGTAGAGGTCACAGGTTTGAGAGGTGCTTTTGAAAAAACTTAGTGAGTTTCTGGCTTGCAGTATTATTTCCAAATTTGCATATGATATAAAGTTGGGTGGGAGGGTGAGCTGTGAGGAGGATGCTTCAGCATGATTTGGACAGGCTGAGTGAGTGGTAATATGCATGGCAGATGCAGTATAATGTGGATAAATGTGAGGCTATCCACTTTGCTAGCAAAGATAGGAAGACAGATTATTATTTGAATTGGTATAAACTGAGAGAAGTGGATACTCAGTGAAACCTTAGTGTCCTTGTGCACCAGTCACTGAAAGTAAGCACGCAGGTACAGCAGACAGTAAAGATGGCAAATGGTATGTTGGCCTTCATACCGAGAGGATTTTGAGTATAGGAATAGGGATATTTTACTGCAATTGTGTAGGATGTTGGTGAGGCCACACCTGGAGTATTGTGGGCAGTTTTGGTGTCCTTATCTGAGGAAGGCTGTTCTTGCTATCGAGGGACTGCAGCAAAGGTTGACCAGGCTGATTCCTGGGATGGCAGGATTGAGGTAATCATAGAAATCATAGAAACCATACAGTACAGAAAGAGGCCATTCGGCCCATCGAGTCTGCACCGACCACAATCCCACCCAGGCCCTACCCCCATATCCCTACATATTTTACCCGCTAATCCCTCTAATCTACACATCCCAGGACACTAAGGGGCAATTTTAGCATGGCCAATCAACCTAACCCGCACATCTTTGGACTGTGGGAGGAAACCGGAGCACCCGGAGGAAACCCAAGCAGACACGAGGAGAATGTGCAAACTCCACACAGACAGTGACCCAAGCCGGGAATCGAACCCGGGTCCCTGGAGCTGTGAAGCAGCAGTGCTAACCACTGTGCTACCGTGCCGCCCGTAAGAGGAGAGACAAGTAGGTTACGATTATATTCATTGGAGTATTGAAGTGTGAGGGGACCTCGTAGAAACTTATCAAATTCTAACAGGATTAGACAGGGTAGATTCAGAAAGAATGTTCCCGATGGTGGAGGCGGTCCAGAACTAGTGGTCATAGTTTGAGGATAAAGGTAAACCTTTTAGTACCGAGGTGAAGAAAACTTTCTTCACCCAGAGAGTGGTGAATCTGTGGAATTCACTACCACAGAAAGTAGTTGAGATCAAAACGTTGTGTGATTTAAAGAAAGAATTAGATATAGCCCTCGGGACTAAAAGGGATCAAGGGATATGAGGGGAAGGTGGAATCCGTATTGAATTTGATGCTCAGCCATGGTCATAAATCGTGGAGCAGGTTTGAAGGGCTGAATGACCTACTCCTCCTGTTTTCTATGTATATTTCTATGTGCCATCGTCACCTCTCCTCAAAATGTCCCCATCTCAAGCACCTTCTATTCTTCAGTTCTGGTGTCCCGACCGCCGTCCCGGCCTTCATTTATCACCATTGTGTGCAGTTTTGATCTTGCCTAAGTAAAGATATGCTTCCAATGAAGGTGTGCAACAAAGGTTCTCTAAGCTATTTCCTGGGATAGAGTGGTCACGTAAGGAAAGATCAAACTGGTTGAGCCTTTATTCTCTAGAGTTTAGAAGAATGAGAGGTAACCTCATTGAAACATACAAAATTCTGACAGGGCTCAGCAGGGTAGATGTAGGAAGGATGTTTCCTTTAGCCCGGCACGCTAGAACCAGGGAGGCCGGTCTCAGAATAAGGGGCAGGCCTTTTAGGACTGAGGTGAGGATGAATTTCTTCACTCCAAGGGTGATGAATCTTTGGAATTTTCTATCCCAGAGGATTGTGGAGGCTTAGTCGTTGTGCATGCTCAGGACTGAAATCGATAGATTTCCACATATTAAAAGCATCAAGAGATACAGCAGATAGTGCAAGAAAATGGTGTTGAAGTAGAAGTTCAACCTTGGTCTGGAAGGGCTGAACAGCCTACTCCTATTTCTTGTGTTATCACCACACTGTTCAATGCCCATTGCTCTGATCTCTACACACAACTAATTCTCAACATACTTTATGACTACAGCCATGTCAAGCTATTCCTCTTCATTCTTTTTGACCTCCCTATTGTGTTAGATACTGCCAGTAGCACTATAGCCCTCAACTGTCTCCCACTTTTGATATACCGTCACAACCTGCTTGTCGTTGCGTAGTTCTGTTGCCTAAACACATTGAGACAGCATGATTATATTTTGGGGAGGAACTATCATTTTAAAACAATGTATTTAAATTGATGAAAAACATGAATTAAGTTCTTAAAATTATAGTTTCTCGTCAAAATTTTGGTTTGTTTGCATCATCCTAGCAGTGTGTTGCTACCTGATAGTCAAAAGGAAAAAAAATCAAGTCTATTTTTATGCCGATAACCATGTGTCATTGAATGACATGAAGCTCTTTAGAGTTATTTATGGTACAGGAGGAGGCTATTTGACTTTTAGGCTCGATGCCCACTTCCAGTGGGTGCAAAAGTTTCACATAACTAAAAGTCAATCATTTTTCAAAGAATATACCATGCAGAAACAGGCCATTTGACCCAATCAGTTCATGTTCCGTTTTCTCCCATGCTTCCTTATCCAATTTTTTTTAAGAGCCCACTATTTCCTTCTCCCTTATGATTATTTAGCCTCCTATTAAATGTATCTATGCTATTTGCCTCAGTTATTCCTTTGGAAACGAGTTCCACATTTTCACCACTCTCTGGGTTTTCTTTTGAATTTCCCATTTGATTTCTTGGTGACTTATATTTATGCCCTCTGGGTTTGCTTTTCTCCACAAGTAGGAATATTTTCACTGTGATTACTGTAGTAAAATCTTTCAGAATTTAAAAGGCTTTTATTAAGTCACCTCCCGCTGCCTTCTCTTTCTAAGCGAAAAGAGACCTAGTATGTCCATCTGTTCCTGATGGGTATAACTTCGCATTTCTGGTATCAGGCGGAATTTTCTCCAAAATAATTCTAAGTGTTAAATGGACGAGAAAATGGGCGGTTTGGTCTCCCGTTTTTCAGTGACGTTGGTGATGATATTTATTGCACTCTGCAATACAGAGGCCGTAATGTGAATCACACCAGTGGGGGCGTGTGGGACAGGTAAGGGTTGAAGTCTCAGCACACCACCCCCTCGTCATAGCCCCACCCCGTTGGGCAAACTATGTGGTAAAATGTTTCTGATACAACTTCAAAAGTTTGAAAATGTTCAGCATCAATATAAAATAATCAGTAACAAAAATTTAATTTAATATTTGTATAAACCCTCGTCATGATACAAAGTAGAAATTCCAAGTGAGAACGATGTTCAGCCATTATATCACAAACAACTGATTTGTTTTCTCTTCAATCCTTTTGCCTTATTATATCTCTCATCTTCAAAATCTACTACTTTAATCTTGCCTTCAGTCACATACCCTAATTCTTCTCCCAATTTCTAGTTGGTGTCTTGTTTTCATGGGAATACATGTATCCCAATCTTAACGCAATACTAATTGCATCGGAAGAGCACATGTTTCTCCATTTTGCCAGTTTCAATTATTCAGAAGTTCAGATTCTCTGTCAAATGTAGTTGTAAAATAGGGCAGGAAATTAGATATCTGAATGTTTGTTTGTCAACACGACTAGGGCATTTGTATTTCTCTAGTTGGGATGTATGAATTCACAAGTTATTATTGAGAGACCATGATTTTCAACATTTTTCCTGATTTGACAGTACTTCTTCCAAAAAGTGTTCTGACCCAAGATAGAACTAGTATTCCCAAATTTAGTCTGTCCTCCTCCTTAAGGTGACATGCCCTAAGAAGGTGTTGGTGACCATTCTCTCTTTGACCTTTCATCGGGAAAAATATACAAATTCTGGAGTCGCGTACCAGCCGACTCAAGAACAGCTTCTTCCCTGCTGCCATCGGACTTTTGAATGGACCTATCTTGCATTAAGTTGATCTTTCTCTACATCCTAGCTATGGCTGTAACGCTACATCCTGCACTCTCTCGTTTCCTTCTCTATGAACAGTATGCTTTGGATAGCACGCAAGAAACAATACTTTTCACTATGCTAATACATGTGACAATAATAAATCAAATCAAAAGCCATTGATGTCCACTGGATTCATCGTGATTATGCCTAGCAAAGTTCTGCAGTTGTTTTCCATTCCCTTCTGCCAATATGGCTGATCAGCAAACTCTTACCTCTACCATCAGGTGATTTAGTGTAAATAAATTTGCAATCTTTGTTCCGTCAATTTTATTTACCATTGCTGCACCTGGTACACTGAAAGATGCATTTTACACATTATTTGGCTATACATCTGTACAGTCTGCTGCATGTTTCACAGGTGTACTTTTGCATAGTTTTCTTCATAATCCATTTGTACACTTTATTTGAAAATGTCATTGGATAAAGTACCTTTGTTTGCTATATACCATGTTGAGTACGTTTTGCCTCCCACTTTGAATAGTCATCTGAACAGATGTATACAGCTTCATTCAATAGCCCTAACCCAAAGAGCCTGGCCAAATGTACCACACAATAGAATGAAAACAATAAAATGAAACCTGTTCTCTCCAATAGAGTAATTTAGTGAACATAACCTCAATTTATTTATCCACTCAAATTCTCCCCATTCTCATCTTTTATTCAGAGTGTGGAATGTCATTTTTAATTCTGGTTAAAAAGCAATTTGTTAATCATCTGACAGTAGTATTCAACCCAATGACTTCAGCTATTTACATTCTGACATGTAAAATATTTGGTTGGTATGATAACAGTGCACCTTAAAAACAGCTGGAGATCAGCAGTGTTTTTTAAAAGCAACTAGGGAAAAATAATCTTGCTTTAATAGTACAACTACACCTTTAAATGTTTGGTAGTCAGCCAAATTCAGTAGGTAAGGGGCCAGCCATTATTGTTATCTTTGTAACTATGCAAAGTATGCTTGATGCCTTTCTTCCTTCCAAAAACATTCTATTTGGGATGCATTGACCTTTTTTCTGTTTTCAAGACTGCTGTTTGTGCCCTTGTGATAATTATGCTGGTTCTGGATATCGATTAAACCATTCTACCTATTGGAAGAATTTGTGCCCCTCTAAATGTCATATTGCCAAGTAAATATGTGGCAGTTCTGAAATGCACAATGCCAGTTGCAGTTACTAATCACCTGTGTATGTGTTTAATATTTGTTCTGCAGTGATGCATACTGAAATATTTTTGAAGAATTATTATTCTGCAATTAATGTAGAGACTTTGATCTAAAGATTTGATTCATGTAATTTTCGATTATCAGTTTTGAGCTTATGACTGTAATTGAAATTCAGAGACTTGTAGGTATATAGCTGAACACAATTCAGTTGTTGTGTACAGAAAAAGGATGCTGACTCATAAAGCCATTTCAGTAGTTCTGTTGAAAATATATTGATTTTAACCTGCTTACCTTACATTTGTAAACTTTTAAGTGCACACTGATGAATCCTATTTATCCCTCTTTTTTGCATGCAGCAAGAAGTTATGGGAGAAGACGAGGTAAACATTTGGTTTTTAGTGCTGGCTTTTATCTTTAAATGAATCATTGAGATTTGATGACTGATCAGTAGTTACTTGTTTTTGCTGATTAATGATTGAGCCATGGATTGGATACTGATTTCTCATTAGATCTGCATGTTGTGTAGGAAGTAACTGCATGATCGTAAAGCTGGGCTCGATGCTTCAACAAAGTAGTTAATAATTCTGGATTATGAAATACTAACATATTTGTTCAAAATTTTGCATATTCTTTGAATTCTGCATATATTAAAGGTTGCATGATCACCTGAACATGGTGTAAAACAGTATTCTGATTTATTCAGTTGCCTCAATGAACCAGCAAGCCTTTTGTTCAAGTTAAGCAATAGAATTTTTCTACATGTAATTTTCTTTCCATCGTGTTTCTTTTTAAAAACCCAATTTTTTGAAGGCCCCTATTAGCACCCACTGTTATAGCAGCTGCTTCAGAAAGTATGAGACAGTTGAGGCCATGGTCACTGTCCAGTACTCAATTTGTTCTGAGCAAGCCTATACTCTTCGTATGTCTCCAGATTAAATATCAACAAATGGAGCTGATGATTTGGTTGAAAACTAATGAAGATCTTAGAATTTGCAAGAGGAGCTAAATGGTTGTTCAAACTATCTTGAGGTGGAGGGCAGTGGTATACTGATACCATTACTGAACTAGTAATCTCAAGGCCCAGGCCAATACTCCACCGTGGCAGCTGGTGAAATTGAAATTCAATGAATAAATCTGGAATTAAAAAGGTAGTCTCAGTAATAGTGAACATGAAACCATCACCTGATGTCCCAAAGCCTGCCCACGATCCACAAGGCGCAAGTCTTGTGATGGAATATTTGTACTTGCCTGGAAGAGTGCAACTCCAACATCATTCAAGAAGCTCAGCACCATTTGCAAGAGGAGCTAAATGGTCGTTCAAACTATCTCGAGGTGGGGGGCTTGATTGACACCTCATCCACCCCCTGTGCCACCTGGGCACAGTGGTAGTGGATGCTTTGATATAAGATGCTATTCGGCAGTTCACTAAGACTCCTTTTACAAAACCTTCTAATCCGTGACCTCGAAGGACAGGGCAGCAGATGGATTGATGGGAACACATCATCCTGACTTGGATCTATGTTGTTGTTCCTTCGCAGTCACTGGGTGAGGTTCCACACTGTTGCTGCCGATTTATCTCTCTCTCCACACACACACACACACACACACACCCCCCCCCCCCCCCGCCCCCCAAGCCGGTGGGGACATGTAGAATGCAGTCCAGTGTCTAACCAAGCAGTCCCTTTATCCAGTATAGAGCTAAAGTTTCTCATGTCTTTATGGAAACCACACCCAATTTTATATTTTGTATTAATAGGGATAGTTTTCAGGCAGGGATAAAATTTAACTGTCTGACTGATTAATAAACAGAAATAAGTGTCAACTTGAATCAGTGCAAATGAGTAAAATATTGTGATTTGCTGCCAGCATGCAAAGGTCATCCTGTAATAGTATCCTGCTTCAAGATCTTAAGAATAATTTGACTTTTTTATGTGCAGCACTCGTAGTACAAAATATAAACCAGAAAGTACTGGAAATACTCAGCAGGTCTGGCAACAACATTTTGAGTTGAATATGAGTCTTATACAGGACTGAAGGAAGGTAGAAAAATGCTGGGTTTTATTCTGTTGAAAGGGGATCAGAAGAGCAAAAAGGAAGGTCTGGGATAGAGGGTGGGAGAGATTAAATGGCAACGGTGCGAGTGTGAAAAAAGAATCAAAATGTGGCGCAAAGTTCATGGTCTAAAACTGCCAAACTCAATGTTTAGTCCTGAAGGCTGGAAAGTACCTGTGTTGAGCTTCACTGGAACACCATGGCAGGCCGAGGACAGAAATGTGAGCATGAGAGCAATGTGGTGAATTAAATGACAAGCAACCTGAAGCTCGGGCTCATGCTTGCAGACTGGGTGGAGGTTGTGTTCCACAAAGCAATCACCCAATCTGCATTTGGTCTCCCTAATGTCGATGGGACTAGATTGCACAGCAAATTCAGTATAATAAATTGGAAGAAGTAACTTTTTAAAAAGTCTTTTAGAGAGGAACTTGGTCTCGATGCCTTTTACTATACAAATTTCAAAAAAATAAGTTTAGAAAATATGGCTACATCACAAGCTTGCAGTTGCAGCTGGCATTAACACAAACTGAAGAGTGTCTTTGTAAGCATGTGGATTCATGTTTAAACTGTTTTTGTAGCAAAATTGCTATTTTAGTGTTTGTTGGATGGGTTGGGTAAACTATTGCCTGAATCAAACTCTTGCCTTAGTTAGCATGAAGCAGGACAGCGACACTGAATTCTACCTAATTTACAAAATTATTATCCTATTCTTCTCTCCACTTGATTGTTCCAGCATATTTTCAGTTTTACTCATGATTACATATTTCCTAAGGAACTACAATTTTTGGTGAATCCTTTCCTGAAACAAACCTGGAATATATTTTGCTGATGATTGTCACGACAGATCCATCCTAATGGACTAGTACCTGACTTCATGGACTGGAATTAAACTCGTTTCCTTGGAAAATATTTAGAGGATGACCTTTTGGAATTTGTTACATATGCATTGTTTTGAGTTGGTTATTGACAAAAATATTTTTTTCTTTCAAAAGGAGTGTAAGTTGATTTTAATGGCTAATAATGCTGGAAGCAGCGTAAATATTGTTATGTATTTGGAGTCATGACACTTGGAGGCACTGGGTTAAAAAACAAATGGAGTCTTTATTGTGGTGTGTGATCTTCTATGGCTGCTGCTTTTCTGTTTTTCGCTCTACATCTTATGATATCACTTCAATTTGCATATATTGCTACATTACTAGAGCAGGACTCCATAATGAGGTGCTAAAGCAGGGCTTCCATAGTTTAACAATCCCAGGAAAGAAGTAACTGATTTATATTCTGAGGTGCAGGCGTTTCTGAGATGGCCTTAAGTTTAGAAGAGGATTTGTGAAGGTCGGTGGCGTCAATCGCATGTCTCAAATGCGCAGCGGAGGAGTGGAAGAAATCACACTTGTCCTTACGGACTCTCAAAACCATAGTCTTCCAATCTCGGGGAGAGGCATTCAGGTTTTGAAGGTGTTCCTCCTCTACTTTTCCAGTGACTAGGATATCATCCAGATAGCACTGGACTCCGCTCAGTCCACTCAGGATCTGATCCATTGCCGTTTGAAACTGCAGGAGCAGATGTGATACCAACAGCAATCTTTGGTAGCAGAACAAGCCTTTATGTGTCACAACTGTCAGAGATCCTGTGATTTCTTGTCGAATCCTGCCACGGCAGATGTTGGAATTTGAATTCAATAAACAAAAATCTGGGATTAAGAATCTATTGATGACCATGAAACCTTTTGTCGATTGTTGGAAAAATCCATCTGGTTCACTATTGTCCTTTAGGGAAGGAAATCTGCCGTCCTTACCTGGTCTTGCCTACATGTGACTCCAGGGCCACAACAATGTGATTGACTCTCAACTGTCCTCTGAAAAAGGGCACCTAGGGATGGGCAATAAATGCTGATCAGCCAGTGACATCCATGTCCCATGAATGCATTAAAAACAAATCATCTGCAAATAGGCCTGGCTCAGGTCAATTTTGCTGAAATTTTCGTCTCCCACCAATCCCACAAGCAAGTCTTCAATGTGAAGTAATGGGTACTGTTCATTGCATAACACTGGATTTATGTTGACCTTGAAGTCTCTGCAAATTCTTACAGATCTTTCTTGACAACTGGAATGATAGGCGTGGCTCATTCACTGATGATGACCCGTTTCTGCACTCAGTTTTGATCAGTCGCTCCAAGTCAGCCTCCACCTTTGGCCTATAGCATATGGTACAGACCTTGTCTTCAAGCATTTTGCTTGACTTCCACCCTTAATTTTCAGTTTGACTTTAATGTCCTTCATGCTCCCTAATTGTCCTAAAAAAAAAACAAGTGTACTTTTTTAAGATTTTCGTGAGGCCCTGATTTTCCACTGGCCGCCATGTTGAATTCAGTTCAGGCAAATTTTCTCCAGCCATGCATGACTGAGCAATCCTGGATAATTTCCCTTCACTGTGGCGAGAAGCAAATCTGCTGCTCACCCATTGGACTGCACAGCCACTTCAAATACATAAATATAGGTTTGGATATATTTTCATTGTTATGAACTCCGTGTTTTTCCTCTTTACTTACTGTAGGGAAAGGCAGAGGGGTAGTGGTTTTGTCACTGAATAGAAGCCCAGGGAAATGTGCTGGCGACCTGGATTCAAATCCCTACATGGCAAATAGTGAAATTTGAACTCTAAGAAATTTGGGATGGTATAAAAATTTGCGATGATATAACGTTGTAGAAGTTTGTACTTTTATGCAATGTTTATGATGACCTTACTGATGAAATCATTCTCATAAAAACAATCTAGTTCACTAATGTCCCTAATGTCTGCCATCCTCGTCTGGTCCGGCCTACATGTGACTCCAAATCCACAGCATTGTGGTTGACTCTTGATGCCCTCTGAAATGGCCCACTAAGTTAAGGGCAATTAGGGCAGCAAATGTTGGCCTTGCCTGCAATACCCAGATCCCATGAAAGAATAAAAAAAATGCAGGCCTTGCTTATCTCCATGGTTATACAGTCAAGTACAGATTTTGTGGGTTTTTAATTCAGAGGATGTGTGTGTCACTGACCAGGCCAACGCTTGTTGCCCATCCTTAATTGCCCTTGGGAAGGTAATGGTGAGCCACTGCCTTGAACTTCTGCAGTCCATCTGATGCAGATGCACCCACAGTGGTGTTATGAGGGAGTTCCAGGATTTTGACCAAACTACATAACTATATTGTAATGAGTTCAATGTCAGGATGGTGTGTGACTTGGAGGGACACTTGCAGGTGGTGGTGTTCCATGGTTCTGCTGCTCTTGCCCTTCTAAGTAACAATGGTCTAAGGTTTGGAAGGTGCTGTTGAAGGGGCGAGTTGCAGTAATGCGCTTGTATATGATACACCCAACTGCCACTATGCATTGGTGGTGGAGGAAGTGAATGTTTAAGATGGTGAAGGGGATGGTATAACTTTGTAGAATTTAGTACAGTTGTGCAACCTTAAATTTACAAGGCCATGAAAACTGGCAGCAAAATTCTGTACAAGGCATTCTCAATCTCATAAATTCATATTTACTGAAATAAACACAGAAAATGCTTGGAGATACTTGGCAGGACAGACAGCATCTGTGGAGAAAGAGAAACCCAAGTTAGCATTTCCGGTTGAAAATGTTGAACTCTGTGTTAAATTTTGAAGCTTTCCTGATTCGGCATTATTTCAAAAAATTGTACCATATGGGGGCGCCTCATCCATCAAGCTGCAGCTCTGTCGGAAACAGGCCGCACAAGCTCTACTGTGGAGAAGCAATGAAAGCAGGAGAGAGAGAGCAGAACCCCGGCTCAAGAACCCACCCTTCTCAGGGCAGCTCTTGTCCTCTCTGCCCAAAGACCTGTGGCTCCAGGATTCACCTTGCTGAGCTACCTGAGGAGACACAAATCATGAAGCCTGGCAGATGTCATCCTTGTTTCGAGGGACCAACAACAATAACTTGTTTAAAACCTGTTACACCTCTAATGTTTTCCAGTTCTAAATTTCAGGTTTTGGTGTGCCAATGTGATGATTACAAACTTGTATGAATTTGTCCCGTCTTCTTCATTTGCTTCTGTTTTTAGTCGTCATTTTTTTGAAAGTATCTGCAGACTACAGCTGTGAAATAGGTTTAATTATAGCTCTTCTCTGATGTGCTTTTATTACTGATACGAAAAGTACTGTATATAGTACAAATTGCATTCCAGAGAAATACGACCACAATTTACTCGAACAAACTTGTAGTTTCAATTCTGCTCGAGCTCAGAAAAGCACACTTTATCTCTAGGTTTGACAGCATTGTGACTTGAGTCAACATGTTGAGTCAAACATCTTTACTTTTACTTTTAGGCAACTGGACACCAATGGTACTATTTTACTAATTGTATTACTAATCATCCCATGTGTCTGCAAAAGATGAACTCTGAACTGTGTTCTAAATCAGACAAATGAGTTAGAATGGCACCTATTTGGCAGTAATAATCTGAATACTTCAATTTATTGCCTTTTACTGAGTTTATTACTTTAAAGAATGGTTGTGCTTGCAGATATTTCGAGCTTTTTACATATAAAATGTTCAGATTGCCATGGATTTCTCTCCTGGTAAAGATGAAAACTGCAATCTACTTCCCAAATATTTGACCAAAAGTGAATTCGATCCAACATAGTACAGTATGCTCCAGATCCTGTGCCTTAAAAGGCATTGTTAATCGATGACTAGTTTATATAAAAACCCAATTAAAAAGTAGATATGTGGTGTTGCAAATATAAGAGTGAATAGACCTGTGTTTCATGCAACACACAAAGGAGGAACCTGGATTTTTATGCTGAATCATTTCTGCTGAGATGTTCATTGATAATAGAAATGCAGCCATGTGCATCTTATTTGCTGGCCTATCAAACAAATGCCATCCAGCAATTTTTATGTATGAGGTTTCTCACTGTTTTCTAATTTCTGCAGAGTTTTCAGATGCAGGGTTGAAATTAAAAGGTTTAATAAGTTGGTTGTAACTTGGTTGTGCAGGGACTTGAATATTGCTGAAAAAAGAGGCTGTCAATGCTTTTCATCTTGCATGATCACAAGAATACTAAACCTAAAACGGAACAACAATTTATACTGCATGAGAAGAGGGTGCTGATTGGTTGGTGAGTGAACTCTGATTGGTATAGATGTTGCCATAGAGAATGAACCAGGGAACAGTTAACTGTCAAACTTCTGTTTAAATTCAAACCAAGCAAGTCACTTCTGGTCAAGTAAGATGTTTCACAACACCAGGATAAAGTCCAACAGGTTTATTTGGTAGCATGAGCTTTCGGAGTGCTGCTCCTTCATCAGGTGAGTGGGAGTTGGGTTCACAAACAGGGCATATGTAGACACACACTCAATTACAAGATAATGTCCAACGCCGGCATCTCCACATCACCTCTGGTCAAGACATTACCATGGGAGTTGAACCGGGGGTGGCTATCCCCCAAGCTTTTGTGCAAAGACACAATCCATGGACATATTTTTGCAGGGACCTGAATGTGAAAATATGTAGCTTCTAGCACATGTCAGAGATTTACTACGTGTTTGGCGGCATCATTAATTACAATGCAAAACCGCTTCTACTTAAGTGAGTTTACAGTGTTGGTGTGTTTCAAGTGTTATTTTGAGTTGGCAGTCATCTGTTGAGGCAATATGGCGGCACAAACAAATCAAACTGAAAAATGAAAGAAAGTTGAGTACCTCAGACCAACCATGCTCAGTACACAACATAAATTAGCAATCCTATTACTAGCCTGTTCTGTTTTATCCTTCAGATTCCACTTACCAACCAATCAGTGCCCTCTTCTCATGTAGTATAAATTGTTGTTCTCTTTGAGATTTGGTATTCTTGCAAATCTGTCCTGATGAGTGTAACACAAAAAGCTTTGAGAGCATGTCTCTTTTCTCAGCGATACTCTGATTTCAAAGTTAGATTTTATAAACCACATGCACTTATTTCATTCCTGATAATCCTCCTCCATTGAAGCTTGTAGTGAAGTTTTAGCATCATTAGTGCCCAGGGATTTTTTTTGTAACCTCCAGTGATGCATAAATGCAACAGTTTGTTGTAAACAAATTACCATCTTTTATTCTGCTCGTTAAACTTTACATTTGACTTAATTTTGCATCGTACAAATGCATCATGTTAATTGAATAATTTCAAGGCCTTTAATCCTTGTGTAATGCAGCTGAGTCCTTTTTGAAATTTCAATTTGTGGTTACTTTTTGCAGGGCGCTCTTCATTGTTCCCCATCGAAGATGGTTTTCTTGATGATGGACATGGTGATCAGTCTGTCCCTGGGGTTCTGAATTCTGTTAATTGCTGCTCATCTCACCAGAATGGGGAACGAATTGAACGATACTCACGTAAAGTATTTGTTGGTGGCCTCCCCCCAGATATCGATGAAGGTAATGCCAGTTGTGAAATAATAGCTCAAGGGTTTTTATTTTCTATTCACATATATTTGTCAAGATCATATGCATTGGTACGCATTTCTTTTACAGATGAAATTACTGCCAGCTTTCGTCGTTTTGGACCTTTGGTTGTTGATTGGCCTCATAAGGCTGAAAGCAAATCCTACTTTCCACCAAAAGGTGAGGCATTGACTAATGTGCCTCTCTCCGATATATTCTGTTTGTAGCCAACGAGACACAGTTTGAATTTGTATTATCTGTGTATTAAAATTATTAAACTTTCAGTATGTAAATTCACAGCTGACAGCTGGCTAACATTTTTCTGAAATTTTGTCAAGTATTTTCCAACTTCTTAGTCAATATGAGACTTGCAAAATAAACTTAACAGAATTTTGCAAATAATCCACAAGTTAATTATTTTGGCTGGGGAGAGGTAGAGGGATTCGTGTTTAGGACTGGGACAACATTTATGCTGCTGTAACATTTGTTTAATTTACAACTGCCATGTTTTACTTTAGATGAAAATTATAATGGAGTTTAGTCACAGAGCAGCCATGATCTTATTGAATTATGGAACAGACGCAAAGGGCTAAATGGCCAACTTCTATTCCTATGTTCATAATTAATGCTGTCTGATTGTGCGTTGTGCTATTTAGTTGTAAAGTAGCACGGTCTTTATACCTGTGCCATAGACACTGCCGTATGAGTTGAGATTTTAGCTTTGCTATGTTGGTGAGTTGGCAAGTGGAGAAGCAGGAAAATGTGAATATAAGTCTACTCTAGCCACTCTGCATATGTTTTAACAGCTAATTTTTGACCATATTGGACTTGTCCTAGAACAAGTGTACATCCATGTAATCATAAAATGGAAAGGTAGTAGAATTGCAATACATAGATGTGATTTGCCACAAAGAAATCAATTTGAAGTTAACCTTAAGGTAGCTTGCAGGTCTAAAGAAATGTATGGAGTATCTTGAAGTTCATTATACCATGGCAATCAGATAGCACATACCTGTTCATCATTGCTAATTGTGGAACCCTCAGGGCCACGCAGCTGTAGACCTAATGTCCAAACATGAATAAACGAGCTGGATTCCAGAGATGAGATGAAGCAGCAATTGCCCAAGTGTGGCATCAAGGAGCCCAAGTAAAGTTGAAGCCCATAGGAGTTGGGGTGTGGGAAGACACTCCAGCTGCTGGAATCATACCAAGTACAAAGGAAGGTTGTGAGGCAAAAATAATCCATAGAAATTCAAAAATCTTGAAGATTTATGGCACACAAAGAGGGCAATTGGTCCATTGTATATAAACTGGCTGAAAAAGCCATTCAACCTAATCATACCTTCATCAGACCAAATCTTGGTCTGTAATTCTGTAGGTTACAGCACTTCAGGTACATATCCATGTATTTTTAACTACAACGAGAGCTTCTGCCCAGTGGGGTCAAGGACACAAGCTATTTGGCTAAAGTTAAGGAACAAAAAAGGTGCAATTGAATTGTTCTGAGTAGTCTATAGGCCACCAAGTAGTGGGAAAGATGCAGAGGAACAAAATTGCAAGGAAATTAAAGAGAAGTACAAGAATTATAGAGTAGGGGGGACTTTATCCAATATAGAATGAATAGTAGTTCTGTAAAGGTCTGTTCCTAAAGTGAATTCAGGGGAATTTTCTACAGCAGTATATTTGCAGTCCAATGAGAAAGAAGACCTGGTTCGTGGGAATGAGGGAGGGGATCAAGCCCGGGGATCGACCCTGGTTCAATGTAGAGTGCAGGACGACATATGAGGAGCAACACCAGGCATACCGAAAAATGAGGTGTCAAACTGGTGAAGCTGCAGGACAGGACTATTTGCGTGCCAAACGGCATAAGCAAAAAGTAATAGACAGAGCTAAACAATCCCACAACCAATGGATCCGATCTAAACTCTACAATCCTTCCACATGCAGCCGTGAATGGTGGAACATAGGAATTAGGAGCAGAAGTAGGCAAATTCAGCCCTTCGAGCCTGCCCCGCCCAGCATTCAATCCGATCATGGCTGATCTCTCCCTGTTCTCAAACACTTCAACCCTTTTTTTCTATCAGAAATATCAATCTCCCTCTTGAAACCATTTAATGATTTAGACTCCACCGCTCTAGAACCCTTGTTCTAGATTGCCCCATAAGGAAAAACATTTGGTTTATGTTTACTCTATCAATCCCTTTTAGAATTTTATATAGCTCGATCAGATCCCCTCTCATCCTTCTAAACCTCATTACAGCCTTGGTTCAAACTTGAACAACAGAGTTGAATGCCAGAGGTGAGGTAAGTGCAGCTTTGATGTCAAGGACAGTCACTTTTAACCGATTTTAGCATCAGGAGCCCTGGCAAAACTGAAGTCAGTGAGAATCAAGGGAAAAACTTTCCGCTGGTTGGAGTCATGCCCAGCACAAAGGAAGATGGTTATGGTGGTTGGAGGTCAATCATCTCAGCTCCAGGACATCACTGCAGGAATTCCTCAGGGTAGAATCTTAGACCCAACCATCTTTAGCTGCTTCATCAATAACCTTCCCAAGCACTCCCACAGACAGCACTCGTCTGAAATCTGTAGTCCCTATCGGAATACATTCCACACACTCCAAGCTGGCAACAGCCCCACCTTTTGTTGGCACACCACATTCTTGACTGCAAACATTACGAACCGCAACCTGGTAACTAACCCAAATGGTGAAGTCTCAGGTTTCAACGTTTCACAGAAAATGTGGACGACCCTCAGCCTCGGGCCAGGGAAGATGGGACCACTTGTTCCACAAATAGAAATGAGGAGCAGCTCAAATTATGATTGTGACCATCCAAGTCAGACCATTGCCCACATGAACTTCAGCCCTGAGAGATCCATTCCTGGTGGCTTCACAACCATCCACAGTGTCAGCTGAAGCCATTGAATTAATTTTTTTAATTATTTCATTGGATTTGGATATTGCTCCCTTGATAATCTCAACCTCAAACTATAAATGCTTCACTAGCCAAACGTATTTTAAAATTAGATGTTTTCTGATTAGCTGCCATTTATCTACCTAATGACTTTATTTAGAATAAGTACATATTCTGTTATCAGACTTTTGAAAGGACCTGCCTTATTTTAAGTTGATCTTTCTCTACACCCTAGCTATGACTGTAACACTACATTCTGCGCTCCCTCCTTTTCCTTCTCCCTCTCTTTGCCTGTACAGCGCACAAGGAACAATACTTTTTACCGTATACTAATACATGTGACAATAAACCAAAAATTTCCTGAGACATTTATGAGCCACCTACTTCCACTCCAAGAATAGCATAAATTTATAGTAGTTGTTTGGCTGCAGAGTTTGCTAATAAAATTGTCATACCCATAAATGTACAAAAGCTGTTAATCATAATCATAAGATTATTTTAAAAAGAAAACTAAATACATAGCTTATAAGGATCAGCTATTTTTATTATCTGTCCTTTCAAGACCAATTAAAATTCAGTTTTAACATAGAGGAAATAAATTGCAATCATAGTTATAGCATTGTTTTAAATCATTTTAAATGTCTACCTGACTAACTACACTCTGGCAGTGGTGACTGTAAATTTCAGAATCCAAAATGTAATTGGAAGATTATTATCTGTTTCATCGTGGTCTGTTTTGCCCTTGGGATGAGCTCAGCTGCACAGCTCAGTTATATTTGCTTTCCTGCTTCCCTAGTGCTGCATGGTACAAAAGAGAATAAAATCTCGTGAGAGCTTCTTGTCTCATTTGAGGAATGTATATGCTAATGTTTGGGTGTAACTACTATTGGGCCCCATATTGCAACCATACATCATAACTGAGTAATACTTTATTAAAGTAACGCAAAATTCAGTTTAATTGCAAAATAGTTATTTTTTTCAAGTTTTTAAAACAGGCAAGATCAAGAAAACTGTTTTTCATGCTTGCTGGCAAATCCGTATTTGTGTATTTTGATAGCAGTAACTGATGGTTTCCTTAATTACTGGTATAGTTTTGCTAGGCACCTAACAGTTAAGAAAAAAGACTCCATTGTGATTTTTTTGTAATGAACTATGCGCTTTCTAACCAGAATATGTTCATTCTCCTCCTACTGCTCCTACTTACACAAACATATCAAAAATCCCCAGTCTTCCTAATCCCAAATGATTGAGAGCCAGTATTGGCCTGCTCTTCTTGTGTTCTGCACCAGCCCCTAGCAGATGCATGTTGGCAGCCGAGGGGTGATTTTATTTCAATATGCTTTTTAATGCCCTGTTCATATTTGCATGTTACAAGTTTCAAATAAAAATAGCGTGGTAGACCAATTGTAAGCAAATATTTTTTTAAATAATTGCTGTTGGTTTTACAATATAGTTGAAATTAATAGTTAAATAAATTGAGCTGTTTTCACTGATTGAGTGGTTCTTTTTTTTTTGTTGCAGGCTATGCGTTTCTTCTATTTCAGGAGGAGAGTTCTGTCCAGGCTCTGATTGATGCTTGTATTGAAGAGGATGGTAAACTCTACCTTTGTGTTTCAAGCCCCACTATCAAGGACAAGCCGGTAAGTTTATAGGATGCTTCTCAAAAGTGCTTGTAGGCAATAACAATTATTCATCCTGCCAGCTGTAGTCCTTGAAACACATGAAAAAGAGGGGTATAATTAAAAAGCTGTGTGTGCGCAAGGTTTAGCAGTTGGAACACTGTCATCAAACTGGCTGCTGCATGTTTTTGTATGATCCAGAAACTTGCTTCTGAAATCTGGGTGACAACAAACAAAATCATGTTACAAATGAAAGAAATGTTCCTGAATTTCTTAAATTTGGGGAAAAAAAGGTGAACGTTGCCTTTGAATTGGAACCGCTCCCTTAGCATATTTGAGACTAGGTTTAGAATTCACACTCACTAGCCTCAGGTTCCACCACACTGTTTACTGACTGGGAGTGTTAATAGCAGATGCTTAGCATAAAAGGACGCATTTTAGATTTATCCACAGAAATGCTGAGAACCTGGCAATCATGATTGAAAGGCTAGATATGTATATTTTTGTGATGGGAAAGGATAGGTCTGTGGCAATTGTTCTAATGTTAAAAGCATTTAGAAATGTAAACTTTTAAAGTAGTTCTGTTGTACTCTATTTGTACCAAAACTAATTCCCATTAGTAGTTATAGATTTTTACTGTTTACCACTAATAAATGTCAGTGGGTTACCCTAATTACCCTCAACACATAATTTGTGTGAGCAAACTATTAGCCAGCTGTAATAAACTTCTAGGAGATTGCCATCAGTGCCATTCATTTTAGTTTGCATGAACTAGAGAAAGGGAAAGGAAAAAGGTAATGCAGAATTAACATCGCAAATGCTATTCGGCAGTACAGGTTTGGCTTTAATTCACTATGATAAATGCTTGATAGAGATGCACAGCAGGTGAGCGTCTCTAAAATCCCTCTTGAAATGGTGACTGATATTTTGTGCAGTTAACTTGCAATCTGTTTTACATGTGAATGTCTCAGGTTTGTATTATTATATATTAATGATTAGGGATCTTTTGATATCCTCATGGTTTGTCAGCAATGCTGTGCAAAAAAAGATGAATCCTAAAAAGTACAATGCTTTAGAACAAGGTCACCACAGGAATGAACAATCACAGGAGAAAATTTGGTTACTAATGTATTTCAAGATCAAGTTAACTTAAACATGAATGTAAAAAAAAGTGCGTGGCTTGGTCGATGGCTGCAAAAACCAAAAGCGCTTTGCTGAAAGTGGTGGTGTTTTCAATTTTAAAAAAATGTATTCTTTCGCGGGAGGCATCGCTGGTAAGGCCAGCATTTGTTGCCCAACCCTAATTGCTCTTGAACTGGTTTGCAAAGCCATTTCAGAGTGCAGTTAAGAATCACCCACAGGTTCCACCACACTGTTTAGCCACACCCATGTAGGCCAGACCAGGTAAGGATGGCAGATTTCTTCCTTTAAAGAATAATAATGAACCAGATGGTTTTCACGACAATCAGCAGCAGTTTCATGGTTACTATCACTGAGGCTGGCCTTCAATTACAGATTTTTAATTGAATTCCAATTCCACTAGCTGAATTTGAACCCCTCAGAGCATGAGCCAGGCCTCTGGGTTACCACTGTACCACTATCTACCCATAACTACTCTAGTTATTAACTGGATGAAAGTACGAAGATTCAACCAGTTCAATTTAGTTGGTGAAATGCCAAAGATCTGAGCAGCCATGTATAGTAACAATATTGCTGCACTCAGTGATTTGTTACTTGCTTATTCAAATATCTGATCAACAAATGAATATCATCAGGCTTGTTTGACTTACTAGCTCAGAAGTCCCAATGCAATGACTCCTTGGGACTTTCCCAGGAAGCTTGAACTTCTGAGAAAGCATCAAGTAAGAGCTGCATAATTGTAATATTGAGTTAGCACTGTGGCGAAGTATGCCCTTTACTGAGTGCCCTCTTCACTTGTTTCCTAATAAATTTGCACTAATACAGTACTCGCAATTGGGTACCTCCAATTGTTGCCATTATCATGCATCAAAGGCACAGTGCTCTCTCAATAAAATCCCCATCATTAAACTTCAAGTCATGTGTATTATAATCATAGTTTGTAGTGTAATCGCACAGCAACATGATGATGCCACACAGGGTTAAGACCAACATACACTTTTTTGGCACAGGTGATTTGTTTAAGTGTGCAACACCTTTTTATTTAGTTTTTCATCGCTCACGTGTGCAATAACTTGATGGGGCCAACTTGTGCATGCCCTGCACAGGAACTCTTTAAGACTGGTGTTTACTCACAAACTGCATACAGTAAGCGCCTGATCCCTGTAATACTGCTCTGTAGAGATGCATAACTTTTCCACCTTGTCCAATTCATGCAGAAGCTAAGTAACCATCCTCAGACCTCCCTTGTACATTCAGGCATATAGGAGGCAGTCTTGGTGGAAAGAAACACTTGCATTTATATAGAACCCTTTATGATTATTGGCTGCCAAGCACTTTTGAAGTGTAATCGCTGTTGTAATGTAGGAAACACAGCAGCCATTTTGCACCTAGAAAGCTTCCAGAAACAGCAATATGCTAATGATCAGGTAAACTTGTTTTTGTGATGTCAGTGGCCAATATTTATCCCCATCGACCAGGATATTGGGGGAATAACCCTGCTCTTTGATGTATTGCCACAGGATCTTCCATGTGCACCTGTGAGGACAGGGGTTCAGTTTAATGTTTCGTTTGAAAGACAGCACCTCCAACGGTGCAGTATTTCATGGTGCTTGCACTGGAGTGTCAGCTTTGATTTTTGTACTTGGGACTTAAAGTGGGACTTGAATCCACAACTTTGTGGCTAGGAGGCAAAAATGCTACCAACTGAGCCATGAATGACCTGGTAGCAGAGCCCAATCCATCACGCAAACCAGCCTCCCATCCATTGGCTCTGTCTACACTTCCCGCTGTCTTGGCAAAGCAGCCAGCATAATTAAGGACCCCACGCACCCCAGACATTCTCTCTTCCACCTTCTTCTGTTGGGAAAAAGATACAAAAGTCTGAGGTCACGTACCAACCAACGCCAGAACAGCTTCTTCCCTGCTGTTGTCAGACTTTTGAATGGACCTACCTCGCATTAAGTTAATCTTTCTCTACACCCTAGCTATGACTGTAACACATTCTGCACACTCTCGTTTCCTTCTCTATGAACGGTATGCTCTGTCTGTATAGCGCGCAAGAAACAGTATTTTTCACTGTATGCTAATACGTGACAATAATAAATCAAATCAAAATCAAATCCACGCCATCAGGCAAAAAGAAAATGCAAACCGTAAAGTGATTTCCAGATTATAGTCCAATCTTACACTCAAATACATATTATAAACTGTTCCAACTAAAATAATGGATTTAAAGCTGAGCCATTAAATTACCAAACAATCTAATATATAGGCCACACTTTCAATATAGGTTCCTCTTGGTTGAGGACTAGTTAAATTGGGATCTTTCTTTGGGATGCCATAAATGTTACATACAAATATTTCGTTGAGTATGGTGGTAGATTGATGCCTGTGTAAATTATGTCTGAATATAATGACAGCATGTGTCACATTGCTGTTTGATCAGCATTTACTCATTGACATTGAAGAATTATTCTTATTATGTATTATGTTTGTCATTTTTTTTGTTTGTTCAGCAATAGCTAGGTAACATGAAGATTTCTATTATTTTTAACTAGGTCCAGATCCGACCATGGAATCTAAGTGACAGTGATTTCGTAATGGATGGTTCACAGCCACTTGATCCACGCAAAACCATTTTCGTAGGAGGGGTTCCTCGCCCTCTGAGAGCTGGTAAAAGAAAAATGCTCAATTAAACTAGTTGAAAAATCTTTATGGATGCAAAATATTTTGTTGAAAATGTTAATTATATACCAATTAAACGTTCTTGTATCTTAGATCTGTCTTAATCAATGTTTTTTAATCTCACTGAGCAATGCCACACACAATACACAGTAAACAACGGGCAGCTAAAAGCTTTCAGAGCCTGATTTGATCTCCTGTCTTGAGGCCTGATTTCTGTTCCGTTGCCCCATTTCCAAATAAACTCTTGACTTATCAATTTCCCTTCCTGTCCCCGTTCTAGTTATAGCATTGTAAATAATTACTCTTTTCAAGCATAAGTCCCTCACTTTCAGATCACCTGCCTTTGCAAACACTGACTCTTGACCGCTCTGTCCCTGTGAACTTTGACCTCATCTATAACTCTTTCCTTTCCCATATCTTAATGCTTCCCAAAATTGTCATTTCTTTTGCAACTCTTCAGTTTTATACAGCTCCCAAACCACCAGAACAACTCTGACCAAACTCGTAAACAACTGTGTCACCCTGACTTATGGTACGTTATCCCTCCTTGTCTTCTAGAACCTTTGACATGATTGATCATCTTTCAAATCTTTGTTGTCCAGTGCAATGAGACTGCCTTGCTTATGCTTATAAATCAGAGCAGCTGTAGTGATGGCTTCACTTATCATACACGTTATGAATCCCTCAGGATGCATCCTTGGCCCCCTCCAGTTCCCTATCTAAATGCTGTTGCTAGACAACAATCTGATGACATGGGGTTAATTTCCATGCCTTTGCTGATAACAGCCAATACTACCGGTTCATGAACTCCTTTGACCCTTCCGCTGCCTCAGCACTAACACTGTTTAATTTACATCCAAGTTGCAATGATCAGTTTAATTGGGAACACGAAAGTTATTGTTCCAGTCCTTCTCGTCAGTGACGATGCTTGGTGATTGTTACTAACTGTGAAGATCACTGCGTCCTGATTTTTCATCCCACCAGCTGGGTCTTCCTGTCCCTCTAAGGATGGGTGGGTTCGCCCAGTTACACTAGAGATTTAACTGTGTAACAATTTTAAGGTAAGTATCCAGCTAAGCTGTGCATATCTAGCTCAAGTTTCCAACATTGATCTCAGTGTAAGAGATTGCTGAAGGTCTCAGCCAGCTCAGATCAGCCCATCGACAGTTTAATTTCCCAGACAATTACAGTGCCTGTGTATGTGGCAAGACTTCCAAGCTAAACATTGGTGGATGCTCCAAGACTCTCCACTGTTGACATTGAAAGATCTTACCCACTGTCTTCAGCCTCTTCCATACTCCTCCTCCTTTCCCGATCGCTATGTTAGACTGAACCAGGCTGAACTATCTACTGACTCTGCTGCCTTGCACAATCCTCCATCCCTTCACTTGACCATTGTGACTTCAACCATCTAAACCTGATGTCCTGGAATTCCTTTCCAAATGTTTTCCACTCTTAGAAAGTTGGGAGGGTTTTAAAGGAGCATTTATCTGACCAAGCTTTTTGAGCATTTCTCCCAACACCGTCTCCTTTGGCTTGCATTCATTTTGTCCTCAGGTCTCTGTGGAAAAACCTTAAGATATTTTAACATTTAAGATGTTTTATAAATGCAAACTGTTGCTATCATTGTCAAGATTTGACGTGAAATTGGACAAAGTTTGTCGTGTTACCAATGTAAATCAGTGAAATACTACATTTCTAAAATTAGTTTTGTTTGTATGCTGAATTGAACTGATGAATCTGTCGCGTAATCTGGGAAGCCGCTTAATATTTTTATATGTTATGTAATTGCTGTTTTGTAACTGAAATGAGAACTTTTATACAAGTAACGTCCCAGAAGTAGCTATAAACCAGGAACTGGAAGGGAGAGAGGAACTCAAAAACGTTAGTCACCGGAGAAGTACTACTGAGTAAATTGTTGGAGCTGTGTGTGATCTGACAAGAGCCCAGGTCATTATAGACTTCGTTCTAGGGTCTTATAAGAAATGTTTAGTGAGATCGTTGATGCATTATTCTTAATTTTTAAACTTCACTGGATTCCAAGAAGGTTCCATTGGATTGAAAGATAAGAACATAAGAAATAGGAGCAGGAGTAGGCCATCTAGCCCCTCGAGCCTGCCCCGCCATTCAATAAGATCATGGCTGATCTGACGTGGATCAGTACCACTTACCCGCCTGATCCCCATAACCCTTAATTCCCTTACCGATCAGGAATCCATCCATCCGCGCTTTAAACATATTCAGCGAGGTAGCCTCCACCACCTCAGTGGGCAGAGAATTCCAGAGATTCACCACCCTCTGGGAGAAGAAGTTCCTCCTCAACTCTGTCTTAAACCGACCCCCCTTTATTTTGAGGCTGTGTCCTCTAGTTTTAACTTCCTTACTAAGTGGAAAGAATCTCTCCGCCTCCACCCTATCCAGCCCCCGCATTATCTTATAAGTCTCCATAAGATCCCCCCTCATCCTTCTAAACTCCAACGAGTACAAACCCAATCTCCTCAGCCTCTCCTCATAATCCAAACCCCTCATCTCCGGTATCAACCTGGTGAACCTTCTCTGCACTCCCTCCAATGCCAATATATCCTTCCTCATATAAGGGGACCAATACTGCACACAGTATTCCAGCTGCGGCCTCACCAATGCCCTGTACAGGTGCATCAAGACATCCCTGCTTTTATATTCTATCCCGCTCGCAATATAGGCCAACATCCCATTTGCCTTCTTGATCACCTGTTGTACCTGCAGACTGGGCTTTTGCGTCTCATGCACAAGGACCCCCAGGTCCCTTTGCACGGTAGCATGTTTTAATTTGTTTCCATTGAGATAGTAATCCCATTTGTTATTATTTCCTCCAAAGTGTATAACCTCGCATTTCTCAACGTTATACTCCATTTGCCATATCCTCGCCCACTCACTCAGCCTGTCCAAATCTCTCTGCAGATCTTCTCCGTCCTCCACACGATTCACTTTTCCACTTATCTTTGTGTCGTCTGCAAACTTCGTTACCCTACACTCCGTCCCCTCCTCCAGATCATTTATATAAATGGTAAACAGTTGCGGTCCGAGTACCGATCCCTGCGGCACGCCACTAGTTACCTTCCTCCAACCGGAAAAACACCCATTTATTCCGACTCTTTGCTTCCTGTCGGATAGCCAGTCCCCAATCCACTTTAACACACTACCCCCAACTCCGTGTGCCCTAATCTTCTTCAGCAGCCTTTTATGGGGCACCTTATCAAACGCCTTTTGGAAATCCAAAAACACCGCATCCACCGGTTCTCCTCCATCAACCGCCCTCGTCACATCTTCATTAAAATCCAACATGTTCGTCAAGCACAACTTTCCCCTCATGAATCCATGCTGCGTCTGATTGATCGAACCATTTCTATCCAGATGCCCTGCTATCTCCTCTTTAATAATGGATTCCAGCATTTTCCCTACTGCAGACGTTAAGCTGACCGGCCTATAGTTACCCGCCTTTTGTCTCCTTCCTTTTTTAAACAGCGGCGTAACATTAGCCGTTTTCCAATCAACCGGCACTACCCCAGAATGCAACGAGTTTTGATAAATAATCACTAACGCATCCACTATTACCTCTGACATTTCTTTCAATACCCTGGGATGCATTCCATCCGGACCCGGGGACTTGTCCACCTTCAGTCCCATTAGTCTACCCAGCACTGCCTCTCTGGTAACATTAATTGTATTAAGTATTTCTCCTGCTGCCAACCCTCTATCGTTAATATTTGGCAAACTATTTGTGTCCTCCACCGTGAAGACCGACACAAAAAACTTATTTAAAGACTCAGCCATATCCTCATTTCCCACTATTAACTCCCCCCTCTCGTCCTCCAAGGGTCCAACATTCACTCTAGCCACTCTATTCCTTTTTATATATTTATAAAAACTTTTACTATCATTTTTTATATTAATTGCTAGCCTAGCTTCATAGTCTATCCTTCCTTTCTTTATCGCTTTCTTAGTCTCTCTTTGTTGTTTCTTAAATTTTTCCCAATCACTTGTTTCTCCACTATTTTTGGCCACTCTGTACGCAGCTGTTTTTATTTTAATACTCTCCTTTATTTCCTTCGTTATCCACGGCTGGTTCTCCCTTTTCTTACAATCCTTGTTTTTTGCTGGAATATATTTTTGCTGAGAACTGAAAAGGATCTCCTTAAAAATCCTCCACTGTTCCTCAACTATCCTACCTGCCAGCCTGCTCTCCCAGTCTACCTTAGCCAATTCATCCCTCATCCTATCATATTTCCCTCTGTTCAAACAGAGGACACTGGTTTGGGACCAACTTTCTCCTCTTCCACCTGAATCAGAAATTCGACCATATTGTGGTCACTAGACCCAAGAGGGTCCTTCACAATAAGATCCTTAATTCTACCTACCTCGTTACACAATACCAGATCCAAAATAGCTCGTTCCCTCGTCGGTTCCGTAACATGCTGTTCAAGGAAACTATCCCGACAGCATTCTAAGAACTCTTCCTCCATTCCACCCTTACCGACTTGAGTCTGCCAGTCAATGTGCATGTTGAAGTCCCCCATGATTATTGCCGTTCCGTTTTTACACGCATCCCTTATCTGCTTGTTTATAGCCCTCCCTACCTCAACATTATTATTTGGGGGCCTATATACCACACCTACTAGTGTCTTTCTCCCTCTACTATTCCTCATCTCTACCCATAATGATTCCACGTTTTGTTCCTCAGAGCCTATGTCATCCCTCAGTACTACCCTGATATTATCTCTTATTAATAGCGCGACCCCACCACCTTTTCCTTCCTGTCTATTCTTCCTAAACGCCTGATACCCCTGGATATTCATCTCCCAGTCCTGGTCACCTTTCAGCCACGTTTCTGTAATGGCCACTAGATCGTACCCACTTGTGCTGATTTGCACCATCAACTCATTTACCTTGTTCCGAATGCTTCGTGCATTCAGGCAAAGTGTCCTTATTCCAGCTTTTATCTGGACCCGCTTTGATGAGTCGCGAACACCCTCTCCCTCTACTCCCTTATCTAAATTACCGCCTTCATTCACTTGCACCCTCTCCTCTACCACTAATTTTGTAATTCCCCTTACCCCTGCATCCTCCCCCCCATCAATTAGTTCCTTGATCCTAGTCAACTCTTCTAGCTCCCCTCCCCCCAACCTATCTAGTTTAAATTCTCCCCAGTAGCCTTAGCCAACCTACCGGCCAGGATATTGGTCCCCCTGTGATTCAAGTTCCACCCGTTTTTTGTATACAGATCACCCCTGCCCCTAAAGAGGTCCCAATGGTCCAGGAATCTGAATCCCTGCCCCCTGCACCAGTCCCTCAGCCACACATTCATCTTCCACCTCACTCCATTCCTGCCCTCACCTTCCCGTGGCACAGGCAGTAATCCTGAGATTACTACCTTTATCGAATATTTAAGATATCGAATGTAACTCCATAATTCAAAAAAGGAGGACACGACGGGTCAGTTAGCTTAACCTCTGTCCGAGGGAAAATGTTAGCTATTATTAAAGTTTTTATAGCGGGGCAGTTAAATAAGTTCAAGGTAATCAGGCAGAATGAACATGGTTTTGTGAAAGGGAAATCATATTTAACCAATTTATTGGAATTCTTTGGGGAAGTAATATGTGCTGTGGATAAAGGGGAACAAGTCGATGTACTGCACTTAGATTTCCAGAAGGCATTTGACAAAGTGCCACATCAAAATTATTGCAGAAAAAAAAAAGCTCATGTTATAGGGCGTAACATATTGGCATGGATAGAAGAGTAGCTGGCTAACACAAAGCAAAGAGCAGGCATAAATCTTAGAATCTTAGAAACCCTACAGCACAAGAAGAGGCCATTCGGCCCATCGAGTCTGCACCGACCACAATCCCACCCAGGCCCCACCCCCATATCCCTACATATTTACCCACTAATCCCTCTAACCAGCACATCCCAGGACACTAAGGGCAATTTTAGCATGGCCAATCAACCTAACCCGCACATCTTTGGAATGTGGGAGGAAACCGGAGCACCCGGAGGAAACCCACGCAGACACGAAGAGAATGTGCAACCTCCACACAGGCAGTGACCCAAGCCGGGAATCGAACCCAGGTCCCTGGAGCTGTGAAGCAGCAGTGCTAACCACTGTGCTACCGTGCTGCCCCAGCAAATGGGTTCTTTTCAGGTTGGCAAGATGTAACTAGTGCCCCACAGGGATTGGTACTGAGACCTCAACTGTTTACAATGTATATAAATGACTTGGATGAAGGAATGGTTCAATAAATTTGTTGATGACGCAAAGATAGGTAGGAAAGTAAGTTGTAAAGAGGACATAAGGAGGCTGCAAAAATATATGGGTAGGTTAAGTCAGTGGGAAAAGATCTGGCATATGGAGTATAATGTGTGAAAAATGTCCAATTTGGCAGAAAGAGTAAAAAAGAAGCATATTATCTAAATGATGAGAGATTGCAGAGCTCTGAGGTGCAGAGGGATGTGGGTGACCTTGTGCATGAATCACAAAAGGCTATTATGCAGATATTAGGAAAGCTAATAGAATGCTATAATTTATTGTGAGGGGAACTGAATATAAAAGTAAGGAGGTTAAGTTTCAGATGCACAGGGCGCTGGTGAGAACTCATTTGAAGTACCGTATACAGTAAAGATCACATTATTTAAGGAAGAATGTGAATACATTGGAAGCAGTTCTGAAAGGTTTACTGGATTCATATCTGGAATGGATGGGTTGTCTTATGAGGAAAGATTGGATAAGTTAGTCTTGTATTGACTGGAGTCTAGAAGAAGAAGCAGAGACTTGATTGAAACATCCTCTAATAGAAGGTTCTAGAACTAGGAGTCTATTTAAAAATAAGGAGTCGCACATTTAAAAAAGAGATGAGGTGAAATTCTTTTTCTGAAGGTTGAATCTTTGGAACTTTTTCCCTGAAAAGGTGTTGGAAGCAGAAGCTTCGCATATTTTTCAGACAGGTGGATAGATTCTTGGTAAGCAAGGGGTTGATAGATTATCAGTGGTAGGCAGGATGCAGATTTGAAGTTACTATCAGATCCGCCAGGAACATATTAAATGTCAGAGCACGCCCTGGGGCAGAATGGCCTGCTCCTTGTCTGTATGTCATATTTAACAGTTAATGTTACAAATCCATTGTCAGTATCTATTTTATTCATGGAGCAAACAAATGTTAACTTTTTTGTGCTTCACACCAATGTCATGGGTTTCTGTCAATTGGCTGCTGATGTGAAAGTGAAGCTAATATGGACCACAGGGTCTGGTCCATAGTTGTTGTTGTCAATAAATTGCTATGTGATCATACGATTATGTACTTTACATAAGTACATGGATGGGTTGTCTTATGAGGAAAGGTTGGATAGGCTACGCTTGTATTGACTGGAGTCGAGATATGAATTAATTTTTTAATCATTGAATTTAAAAGCCTTTTTGTGTTTCTTCTACAGTGGAGCTAGCTATGATAATGGATCGCCTTTATGGTGGGGTATGTTACGCAGGGATTGATACTGACCCAGAGCTAAAGTACCCTAAAGGTGCAGGGCGTGTTGCCTTCTCAAATCAGCAGAGCTACATAGCTGCCATCAGTGCTCGATTTGTTCAGCTACAGCATGGAGATATTGATAAACGGGTAAGTGTCACTCTGTATAGTTAGCAGACCCAATGACTTGTTTAACTTATTTTGGAAGATCTATATGCGCTGTACACTCAACTGCAGAAAATCAGTAGTCTGCACAAAAATGCACCCTGTTAAATTGTATGGCCTGGCTAATCAAACTGTTGAAACAGTTATACATTCGTAAGTCCATGCATGCATGTGATTTATTTTGTTCCAGCATTGCATCACTTAATATGAAGGAGCAAAGTTGAAAGCAGTAATCTTTGAAGCAACACTTGAAGTGCTTCTTTGAAGTACTGCAATATATTTTCTTTAGTGAATATAAAGTCAAGAAATCCTATGATTCATTGCATTTTAGAAGCTTTGTGTAAGAATATCATGCTCTGGCGAGACTTGTTTTCAAAATCTATCCACACCCTCACCTCTCCCTATCTCTATAACCTCTAGTCCTACAACACTTGAGCTATCTGTGCTCCTCTAATTATAACCTCTTAAGCATTCTCGATTTTAATTTCTCCACCATTAGTTGCTCACCTTCAGTTGCTTAAATCCTAAACTCAGGAATAAACACCTCCATCCGTACATACGCATGCACTGCACACCGTACCACTTGCATACACAACTCTGCCCCTCTACCTCACTTTCCTTCTTTAAGACACTCCTTAAAACTTACCTCTTTGACCAAGTTTTAAGTCATCTGACCTACCATCTCCTTATGTCACTCAGTGTCATATTTTATTTAATATCTCTGTGAAGTGCCTTGGGATTTTTTATTACGCTAAAAGCACTATAGAAGAATAAATTGTTATAAGGTGAAGGGGCATACAGAAAAAGTGCAGGAAAACCAATGAGGCTGAATCCTGTTGTCAGCTGAGTTTTTTTTTACTTGTTCACTGAATATGGGTGTCACTAGCAAGGCCAGCACTTATTGATCAACCTTAATTGCCTTGGCAAATGTGGTATTGAGTGCTGCCTTGAGCTGCTTCAGTCCATTTGGTGTAGGTGCACTCAGTGCTGTTAGAGAAGGAGTTCCAGAATTTTGGCCCAACAATGTAGAAGGAACAGTGACACATTTCCAAAGTGGATGGTGGTGGTTATTGGAGGCAAATCATCTCAGTCCCAGGACATCACTGTCAGAGTTTCTCAGGGTAGTGTCCTAGGCCCAATCATCTTCAGTTGCTTCAATAATGTCCTTTTCTCCATCATAAAGTCAGAAATGGAGATGTTTGCTGATGATGATGCTGTGTTCAATACCATTTGCAGCAACTCAGAAACTGAAACAGCCTATGTCACATGCGGCAAGACCTGGATACCATTCCTTGGACTGATGAGTAGCAAGCAACATTTGCACCACACAAGTGCAAGGCATTTACCATGTGTAACAAAGAATCAGTAACCATCTCTCCCCTTGACATACAACAGCATTGTTATCACTGAATTCCTCACCATCAACTTCATAGGAGTTCCATTGAGCAGGAATTGAACTGAGCTAGCCATATAAATACTGTGACTATGAGAATAGGTCAGAGGCTGGGAATTCTGCAGTGAGTATCTCACTTACTGACTCCCCAAAGCCTGTCCACCATTTTCAAAGCACAAGTCAGGAGTGTAATGGAATACTCTCCACTTACAACTTCCAACAACAGTCAAGAAGCTTGACACTGTCCAGGACATAGCAGCTCACTTGATAGGGACCCTACCCACCACAATAAACATTCACTCCTCTGTCCACACACAGTGGCAGCAATGTGTACCATATACAGGAGGCACTGCAGTAACATAAGGCTCCTTTGACAGCACCGTGAAGGACACATGGGAACTCGGGCACTTACAATTTCCCCTCCAAGACACAATCATCCTGGCTTGGAGCTATGTCACAGTTGTTACATCCTGTTAGGGACTGGTGTTGTTTAAAGAAGAAATCCGAACACCGAGCAATTAACCAGCAGAACTACGCCACAAGATTCCACGTTATTAAACTGGAACCAGCTTTATTGTATATTAAAAAGAATTAAACAAAGTAGGCTCCAGCTGATAAACTGGATTTAACTTTTTACTTCCCATCATCCCACACACACAACACCTTCGCCCTGTCCCTGGAAAGAGTTCCCTTATGAATATTCATTCACTTTTCCTGTTACCCAGCCAAAAGATATACCACAGCCCTCCAGAATTTACTTCTCCTTAGCATTCTAGCTATTCTTCCGAGGTGCAATTCTATGTGGGCTCCTCCATTACCTTTTGGCTGGGCAATCTACCTTTTTTTTTTACTGATCTCAACTGTAGATGTCTCTGCTCCTTTTTTGAGTTGCTGGCAGATATCCAACTGCCTTCCCACAGCTTTCCAAATTAACTCTGCTGATTGTTTTCTGTCACAAGACTCTGTGAGGACCACTGTAGATTTCCTCCATTTGATCCAAGCTTAGCAAATCTACAACTGCCCTTCCCTCCAAATGCATTCCACACGGTGAGTGACGAAGTTAATATTTTCTCTGATGGAAGTGCAGGCCTAACTGGCCATCACTTCCTGTTGGCTCAATTAATCTGATGAGATGCTATCTTCACCAAAGCAAGCTACAGCTGCCTTTGTCTGTTCCCAAACTAAACTGCCTGCTTCTGCCAACAAATACACGCAGTTAAATTTAACAAGATTTTCCAACTCTACATCACGTTTCACCATGATGATGTGTCATGCTTTGGGATAAAACAGAAATGCAAACTGTTTTACCTTCGACACAACTCTGATTCTGTACTCATGAATGATTTATATCTCTAATGGAGTTTTACACCCCTCTTTTTCCAGAATTGCTAGCTTTTAATGGAGATAATAATAGACACCCTGGCTCTATTGAGGTTCAAAAATAGGTAATCTATTGTTAAGTGTTTACACTTCAACTCTTACCTTACAAGATAAACACAGGTTAGTTTTTAATTGTAATTAACTTCAAACTTGTTTGAATTATTTTTACTTCAGGGTTACTTATTGGTTTCTCAATCAGATATCTCCCTCACTCCAATTTTTAGTTAAAACTTTAATTCATAAAACCAAGAGTTATATTCCATATGACTCACAATCTAGATGTTCACAACCCTGTTTCTGTATGATCGTTTACTCAAAATCCTGGGACTCGCTCTTACTGTAGGTGTAAAGTTATCAGCTCCCCACCATTTTCTTGAAGGCAATTAGTGAACAGCAAATGCTGGCTTTCTCAGCGGGGCACTCGCCAGCGGGATCAATGGTGGGAAGCCCAAATATCAGAAATTTCAGCAGAATATTCCAATGCTGCCTAAAGTCCTGCTTGGAGACTGGTGTGAAACCATTTTGCATTCCACGAATGAGATGCAGATGAAGGCCTGAATCTTCCCCCTCCATGCCTGATTCTCCACAATGGCAGCAGGAAAACACACTGGCCCAGAACATGTCTGACCTAACGTGGTGTGCAAAAGTCAGGACATACCTGAAGAAGGCCTAGGGCTGCCTCTGGAATTTATTATGGAGGCTACCAATGACCCTGGGCCCTGGAACACCACATCGTGGGTGGGGGGAGCACCTATCAGTGGGTCATCCAGCTTCAGTAACTTTGAGGAGGTCCATCTTCCAGTATCAGCATGTTCCTGGAGGTCCATCTGCTTTCTTCAATCTGCTTTCTTCAATAGTTGGTCAGTGATGTTGTGTGTCTTTTTGTCATGGCACCCAGATATGACGTTGGGGCACACGCCATCAAATCCGCCCCGCCATGGAAGTCAGCACAAAACACCCAGATGCATAATTAATTACACTGGGGACGGAGGATATGGCATGGTTTCCCATTGGCCTCTGCAGTGGGACACACTCCCCATCCCTGCCTTGTCATGGGACTTTGTCCTGGATTGGAGCATTCCACCCTTTGAGCTAGTTAGGCCAAATGATGTTCTTGTTTGTACTCAACTTCATGAATACAGTTCGAGCAGGCCATTCCTTAAGGACTATATTGATGTTGATGGTGTAATGTTGAACAACTGGCTGAGTCTCCTATAAATACACAATGGAAAGCTGGGCACCCACTGCATGCAATTTTTTTAACCGTCCAACTTAACATTTGGAACATCATTGGAGCAGGCGAATTTCTCCTTCAGAAGAACAAGTTGGGAAATAGTCCCACATACAGCTAGTGAGGCCAGATTATCACAAAAAGCTTTGTGATATCAGTTTATTGCCCGCTACTTGTTTCATTAACAGTGCTGAAAAAATAACTTCAGTTGTTTTACTAGTTTCCCATTGAGCATGTTTTAATTCTTTAAATAAATATAATGGCTCAAATAGCAAATATGAACATTTGTTAGGAGATCTAGCTATTGTAATTTTTTGTGAACTGTTACAATATTTGATATTAATTGAAAAGCTTTTGTTTTCCTGTGACTTTATTTGGAGTAAACCAGCACCTATCATATTGTTGCTCTCATGAGGACATAAGTGATGTAAAGGAAATCTTTGTATATTTTTGTATTAATATGGAATAGATTACTGTCCACTTTCAAAATCTATATAATCATTACTTGGTTTTTTTTCTCGTTCATCCTCCTTTCCACTAAAAATTGGTACCGATGGGATTTGTTCCGATTTCTCATTGCAACTCCACTGTTTCAGAACTACATTGTGCTCTGTGATGCTGTTCTATGAGCCTTTTGAAAAATGTATTATGGAATGGAATTGGTTTTAGCGGGAATTGCATTTTATACTGATTACCCGTAAGCAGAATGAATTATAAATTATGTATGCTCCATCAAAGATCTTGGTGAAAACAAGAGTATTCGAGCAGCAGGGCTTTGTATTTAATAGTAAATTGGCACATTTAGCTCTGAGAATGTAGCAGTTTTCTTCTAGGATATTGATATGAGAGCAGAGTTATAGTGACAGATGGAACAGGTAAAATGCCTATGTCTGAGGAGATTAGAACTGAACATTAGTCATTTCAGCTCAGTGGTTAAGAACAGCTGCAGTAATTAGCTGTCGTCCCCATGATAAATGTCTCGATGGATGTGTGTGTGTACACAATTCTCATCAGTCAAAAATATGTAATCGTAATGTTCGCATTTATTTTAAAACATGAATTCCTTCCAGTATACCTACAGTTCAGAACTCAATCTTTAGCTCATTACATTCTCAAGTTATGTAACAGTACAAGACAAAGTAATCACTTCACCTGTCTTAAATATAGATATTCATTAATACATTATGGATTCTGGAAGATTTGAATGATGTTGCAAAAAGTCCTGATTAAATTGATTAGAGAAGAGGGAAATAATGACCGGGGAACAAAGTGACTCCACACACACCTAGTGATGGAAGATTCACATTCAATCAATCGTCTGGCGTATTGTATTACCTAATTTCTGAGGCCTGCAATTCTAAGGGTTCTATTATGTTTAGCTGGCTTTAGTGAGAGGAAACTGGAAGCTTTATTCATTCATGAGATGTGGGTGTTGCTGGTTCGGCCATGTCCAAGAACTGAGTGACTTGCTAGGCCATTTAAGAGGACGTCTAAGATTCAGCCGCATTGCTGTGGATCTGGAGTCGCATGTAGACCAGAGCAGGCAAAGATAGCAGATTTCCTTCCCTAAAGGATGTTAGTAAACCTGATGGATTTTTGCAACAATTAATGATAGTTTCATCGACATCATTATATTTTTAATTCCAGGCTTTTTTATTCGATTCAAAATTTTCTGCCATGGTGGGATTCAAACCTCAGTCCCCAGGCATTGCTCTGGGTCTCTGTACTACTGGACCAGTGATAATACCACTATGCCTCCCTAGGGTAGACCTGCCACTGAGGGTTGAACTTCCAGTTAGCTCCAAATACCCCTGCAAACTAATATTCCAGCTATTAAGGTCATTCTAGCTAGACAGGCAGTGAGAAATTGGCCATTTCATGTACTACTAAGCTGTATAGTTTAACTAGTCAGAACTTGAGCAGTGCCCTTGCACATATTTAAGAGACTCTTCATACATGAGCTCTTGCTGATTTGCTAAACTAAGCTTACAGTTGTGTTCCATCCAAGACAGTGTGCATTATATATTTAGCAAAAAGGAACTATATGATTTGTGCATTTTAATGTGGGGATGGAATTGTGTATGTGTACCAGATACACAGCTAACCAAAGAACACTTTCCCCGATGATTTATTGAGGTTTCCATTTTTTTGTTGATTTTAAAATTAACACATTTTCCAAGATTTGGCTTTGTTGCTGTCCTGCATTTTGTTCCTTTTATTAATTTGTTAGCTAAGCTCCCACATACGCATCACGTAACCTTAATTAACAGCAGCACAGTGTATGCATAATTTATTAATACGCAATTTCAGCAGATGTGATTAAATGAAGCATATATTTATAGTGTCATTGTTCTTCTGAAGAGGCTGAGGCTATAAATTAACATTAAATTCTTCAGCTGTTCAAATTAACCTCAGCATACTTCATGCTGGCATATTAATTTTACTTCACCATAGTTGTGTACTTAGCTGCTGCATTATCAAGCCTAAATGAGCCTTTACTCAAATCATCTTACACTGCCAAATTCAGTATTTTTTACAGGTGGAGAATTGTCTTAAACTGAACAATGTTATATAAACTGTCATATTTCTTACTGTCTTGTATAGGTGAAGAATATTGACAGCGTGTATGTCGATTGTAGAGTTCAGTACCAGTACAGTGGGTTAACACAAACATATTTGCTTAAATATTAGAAACATTGAAACTATTGAGTTTGGTCCCCATTCCTAGCTCCGTTCACTTGCTACAAACTCCATCCCTCTCTTTGGCACAGTCTGAGATTAGGCTTTCACAACCTTGATGTCACATTCAATCCCAAGATGAATTTCCAACCTTGTTCATGCCATCACTAAGACTGCCTATTTCCACCTCTAACATCATCTGAATTTGTTCCAGTCTCAGCTTGTCTACTTCTGAAACCCTCCTGTATGTCTTCATTACTTCTAAACATTACCATTCCAACACACTCCTGGTCTCCCACATTCTTCCCTCCTTTTACTTGAGATGATCCAAAACTCTGCTGCACTTATCTTAATTTGCATCAAGTCCCATTCTCCTATCGTCCCTCTGCTTACTGATCTACGTGGCTCCTAGTCAAGCAGCACCTGGATTTTAAAATTCTCATCCTTGTTTTTAAATCTCTCCACAGCCTCACCCCTCTCTATGTCTAATCTACTCCAGTCCCACAATTCTTTTGAGATACCTGCGCTCCTCTAATTCTAGCTTCTTGTGCATCCCTGATTTTAATTGCTCCACAATTGGGGACTGGGTCTACAGTTGTCTAGCCCCAAGCTCTGGAATGCTCTCCCTCTACCTCTCCACCCCAATTTCTTCTTTTAAGATATTCTTTAAAATCCACCTCTGACCAAGCTTTCAGACATCTGGCTTAATATCTCTTCATGTGGCTCAGTGTCATACTTGTTTTATAATGCTTCTTGGGACATTTTCTTTTGTTAAAGGTGTTATTTAAGAATACGTATTGCTCCATCTATATCAAAGACAAAGTTGATGAGATGAGAGCAATGAAGAAAATCTAAGCGAAATGTATTTGCTTTAGTGGAAGGGATAGTGTAACAAAATCTGGGGAATGAGTAGAAATGAATTGAGTTGATTAATTTGTGTGTGCACGGAGCTGATTTGTGTCCATATAAAACACAGCAGGAGGCATCCTCTGAATCTGACGTCATGTATAATTCTGTTGTACGATTTATATACAAGATAGCGTGCAATTATTGTTAGCCAGGCCTGAAGTAGAGATCATCCATACATTAAATCAGTTTGGTCAAAAGGATGCATTTTCCAGCATCTAGTAGCTCCAGGTCAACTCAGGCTGGTCTAAAATCTTGTCGCTATTTAAAATGAGCATGCTGTCTATCAGTGACGTCACCCAAGAAGCCGAGCAGATTCAGAATCACAATTTTATTTAATTTGAGTGTCTCAGTAACAAGTAAAATTAGTGTTTGCAAAATTGTTTTCAGTAGCGAATGGGGTATGTTTAGAACTACTTCCCTGCTTGCCCCTTTTCCCACCATGAAATTTAATGTAGAGATAAACTGCATTGCACTTTGAGAGTTAATTTTCATTCTTTAATCTTAAATTAAGGATGTAATCTTAGGTAGGGAAACTCCAGAGCTGTTACTCTGATATGGTGCTGTTTTATTGGAGGTAGTTCACTGGAAGAGCTTTCAGCAGCTTTGAGTATTTGATGGTGGGGAAATGTCTAGAAACAATAATTCAGGACAAAATTAATAGTCACATGGATAAATGTGGGCTAATTAAGAAAAGCCTGCACAGAATTGTTCTGGGAAAATCATGTTTAACTAACTTGCTGGATTTTTTTTTGAAGAGCTAGCAGTGTGTATTTGAGAGCCATGTGGTGTCCAAAAGGCATTTGGTACAGTGCCACACAACAGACTTGTCATCAAATTCATAGACCATGGAATAAAGGGAAAAATAACTGGATACGAAATGGACTTAGTGACCGAAAACAGGATGGAGGTTAATGGCTGTTTGTCAGGCTCGGAAAGTGTGTAGCAGACTTCCCCAAGGGTCAGTGTTGAGATCCTTGATCTTACTGATATAAATGACCTAGACTTTGATGTATAGGACACAATTTCAAAATTAGTGGATGATATGAAACTTGGAAGCGTCGTGAACTGAGACGGATAGTGCAGAACTTCAAAAGGGCATGGGCAAGTAGGTGGAATTGGCAGGCAGGTGGCAGATGAAGTGCAATGAAGAGAAGTGTGAAGTGATCCATTTTGGTAGGAAGAGCATGGAGTGATGGTATAAAGAGTACAACTCTAAAGGTGGTGCAGGAACAGTGGGACCTGGGTATATATGTAGAGAGGTCATTTGAGGTGGCAGGACTGGTTGAGAGCGTGGTTAATAAAGCAGACAGTATCCGAGGCTTTAATAATAGGGGCACAAAGGATAAGAGCAAGGAGGTTATGTTGACCTTGTATAAGACACTAGTTCAGTTTCAGCTGGAGTGTTGCATCCAGTTCTGGGCACCACACTTCAGGAATGATGTGAAGGCATTGGAGAGAGTGCAAAAAATCTTCATGAGAATGGTAGCAGGGATGAGGAACTTCAGTTTTGAAGATGGATTAAAAAAGTTGGGACTGTTTCCTTGGAGAAGAGAAGGCTAAGGGGAGTTTTGATGTAGGGGTGCAAAATCGTGAGGAGTCAGGACAGAATAGATAGAAGGAAACTGTTCCCATTTGTGAATGGATTGAGAATGTGAGGGCACAATTTGAAAGTAATTGGGAAAAGAAACAAAAGTGACATGAGGAAAACCTTTCTCATCCAGCAAATGATTGGGGTCTGGAATACTCTGAGTGTGTGGTGGAAGCAGGTTCAATCAAGGCATTTAAAAGGCAATTGGACTGTTACCTGAAAAGAGAATATAGACATACAGGGAGAAGGCAGGGGAATAACACTTAATTGAATTTCTCATTCAGAGCGTTGCTGCAGACATGATGGGTGGAATGGCATCTTTTTGCAATGTAACAAATATACGAGGTGAAATGAGTTTAGAGTATCTCAATCCAGCTACCAGCTGTTAGGGAAACTACCTATAATCTGTGACTAAATTGACATTTCCTCTGGCATTAAGATTGAGGGAGGATGTGCATCTTATCTGGCAGTGTTTCATCCTGACATTGGATGGCTTAGTCCCAGGCACAGACACATCTTGCCTTCCTTCACACAAATATTATAAAATTATTCTTGGAAAAGCTACAAATTTTGCTCCACCGTCAAGGCTTTGCCTTTTAATTTTAAAAATTCACTAACGGTAGCTAAAATCCATTTTTTTTTTAAACAAAGGAAACTTATCAATTTTGTATTACGTTTATGCTTCTGACTGTAAGCCTTTTGGTATAATCAGCAATTCCCTGAAACACAGCCGATATAGCATGTAAGCAATCATGTGAGTCAGGAATTCACAGTAAATTTATTCACTTTGTCCAATCCCTTGAAAACAGATTTTGGAGCAGTGTGACTCTGGACATACAAAAGTAAATTGCAACGTAATTAATGTAGTTTAACAAGCTGCAAACTTTGCTAAAACTAATTTTTGTGTCCTATCACTCTTGCAGATCTCAGATTTCTTGCAATGACAATGGGAAAAAATATATTAACCAAAAATTACACTTTATTCCAACAGGTGGAAGTTAAGCCATACGTGCTAGATGATCAAATGTGTGATGAATGCCAGGGGGCTCGATGTGGTGGAAAGTTTGCTCCATTTTTCTGTGCCAATGTCACTTGTCTGCAGTATTACTGTGAATTTTGTTGGGCAAACATCCACTCTCGTGCCGGGCGGGAGTTCCACAAGCCACTGGTGAAGGAGGGGGCCGACCGCCCTCGACAGGTTCACTTCCGCTGGAGCTGAACGTAACATTCAGGCGCCTGAAGGATCATGACGGATGAAGAGAGGAGAGTGCATGAGGCTTAAAAGGCTGAAGAAACCATGAATAGTTAGGAGAAATAAGTGCATTCTTCTGCCTCCTACCCCAGCTCTCGATGCATACATCATATGTAGCAGCTAATACACTACAGGCCTCTGTTTGTCACCAAAACCCTGCATCTCAGGCTTTACTAACTTTTTTGAGGTACTTTCATGTTTTTTGGAAAAAAAATCGATTTTTTGTAGTTTTTTCAAGTTATTTTTTTATATAAAAAATCTTAAAATTAGAAGTGAGAATGTTGCCACTTAGGGGCGCACAGTTTGCTGCTATCTTCAATGGGTGGAGCATGCACTTATTTCAGGAAGCTCAGTTTCATCTCCAAGACCTGTCCCTAGTAATTTTACCAAAGGTAGCAAATAGTAGGAGGCAAGTTTAGCTATAGGTGAGTGATTTCTGCCACACAAAATTTTATTTTTTAATGTTGCTATTTGCAATGTATACACAAACTTTAAAAAAAATAGGGTTACGTTTTTGCTCTCCATTTTGACTTGCAAGAAATAATACCTCAAGAGACTGATCTGGTTTAACTATTTTAGCATTTTTATTATTCTTGAGCTGCATTAGAAGCTTTGCTGCTATATAGGTATCATATTTAATGCCAGAACACACAGTAACAAAATGGGATCAGAAACATAATTATAGCAGCTGCATTGTGGAAGAATTAGATGCAGGTGGCAATGGCCTAGACTGCCACAGTTCAGAATGTGAATTTAAACAATTGCATGTTTACTTGTACACCTTATGCATGCACTAAAAGTATATTCATACATGTTCCTTCACAGCAATGGATGTGATGTCAGTTTTGGCAAACATTCAGAAAAAATAGTTAGCATGAATGAAAGGTACAATAATAGTTTAAAAGAAAAACAGGAAAAAAAACCTAACTTGCATGTATTAATGTGACTCCTGTAACGAGAATGTCCTACTGCTACACTTTGTATACATTATGCAAAATAGCTTTTAGAGTAGAAGTGCAGCCACTATCGTGACCTGGTGGGTTGTGGAGTTTGATTTCTGCAGACTGGATGTAATCTCGTATTCCCTGTGCAATCTTGTTAATATGTGCGTTTTGTTTAGTGTTGTGAGTTGTTGTCCTAAATAGAAATTTAAAAGTAGCTAGGGTCTTAAAGCAAATTAGTAAATGGAAAAGAAAAAAAGACTTTTGATTTCATTGCCCCTTTCATAAAACTCTTTGGTATAATGGCTCAGACTTCCTCTACAAACCAAAGATGGCCAGCACACTGCTAAACAATCACCAAACTCCAAGCCCCCTCCAAAAAAAGTTATAAAATGGTACTGATTTCATCATATAAGATACATGATTTACTAAACTAGCCATTTTAAAGTCAAAATGGAGATGACTATGGTGTTAAATTAACCTGGTTTGACATTAAAGCATTGAATTTCTCTGCAGTTTAATCACACTAGAATGAAAAATGTATTAGTAAGCTGCTGAAAGTTATGCGGGTGTCAATTATTTATTCAAAAAAAGGTGATCATGCCATTACAAGCATTTACTGTACAGAACAACCGTATATAATCCTTAGGGACAATCTTTTTATGTAAGCAAGATGTTGGTCTTGAACATTGGTGGTCTCCTGGTGTGCTTTTGTGTATGTAGTTCATGTCTAACTCTGCTGTTTATAGTGATTGTGATGCAACTTTTAAAATGTTTGAAGTCAATGCTGTTTTGAAGAATAGCTTTTTTACTAATTTATTTATTGGCTAATGCCCCCATTTGTTACTTACCATGGTTCTCCAGGCTATTTGGAGCATTTGTTCTCTGCCAAATTTGTTCCATTTTCAGACACCCATATTGGCATTTGTTATGCACTACTTTTGTATCTTGGTGAGAGTTTTTTCCAACAGTCAGCTGTTTTAGGGCACACTTTTTGACTGATGGCATCTCCTTTGCAATACCTCAATTTTCTGAATTTAGAAGAGAAATTGATAGTTTTGCTATGTTTATTATTGAAAGATCTGCATATATAATTTAACTTGGCAAATAAATGATTTAAATTGATAATTTTATTTTTCCATACATTCTGCTTCCTAAATTTGGAAGGGTCTAAGCATTTGTAAACTAACGTGGTAACCTTAGGAGGGCTCTTCTACATAAAACTGTGCAGAAAGTAAGTGCAGTAATTTGAAATATCCCCAACTCCGTAAGTAAAATTAAAGGCATAATCACCAAGGTATTTTGTTAAATTAATTTGATTTATATAAATCTTAAATGAACCCTTTTTAGGGGTGGGGTGGTGGTGGTAGAATGATTTTTGTTTCATCTGCTGTCATTTCTTTCCCGAGACAACTTTATTACTGTAGCACCTGAATTATTCAGCATTGCCATGGAGTAAATGGCAAACACTGTAATGCATCTTTTTTAAAGAAATCATATTTATTTTCACTATTTTTGTAGAAATGTAATTATTTTGTTTTGATTGTATTATTTTTATATTCTAATAAGCTTGTTCACATACTGTGCTCCCCGAATGTATGTATTTCTGCCCAGGTGCAGGGCTCTGCAGAGAAATTAATTTTTTTAAAACCATGCTATGTTTCTGCAAAGAAAACATGAGCAAATATATTTTATGGGAAACACTTGACATTTTAACCCCTGTTGCATCTGGCCATATGAGGCCTTTCCTCAAAGATGCTGAAAGACTTGAATATAACACATTTTGGAAGGCTGACTAACCTCGACTCTGTGTTGTGATGTGCAATACTGTTTCTAATGTTTGTAAGAAAAGAAAAAGAATAACAGTGTAAACCTTTTAATGCAGATTTATTTTTTTCATTGCATATTTGCAGACTAGTTATCCACAATGTCATTTTTTTACTGTCAGAAATTTTACCCCTTTGTCATGCTAATATTTTTAAATCCAGAGATCTTTGTACTGATGTAAATGATTGTAGTTATTTTGGATAGTGTTTTGCTAAAAAAAAGAAAAAAAGGAGATACTTTTCATGCATATTTGCCTATTTTGTTTTTATTTTACTTTAAAAATATGACTACTTTTTCAACAGTAGCATGATACTTGGAATAATTTTCTTATTCAGCCAGTGTCATTAATATTATTTTGTATTTTTATGTGGAAAATATAATTTTATGATGCTAATTCCTAAAGTTTATTTTATGTTGATTTATTTTTGGAGCTAAAATCTTTGTAATATGTTAAAGTCTCTAGATTCTAATTAAATGCTTGTGTATAGATTCAGAGCAGTGGTTTACAGGAGTGTTTCGGTTGTAATTAGCAACTAATGGTTCTTTGATATGCAAATTAGACAGCCATCAATTTCTGCCAATTCTGTTCTTTTTTGTACTTTATAGGGAGAGTTGATTAGTAATTTTGTTTTGATTTTTAAATAAAGGAGAACCCATGCTTTTATGGACACAAGATCACCTCAAGCTTGATTTAGTTTCATTTTCAACTTTTATATTTCTTTCTTTTGCATATTTCTGTTGATGTCTAATCCTCCAGTCTGTCTGTTGTACTGGTGATAATTCTGTACTGGAATGGTTTGCTGCCAATTATTTATATTAAGTAATTTTTAAATATTTGTAATATTAACTGTTGACTGAATTAATAAACCATTAAACTATTTGCATGTTTGCTCTATGCTGAAAATGTACCTGTCAGCTGTCCTATTTGGAATTAGAAAATTTACCTACTCTTTCCAGTGTCTGACTTTGAGTAAGGAGTGTTGTAGACCTTGGTCCTTCTGAAACTTGTGTTTCTGTAATGCTAAACTTTACATTCCCCTTTTTAACCAATATTACTGCAATTCCTTCCTGCTCCAGCAGGATTTAAAGACAGGCTGTGAACACTTGAAGGCAGGCTGTCAACACATGCCTGGATACTTGCTTGTCTTTGCTAATAACTCCAGTATTTAATAGACCTTTCACCAAACTTAAAACAGAAAGTGGCTACACAACTGTGAATATAGAATTTTGTAATTGCTTCTGAGAAACAGAAATAAGTTCCAGCTCTAACCAAGCAGCAGGAACATTAAAAGGGTTAGGTTTGATTGTACAATTATTCCAGTATTCTTGAATATATTCTCTCGAGTAGAAAATTAATTATGATATCCAGTAATAGAATGATAGAACAAGTTCAAAGTGCTGATTGACCTCCCTGTTCCAATTTAAATGATGCTGGTGAAAAATCAAACGTAATTTAACCTGCACATGAACATTGCGCTACATGCAGAATAATAATAATATAGCAATACTATAATAGGTTTGTGATTTCAATACCCAAAATAAGATTAAGCAAACCAACAGTAACATCACTCATAGGAAATAAATAGGAGATAATTTAGAGAGAGCCTCAAGAAGGATTAAGCCATGAGCTGCACTATTGGTAGGTATGTTTGGGACTAGGACGTGGTCATTATTGCATAGTGGGATGCCATTCATCCCTCAAGTCCATGTCAACTCAGAGCAATTCAGTCTATCCCAGTTCCTGCTCTTTCCCATTGATCATCTATGCATTCATTACCCTTTTAGGCAGTGAATTTCATGTCATAACCGCTTGCTGCATAAAAGTTCTTCATATATCCCCTGTATCTCTTACCTAAAACTTTAAATATGTGCATTGAGAGTTTGTACCATGAGCTAGTGGGAACAGATTTTCTTTTGTCTACCTGGTCTAAACATGTCATAATCTTGTACACCTCTATCAAATCTTTGTCTCCTTTGCTTCAGGGAGTGCAATCTCTGTTTCTCCAATCTAACCTTGTAGCTAAAATCCCTAATGCCTGCAACCATTTTGGTAAATCTGTTCTGCATTTTTTCAAGCAACATTACATCCTAAAGTATGGTGGCCAGAACTGAACACAATACTCCAGTTGTGGTCTAACCAGAGCTTTATAAACGTTCAGCATAACTTTCCTGCTTTTGTACTCTCTACCTCTATTTATGAAGATCTCATTTGCCTTGCTAATTACTATTTCAACATGTCCTGCTACCTTTAAAGATCAATGCACGTGAACCCAAGACATACCTCTGACCCTGCACACTGTTTAGAACTGTGCCAGTAAATCTTTTGCCTTTCCCTGTCCCCTCTGTCAAAATGCATCACCTCACTCTTTTAAATTCCATCTGGTACTTGTCTGCCCATTCTGCTAACCTGTTGCAGTCGTTTGGTTTCATCCTTACTTTTAGCCACACCTTCAGGTTGGGTGTCATCAGCAAATTTTGAAATTTTACAGTATTCCAATATCCAAGTCATTTTTTACATATGTAAGATGATCTTAGACATGACTTTCAGACGAGTAAAAAAAAAATGATCATGGGGATGAAACAGATGGACCTCACACCTCCAGAAGAACAAATTGAAGTAAAATGCACACATGATCATGGAAGAAAAGGCAAGTAATCATTGGGGCAAGTCTTTTTCCCCCCCAACAATATACTGTGGAACTAGGAATTGGCATGGGATAGAGTTGTGAAATGGATTTATCTTCCAGCCTCAACACTTGCCTGGAAAACCAAAGCATAACCCACTAATGGTGGGTCTCTGAATCTCAAGTCATTATTTTTAATTGAAATACTTTCTGTACAGGAAAATGAAGAATCAGTAGGCAAACATTCATAAAGGAAGAATCTGGAACAAGAGGTCACTTTAAAAATAAGGGGTCACTCATTTAAGATGGAGATGAGAAATCTTTTCTCAGGGTTGAGTGTCTCTGGAGCTCTTCCTCAAGCCAATAGAACAAAGAACCAGAATAAAGAAAAATACAGCACAGGAACAGGGCCTTAATCCCCTCCTCTTCCTCTCCCCTCCCCCCCCCCCCCCCCCCCCAAACAAGCCCCATGATGCCCTAACTAAACTTTTTAAAAAACGACGTTCTGTTCTTACTCGGTCCATATCCCAATCAAATGCCTCTTAAATGTTGCTCATGTGGCTGCTTCCACCACCACCTCTTCTGGCAGCATCTTCGAGGCACCCACCATACTCGGCATGAAAAACTTCCCCCACTTGTCTCCCATAAATTTTCCCCCTCTCACCTTGAACCTGTGTCCCCTTGTAATTGACACTTCCACCCTGGGAAAAAGCTTCTGACTATCCACCCTGTCTATGCCCCTTATAATTTTATAGACCTCCAACAGGTCTCCCCTCAGTCTCCGTCTTTCCAGTGAAGACAATCCTAATTTATTCAACTTCTCCTCGCAGCCAACACCTTTCAGACCAGGCAACATCCTGGTGAACCACCTTTTCATATTTTTGAGGCAGAGCTAATGGATTCTTGATTAACAAGGGGTGAAAGGTTATCGGGTGAGCAGGAATGTTGGGTTGAATGTATAAGAGATTGACCACGACCTTATTGAATGGCATAGCAGGCTCGTGAGACCTAGTGGCCCACTGCTCTTAATTGGTATGTTCATGTGCAAAAACATTGTGCTACTTACAAAGATCCACTGGGGAGGGAAAATGCCAGTCTGTCTCAACTGGACATTGAGGATGATGAAAATTACGGATTGTACCACATTTTATCTGCATGACTTCACTCAAAATGGTAAGCAATTTAGCAGAGAGAACAGAGGTTAAACTATCTATTTTTCTACTGATGGGTGTCTTAATTTTAAAAGCTCAGTTGGCAAGGGAGGCAGTGAATTCGAGATTTGGGAAGGATGTCTTACCCTCAATCAGCATTGCAAAATCTGATTTAAAGGTATCTACCATTCTGTCTGAACCAGAGATCTTCTGATTAATTTCCTAAAAGTTTAGTTGATGGATAAGAGCCATTTGAAATAAATTCCTTGTCACATTTGTTCTAAATTTGTCCACCCTGGAGTTGGAAAGACAGCATAGGATACGTGGCATGGATTGTTCACACCAGGAATAATTTGCATCATGAACACCGAGTCCAGTGAAATAAAGCACGCATATCTCAAGCCACTAAAAAAGCTTTACAACAATTTGTACTTGTATAGTACCTCAACATTAAATGGTTCAAGATGCTTCACAGGAGCATTATCAAACAAATATGACTGTAGAACAGGTAACCAAAAGCCTGGTGAAAGGGTATGTTTTAAGGAGTGTTTTAAGTGAGGCAGGGAGGTGTTTTGAATGATGTCAAATTTAGGGAAGATAGAATGTGAGAGGCTAGCCAGGAGTGATTTGGAATTAAGTCTAGAGGTAACAAAGTCACGGACATGGGGTTTTGCAGCAAATGTGGTGAATCAAAGTTTATGGGGTTGAAAATAGGCGGTCCCAAAAGATGATGCCAATATGTAGTTTCAAGGTTATAGTTATGATACCAAGGTTGTGGACAGTCTGGTTCAGCCTGAGACAGCTGCTAGAGGTGTGGTTGGAATAGTGGCTAGAGAGTGGAATTTGTGGCAGGGATTGAGGGTGATGGCTTTGGTCGTCTCCATATGTAGCTGGAAACAGTTTCTGCTGATCCAGTGCTTGTAAAGTCCTAACTATGTAAGGGGTTGTGTGTTTTAAGACATGGTTTGCACTTGCAGTTCAAACTAATACAAAACAGGTTTTATTGAAAGATGTTTTCTGCACTGCACAAAGTACAAACTGAAAGTGAAACAGCAGCCTGTGGAAACACCCTAATGACATCACAATCTGTGATCAGCTCTTAAAGCAACCCTTTAAAATATATAACAATAATCCTCATAGTTTTGTGCCTTCCTCAGTTTCATATATTTATGTCATTGAAACTGAAAAGTTTTTTAAATTCACAACGTGAGAGATCATAAAACCAGAGTACTGCCATGGGTATGTTTCAGAGCTGAGTGTATATATAATGCCCTTGGCCATATTGTGTTTTAAAAGAAATCCAAATGTTTCTTGTGCTGAAGAAGCAATTGAGGTAAACCATTGAGAGACCATCTGTTCGTCCTCCTCAGGAGTCCTGGCACTGTTGCAATTTGAATCAGTGGAAGAGGATCTGAGATTACAGTCAATCCAAATATATACCTTTTAATCTCCAACTTCAATAATTAGATTGTAATTGATCCTTTAGAATGAATTTGGAATAAAATGTACTGTTCTGAATTCTTGGGCTGTGTTTTTGGCACATGCCCATTAACAGCAAGTAATCACATCACATCAATGGCACAAGTGCAGAGTTTTATGAAGGGAAGAACCCAAATTGCTAGGCAGCACCATTTATCTGAGAATTAACAACACAACTGAAATCCTTCAGATTTTTGTGCCAGAATAATGAAAATGGTTGAATATAAATGGCACAGGACATCCACACTGCCATTGAGCATTTAATAAAGTGATATATCAAAACTGAAATGTATGATCTTGTTCATTTACTAAGAAATGCTCAAGTTGAAAATGGGGGACTCCTACAAGCTAGGCTGGTGTTCTTCCACTTTTTGAGATAGCCATTGGACGCAGAGAGAGGCACTCACTGAATCACAACAAAGCTTTTCGTCCACAACTGCAACAAATATATCTCCAGGATTGAAGGGTTCTGTGCTCTCCTAACCAAGAAAGCAAATATCTAGCATTGTTTAAGTGAAGATTTGAGTCTTTGTATGTTCAGGGCAATAGAGAGCCCATGACACACCACTGAATGAATTAACAAAAGAAGCAGTCACTGTTCAAAGGCAAAGCTGCGGCCTATTTGCTGTATTGGCTAAACTGAACCAGCAAGCTACATTTATCTACCTCTCAGAACATTTGAGAGTATTTTAACACACAACAGGAGAAAAGAAACATTAAATGGATGTTGCAAGCTGAAAAGGATATTCAGCAATGAGGTTATAGGAGGCTCTTAAATGCATAAAAAGGGAGAAAGAAATCTTGGGACAATTTCACAAAAGCAGAATGTAACGTAAGAACAAATGGTAGACTGGAGGGAGCAAAGGTGAATCAGAGCAACACAAGTTGTGTGTTTGGGTGGCATAGTGATTTGCAGGGACCCGGGTTCAATTCCCAGCTTGGGTCACTGTCTGTGCAAAGTCTGCATGTTCACCCCGTATCTGCGTGGGTTTCCTCTGGGTGCTCCAGTTTCCTCCCACAATCCAAATGACATGCTGGTTAGGTGCATTGGCCATGTTAAATTCTCCCTCAGTGTACCAGAACAGACGCTGGAGTGTGGTGACCTTGGGATTTTCACAGTAACGTCATTGCAGTGTTAATGTAAGCCTACTTGTGACACTAATAAACAAACTTTAAAAACATTAAGATCAGCTGCTGAAAGATCATGAAGCAATTTAAAAGCAATAGTAAGGACCTGAAGTCAATATTTTGTTACATGCTGAGTCAGTGGACCTGACAATGAAGGCAATGGATGTGGATGAATTTTTCCAGGATAGGAGACCAGCTCAAAGCTCTGCATAAGTTTGTGGAAGGTAAAACCAGCAAGGTCAATGAAGAGGGCACTGAAACTGATCCCCAAGATGCTGAAAAGACAGAGCAGCATTTTAATACTAGTAAAAGTGAGCAATGCAATATTTCAAAGATGTCTATGTACATCCAAAATGTATGATTCAGTGGTATCCGAACTTCCCTCAATGTAATGTATAGTATTCTGATTTCCAGAGCAAAAATAGTTTTAACAATAGTGACAAATTCTGCCCAATAGCTCTACACGAATCTACATAGGAGCCAGAGGTGTCCTTGGAATCTAAGGCAGGAAGCAAATCTGTTAATGAAAAGCTCGCATTACACACAAATTGAGAGTGAAGTAGCTTGTAACTTCATAGAGTAAGTATAGCACAGAATGACGCCATTTATCCCATTGATTCCATGCTGGCCCTCTGTAGAACAATGCTGTCAGTCCCATTCCCCTGCTCTGTGCTTGTAGTCCTGCAAGTTTATTTCCCTCAAATACCCAATCAATTTCCTTTGGAAATTATTGCTTGTCTATACTTGCACCATCCTCATAGGCAGCGAGTTCGAGGTCATTACCACTCACTGCGTAAAAAACATTTTTCCTCACACCTCCACTGCATCTCTTGCTCAAAACCTGAAATTGTATCTCTTAGTCCTTGTGCCATCAGCTTATCTAGCTCATGTAAACCTGTCATAATCTTGTAGATCTCTATCAAATCTCCCCTTCAATCCAAGGAGAGCAACCCCAGCTTCTCCAAGCTAACCATGTAGCTAAAATCCCTCAACCCTGGAACCATTCCGGTAAATCTCATCTGCACCCTCTCAAGCAACTTTACATCCTTCCTAAAATGTGGTGGCCAGAACTGGATGCAATGCTTTAGTTGTGGCCTAAGCAAAGCTTTATAAATGTTCAGTATAACTTCCCTGCTTTTGTACTCAATATCTCTCTTTATGAAGCCCACGGTCTCATATGCTTTGCTAAATTACTCTCTGTTTGCCCTTCCACCTTCAAAGCGCCATGCACAAACACTTCAAAGTTACTCTGTGCCTGTTATATCATCAAGTTTTTTTTTGTCCCTCCTTATCTCTTCAGCCAAAAAGAGCAAGACTCCAGCTTCCAGTAGACTACCAGAAACTCAGTCCAACTGGTCGGAAAAGACCTTACCAGGTCTCTCAAAAATGCTTAAGTGTACTGCACGTTCAATGACAATCAAAAACAGAAAATGCTGGAAAATCTCAGCAGGCCTGACAGCATCTGTGGAGAGAGAATAGAGCCAATGTTTTGAGATTGGATGACCCTTTAGCAGAGCTAAGAGCAAAGAGAATCAGAAGAGATTTATACTATGAGGATGGGGTTGGGTACTGAACTTGGAAATGTCAATGAGGGAATGTAAATGAGGATGAAGAAAGCTGAGAAAGGTGCTAAAAGTGTCCATCAAGTGATCAGAATGTGTGAATAGCAGAACACAGGTACAGACTGTTAATATACTGCCTGAGGAATGTGGCAGTTGCCCTAAAGGGGGAGGGGGAGCGGCGGGATTGTAGGGGGCAAGATGGAGAGCGAGAATGGAGAAGTAGAAAAATGGAAGTGAGAAAGAGGGATAATAAAAATGGATGAATGAGATGAAAAGAAGAAATGAAATAAAATGAATGGAAATGGGGTGAAGGTGGAGGGGAGAGTTCATGCTCTGAAGTTGTTGAACTCGAAGCTCAGTCTGGAAGGCTGTAACGTGCCCAATCGAAAGATGAGGTGCTGTTCCTGCAGTTTGCATTGGGGATCACTGGAACATTGCAAAAGGCCAAAGAAGGACATTGGGGTCATTCAATTAATTACTTTGAAATGTAGTGATTGTGGGAAAAGGTACAGAAAGTTCACCAAACGGCAACGTGATGAATGACCAGTTTCTTGCATTTTGGTGGTGTTAGTTGAGGGAGGAATGTTGTGTCCAAGAAATCTTTTTTAAGTGCTATAAATTCTTTCATTTCCTTCTGAACCACAACAACCAACAGCATCCAGTATCTCAACTGAAGCATGGTACAACTGGAAATGCTGCACTCCCTGACAACCCTATGCTGGACTGTCAGCTTATACTGTCAGGGTAGTTTTCAGACTCTGTATTCCCAGGGGGGAACCTTGTCAATTGAGAGCACATCTGGAGATTTGGGGCTCATTGCACACAATTTTCATTAAAATGGTTAGAAAATAATGGGCAATGTGCACCTGAGCTCCCAGCAGAAAAGACTACCTAGCAGAAGTGCGATGTTAGAAAATTACTCCGAACCTGATCACTGCTCAGTAAATTAGTAATCCCAGGGATCTACTTCATATTGCCAATGTCTCTTATTTGTCGGCTCTTTGCAGATCCTGGTCCCAAATTTCCTTAGGCTTTCCAGTGAATTGGGGCATTACAGGAGCCAGCGGCTGCATCCTGGAGTAGAATGTGGGATGGAACTATTTGAACAGGGTTTTCCTCCCATTTTTTTAATGACATAAATGTCCATTATGAGCACATTTTTTAGTAGGTATAAATGAACCACGTGGAAAGATTTGATGGCTTCAAATATCTTGCCTTATATCTTCAAGCAGGCTTTTTGTTATGCTGGGGTGCTGTTTACATTGACTCCAATATGTCTCAGAAAGAGAATCACCACGATGCAGTTAAACAGCCACTATGGGTTTCCCTCGGGGGAATCACTATGTTCACCATGTTTATAGAGGATGTCTGATGGGAGCTGTGGAACATCTGGACAGCTGCAGAAATGATCGAAGCTACCATGCTCTCTCGGGAAATCTGAAACAATAAAAATACTTCCCCAATGTTGGCTCACAGACTCCGCTGTTAGTCCTGCCATCTGCTGCATCCCCTGTGATAGACCTGAACAAAGGTAAAATTCTCATCAAACATCCTTCTTTCTCAAGCTGTCTCAGCCAAGGGCTGCTGCCTACTAAGCATCCTGATCAAGACCAGTAGACCTATTCTACTCCTTGATTTTCTGTTTTCCTCATGCACTGTCTCACATCCAGTACGATGTGTTTGTGCCCACGATCTTTCTGCTCTCACCTGGGTGTTTTTGAGCTGACGAATGCAGCCAAAGTCACAACTGTATGGTGGCAAGGTTAGCCCGTGCCCTTTAGCAGTTGGACTAAGCCTACCTCCTTCCTCCTACACCATCGCATCCTCTTCAGCTAATCTTTGCTGCACTTCACCTGCAGAAGAGTGGGTGGTGAGCAACCAGACAAAGGTGGGGTTGGAGATGAATTTACAAGATTAGTTGTTCAAGAAAGCTGCCATTGTTTTTGTGGCTGGAGGTGAAAAAGTGAAACACCAAAAAACTGCACTTAATGCTGGTCAGACCCACTGACTTCACTATTTCCAATTGGAAGCACAGACCGCCTCTGCAGCAATTCCTCAGAGAGTCTGCTGCCTGATGTCAGGGGGCTCATTGGAGTTTAGAAGGATGAGGGGGGATCTTATTGAAACTTACAGGACACTGCGAGGCCTGGATAGAGTGGATGTGGAGAGGATGCTTCCACTAGTAGGAAAAACTAGATCCAGAGGGCACAACCTAAGGCTGAAGGGACGATCCTTTAAAACAGAGATGAGGAGGAATTTCTTCAGCCAGAGAGTGGTGAATCTGTGGAACTCTTTGCCGCAGAAGGATAGAACCATAGAACCATAGAAAATTACAGCTCAGAAACAGGGAGTGGGATGGATACAGCTCAGAAACAGGGATGTGGAGGCCAGATCATTGAGTGTCTTTAAGACAGAGATAGATATGTTCTTGATTAATAAGGGGATCAGGGATTGTGGGGAAAAGGCAGGAGAATGGGGATGAGAAAAATATCGCCCATGATTGAATGGCAGAGCAGACTCAATGGGCTGAGTGGCCTAATTCTGCTCCTATGTCTTATGGTCTTATGGTTCTTGCAACCCCCACCCACTGTCCTGACTCACACACCATTCTGTGGTATTTCCTTCTGCAGGGAAGATGCAGGTATTAGAAGCAGGCTGTGCTTTTCAAAATATTCATTGCATCCCTGGTGTCAATAGGCTGGAACCAATTCATGTACCTAAGAGCTGGAAGGTCACTAAGACTTGTGAGATGGGAGCTAGAAGGGCAGCATCAATATGAGGTTTGTGAGGGAAGGTCCATGTGTGAGGCCCAAGTGGAAGAGTGAGCATAAAAAACAATTGCTAATCCAGAGGTCACAAACTGAAATCCCACCATGGAAAATTGTGATGATGGATTCAATAAATCTGATCATTTGTGGACTACCACTCACAAAGATAGCCATGAAAGCTACAGGATTGTGGTTTAAAGCCTTGATAGTTCACTAATGTCTTTTGAGGAAGGGAATCTACAAGCCTGGTTCAATCCCACACTAAATAATTGACTCTTAATGTCCTCAGGATAATGGCAATTGATGCTGCCTTTCCAGTATCACTCATACCCCAAGAGCAAGCTCATCCATAGAACTAAAATCTACAGTTCCTCCACTATAACATCCAGCCATTTCTAAATGATTCCAGGGATTTTCCCTGCACTGCTTTCATCGCCTACTTCTAAATCTGTTCTGGGTCACGTTCTTTTTGTATAAACATGCCCTGCCTATCTTTAAATAAGTCTTAGTGCTGACACATGTACATAACCAGCTGATTTCCCATTGCATTGCTTCTAATAAGACACGATAAAACAACGGGTGTGCTATATCAGATAACTTATTTAGGTCCTGAAGAAGAATTGTGCATAATTGCTCTGTCCCTTTAAGATGTAATTGCTGTATTAGACCAATCCTGTGGTCAGTTAGAGGCTAATTCCTATTGGGAATATCTTGAGGTCAATTCGCGGGTGATTGGCAGTTGCTTGAAAATCTGTGGGAAAAAAGACAAGGAAATGACTGGTTTGCTATTTCTTTTCTATACTGTTATTTTTAAAAACTGCTACAACCTGTAACAACATGCAACACTTTGAAGTATGATAGCTGAAAAGTGGCAGATGTGCACAAGATAGGAACATAGGAAATAGGTGCAGGAATCGGCAATTTAAGCCTTCGAGCCCACTCTGCCATTTAACATGATCATGGCTGATCTTATCCTGATCTCAACTCCACTTTCCTGCCCGCTCCCTATAGTCCTTTACCTCGCTTCTCATCAGAAACATCCATCTCTTTCTTGAATCTGTTGGTTGATTTCACCTCCACTGCACTCTGGGGCAGCGAGTTCCACAGATTCACAACCCTCTGAGAGAAGTAGTTTCTCCTCATCTCAGTTTTGAACTTATCTCCTCTCACTCGAGAGGGGGAGTTTTCCTGTCCTGCCCGTCACAGGAATCATAGCTAGGGGGGGGGGGGGGGGGGGGGGGGGGGGGCGGGGGGGAAGGGGGGACAGACCATGCAAAGGTCCATTGACCTTGGGCGGGATTTTCCGGTTTTGGAGCAAGCGCGGCCGGAAAATCCCACCCTATATTTATGACCTCTTGTTTTAGACTGTCCCACAAGGGGGAACATCTGTTCAATGTCCACCTTATCAATCCCCTTTAGCATTTTATATACCTCCATCAGGTCCTCCCCTCATTCTTTTTCTGAACTCCAGCGAGTACTAAGTTATTCAACCACTCCTTGTAAAACAGATGCAAGACTTATGTTTAGACAGGTAGAATCCCCTTGTCTTTTACATTTTTTTGGTTTGAATCTGAAGTGATTTTATGATGGAAGTTGTATTTGTAGTTTGGCACCATATCACTTATTCCATCTTACAGCAATGTCACTATAGCCAGCCATGATTACAGCTAAATGCTGTTAAGCTAAATGAGGCAGTACAGAGAATCACCTCAGCAAATGGCTTTTCTGTGACATTGATGGTAAATGCAGAATGTGGCTGTTTGCACTGATTCCCACAGGCTAGCATTTTGTTCTCTGTCCATAGGCGTGCTGAGCAATGTCGTGTTCGCGCTGCTGGTCTGGATAAATCTTCTTGGCCATGGGGGAGGACCACGGCGAGAAAACATAAGTAGTGTTTGTGATTTTTAAATGACTAATCAAGCATAGCTGTTTTTGTATTGCCATCAGTGCTTGGCAATGTAAACAGGGTTGATTCCAACACCAGCAGCTGAGCCAAACACAACCGCTTCTATTTAAAGCAACTCTGCAGAATGTAAATGTGGTCTTTGCTGATAATTTACATCTTCTGTGGTTTATAATGCCCTTGAGTAATCAGTCTGCCCTTCATGATGATTGCTCTGCTGTTTATGGTGTTACAGAATTCCATGCAGAACAGTAGCTTACAATATAACTGCGTGTACACCGAATCATCTGCTCATGTTGCTTGTGCTTTGAAGGATGGCTTGTCCTCTAGCCTGGCATCAATTGTGTGCTGCAGTTCCTTTTCTTTATTACAGACTACGGCAAATGGATTTTAGCACAGGTAGGTGTGAGGTTTTAGCAATTCTGACATTTTGGTTAGAACAATAAGGAGGCCACATATGACTTAGATCACCACCATTTCCATTCCCTTTGTCTTTTTTCTATGAAATCTTTCTTAATTCCCCCCCCCCTCCCAACAGCATAAATATCATCCTAATTTCTGTTGTCTTCAGTTCTTTTGAAGGGTCATCCAGACTCAAAATGTTGACTTTATTCTCTCTCCACAGATGCTGCCTAACCTGCTGAGATTTTCCAGCATTTTCTGTTTTTGTTTCAAATTCCAGCATCCGCAGTAACTTGTTTTTATATGATTAAACAAGAAGAAACAATGACTGCTTGTGTTAAGGGAAAACACAGTAAGAAGTTTAACAACACCAGGTTAAAGTCCAACAGGTTTATTTGGTAGCAAAAGCCACACAAGCTTTCGGAGCTGCAAGCCCCTTCTTCAGGTGAGTGGGAATTCTGTTCACAAACAGAGCATATAAAGACACAAACTCAATTTAGTGTTAAGGGAAGCCAGTAATCGTGGATGATTTTTAGCTCTGTATAAACTGGAAAAATCAGATTGACAGTATTAGCCTGGATTGGGAGTTCAGAGAATGCTTCCAAGATAGTTTAGAGCAGCACATTCTGGGACCAATCAGAGAGCAAGTTCTATTACACTTGATATTGTGTGTATAACAGGATTAATTAGTGACCTCAGAGCAATGGCAGCCCTCGGTAGCAATGACCATAATATGATTGAATTTTACATCCAGTTTGATAAGAAGACCTGGTCTGAGACTAGTATTCTAAACTTAAATCAGTGAAAGCTGAGTTAGGTGAAATGAACTGGGATACTAGGCCAGTGGACAGACCATTAGAGAAACTGTGGCAGACATTTAAGGGGATATTTCAGAATCATATGGGGAGTCAGTTAGCTCAGTTGACTGAATGGCTGCTTCGTGATACAGACTGACTCCAACATTGTGGGTTCAATTCCTGTACCAGTGAAGGTTATTCATGAAGGCCTGCCTTCTCAGACTTACCCCTCACCTGAAGTGTGATGATCCTTAAATCACCACCAGTCAGCTCTACCCCTCAAACGAGGAGAGCAACCTATGGTCATCTGGGACTATGGTAACCTTACCTTTGTTCCTATTATTCAGAAAAATTCTAAGGGGAACACCCATTATCCATAGTTAACTAAATAAGTTTTTAAAAAGCATCAAACTTAAGGAAAAAGCATATAACTTCGCAAAGATGAGTGGCAGGTCAGATGATTGGGTAGAATATAAAGAACGGCAGAGAATGACTAAAAGGTTAATCAGGAGAAGGAAATTAGAGTATGAGAGGAAGCTAGCTAGAAATGGATAGCAAGAGTTTCTGCAGGTATTTAAACAGGAAAAGAGTAAGTGAAATGAGTTAAAAGTAAATTACTGCAGATGCCAAACAGAAAATGCTGGAAAATCTCAGCAGGTCTGACAGCATCTGTGGAGAGAGAATAGAGCCAATGTCTCGACTCTGGACGACCCTTCATCAAAGCTGAAGCGAAGTAAGTGTTGGTCCTCTAGAGAGTGACGATGTGGAGTTAATGATTGATATTAAGGATACAAAAGCTTTCCTGCAATAGGTGTAAATCAGGAGGTGGAGGAGAGAGGGGAACTTGGTGAAATTGTAATCAGTCAGGAAGCGGTACTGAGCAAACTGACCAAGCTGCAGGCTGACAAGTGGACTTCATCCTAGGGTCTTAAAAGAGGTGTCGAATGAGATAGTAGATCTGTTACTGTTAACTTTGAAACCTTCTATTAAAGAAGGAAGGAAGGCAGAAAACAGGAAACTATAGTCCAGTTAGCTTGATGTTTGTCGTGAGGAAATTGCTAGAATCGATCATTATGGTTATGGCTGGGCACTTAGAAAAACTCAAGGTGATCGAGAAAACTCAGCATTGTTTTTTGAAAGGGAAATCATTTATTGGAGTTCTTTGAAGGAATCACATGCAATGTGGATAAAGGGAAGCCTATAGATGTACTGTATTTGGATTTCCAGAAGGCAATTAATAAGGCACAATATCAAAGGTCATTGCAGAAAATAAAAGCTCATAGTGCAGGGGGTAACATATTAGCATGGATGGAAGATTGATTGGCTGGCAGAAAACAAAGAGTAGGTATAAATGGGTGTCATTCTGATTGACAGGATGTGACAAGTGGAGTGCAAAAGGAGTTTGTGCTGGGGCCTCAACTTTTTATAATTTATATTAATAACTTAGATGAAGGCAGAAAGGCATGGTTCCTAAACTTACAGATGGCACAAAGATAGGTAGGGAAGTATGTTGTGAAGTGGACATAAGGAAGGGAAGTATGTTGTGAAGTGGACATAAGGAGGTTGCAGATGATATAGATAGGTTAAGTGAATAGGCAAAAATCTGGCAGATGGAGTATAATGTGGGAAAATGTTCATTTTGGCAGGAAGACTGCAGAATTCCAAGCTGCAGAGGGATCTGGGTGTTCTAGTGCATGAGTCACAATAAGTTAGTATGTAGGTACAATAAGTAATTAAGAATGCTAATGGAATGCTACCCTTTATTAGGAGAGGAAATGATCATAAAAGTAAAGAAGTTATGCTCCAGTTATATAGGACATTGATGAGACCACAATCTTGAAAACAGTGTGCAGTTTTGGTCTCCTTATTTAAGGAAAGATATAAATGTGCTGGAGGTGGTTGAGAGGAGGTTTACCTGTAATGATCATGAGGCAAGGTTGGACAGACTGGGCTTGTTACTACTGCAGTTTAGAAGAGTGAAGGGTGACTTGATTGAAGTATACAAGATCCTGAATGGTTTTGACCCCAAAGGTGGATGTGGAAATGATGTTTCCCCTTGTGGATGAATCCAGTACTAGGGGCACTGTTTTAAAATTAAGGATCGCCCTTTTAGGACAAAGATGAGATTTCTTTTCTCTCAGAGGCAATAGAGGCGAGGTCATTGAATAATTTTAAGGCAGAGGTAGATAGATTCTTGTTAGGCAAGGAAGCCAAAGGTTATCAGGAGTAGATGGAAATGTGGAATTCGAAACACAACTGGATCAGCCATGATTTGATTTAATGGCAGAGTAGGATTGAGCTTCCTATTTTATAGATTTGCATGTTCATATGCCCATGCCATAATATGGGCATATGAACATGCCCATATTATGGCATGGGCATGTCCAAAGATGTGCGGGTTAGGTTGATTGGCCAGGTTAAAAATTGCCCCTTAGAGTCCTGAGATGCGTAGGTTAGAAGGATTAGTGGGTAAATATGTGGGGGTAGGACCTGGGTGGGATTGTGGTCGGTGCAGACTCGATGGGCTGAATGGCCTCCTTCTGCACTGTAGGGTTTCTATGATTTCTATGATTCTATGATTTCTATGGTTAGCATGGGCAGTCAGACAGGAGTGGGTTTTAAAATGGCAAAAAGTAAGGTGGGTACTATCTTTAGAGGTGCCCTTTATACAACAGGTGGCAGCTTCCCTGATAGTACTCCCCCCCCCCTTATTCTTTCTATTTGCCTGTTGTTCAAAACTCACCACCCCAACACCCTTGACCGCTCCCCCACCCCTCCTTAAGCTGACCAAATATTTCCCACCCAACATCCCAGCCTAACTCACACTGGGATCCATTTGGCCTTCTTCTTGGGGCTGATCGCACTCCTCACACTGCCAATTAATGAGCTCTAGGCACTGCTGGCCAATCGGATTGACTGGCAACTCCCAACAGCAGGGCCTCCTCCCCATTGAGGGATGGAAGGTCCACTCTCCATCAATTTGCCACACCCATTACATGTTAGGGCTGCGGGATGGGCTGGCATGGAGTGTGTCAGCTTCCATCTAACTTTCCTTCCAGATGGAGGGTTGGATGGGGAGAAGTGCGAGCCATCCACCGCACCTTGGTCACCAAAGAATCCAATCAGGAGTTCAGAAGAAACATCTTTAGAGAGTGATGAGAAAGTGGAACTTGCTAACCCAAGTAGTTTTTGAGGTGAATAGCACAGGTGAAATGAAGTGGGGTCTCAGTAAGCATGTGAGGGAGAGAGGAATAGAGGATCAAAGTAATCAAATTAAATGACGCTGGCTGGGAGGAGGCTCGAGTGGAGCTTAAGCACTTGCATTTATTTGTTGGGCCAAATGGCCTGTTTCTGTGTTATATATTTTATGTAATTTTATGCAAATCTTGTCCTTTCTCTCTGAAGATAAGGCTGTATCAGAAAAAGAAACAATGGGTTTGGAAATTCAATTTGCCGCCTGGGAGTAACTCAATTAAAGTGAAAGTCGGCTGGTTTCTATAATAAGCGGCTGATCCACACTGCCAGATATACGCCTACGTGGCATGTTTAAAAATCTACCGCAATAAAGTATAAGAGATAAAGTGGATGGACTCATGAATCATTTATGCAAGACAACTAGATATGCTTAAAGTGGCATCAAAGATTACAGTCATCGAATATGGCCTTCTCCTCTCCCTCCCTTAAAGAAAACCTGTCACGCAACTGAACCTTCAATTACACTATTGTACTCTATGGCTATCATGATGCAAATTAAATTCTGCCTTACAGCTCCATCTCAAAATCCATTACCACTTGACAAGAGTTGACATTTCTTATTACATACATTTCATGCAATCGGTCCTACACTCATTGTTCCTTGCATGATGACCTTTGAGCCAGAAGCAACGCACTGAGGAAAGTTTGTAGTTTCTTTAAAATGTCTGTGGAATCTCTAATTGTTTCTAGAATGTTTGGAAAGGACTTTGAAGAGCTTCTGTGAATTGTAAAGGAATCAATGGTAATTTTCTTGGACAATATGAAACGCTGGTCCATGTGACCTGATGACCTTTGATCTAGAAGCAAGGAAGGAAGCTGAGAATAAAGTTGTGTGGCTGGCAGACACAAGGGAGAGTTGCAGACACAAAGAAGAGCTTACAAGCAGAGGAGCTGGAGGATGAAGATAATCAGTGTACAAATGCAAACAGCAGAAAAAGCGGACAGAGTTAGAAAAAGACACACAGAGAATTTCTGTTTGGCAGAAAATCTTGGGGTCCGAGCTCATAGGACACTCAAAGCAGCTGTGCAGGTTGAGGCTGTGGTTAAGAAGGCGTATGGTGTACTGGCCTTCATCAATCGAGGAATTGAGTTTAGGAGTCGTGAGATAATGTTGCAGCTATATAGGACCCTGGTCAGACCCCACTTGGAGTACTGTGCTCAGTTCTGGTCGCCTCATTACAGGAAGGATGTGGAAGCCATAGAAAGGGTGCAGAGGAGATTTACAAGGATGTTGCCTGGGTTAAGGAGCATGCCTTATGAGGATAGGTTGAGTGAGCTCGGCCTTTTCTCCTTGGAGAGACGAAGGATGAGGGGCGACCTGATAGAGGTGTATAAGATGTTGAGAGGTATCGATCAAGTGGACATTCAGAGGCTTTTTCCTAGGGCTGAAATGGTTGCCACAAGAGGACATAGGTTTAAGGTGCTGGGGAGTAGGTACAGAGGAGATGTCAGGGGTAAGTTTTTCACTCAGAGGGTGGTGGGTGCGTGGAATGGGCTGCCAGAAACGGTGGTGGAGGCGGATTCGATAGGGTCTTTTAAGAGACTTTTAGATCAGTACATGGAATTTAGTAAGATAGAGGGTTATAGGTAAGCCTAGTAATCGCTAAGGTAGGGACATGTTCGGCACAGCTTTGCGGGCTGTAGGGCCTGTATTGTGCTGTAGTTTTTCTATGTTTCTATGTTTCTAAAAAGAGTCAGGAGCTCTTGGAGGCTTAAAAAAAATTGAAAACCTGGAAATCTGTGTGAATAACTTGGAGATGTGGGTGGCATGGTAGCACAGTGGTTAGTACTGCCGCTTCACAGCTCCAGGGACCTGGGTTCGATTCCCGGCTTGGGTCATTGTCTGTGTGGAGTTTGCACATTCTCCTTGTGTCTGCGTGGGTTTCCTCCGGGTGCTCCGGTTTCCTCCCACAGTTCAAAGATGTGCGGGTTAGGTTTGATTGGCCATGCTAAAATTGCCCCTTAGTGTCCTGAGATGTGTAGGTTAGAGGGATTAGTGGGTAAAATATGTAGGGATATGGGGGTAGGGCCTGGGTGGGATTGTGGTCGGTGCAGACTCGATGGGCCGAATGGCCTCTTTCTGTACTGTAGGGTTTCTATGCTAAAGAACTGGGTATTTTCCCAGAAGTGGCCAAACTGTCAAATAGGTGTTATTGGATAGTCGGTTGAAAAGGAAAGCTACAACATCAGGCTTGTCGTGATCTGATGGAGAAAGCGTTCATAGAAGTGTACATTGCTGATGATAAGCATACATATGAACGTAAAAGGTAAACGATGTGTTGGCTAGGACTCCTCACCTACCCTGTATGAATAAAGAACAACATATTGTGGAACTGTGTTGCCACATAATGCCACATTGGTATGGAGAACAATGTGAATGATTGTGGTTATGTAACACACATCTTTGTTGTATCCTTTTTTATTTGAAGTGTCTTTGTTTGTTAATTCATGTTCAATTTGCGTTGGTTCCAATTCGTGTTGAAGTAAAAGTTATAAATAATGGAATTCCATTTCTAACCTCTTCATTTGAGGCTATTTAGTAAATTTGGTTATTTTGATTTATGGTTCCCCGATAAGGATTGTAACATTTGTTATCCAGATATAAATATAGTATATTTGAAGGTGTCCCATTAAAAAAGCATAAACCAGGTAAAATCATTTTATTTCAGCTTTAAACTTTGCTGCACATCTGAATGTTACACAAAAGCAACTTAATTCAAAATCATTTAAACATTTCCAGAGATTTTTCTCTGCATGATTTCAACAATGTTGTTGAGGCTTCAACAGTATCAACATTTGTATGCAATATCAAAATCACCTATTAACATCAGAATGCGTCAATAATTCCAAATGATAATAATGCTGGTTATTTTTTTCCTGTCCATCATATTTGCTCTCTGAACATTTAGAACTAAAGAGACGTACACTTAAGAATATTTTGTGGCAGAAAATACACCGAAAAGTTGTTAGTAGCAAAGGAAGGTCAGTAGTCGAGGGATTGAAGAAACTTCCTGCCGGCATCAGATTTGTAGCTGAGGTCACACCATGCATAATGAATGAAAGAATGGATTCCTGTCCCAAATCCATTAATATTCAATGACTTTACAGTAGATTCTAAAGTAATACATACATCCAAAAATAGTGTTTACAAGGGTGAAATGAAATCATGCCACATGATGTCAATTTGTACTCTCAACCCTATTCAGTATACGCAGCAGCAGAGGTCTGGTCCGTAAGGTACGCAAAATGTCACATGATCAACATTGATGTTCTTCCTGACAGCATCTGTACAGAACTACTTGAAAAAGGCTGCTTGAGTTTGACTGCAGCTCACTGTGATGAAGCTAATTGTAGTAACCCACCATGTTAGGGAAGGCAGAATTCAACTGGACTTCCCCTCGGGTGACAGTCGCATGTAGACACTGGCTGACGAGGATAAGATAAGGGTTTAGCTCTGGTTCCTTCTGTAATAAAAGACTCACTGCCTAGATTCACATGAGGAATGGCCATGTGAATTAACTACTGCAGAGTTAGCAGGCCCATCAAAATCCAATCAGTGTCTTCAGAGGAATGGGAAAAATTGAATTTGAAGAAAGATTTCACTTGTAAAACTCATTTGGCTCATCTAATTGACCTGGTCATTCAGGCTCTCTCTCAGCGCACGGAATAAAGGTTGATCAAATGAAAAGAAAAACCACAAATGCTGGTACATTAGTTCAAATTGACATCAGAAAGAGGAAGATATGTTCACCATAGAATCCCTAAAGTGCAGAAAGAGGCCATCTGGCCCACTGAGTCTGCACTGACTGTCCAAAAGAGCACCCTACCCAGGCCCTCTACTCTGCCCTATCCATGTAACCCCACGCATTTACCATGGCTAATCCAACTAACCTACACATCTTTGGACACTAAGGGGCAATTTATCATGGCCAATCTACATAACCTGAACATCTTTGGACTGTGGGAGGAACCAGAGTACCCAGAGGAAACCCACGCCAACCATGGGAGAACATGCAAACTCACACAGACAGTCACCCAAGGCCGGAATTGTACCCAGGTCCCTGGAGCTGTGAGGCAGCAGTGCTAATCATGTTAATGTTTCAGGTGAGTCTTTTCTTTAGAACTAAAAAGAATAACATGATAAAATGTTAACCTAGCTTCCTCCTGCAGTTGCTGGCTGACCTTGAGCACATTTCCAGCATTTCTATTTTTATACCAGCTTCCTGCTTTTCAAAGCTAGTCCCAGAAACTGTCTGTGTGGAGTTTGCATGTTCTCCCAGTGTCTGCGTGTGTTTCCTCTGGGTGCTCTGGTTTCCTCCCATAGTCCAAAGATGTGCAGGTTATGTAGATTGGCCATGATGAATTGCCCCGTGGTGTCCAATTCACTTTAGTTCTTTGATCCTCCCCTCCCATTTGAATGATTTGATTTATTATTGTCACATGTATTAGTATACAGTGAAAAGTTTTGTTTTTTGCACACTATACAGACATCACCACCACCTTCAACAAAATGAAAACACACTGAAGAGTTGGGGAGGGAAAACATTCTTCTGAGGCCCACAGAGAACTATAGAAACTCATCAAATGATGCAAACCATTGCACAGGATTGGTACTTTTATCTCATCATTTATTTGACAAGTTTGCAAAAGCTGTGGAAATAATACAAGACCATACAAAGTGCAAAGCAAATTCTTTTCATTTTAACATTTCTCACCAGCCTCATACTGTCTCCTCCAAAGTCCTAATCTTCTCTAACCCATCTCATCTTCCTTTATTCTGCAGTTATACCTTTCTAATCTTTTCCAGGTCCTTCCAGCTCTTCTTTCAACTCTTTATAAAGTTAAAACCAGGCAAGTGTTGTTCATTCGTACATATTTTAAACCCTGGTTGATTTGTAAATACTTCTGGACCTAGAATTTAGATGGGTTGGGAGCACAGAAGTGGGGCAGATCACTCAGTGAAGTTGAAATTAGGGCATTAAATAAATGAGCTTAGGCGATACAACACCTCACCGCTCTCCTGCTAAAAAGTGGTGTGGAGTTAAAACTAGGACACTCATCCATGGGCTCACTTGACCTCTCCTATTTCCAACAGATTTACATCTCCCCTGTCTTCAATCCACCATGGTGGTAGAGCTTTCAGTCATTTAAGGCCATCTGTCTGGAACTCCCTCCGTTTCTCTCTCTTGCCTTAATAGGTTTCTTCAAAATATATCTCTTTACCCCCATTCTGTCCTTCCAAACTCTCTCCCCGGTTTCAGTCTTTCCATTTATATTACTTCTCTGTAGGATCCCTTGGGATATTTTCTATGTTAAATATATCACATAAATGTAAGTTGTTACTTTTGAGAGCAATCTGTTTGCTAGCATTGTATCAAAAGAATTGTTGAAGTTTGCCTCATATGACCCTCTCACCAGAACAATATTCTGATCGGTCCCAGTGCCCTCTGACCCCTTGTGATATCCTTCTGCAGTTTCGTTCATTTATTATACTAAACTCTCGTTGCCTTGAAGCAGCCCAAATGACGCAGATGGTACAGTGTGAGTACCTTAAATTCCCAGGGGGCAGCACGGTGGCACAGTGGTTAGCACTGCTGCCTCACAGCGCCAGGGACCCGGGTTCAATTCCAGCCTCGGGTCACTGTCTGTGTGGAGTTTGCACATTCTCCCCGTGTCCACGTGGGTTTCCTCCGGGTGCTCTGGTTTCCTCCCAAAGTCCAAGGATGTGCAAGTTAGGATGATTGGCCATGCTAAATTGACCCTAGTGTCAGGGGATTAGCAGGGTAAATGTGTGGGGTTACGGGAATCGGGCCTGGATGGATTGTGGTTGGTGCACGTTTGATGGGCTGAGTGGCCTCCCTCTTCCCTCTTCACTGTCGGGACTCTATGATTCTAACAGCCTTGCAGAACTGTGGATCTAATAGCAACAATCACAGCTCAGTGTTTTATTTTACCTCAGTACAGAAGAGCATAAACAAGCAATCACTAATTTTTCATACTAACACATGAGAAGAGTTCCTTAGTGTGTTGAATAATGTAACCAGTGTTGTTTGGAATTGACCACAATTAAATAGGAATTAAAATTGGGGCACATCATAATCAGCTGTCAGGATTTGCCACAGACAAGATAGAAGGTGTGGGACGTTCCAGCAGTAGAAATTCCTCTCTACGATTTCTTTTAGCACATTAGTTAGAGGATTGGTTCAAATTTATGGGAACCTTATTGGTAATTCACGTGCCAGCACTTATCCTTCGGGCTCAGATATGAACTGTAGTCATGGCCAGAATTCTCCAACCTCGCTTGCAGCTGGGATTCTCCAGTCCCGCTGCAGCAAATGAAGATTTGGCTGAGTGCCAAATTCTCTGTTCTCACTGGCAGCGGTAGTGGGGTGTATGAGACTGGATGTAGCTGAGTTTCCCGGTGCTCTGTCACAGCACCTTCAGGAGAGGAGGAGAGAAAATTGGAAAATCAACAAAACGAAAATCTGACCTTTAATGAATGACCTTCGTTAAAATTGTGTCCGCAGAAATTTGACACAAACACTGATATTGCAAGGAATTTCAATTCACTAATGGCATTTTGTATGGCTTAGTTCCAGCACAGACCCTAGCAAAACCACCCACTCACCAGCAGGAGGTCTTAGGACGTGGTAAACCATGTACATTATCTGCCTTTGACTGGGCCACAATTTATAATATGTGATGAAAATTCAGAATAATTCAGATTTCTGAGGGTTTGAAAATCAAATCTTCTAAACTGAAACCTGAAGTTAAGCAGCTCCGGAGTATTGTAAGCCTTTGTCATCGGGAATATTTTCACAAGGGTGAGCGGGTGCAGGTAAGGGGTGAAATACAGGAAAAATGCAAGTACGTTGGGAGGTCAGCTCCAATCAGCTAACTTAGGCAGCCTGTGTGCAACACCCTTGGGAGAGGCAGGTTGTCAATTTTAAACGTTAATTGTACAATTAGAGTAATCTTGGCATAGGTTTTGCATGTTAATCTTGTCTCCATTAGTTTCCTGGGCTTCCTGGAACTCACCAGTGGGGGGAAATAGTGGCGCAGTGGTAATGTGACAAGACTTGTCATCCTGTGGCTTGGGCTAAAGCCTGGGGGCATGGGTTCAAATCTCAGCTTGGCAGCTGGTGAAATTTGAATTAAATTTTGGGCGGCATGGTGGCACAGTGGTTAGCACTGCTGCCTCACAGCATCAGGGACTTGGGTTCAATTACCAGCCTGGATCAGAGTGCAGAGTCTGCATGTTCTCCCTGTGTCTGCGTGGGTTTCCTCCGGGTGCTCTGGTTTCCTCCCACAGTCCAAAGATGTACTGGTTAGGTTGATTGGCCATGCTAAATTGACCCTTGGGCTGGAATCTTACCGGCACACCCGCTCCGATTCAGAGGGCGGGCGAGGCTTGGAGGAGGGCATTCTCCATTGGCCTCGGGCGGAATCATGAGAAACTCGGGCGGATGTGCCAGTAAAATTCTGCCCTTAGTGTCAGGGGGATTCACAACGTAAATCCGGGGGGTTACGGGGATAGGGCCTGGTTGGAATTGTTGTCGGTGCAAGTTCGATGGGCTGAATGGCCTCCTTCTGCACTGTAGAATTCTATGATTCTATGGCTGTATGATTCTATAACAACGCAGGTGCAATTGGAGGGGCTGAAGCCATGACAGGGAAATATGTCAAGAACTATTCAGTACTTACAGCTGCTTTCCTGCGTACTTATGAGAAAAGGTTTGTTCACAAATATTTATTTGGGGAGATGGTGGAATAGTGATAATATCATTGGAATAGTAATTCAAAGGCCCAGACTAATGGTTTGGGGACATGGATTCAAATCCCACCAGAGCAGCTGGTGAAATTTAAATTCAGTTAATAAATCTGGAATATAAACTTATTCTCAGTAATGACCATGAAAGTATCATTGATTGTCATAAAAACCTGTCTGGTTCACTGATGTCCTTTAGGGAAGGAAATCTGCTACCTTTCCCCAGTCTGGCCTACATGTGACTCCAGATCCACAGCAATGTGTTGAATCTTAATTGCCCTCTGGAATCATCTAGCAAGCCACTCAGTTCAAAAGCAATTAGGGATAGACAACAAATGCTGGCCTTGCCAGTAATGTCCACATCTCATGAAAGAAGAATAAAAGGACTGTACTACTGTACACACTCTGGGAGTGCCATCTACACTTTGGGAATTCTATGGACAAATCCGCACTTTGGAGCTCTGAGGGCCATTTATACTCTGTTACTTTGGACCTCAGATGAGGACTAAAATGACAATCAGCAGTACCAGTATTTACAGGCAGGAGATAAGCTTCCTCATGTGTCTGAACTCGAGTGTCTCAGGAGGCTCAGTGTCACATCAGTTGCTGGTAGCCGTGCACCGTCTGCTAGAACAGGATATGTTGCCGACTAAGAACATAAGAACGTAAGAACTAGGAGTAGGAGTAGGCAATTCAACGCCTCGAGCCTGCTCCGCCATTTAATGCAATAAGGACTGATCTCATCTTGGCCTCAACTTCACTTTCCTGCCTGTTTTCCATAACCCTTCAACCCATTATTAATTAAAAATTTGTCCAACACCTCCTTAAATTTCCTGGCATCCACCCCACTCTGAGGTAGTGAATTCCACAGATTTGCAAACCTTTGAGAGAAATAATTTTTCCTCCTTTCTGTGAACAGTAGCGGACAAAATACCATCCTCCTTCAGTTTCTTCACTTCTGGATCTTTCCACGGCACTGCTGAAGACATTGGCAGAATCTTACAATCGCGGCCCACAAATCATAAAGTGGTTGTCTATTGGCTTGTTTGCCAAGGTGGACAATTCACTCAAAGAACAAAGAACAAAGAAAACTATAGCACAGGAACAGGCCCTTCGGCCCTCCAAGCCTGCACCGACCATGCTGCCCAACGTAACTAAAGCCCCCTACCCTTCCTGGGACAATATCCCTCTATTCCCATCCTATTCATGAATTTGTCAAGACGCCCCTTAAAAGCCACTACCGTATCCGCTTCCTCTACCTCCCCCGGCAGCGAGTTCCAGGCACCCACCATCCTCTGTGTAAAAAATCTGCCTCATACATCTCCTTTAAACCTTGCCCCTCGCACCTTAAACCTGTGCCCCCTAGCAATTGACTCTTCCACACTGGGAAAAAGCTTCTGACTATCCACTCTGTCCATGCCTCTCATAGTCTTGTAGACGTCTATCAGGTCACCCCTTAACCTCCGTCATTCCAGTGAGAACAAACCAGGTTTCTCCAACCTCTCCTCACAGCTGATACCCTCCATACCAGGCAACATCCTGGTAAATCTTTTCTGTACCCTCTCCAAAGCCTCCACATCTTTCTGGCAGTGTGGTGACCAGAATTAAACACTACATTCCATGTGCGGTCTAACTAAGGTTCTATAAAGCTACAACATGACTTGCCAATTTTTAAACTCAATGCCCCGGCCGATGAAGGCAAGCATGATGTATGCCTTCTTGACTACCTTCTCCACCTGCGTTGCCACTTTCAGTGACTTGTGTACCTGTACACCCAGATTCCTTTGCCTATCAATACTCTTAATGATTCTGCCATTTACAGTATATTTCCGATCTGTATTAGACCTTCCAAAATGCATTACCCCACACTTGGCCGGGTTAAATTCCATCTGCCATATCTCCACCCAAGTCTCCAACCGATTTATATCCTGCTGTTTCCTCTGATGGTCCTCATCACTATCCGCAAATCTACCAACCTTTGTGTTGTCCGCAAACTTACTAATCAAACCAGTTACATTTTCCTCCAAATCATTTATATATATTACAAACAGCAAAGGTCCCAGCACTGATCCCTGAGGAACGCCACTTGTCACAGCCCTCCATTCAGAAATGCACCCTTCCACTGCTACCCTCTGTCTTCTATGACCGAGCCAGTTCTGTATCCACCTTGCCAGCTCACCTCTGATCCCATGCGACTTCACCTTCTGCACCAGTCTGCCAGTGCTAATGACCATCCTAAACCACAGCGTGTAGGTACTGAATGTTACTTCATCATTATGAGGCTAACTGTCTTTTTTCAGTTAACTAATCACTGGAACTTTCCTTTACTCAATTTGTTTCTGCTCACCCGGGCCCTGCGCATATAACAAAACCACAAAATCGATTGAAATGGTTAAGTGTCAAAAATAGCATCTGGCAGTCCAATTTGTCAAAGACCTTACTGAAGTCCATGTAGACAACATCCACTGCCCTACCCTCATCAATCATCTTCGTCACTTCCTCGAAAAACTCGATCAAGTTAATGAGACACGACCTTCCCTTCACTCATGAAGATGCCAATTAGAATAAGAGTGTGAGTGGTTTTGGCTGGCTTCCCATGGGGTCGGGGCATCAATGACTGCACACAAGTGACAATTAAGGCACCCATAGACCACCCATGAATGTTCATCAACTGCCAGGACTTGCGCTGCTTCAGTGTCCAGCTGGGGTGCAACCTTACAAAGATCTTTCTGGAGGTGCACACGAGATTCCTGGCAGTGCCTTGATGCTTGCATTCTGCAACAGTCCATTCTTCCTGCCCTTTTCACACAGCAAAGCAGAGTTACTGGCTGGCTGCTCAGAGACAAGCATTTGGTTGATGGCGTCTCTCAGGAACCCAAGGAATGAGACCAAGGAAAGATACAATGAGTGCCACATGACTGCCAGATGTGTCATTGAACAAGCCATCAACATGCTGCAGATATCCATCAGATGCCTGGACAGATGTGGAGGCATATGCTAGCCAAGGCCTCCAGAATGGTCATGGTGTGTGGTGCTCTGCATAGTATTGCATAGTGAGATTCGGACCTATAGGAGGAATAAGGCACAAGGCATAAAGCATAGCATATCTTTGGACTATTCTGAAATGGAAGGAGAAGATGAGGAGGAGAGTGAGGTTGAGGAGGATGTGGAAGATGATGCAGACTGTGCTTTTGCTGTCTTGTTTGTCAGGGTTTGTATTCTTATTGTGAGGCCCACTTAGATTCTAACTATCTAATAACCAAATGGACAAGCCACTTTCATCTTGCCCACGCCAGGCCACTTTCACAAAGCAGCCTTTCAAACAAACAAGCCTCTCTTTCACTCCCATGCATTTCTCAGTGGGAATTCATGATGGTGCTAATGACCATCCTAAACCACAGCGTGTAGGTACTGAATGTTACTTCATCATTACGAGGCTAACTGTCTTTTTTCAGTCAACTAATCACTGGAACTTTCCTTTACTCAATTTGTTTCTGCTCACCCGGGCCCTGCACATATAACAAAACCACAAAATCGATTGAGATGGTTAAGTGCCAAAAATAGCATCTGGCAGTCCAACTCCTCCCTTCACCAACTTCCCAGCATAAGATGATTATGATTAAAAATAAGAATTATGAAAATAATCCCACTGAATTTTGCACAAGAATTAATGATGCAGCTGACAACCCACACCATTGCGAAGAAACTACCACCAACTACACATGGGCAGTTAAACATGGAATTTAGGAAGTTTCTGTCTAAATTATTCTGCTCCTCTTGAAGCTTTGTTACACCGAGAACTCACCCAGAGACTTGATGTTGAAACACATGGAGTGCTCTAAAGTTGTTGTACTCACCAGAAAAAAGTTAGAGTTTGTCCTTTACAGTGTAAGTAAATACATTTTTAATGATATGAAAAGCCTTGATTACCACCAAACAATTTTTCTGGCACAAAAAAATAACTGTTACAAGTGTAGAGTTGAATTTCTTCAGGTTTTAATTGCTGGTGATTTAAAGGGATAAAAGTTATATTTGTTTCTTCCCTTTTCTTTGTCTGAATAAAATCGCAGTTCTTTCCAGCTGAACAAGAAACATCAGCAGTTCATTACTAAATTCATAAGTACTACATCATGAAACTTGTAGCCATTCTGTAGTCTCCAGTGTTTCAAAGAACAGATTTGTAATCTTCCTTTTGATGCATCGCACAACATTGTACTCTGGAATATGGAGCTACAGCTTAGAATCTGTTGGCCTTTAGCCCTAGCGCAGGGAAAATTTGTGAAGCCAAAACATTTTTTTTATCTGCTCTCTTATTTTAGCTGTGAGGATCACAGATCTGAGGGAAGAAATTAATCAAAGGACCTCTAATTTTGCTAGAGGTCCTTTGACTTTTTATTTGCTTTCAACTAAACCTTTGTCATACTCACTCTTTTCTCTTGCAACCGATTATAAATGCCACAGTCCTTATTTCTCTCTGATTTGGAATGATGCAGCATTAGGGTCTGACTGAAATATCCATTCCAAATGAAGAAAAAATGGAAATCGGAAATAAAAGCAGGGGGCGGCACAGTGGCACAGTGGTTAGCACTGCTGCCTCACAGCGCCAGGGACCTGGGTTCGATTCCCGGTCTGGATCACTGTCTGTGTGGAGTTTGCACATTCTCCCTGGGTCTGCGTGGGTTTTCTCCGGGTGCTCCGGTTTCCTTCCACAGTCCAAAGATGTGCGGGTTAGGTGGATTAGCCATGCTAAATTGACCCTTAGTATCAGGGGACTAGCTAGGGTGAATGCATGGGGTTATGGGAATAAGACCTGGGTGGGATTGTGGTCGGTGTAGACTCGATGGGCCGAATTGCCTCCTTCTGTAGGATTCTATGATTCTCTGATTCCATGAAATTGTGGAACTGCATCTAACTATTAATGCATGAAAGAGAAAGAAAGGTTAATATTTTGAGGTGATCAGTAATAAGTTTGTATTTGTACATTCTGCTCCTGCTCCATGACATGTATTTTAATAAGGTGCCAAATCATAGCTACTCATGTATAAAATTATGAATAAATTGATAAAATAATAATTTCATCATGGTTAGAATTAAAGAGGACTAAGATGAGACGATGAGCCCGATTTTACCATTGCGTCAGGCCCTTTTTCAGGCGCAAAAACTTGGTAAAGTCGGGCGTGAGGCGATTAGCACGATCCGTGCTCACGTCCACGCAGATGCCCACTTTACCAAGGCCCGAAAATGGCCGCGATCCGAATCGCGCCCGAAACGGGCGTGACATCAATTTAAATGCATTTGCATGCTTTTAAATTGACTTAATGTGCTGGACGCTCAATCTAACCAGCATTTCCCCCTTTACCATCGTGTCCGCCCGTCCAGATTCAGCGTGAAACAGACGTGCTCGGCAAAGGTCTGTTTCGGGTGCTCCAGCTTCTGAAGAGGTAAGTTCAGAGCTTCCAATGGCTCTCTGACTCAGATCAGTGGTGGGGGGATTGGAGGTGGGCCAGATCATTCTCTGGTGGGGGGGAGGGAGGCCCGATCATTCTCTGGTTGGAGGGGGGAGGGGGAGGGAGGCCAGATGGTTCTCTGGTGGGAGAAGGGAGGAGGAGGAGGGAGGTGGGTCAGATGTATCTCTGGTCAGGGCCGTGATGTGGAGTTGCCAGCGTTGGACTGGGGTAGGCACTGTAAGAAGTCTCACAACACCAGGTTACAGTCCAACAGGTTTATTTGGTAGCATGAGCTTTTGGAGTGCTGCCCCTTCATCAGGTGAGTGCCTGGATGAAGGGGCAGTGCTTTGAAAGCTCGTGCTACCAAATAAACCTGTTGGACTTTAACCTGGTGTTGTGAGACTACTTACTGTCTCTGGTGGGGGAGAGGGAGGAAGGAGGCCCGATCATTCCCGGGTGGGGGGGGGAGGTTGGGGGGAGGAGGGAGGCCAGGTGGTTCTCTGATGGGGGGAGTGAAGAGGAGGAGGGAGGCGGGCCAGATCGTTCTCTGGTGGGGGGGGGCGGGGGGGCAGGGGGTGTCCGCTGTCACTATGTGGGCGCTTGGTGGGGGGGAAAGGGGGCAGGGGGTCGCAATCGGTCTGGGTAGCGCGGGGGGGGGCGGTGGATAAGGAGGACAGTTATGTTGTGGGGAGTGGGGCGATGTCTGTGGGGGCCATTGCTCCCGGGCCGTTTTATCCGCTTTTTGTGGCCCGGGACCAATGTGACAGGGACGTGTTTTTCAAATTTTTTTCCCACTGCACATGTGCAGTTCAAAGCTCCGATCGGAGCTGCAGCGATAAGCCCCGCCCACAGCGCGATTCAGACTCGCGATTATTTTTTTCAGGCTGAGTGTGTATGGGGGCGCCTGAGAGCGGATTTCCAAGTCGGATCTGAATTGCCCCCAGATTCAGCACTTAGAATCAAAATGGTAAAATCAGGCCCGATGTTTTGTTATATATTTTGAGAAAATGTTGACGCTCTATACTACCCAGAAGATGAAGCTCCTCGATGGAAAAACAATTTTGTAAACTTTCCCCTTAAAAGAGACTTGTGCAGATCGTAAGAGGAAAAATGTTTGATCAATGTTCATTACATTTTGATGACTGTAGGCTAATGTACTGCAGGAAATTCATCTTCTCCCTCCTCCTTCTGGGACCTTCAGCAATGCAAGTTCTTTTCAACTAACCTCCAACCAACCTCCAAAGATGTGTGGGTTAGGTGGATTGGCCATGGTAAATTGCCCCTTAGTGTCAGGGAGACTAGCTAGGGTAAATGTATGGGGTTGTGGGGATTGGGCCTGGGTGGGATTGTGGTTGGTGCAGACTCGATGGGCTGAATGGTCTCCTTCTGCATTGTAGGGATTCTATGATTCTATGATAACCTAAATAAGGCCATACTGAGGAATATACAACATAGCATTTCACTCTGTTGGCTCACCAGGGCTTACACTGTAAGGCATCATCAGGGCAACACAAATATCTGCATCATTTTAAGAGGCTAAATGCTAGCTTTATTTGATGTCTTACAAATTCTGTGATTCTACAAAGCGTCAGCCATGTCTGCAATATACAACCCACATGTCTCGAAGAACAAAGCTTTTCATTCTGTTTTCTGTTTTGAACAATTGTGGAATGCTCTTTCGAGGTATGTGTATTTCCAGTGATCATAGAGGTTTACAGCATGGAAACAGGCCCTTTGGCCCAACTTGCCAATGCCGCCTTTTTTTTTAAACCCCTTATTGAATCCGTTGAAAACAGGCAATCACTTGCATAATTTTCTGTTGGGGATTGTATGCTACCTGGATTTTCAGAGAGCTAGAACACTTTCTTGATAAAATGGAGATGATTGTCTATAATTAAATGTTGGTATGACTGCAAGAAATGATCAACTGCGCCTTGGGACTACCATATGTTTGTTAAAACTGGATTGCTCGCTATTGCTGCATGGTACTTTTGAACCTAATGTTTGTTGCTATTGGTTCCAGGTTATGTTGCCTCAAACATTGCTTCTTGCTAAGGCCTGGGTTGATGTCATAGCCTGACTTCTCTTGTTACATCAGCATGTAGCATTTCTGAGTTCACCATGCATAGCCTAGGGCCTGTTAGGCATGTATTCCTGCTTCTTCTAAAACATGTAGCATTGTGAGATTTGACTATTGTACACATACTGGAGAATTCATGGTTTTAGACAATTTCTATCAGCTAAATTTTACTGCGCTGAACACTGATATCATTAGGTATCCTAGTGGTTATGGTAGTAGAGGTCATGAGTTCAGTCACACTGTGGTTAATGTCCACACCACAAATTGCTTGGTAGTATCAACACTGACAGCTGGATCAGCCCAAAAGGACATAACTTCCAGACTAAAGCAGCAGTTAGAGACTTTAGAGTAGTGGAAGAGCAGAGAGACAATGAAGCAGTGGAACAAAATGTAAAACGGTGAGAGGGTGGTGAGCGAGACTGTTTAAAACAGTGAAACTGTAAACCAGCTCTGAAGAAAATTCATTTGGACTCGAAATGTTAACCCTGTTGCTCCCTCCACAGATGCTGCCAGACCTGCTGAGTTTATTCAGCATTTTCTGTTTTTCTCATGTTAGAAGGGTTAGAGTGAGAGTGACTGTAAAACAGCAGGGTGGGGGTTTGGGGGGAGCAGTGAAAGAGATTGTAACACCGCGGGGCGGGCATGGGGGTGTGTGGAAGGGTTGGGGGGCCCATTTTATCTCGAGAATGGACCCCCTCTGAGAAATATCAGTGACGTAGTTGATTGGTTCGTGAGCAGTTTCCTTGTTTATCTTTCAAAGCTCAGATAACTTATTTGTAACTGTAAGCTTTTACTAATAATGGTAAAGCTTATTATTAATAGTGGTGGTTTATTGATTAAAATAAATTAAGAAAAATAAATAAATACATAATAAAGCTGGTGGGGCAGGTGATGTTTTGCAGCCGCAATATGTGGATGCTAATGAATGCCAGTGTGACCAAAGGGAAGCATGTCGGTAGTAAGCGTCTGTAGCTTGAGATGCTTTGGTTCATAGGCAGTGTATGGAGGCTGAGCTGCAGACACTGTGACACATCAGTTAGGGGGAAAGTTTCCTGGACACTTTGTTCCAGAAGGCATACCACTGGGGTCAATAGGTTTGGTCAATAGTCAGGGACAGGAGGGTGCGACTATGAGTGAGGTAGGTAAGGGGATTGAAGGTAGAAGTGGAGGTGCCTCAGTCCTTGCAATTGCCCAACAGGCTCATAGCTCTTGCAGCTTCTATAGATAGGGGAAGGGGATGCCAGGTGGATGAGTGAACTGATCATGGCATCATAATATTGGAAGCCATTCATGTCGGGTGGGGGGAATAAATAGGAATGTAGTAGCAGTAGGAGCAAAGTTGTTGAACAAATTTACAGGAATCTGCTACTGAACTTTTAACGTAAAGAATAAAACATTTACTAAACAAGAAAAATGAACTATATTTGGTTGGAAAGACATCAATACAAATATAAGAAAATGAGTCAAATGTTCACGATTCTTTCACCCAAGATATATCTTTACAAATACAAACAATGATGAAACAATTTTCCATATCTGCTTTACTACAGTACATGTGAACCAACTGGTGAAATGTGACCAAAGCAGATTCTATGGATTTCTCAATAACCCGTCCAGATGCTTGTCACATTGTGAGCCAATTGGCCTCACTGAAATTCTGTCTTTCTCACGCGGGTTTCCGAATTTCCATATTGAAGAACTTTCATTTGAATTTTCTTCAAATCTTGCTCCCACTTGGACAGCTTCAAAAAAATCCACCTCCAGGGTTTCAATTTCACCTTCTGAGATTCCTTTCCTCTGAATCTCCACATACACTCAAGCTTCACCTTCCAAGCACAATTTCAGATCTTCGGCTCCAAAAGGGAACCTTTGCCCTTATGGCCCACAACATAGAGTTACCAAACTTCAGCTGCCCTCTTAGATCTTCAGGGCATCTCTTGCACCAATTTCATTTCAGGTCAACCCCTTGCAGTTCTCGCTCTTTAATTCAGAGCCTATTGCTCTCTTTTTCCTCAACTTTACTTAGCTGGATCTGTTTCTGACCTCTGCCCTTGTCCCTTACCTGGGACCTTCTTCTGGGACCTGTTTCTGCCCAGTCTCTGGTTTGGAATTATGTTCTTTGTTAGAAACCTTTTCCCTGTCCCATCCCTGTGTCCTGCTCCCTGGGACCTTCCTCTTGAATGGAGGTCCCCTTAGGGTCACCTCACCTGCAGTTATCCGCTGTTTCACTTTCTTTTTCTTATTCTTTTCTGTACGTGTGCCGGTTCCCCAAATGAAGATGTGAAAATTCTCGAACTGAGCATGTGCGGCCCTTTCCCGGCTGGCACATGTGGAGAAATCCTGAGGCCTGATGGGGACCGTGGTTCCTGAACCATGATTCCGATTTAAACTTAAGGTAAGGTTTTTTTTATTTTTATTGCTTCATCACAGTGTTAGTATGCAGGTAAAGCAAGCGATTAGAAACACAAATGGAATATTGCTGTTTATTGCATGGGGCATGTAATATAAAAGTCAGCAAGTTTTCCTGCTACTGTACAGGGTCTCAGCGAGCCCACATCTGGAATACTGTGTACAGTTTTGATCTCCAAAGAGTAGGAGTAGGCCATTTGGGCCCTCGAGCCTGCACCACCATTTAATAAGATCATAGCTGATCTGAACGGTAGATCTGCATCCTGCCTACCCGCCCCCCTACCCCCCCCCCTCCCCCCGATAACCTCCTACCCAATTGCTTACCAAGAATCTATCTACCTCCGTCTTAAAAATATTCAAAGACTTCGCTTCCACCATCTTTTCAGGAAAAGAGTTCTAAAAACTCATGGCATGGAATGTTTCAGTTTCTAGGGAGTTGTGAATGTTACTGAACATTGTGCAATCATCAGTGAACATCCCACTTCTACCTTATGATAAAGCAGCTGAAGATGGTTGGGCCTAGGACACTACCCCTGAGGAACTCCTGCAGTGACGTCCTGTAACTGAGATGATTGACCTCCAACAACCACAACATCTTCCTTTGTCCCAGGTGTGACTCCAAGCAATGGAGTGTTTTCCCCTGATTTCCAGTTACTCCACTTTTGTTAGGGCTCCTCAAGGCCACATTCGGTCACCTAATATCTTGATGTCAAGGGGAATCACATTCACTTCACCTCTGGCATTCAGTTCTTTTGTCCTTGTTTGGACCAAGGTTGTAATGAGTTCTGGAGCTGATAGTCCCGGCAGAACCCAGAGTCAGTGAGCAAGTTATTGCTGAGTAAGTACTGCTTGATAACACTGTCAACGACATCTTCCATCACATTGCTAATGATCGAGAGTAGACTGATGGGGCGGTAGTTGGCCGGGTTGGATTTGTCCTGCCACACAGCATTATCCACAGATGTCAGGACACCGTTACTATGGTGATTGCTTTGGCTGCCAACAAGCTGGCTGTATCCTCTTAATTAATTGCAAGTATGTTGGTTGAGAGAAACCTTGCTATGAAACAGGTGTCTGTTCAAGGTGACTGGAAGAGCAATGTGAGCTTTATATTTTAATCTAGAAGTGTACACAGGACATTTTGAAAGAAATCAATTTAAGCAAGCCAGTCAGGATTATTCATCGATCCATTAACATTTTTGCAAGTAATGTTTTCTTAACATTGGGTCAAATGCCGTGAGGTGACATAAACTTACAGCATATGTTAAGTAGCATAACACAGCACCCATGCTGATATATTGGAAATTTGTGACGCAGAACTCACCTGGATACTTTTATTGGTTCTAAAGTTGCCAAGTTGTTCATAAACCTTTCAAGCATTTAATAGGCCATCTGGAAAAACAGACACTTACCATTTGCATAATTCCTCTTATCCCCAGCAATCCTGAACTTATCCTTACCACTTATTTTCTCAAAAGCAAACGTTAATCGGATTATTTTCTTATGCAGACACAAGTCTAATTTTAACGAATGAGAGTTCAGATTGCAGGCCCTTTGTTTTCTGTCAATTATAGCAACAGTTCACCAAAGCTCTTCTCTTGATTTCAAATCAAGCACAAAGACAATGGGAGCGTCTTTCATGGTATGATTTGACTGTGGAAATGAGGAATTTGTGTTATTGCAAAGTATTACAGAGTGTTTACTGCAAAGAAGCACATCCAAAACACCTAAGCTGCTATAAAGACAGAAAGTGTTGGAAAAATACAACAGGTCTGCCAGCACCTGTGAAGACGGAAACAGAGTTAACATTTCAGAACTGAGTTGCTTACCTTACTTCCTCTAAAGCAGTGGTTTTCAAACTTTTTTCCTGGCGACCATTTTTACAAAATGGCCACCCCTTGTGACCCACTGACCAGAGAGCCACAGTACTGCTGCTACAGTCGCAATCTAAATGGGATTTACTGTACATTTAAAAATGCACCTTCCTACCTTTTCCTCCCATAACATGCACACAACTTGAATTGCATCAGGTAAGCTTTTCCTCCTCATGCTGGTTATGTTATTGTCTGAGTTGAGAGATCCTCATTGTCATAAAGCCTTCTACAAAATGCGTGCCATAAAGTGAACATCCCACTTTTCTTTTGAACAGGATCAGAGAACACCTCGCTATGTTTTGAATAGTATCACAGAACATCCTGCATATTTTTTAGACAAGATGCCCGGTGACCCATTTTCAACATCCCTCTGATCCACTCACAAGTCGCAACCCCCACTTTGAAAATTCCTGCTCTAAAGACACTTATGTTATTTGACTTGACAACTCCATATGGTTGCAAGTTCCACGTTCTTGTCACTCACTCGGCAAAAAAGATTATTCTGGATGCCTCGTAGGATTAATTATTTCTTTAAATTATTTCATGAAGATTTTATCTTATATATACTTATGACCCCTGTTCACCAACAAGCTTTTCATCCATTCACAGGCATTGCTGTGGACCTAGAGTCACATGTAGGCCAAAGATGGCAGATTTCTTTCCCTAAAGGACATTAGTGAACCAGATGGGTTTTTATGACAATGGTTTCATGGATCATTATTAGAGTTTCAATTCCAGATTTTTACTGAATTTAAATTTCATCATCTGCTGTGGTGGGATTCGAATCTGGGTCTCCAGAGCATTATCCTGTGCCTCTGGATTACTTGTCCAGTGACAATACCACTTTGACACCACACCCCCTCAGGACACATCTTTCCAAGGCCTACCACATTAAGCTGTTTTATGGTGTTAAAGACCTCTATCAAGTAACCCATCAGACTTTCCTGGAGAAAAGAGCCCCAACATCTTCAATCTTTGAATATTTATTTTATTTAAGCTTTGTTCCCTTTAATAATCTGCCCTATGCAGCTCCTCCAGCTGAGTTGGTAAGAGAGATGTCCTATTCCAGGCCTTCTGTCAATGTTATCCGTCTCCACCCTCAGAAGATTGTCTTAACATGTCCATTTCTGCCTTATCCAATAAATCAATAGGTTTGAGAGTCTTATGTCAGCAACTTCAATTTGTTAACACAAGATTTGGCCTCTAAATGATCTTATATTGGCATAGCAATCAGAATATGCACCTGTATACGCAGAAACAGATGCAGACATGGACACAAATGTAGATGCAGGTGTAGACTTAGATACAGATTGCCAATCTATGGTGCCTAATTCAAGATGCCCACAGGCCATTCCACGACACTAACTCTTATACTTTTGCTTTAACACATCAACAATTGACCACAGGATATGATTTAACAAGAGCGCCAAAATGATAGAAAGCAATTTAATCTAATTCTGTAGTTCAGACATTAGGTCTCATCTCTTATCTGTGTAAGGTTTCTCTCTTCAGTTCTATTTCCATTCCATCGTATCTTTTCAGGACAGTATTGTATTCATCTAACTTTTAATTTTATATCATCAACTTTTCACTCAGCTTTCTATTCTAACTAACTGTTGTTCTGTCCATTATATTAGTTCTTTGTCCTCTCTTGGGACTGGGCTATCATAAGAGCATAGACTTTCAGAAACACCCAGCCACCACTCAGAGTGCTGGACCTCCTGGTTGTACCTAGGAAAATGAAATCAAAGAAATAAATAAAGGCATGTTATAGACTAAGCAGCCCACTTGATTGCTATTCTACCTACAGCATTAAACTTTCACTCCCTCCAGCACTGCTACATGTGGCTGCAGTGTGAGCCATATAACAGTGGCTTAACGGTAATGTCACTAGACCAGTGTCACAATTCCAGCTGATGTTCCTACTGAACATATCAGATCCCAGAGTGGAACCCAGATCTTAACTGTTATTTTCTTTCACCAAGGATCCACCCCCAGGGTTTCAAACTCTCTTTCTGGTTTTTCTCTGCCCTGAATTGTCACATGCATTCAAACTTGATCCTTTGGTTCACAATGTGACCAGCATTTGGAGGAAATTGATGAGAAGTCATCAATAGATGTTGTTTTTAGGTGACATCTGCCATTTGATTTCGGAGTATCTGGGGTATCTGACCACAGTTTGCCTGGATGGCAGCTATTGAACAGAGTCATAGGGTGGAATTTTATGAGAATGATTCTAAGTGTCCACCTAACATGAAAATGGGAGAGTTGCAGATTTGTTTTTTGGGTGCGTTTTCATGTCCAATCGTGTGCACATTGTGCATGGAAAAATGGTCCAGACCATTTTTAGCTGCAGGCAGTGGACTGGGCTTAATTCGCCAGCCAGCTGGCAGTGGGACCTATTGCGAATGTGCAGACCCCTGATTCTGCACATACGCAATAGCAACAGCAGAGGGAGCTGTTGCACATGTGCAGCCCTCTGATTTTGAATATGAAGCCCCCGCCACCCAAACTGACCGCACCCACCCCCCCCCAATGATCACAGACAGAGCGGCAGGAGACCTCCCTTCCCCCCAATGATTGTGATGCAGAATGGGCTCCCCTTCCTTCCCCCACCTCCCACCAATCGGCTGCAGAATGGCAGCAGGCCATTCCCCCCATACTGATCACCTCCAGAGTGGCAGCAGGACCCCTTCCTCCCCATTTGGGCTGCCCTTTCAGGCCCTTGCCTCCATAGTCCCTGCCTCTAAAAACCCCATCCCTCACTGACCCCATCACATAAGCCAGCCCCCAGCCCTGCCCACCGGGCAGTGCCAAGGTGCCCAGTGGGCATTAATGAGGTGCCAAGCTGGCAGTGCCAAGATGCCAGCTGGCACTGCCAGGTTGGCCCTGCCCAAGTAGCACCCCTTTGCCCTCGGCCTCCCTGAGAATGCCTCAATGGCCTCCAGTTCTATCAGCAAAGGCAACATGACTGTTCCCTGTTCATGGAGAGCAGGTGTTTTCCTTGCTGGAGAGAACCTCTCCCAGTGAGGTCTGTTAGAGAATTTCAAAATACTCTGGGATATAAAAACACTAATAAAGACTACTAGAACTGAATGGATTAACTATGGATAAGAATTACAGACTGCCTTAAAAATATTACAGAGGTATTGTTTGCATAGTTACACATATAACCACAGCTAGAGGATTTAAACATGTATTTCAGATTTAAACATGTATTTCAGATTTATTTTCTGTACATCTTGGCCAAAATGCAAGCTACCCCGAGGCATAATAGGATGAGAGTTAAGAAGAACCACATTCTTTTAGAACAATGCAGTCACAGAGTACAATTTTTATCAGTATAAGTCAGGGAAAGTGCAGATTCCCAGACACAGAAATGGATAGGATTATTAATTTTTACTGATAAATGTGGCTCATCAAAACAATGGAAACAGGAACTTTTGAACCCTATGATTTGCGTAATAGAAGTAGCTAAAAGACAGGGGGAAGTTACCTTTGAACTCTATAATTAGCATAATAGGAGTTGCTAGGATATCAGAGGGCAGGAGCTTTCCAGATTCTATGGACCAATGAACTCCCATGTTGTCAGAGGGCAGGATGTAGTTGGTCAAGGTATATGACATATATTAACAATAATTGACCTGCACTAATGATGGTTGGTTCATATCCGGTGGGGCTGAACCAAGGGGTGGGAAAAGCTACTTGGGAAATGTAGAATTATGTTGACAAATATTTCACAAAGAGCAGTCAGACTCCCGACTGTCTCTTTCTCCCAGCGTATATTGGTCAATAAAGAACGTCTTTCACCGGGATGCTGTCTTTGCGAGTCCTTGTATTAGCTAACGTTTTGGCTGTACTTGGTCTCTGAAAGAAACTCCACTACAAGGCCATAAAGGCGAGCAAAAGCCCGGATGATTGAGCGCCAGGCTCACTAATCACATGGTGATAAACATTATAATACATTTACATAATTTATTCAGCCTCTTGCCCATTTCTGGCGAGAGGCTGACCGCGCCGGAAATCGGGCTCTCGTAAGATCGCAAGAGCCGAGAAATCAGGTGTGATCCTGATTTCCCGGCTCCCACGCGATTTTACCAGCTCGCTCCACCCATTGGTGGGTGAACCAGTAAAATCCTGGCCACAGAGTCAGCTGATGAAGATTTAACAAAAGAATAAAGCACTTATCAAACATAAAAGGATGAACTATAATGCACTACTCCTTCAGCCCACTTTACCTTTACAGATATATACAGATTTGTAAAGATAACACAAGTTAAAAATTCTACCTTCCAGTCTAATATTCATAGTAAATACACAATCCATGTAATTCAATTGGCAAACTGTGGTCAAACTGTGGGTCAAGCTTGAATGCTTATGACAATTCAGGACAGAGTAAAACCTGAAAGAGAGTTTGAAACCCTGGGGGTGGATCCTTGGTGAAGACATCCAAGATAAAGTGTTATCAGGGGGAAGATTCCAAGGCCCGTCCTTCCAGAGTGGTGATTGGAAACCCGTGTTTGGAAGTTACATAAACATAGAAACATAGAAAAACTACAGCACAAACAGGCCCTTCGGCCAACAAGTTGTGCCGAACACATCCCTACCTTCTAGACCTACCTATAACCCTCCATCCTATTAAGCTTCATGTACTCATCCAGGAGTCTCTTAAAAGACCCTATTGAGTTCGCCTCCACCACCACTGACGGCAGCCGATTCCACTCGCCCACCACCCTCTGTGTGAAAAACTTACCCCTAACATCTCCCCTGTACCTACCCTCCAGCACCCTAAACCTGTGTCCTCTCGTAGCAGACATTTCCACCCTGGGAAAAAGCCTCTGAGAGTCCACCCGATCTATGCCTCTCAACATCTTATACGCCTCTATTAGGTCTCCTCTCATCCTTCGTCTCTCCAAGGAGAAAAGACCGAGCTCCCTCAGCCTATCCTCATAAGGCATGCCACTCAATCCAGGCAACATCCTTGTAAATCTCCTCTGCACCCTTTCAATCTTTTCCACATCCTTCCTATAGTGAGGCGACCAGAACTGAGCACAGTACTCCAAGTGGGGTCTAACGAGGGTCTTATATAGCTAATACAGTTCCAGTGAGACCAATTGGCTTGAGTCACGCACTAATTTGACTTGGAAATACACTGGCATTCCTTAATTGGAAAGGGTCAAAATCCTGGAACTCCCATCCTAACAGCACATTTGAACTGTAGTGATTCAAGAAGGTGGCTTACCAGCAGCTTTGTAAGGGCAATTAGGGATGTGCTACAATGAACAAATTATACAAAAGTGAGCTTGAGGTTATAAATTTAAATTGCCTGCAGTGAACAATTTTACAACATTATATTGAAAAATAAGTTTATTGTGATTTGGCAGACAAAACATTTAAGTAGGTTAAGTTACTGTTTCATAATTATGCATTTTATAAATCAAACATAACAGGCACATTTCTGTCAGTCTAATTGAATTACTGTAGTTCACAAACTTCATCTGTGAAGCAAAGCTCATATTGCCATTTCAATCTGATGTCAGCCAGTCCTCGTTAATGAATTAGTTTCTTTTCTTTACTAAAATTATTTAACATATTTACTGAAAGTGCATTTACAATTTATAATGGGTCAAATTTATGTTTGTAGTGTTGGTATTGGCCATATAGTGATTAAAGCTTAAGATTTAAATTCATTTATTAAATATCCTCAGTCATTTTCGGTTTCTATATGTAATAATTCCTGTTCGCCTATTAGGTAAATAACAACTGCAACATTTAATTATAGAAAGTTATAATACAGAGGCTTGCAGCCTCATGGCTGCCAGTCAACTTCCAAGAAGGTTCTGGAACAGAAACCCAAGCTCACCAGGGTGATCCCCCCACCCTGTTCCCCGCTTGGTTTCTCGGGTTATGTGACTCTCACTCTACAGATGGATCCTTAAAGGGACAATCACCATAATATAGTATATTATTGATTGTACACTTGTACTTTTACATTACCCACTGTAATTGTTTAGTAGAAAACTATAGGCAATATATCCATACTTTCCTGACATTTTTTCTCCACAATGCAGTTGTTAATTTAGTTTCCCAGAAAATCAGCAATCTCCCAGAAAAGGCAGAAAGTGGGATGCAGCCTGGGCATTCCACACTTTGAGGGAACGGCATCAGAAAAGTCTCATTACTACCTTCTATGGCAGCTAGTGATAGGTAACAAATCTGACTATCTCAGTGTTACCCACTTCCTACAAACAAAACAGTACAAATAAAGTGATTGGAGCAGAAACCAGAAGTTTTAGAAGAATGTTTTGATCTTTAAGGGGAGATTTTCTTTTTATGCACTTAAGGAGAGCGAGACATATTCAAGCCACATGCCCCATTTACTCCCTGTCCAATTTTCAGCTCCATTGAATTCAAGGGAGAGTAGAATTGAACCAGAACAAGGGCTGTTGTTGACAGATGTGTTACTATTTACAACGGCATGTGGTGTTTTCTTATTTGCTCATGGGATGTGGGCGTCGCTGGCAGCATTAGAGTTTAACGTCTATCCTACTTACTGTCTTCCCAAGTGCCCTTGAGAAGTGTTGATGGACCATTTTTGGGAGTTGCAAGTAATATCATTTGTGCATTAGTATAATGTATGCTTGTACAAGGAATGAAGATTAATGTCTGGTCCTTCACACTAGCTGAAGCAGTTCCTACAATCTGGGTTTATTTCCATACCAGATGGTGCAAATTACATTGCAAAGCTACATGAGAAAGTTTTTTTCTCGTGACAAATCTGTTTAATATGTTGCTGCTTCATTTGCTCCTTATGCATTGTGAACTTTGCGTTTCTCGTGGATCTATTTCCTACTAAGTACTGAGGGGATAGCACTAGTGGGATGTGATTGCATAGTCTACTGAGAGCTGCAGGAGATGTAGAAAGTCTGCTATTTGTATCTGCAACTGACTGTAACAGATCTTAATCAGTACCTGAGATCTCTTCCAGTGGAGTTGCTGTGGACTCATTGATTTCACAGGACTGCCCACTGCCTCTTGTGCAGAGATATATTATGGCACAAACCTGCTGCTGACATCTGTGCTAATTGGCAATCCCCACGCTGATCCATGCATGCCCACTTCTGAAGGGCATTTCAACATTTCCTTTGATCCATCACATATTAGGACAGTGAGCACCCTTGAAGCCTTGGCTTGCTTCGTCAAATCGAGTTAAAGGTCTACTTAAATATCAGGATGTATCCAATTTTCAATCGGCATGATTTTAAAAACAAGAGAGGTGTCTATCAGGTTGATAAGATGATGCAGAGAAGAACTGTTGTGTAAGGTTAAAAAAATGACCAGAGACAAGATTGTAATTCAATGAATAACTCTGCGTATTGTTACATAGCTTCAAAAAACATCAGATTTGATGAAGCAGTCAAAGAGAAATGATTCAGCAGGGAGTAGAGAACAATAGGTTTGAGGTGGACAACTTTATGGGATCAAATGCTGAAAGCATACTTGAGTGTTTGGATTTAATGGTTTCTTCTCAATCCTAATTTATTTTTGAGGACACCGACAGTGAATATTAAAAGTTCTTTAGAGTAAAGACATTTCTGTCGCATGTGTGAACTTGGTCCTTAAAATTATCAGTAATTTGTATGTTTATCGTGAGCTTGGGACTATTGAATATTGGCTCCTGGTTACAACACAACCCAATCCTTTTCCAGTGTTTCTCCCCATTCTGCTGAATTAATTTCCAAGGCACTGAATGTCCTCTTGCACCTCATCAAGTTCACCAGTCTTGTTGTCTGAGCATAGATAAGGCTGACTGTTTGCAGTTGCTGTACTTTTCTAGGCTTTAGAGACAAATCTGATCCAAGACAGTCAGGACTTTTCTTTTTCAATGTCGGGACCACCGCCCCCCCCCCCGCCCCCCCCCCCCCCCCCCCCCCCCCCGCCCGACCCCCCCCAACAATTGCAGAGGGCAGCCTGTGGCAGCCAGGTGGAGACTCCGCTGGTCTGCCACCGGGAGGCCACCTTCATTCAGGTGGCTAGCCTTGTCCCTAACATTCTTGGGTGTAGTGCGAGGGCTGCAAACTGACTGGAAAATTCCAGTTAACCTCTAACAATTTGCCTTAATTGGCCATTAAACTACCTCAATTGGCTATTGGTTGCCTGCAAGCGAGTAGCCCTTCTGACTCCCATTCTGCCTTTGGAAAAATGGCCCAGGATTGGGATGGTGTTGCCAGCAGACAGCACCAATTTTTGTGCCCGCCTGTCTCGGTACTCGCCCCCCATGTGAGGGCGGAAATCCTGTCTCGGGTGTCTGTACCTTCCAGCAGTATTCAATGGATGGGAATCATGGCCTGAAACCCTGGATGTTTCATTCCCAGGGCCCCAGAGAGCTGAGACTGATCATAATGTCTCTAACACCAGTTGGCGTAACTTGCCCCATAGGTTTGGCAGAAATGTGCTTAAACGATTGAAAATGATACCAGGCATTGACTTTTCACAGCACTTCCAATCTATCCCAAACAAAAATATTGCCACAAGATGTTAAAATGTGCCCCTCTTAGAAAGTGGGCGGCACGGTAGCACAGTGGTTAGCACTGCAGCTTCACAGCTCCAGGGTCCTGGGTTCGATTCCCGGCTTGGGTCACTGTCTGTGTGGAGTTTGCACATTCTCCTCGTGTCTGCGTGGGTTTCCTCCGGGTGCTCCGGTTTCCTCCCACAGTCCAAAGGTGTGCGGGTTAGGTTGATTGGCCATGCTAAAAATTCCCCTTAATGTCCTGAGATGCGTAGTTTAGAGGGATTAGCAGGTAAATATGTAGGGATAAGGGAGTAGGGCCTGGGTGGGATTGTGGTCGGTGCAGACTCGATGGGCCAAATGGCCTCTTTCTGCACTGTAGGGTTTCTATGATTTCTATGAAGATGCTATGCGGCTGCTATTCCCAAGTCAGGAGTTTCCATGTCCTTGGCTTGATGGAATGTGCCTTACATGGCATGCCAAATTAATGCTAGTGTAATTAACGGAAGGAAAATCAGTCCTCCTCCTTGCACAATCTTTCCTCTTGTACTCTGCCAAGGCAATACTTTATGTCAAGATGGTACAGATAAAATCCGATCCCGTATCTGTGTAAAAAGATACATATGAATGACTAGTCAAAGGGTGGAATTTAACGGCTCCTCTCCCTGGCTGGATTTTCCAGTCCTGCCGAATTCAATGGAGTTTTACATTTTCGCTGTATTTTCTGGCCCTGCCTCTGCCGCGATGGGGCTGTAAAATTCTGCCCAAAGTGTTAATCCCATTATTTCATGGAAAACCAGCATCAATTTTGTGAAAATAACTTCTGGCGCTTGAGTTATATAGTCCGGTTGTGGAATATTTTAATATTTTAGAACACATCATTACATTTTGTATGATTTGGAAATTCTTTTCAGAAATAGTGAGCATTTGTTGCAATTACAGAAATGTATGGAGTAACTGGTGCATTTATAACTCTTTGACGCGCTGTTTTAATTAACAACTAGCAGAAGAAGATTTTAAATTGGGATAAATTTCCTTCCTCTGCGAAACCTGTAATTTGCTGCTCTGATAGATAGTTGTGCTTAATAAAAATTACTTCTACTTTCTGCAGCTTGCATGAATGTTGACTAAATCATCTGTCAGCTGTGCAGAGATGTCAAATGCAAAGTGCTCTGAGTATTCATCATTATTCACAAATGCAAAAAAGCATAATTGGAATGCTAATGCAAAACTTATGAATTTGGTTCTTTCTACCAAAATGCATATTTTTATTAAGTACGCTACTGGTGATTGATCTATTTTAATATTTGTGGGAGGAAAATGTATTCATTTCCAGAGTACATTCTCCCTTATATTTTGTTAAATTTTGAAAAGGTTATGCAGCAATGTAACTTAGTAAGGGGTCAGAGAGTTAAGAGCACTGTTGTAATTTTACTGAAGTGCTATCGGAAAAAGATGCTCAAAAGTTAATACACTATAAAATTCCAGCACTTTGCTTCCTGTGTGATTCTTCAAATCCATCATTGCAAATTGCCACCACCTCTGCTGGGTGGGATAGGACGTCTCCAGGGTTGGTGATGGAGCAGCATGGGATGCTGGCTGTAATGTTTGATCCTGAATATGTCCATGCCTTGCTGTTGAGTGGCTAGTCTGTGGGATAGCTCTCCCAATTTGGCCAAGAGCCTCCAGATGTTAGTAAGAGGACTTTGCAGGATTGACTGGGCTGAGTTTACATTCTTTTTGGGCAGAATTCTCCCAGGGAAAATCCTAAAGGAGATTCGCCTTGGTGCCGAATGTGCTATGGCTCTTCCCCAGTGATTTTCTAGCCCCGTGCCGCCCCAGTGCGGTCTGTGCATGAGTGCGTGGGCCTAGAGAATTGTGGCCATTCTGTCCAAAGTGCCCAACAGTGTCCAAAACTGTTCCCTAAGTTGATGTTCGGCGGGCTGTCCAGTTTTATTTTTCTATGTTTGTAGAGGTTGGATACAACTGATTGGCTTACTAAGCCATTCCAGAGGGTTGTTGAGCATCAACCACATTTATGTCTAGCAACAGGCCAGGAACCTCTTTGTTTTAACACTGTGTGTTTTGCCCTGGCTCGTAAACTCAGACAAGGCATTAGAATTCTGTTTCTGGGTTTCCCGACAAATATCTATCAATGAAAGGATTTCTAGTTGAAGGGATCAGGGAAGGGATGAGAATGGCTGGATTATACATTGCTTTCTGAGGCTTCAGCAAGCAAAGAAATGGAAAGGAGATGTGAGAAGACTGTCCTCCAAATCTCTGATTCTTCCCTGGATGTCCTAAGCAGGATCTGGGGCTCTGAAGCAATGTGCTGTTTCCCAAGGATATGAAGAAGAGACTGACCTCACAAAGCAAGCAGAGGTGGACGAAAGTGGTGGAGGAAGGGAGCAGTGGGGAGTGGTCCCTCCAAACTAGAGAAAATGCCCCAAGAGATTCAATGTCATATAATAAGGGCAAAAAAGTGACTGACATAACATTGTCATGGGCCTGACCTCTCCAGAATTCTCATGCATAGCACTCCTCAGGTCCACACAACTTGTAGCTCTGTGATTCCTCTCTGATTAGGCACATCCTCACACCCTCATCTGGACAGACAATGCTCAAACTTACCCTCATCTTACAGATATGGTGCACCCATGCCTCATAAGCCAGTCTCCACCACCCTTTGGGGCAGAGAATTCCAGAGAGTCACCACCCTCTGTGAGAAGAAATTTCTACACACCTCAATTTTAAATCACTGGCCATTTATCTTGTCATGATGTGGAGATGCCGGCGTTGGACTGGGGTAAACACAATAAGAAGTTTAACAACACCAGCTGGTGTTGTTAAACTTCTTACTGCATTTATCTTGTAGCAATGTCTCTTTATTCGAGATTTTCCCACTAGTGAAAATATCTCACCATCTACCCTGTCAAGCCCCCTCATATGTTTGAATGTGTGTCTCTGCCACAAATGTAGCCACTGCATTCTTCGTGCACCATGCATTTTTCACAATCATAGATAGATCTTTGTTTTCTTTCCTTGCAGGAGAAGAGAGCACAGAACTCCAGGAAGAAGCTGAGAATTGGGCGCTTGGTAAAGTTTTGATTTGATTTATAATTGTCACATGTATTAGTGTACAGTGAAAAGTATTATTTCTAATGCGCTACACAGACAAAGCATACCATATATAGGGGAGGAAAGGAGAGAGTGCAGAATGCAGTGTTACAGTCATAGCTAGGGTATGGAGAAAGATCAACTTAATGTAAGGTAGTCTGATTCAAGAGTCTGATGGCAGTAAGGAAGAAGCTGTTTTTGAAAGTGTGCCCATCTGATCGAGTGGAAGGAGGTCTTGTTGCAGGAGGCGGCAGATATCGACAACTACTCGGTGCTGACACATATTGAAACCCTTGATCCTCTGGCTGTAGACCTGTGCTGGGGTTATCACCATCTTTGAACTGCATCTCTGTGCCCATTTCCTCAGTCAAATGGAGTGGCATATGAGTGCTGGCAATGCTGTTTGTGTTGTTGATGCTGTTCCTCTTATTTCTGATCAAGCCACAGTGAAGGGTGAGTACAGGGAATGAGCAAAATAACTTACAAACTTGGAGTCTGTGTTCCTTAGAGTTTAGAAGAGTGAGGGGTGACCTCATTCAAACATATAAGATCCTGAGAGGGAGGGCTTGACATGGTAGATGGTAAGATATTTTCACTAGTGGGAAAGTCTCGAAAGAGGGGACATTGCTACAAGATAAATGGCCGGTGATTTAAAACTGAGGTGTGTAGAAATTTCTTCTTGCAAAGGATGGTGACTCTCTGAAATTCTCTGCCCCAAAGGGCGGTGGAGGCTGCATCATTAGAAGTATTTAAAGTGGAGGTGGATAAATATTTGATGAATCAAGGAGTAGAAGGTTATGGGGAAATGGCACAGAAAAGGAGTTGAGGCCGGCATGGATCAGCCATGATTGTATTGAATATCGGAGCAGACTTGAAGGGCCTGGTGGCCTACTCCTGCTTCTATTTCTTGTGTTCTTGTGTTCATATGTAAACAGTTGGAAATCTGGTCCCATGAGCAGGAGTCTAGGCTGGGCAGCAGCTATGCATTTTCACTGTTTAAAGGTTTCCTCGCTTGACGGTTTTGTTGAATAATTGCTTCCCGCTTCGTGCTTGCCTTGTTGACCCCAGTGAGTTTCACAAACCTCAGAAAATCTGTTAGCTGGCTGTTAAAGCCAGAATCCCTCGTTAACTTCACAATTAATTTAACATTGAAGTATACCTATACCAAGACTTCCCGCTCCAAATATTCTCAGTTATTGGTGAGGTTGCAGGCCCTGGCGGCAGGGCCAAAAGCAGATGATGCTTCTGTTCAGGTGTTCAGCAGCTGGCCAGATGCAATCTCACGGCATCCAGCCAATTAACTCTGGGGCAGCACGAGAGCCGCCCAAGCAAGGTAGTGAATTGGGTGGCATTAGGTCAGGTTTCCAACCCACAGGCATTGTTTGAGGCTTTAACGCCCCCCCCCATCCCCCCCAATCCCCCCCCCCCCGCACCAACTGTACCTGAACCCACCCTTGACAGTTAAAAGCTTCCCTATGAATTTAACTTCTAGCATGGCAGTTTGAGAATCTGAATATAGTTCTATATCAATATGGAACAATAAAGCTGGCAACAGATAAAGTGATAAACTGTTGAATTGTCATAAAAAATCTGAGCAGTCCACTAAGTCCTTTAGAAATGGAAATTTGCTGTCTTTACCTGGTCTAGTCTACGTGTGCCTCCATTAACATCCCAATATGGTTGAGTTTAAACTGTCCTCTGAAACATCTCACAAGCCTCTGTTACAATGATTGACAAAGATGGCTCACTTCCACCTTCACAAGGCAACTCATGATGGCCAATAAACATTGCCTTTACATTTGTGCCCGCGTCCTGAATGTGACTTTAAAAATATTCTATACTTATCATAGACTCATAGAATCCCTACAGTGCATAAAGAGGCCATTTGGCCATGCACTGACCCATACCCAGGCTTACCCCATAACCTCAAGTATTTACCCCGCTAATCCCCCTAACCTATATATCTTGGGACACTAAGTGGCAATTTAGCATGACCAATCCATCTCACCTGCACATCTTTGAACATTAAGTGGCAATTTAGCATGGCCAATCCATCTCACCTGCACATCTTTGGACTGTGGAAGGAAACCGGAGGAAACCTACGCAGACACGGGAAGAACTTGCAGATTCATAGAACATAGAACATAGAACATTACAGCGCAGAACAGGCCCTTCGGCCCACGATGTTGCACCGACCAGTTAAAAAAAAACTGTGACCCTCCAACCTAAACCAATTTCTTTTCGTCCATGAACCTATCTACGGATCTCTTAAACGCCCCCAAACTAGGCGCATTTACTACTGATGCTGGCAGGGCATTCCAATCCCTCACCACCCTCTGGGTAAAGAACCTACCCCTGACATCGGTTCTATAACTACCCCCCCTCAATTTAAAGCCATGCCCCCTCGTGCTGGATTTCTCCATCAGAGGAAAAAGGCTATCACTATCCACCCTATCTAAACCTCTAATCATCTTATATGTTTCAATAAGATCCCCTCTTAGCCGCCGCCTTTCCAGCGAAAACAATCCCAAATCCCTCAGCCTCTCCTCATAGGATCTCCCCTCCATACCAGGCAACATCCTGGTAAACCTCCTCTGCACCCTCTCCAAAGCCTCCACATCCTTCCTGTAATGTGGGGACCAGAACTGCACACAGTACTCCAAGTGCGGCCGCACCAGAGTTGTGTACAGTTGCAACATAACGCTACGACTCCTAAATTCAATCCCCCTACCAATAAACGCCAAGACACCATATGCCTTCTTAACAACCTTATCTACTTGATTCCCAACTTTCAGGGATCTATGCACACATACACCTAGATCCCTCTGCTCCTCCACACTATTCAAAGTCCTCCCGTTAGCCCTATACTCAACACATCTGTTATTCCTACCAAAGTGAATTACCTCACACTTCTCCGCATTAAACTCCATCCGCCACCTCTCGGCCCAACTTTGCAACCTGTCTAAGTCTTCCTGCAAACTACGACACCCTTCCTCACTGTCTACCACACCACCGACTTTGGTGTCATCAGCAAATTTGCTAATCCACCCAACTATACCCTCATCCAGATCATTAATAAATATTACAAACAGCAGTGGCCCCAAAACAGATCCCTGAGGTACACCACTTGTAACCGCACTCCATGATGAATATTTACTATCAACCACCACCCTCTGTTTCCTATCCGCTAGCCAATTCCTGATCCAATTTCCTAGATCACCCCCAATCCCATACATCTGCATTTTCTGCAGAAGCCTACCATGGTGAACCTTATCAAACGCCTTACTAAAATCCATATATACCACGTCCACTGCCTTGCCCCCATCCACCTCCTTGGTCACTTTCTCAAAAAACTCAATAAGGTTAGTAAGGCACGACCTACCTGCCACAAAACCATGCTGACTATCACCTATCAATTCATTACTCTCCAAATAACTATAAATCCTATCCCTTATAATTTTTTCCAACATCTTGCCGACAACAGAAGTGAGACTCACCGGTCTATAATTCCCGGGGAAGTCTCTGTTCCCCTTCTTAAACAATGGGACAACATTCGCTAACCTCCAATCTTCTGGTACTATACCAGAGGCCAACGATGACCTGAAGATCAGAGCCAGAGGCTCTGCAATCACTTCTCTTGCCTCCCAGAGAATCCTTGGATAAATCCCATCCGGACCAGGGGATTTATCTATTTTCAGACCCTCCAGAATATCCTGCACATCCTCCTTATCAACTGTAATACTGTCTATTCTACTCCCTTGCAACCCAGTGTCCTCCTCAGCTATATTCAACCCAGTGTCCTCCTCAGCTATATTCATTCCACACAGAAAGTCACCCAAGGCTGGAATCGATCCCAGTTCTCTGGTGCTGTGAGGCTGCAGTGCTAACTACTGCACCACCCTGCTGTCCACTATTCTATAAAATATCAATATTAAATATTAGAAAATTATATAGTCTGCAATAAAATGTATTAATATATTCTGTAAATGTTCAATAACTATTGTTGAGCCATCGGCTGGTTGTCAAGTAACAGAATGTACTATTGCTAATAGAAGCTGCATGCCTGTTGTATTCAAATGCTGTATTTTCAGATTCACATCTCACTTTGTACCTCATGGCTTCAAACCGAGTCATTTTGCTAACCTAAATACATTCAGCAATATTTTGCTTATCTTTCCAACATTCTAAGACAACATTAAAAAAAAACACTTGACAAAGTAGCTTTACAAAAATTTGTTGTTACCAACACAAAGCAATGTTGGAATACTGATTATGTTTTGTGCAGCCTACAGCACAGTCTCTCAGCGGGATATTTCACAAGGATTCTTTCATCTGGTTTTCAACATAATACAAAGAAAAAGCTAAACATTTTTTTGAAATAAAAACAGAAAATGCTGGAAAGACTCAGCAGGCCAGTCATTTTCTGTCCAAGATCCACGGGCTATCTAAAGAGCCTGCTGTGAGTGTATATTGGAAATGAATTACTTTCCTACAACTTGAAAAGTGAGTCATCTCTATAATAACATTGCCTGTAAGTTTGAGTAAGGGTCTGGATGAGCTACACTCATGTTAGAATACCAAGAAAACAATTCGGCAACCAGACCAAAAACTTGAAGTCAAAATAAACCTCACAAATTTACAATAAAACATGATTTAACATAGTGATATAGCAGCAGGCGAGGCAGTGGCGCAGTGGTATTGTTACTGGACTAGTAATCCAGAGACCCAGAGCAAGATCTGAGGACTTGGGTTCAAATCTTGCCACAGCAGATGGTGAAATCTGAATTCAATTAAAAATATCTGGAATTAAGAATCTATTGATGACGATGAAACCATTGTCAATTGTCGGGAAAACCCACCTGGGTTCACTAATGCCCTTCAGGAAAGGTAATCTGCCGTCCTTACCTGGTCTACATCTGACTCCAGATCCACAGTAAATGTGGTTGACTCACAAATGCCTCTGAAATGGAGGGCAGTTAGGGATGGGCAATAAATGCTGGCCCAGCCAGCGTGCTCAGGTCCCCTAAAATGAATAAAAACAAACAGGCCATTTCGCTCCTTGAGCATCTTCTGCAGTTCAGTGAGATCATGGCATGCGACTTAACTCCACATCCACGCTCTTGCCCCATCCACGCCTTTATCATTTTTGGTTAACAACAATCTATCAATCTCAGGTTTAAAATGTAACAATTGATCAATTCCAAATGTGAACCACCCTGTGTGTGTCGAGATGCTTCCTAATTTCATTTCTGACAGATCTGTTAGACTGTGTCCCTAATCCCCAGTGGAAATACTGGGCTGGATTATTGATGAGGTTGCAGGCCCTGGTGGCAGGACCAAAAGCAGATGATGCTTCTGTTCAGGTGTTCAGCAGCTGGCCACATGCAACCTCACGGCATCCAGCCAATTAACTCTGGGGCAGCACGAGAGCAGCCCAATCGAACCAAAGAGGCGGGAAGCAAGGTAGTGAAGTCGGAATCAGGTGTCAATGCAGCAGGTGCTGGTGCCATATTTGAAGGTTATCAGCCCACATCCCCATTGTCAGAGGAGGCATTGCGATCGACAATGTCCTCATTGTTCAATGCCTCCTACCTTTGCAGCACTAGGTTGTGCAGAGTACAGGGATGCAGAGTGCAGAGTACAAGGACATGCGAGACCCTCACTTGGAAATACTAAGGGGTTCAACTGGATCAATCAAAGCAGTTGAATCACATCATCAGTAGCCTGCTCGATGGTCACTCACATTGATTTGTGGCAGGTGTTGTACCTCTCCTCTGCATCCATGCGTCACTCAGAAACATGAGCAGTGTGTCTTTAGCGCATTGCTCTTGTCTTCCAGTATCCATCCTTTTAGGTGTGTGGTGGGGGGCTGGAAAAGCTGTGGTACCTGGGATTGCCAAAATATGGTTTGCATCGTGGTTGCTCCGTGGGAATCATGTATAATCCAGAGTTGGGTCAAGGGGGGAGATGTGGTGTCAGGATGGGGGTAATGTTCAGGGAGGTTGGGCGGTCAGTGTGAATGATCGGAGGATCAGTTCTCCCTAATTCTCAGAAATTAGACTAGGTTTTAATCTGCCTAACATTTCTGGGTAATTATTCAGGTAAGTATATTGGAACTGACAGAAATCTCTGACTCCAACTCTGAGTTGGAGACCTTTTTGGAGGGTCCAGGAGAGTATGGAAATTACTCATCAGAAGTTCAAACTCCCCAGGAAATTCCCAGGGAGTCATTGCTTTGGGAATACAGAGGTCCCTTAATGAACCTTGAAGGGTATGTCCAGTCTTCAACTATCCGCAAGCCCGAAGACCTGGATCTACATGTTCATCTGGCAGGGAAAAGGGAAAAGAACAGAGGAAAGATGTGAGCCAGGTATAGGTTTTGCTGTAAGGAATTCACCACTCAGTGATAGAACCCCAACGAATGGTTCAGAATGTGTTCTCTCAACACAAACAGGCTCAGTTAACCTCATGAGTATCTGTACTCCATTGCCGTGCTCCACTGCAGAGATAAAAAACCAGCGCTACAGGGAGCTTGACAGAATCCCAAAGTCTGAACACCTTTACCGACTGAGAGATTTCAACATAACAATGCGACCATGAGGCTTGCCCCCCTGCCTCAGACTTCACAGACCGGGAAAGATAAATGAGAACAGACAGAGACTAATTGATCTTTGCTGCTACCGACAGCTCAGTCTAATCAATACCTTTTTTTAGAGCAAACAGTGCCGCAGGGTGTTCTGGAAACATCCGAGATTAGGACATTGACACCAGCTAAATCTGATCATCAGGAAGCGTTCCTCTCCAAACAGCTTGCTTGAAGCACACAGCCAACACAGTGCTGACTGTAATACAGATAACTCCTGGTGTGCACCAGTTTAGCATTCAAACCTTGAAGTTTTTCAAAATGCCATGCTTAGATCAACATCAGCCATACTGCCTAAGCAGATAAAAATCAACAGTTTCTTGAATCCATTGAATAGTTATTCCCATTGTTACGAAGGATGCATAATTTTAAGACCATAAGACCATAAGACATAGGAGCGGAAGTAAGGCCATTCGGCCCATCGAGTCCACTCCACCATTCAATCATGGTTGATTTCAACTCCATTTACCCGCTCTCTCCCCATAGCCCTTAATTCCTCGAGAAATCAAGAATTTATCAATTTCTGTCTTGAAGACGCTCAACGTCTCGGCCTCCACAGCCCTCTGTGGCAATGAATTCCACAGACCCACCACTCTCTACTCTCTCTCTCTCTCTCTCTCTCTTTTTAAGTTGAATTTATATATGTGTGTGTTCCTCCTATACAGATTATCTCTGTTGACCAGGGCTTGCTTCAGAAATGTAAAGGTGCCTTTATGCATTTCCTTGGAATTTGATTTCTGCAGTTACAGGAGCCATTAACACCTCTTTAGAGATAACAAGATTGTTGTGTTGTTCTGAAGGCTAGAAATCCCTTCTGTGTGAATCGTAGCCAATCATGACTTCAGTCAGTATAAAGCCTTTATCCAGTATATATATTTTTAAAAATAATTTTCTAAAGTACCCAGGAGAATATAAATATATATATTTTCTTTTGTGTCTTCTAGGCATGACAGAATAAAACTACAATGAACAAAGAACAAAGAACAGTACAGCACAGGAAACAGGCCCTTCGGCCCTCCAAGCCTGTGCCGCTCCTTGGTCCAACTAGACCAATCGTTTGTATCCCTCCATTCCCAGGCTGCTCATGTGACTATCCAGGTAAGTCTTAAACGATGTCAGCGTGCCTGCCTCCACCACCCTACTTGGCAGTGCATTCCAGGCCCCCACCACCCTCTGTGTAAAAAACGTCCCTCTGATATCTGAGTTATACTTCGCCCCTCTCAGCTTGAGCCCGTGACCCCTCATGATCATCACCTCCGACCTGGGAAAAAGCTTCCCACTGTTCACCCTATCTATACCCTTCATAATCTCGTACACCTCTATTAGATCTCCTATTGGGATAGTAGTTAACTGAACGATTAATTGTAAGACTCAGTAAAGTGATCAGTTTAGTAGAGGAAGACTGGGTTTAGGCTATAAACTTTAGGGAACTCATTTGCTTGCTCTGCAGTTGAAGAATTAGTTTTAGAGTGCAGTTTTTGGGTGTCCCCGGTAAAGATATGAGTTGGGTGAGAAGCAACAAGTAAATGGTCAAGAATTCACCGGAAGAAAATTGTTTGAAACTGTGCCAGTGTCAAGCGAGAAACCTTTGTGTCAAGCTGGTGATAACTCTTCACTGGTTGTGTGTTTGTAATGATATTGCTGGGGCAAAGGAATCATGTGAATTTGAACTGTGTTTGTGTGTTTGTATTGAGATCTTTCCAACTTTTGTATTTGTTGTAATATAATTCATTTTTATTGTTTTAACAAATATTCTTTGATTTGATTTGATTTATTATTGTCACATGTATTAGTATACAGTGAAAAGTATTGTTTTTTGCACGCTATGCAGATAAAGCATACCATACATAGAGAAGGAAACAAAAGAGTGCAAAATGACGTGTTACAGTTATTGTTAGGGTGCAGAGAAAGATTAACTTAATGCAGGGTAGGTCCATTCAAAAGTCTGACAGCAGCAGGGAAGAAGCTGTTCTTGAGTCGGTTGGTACATGACCTCAGACTTTTGTATCTTTTTCCCGACGGAAGAAGGTGAAAGAGAGTGTGTCCGGGGTGCATGGGGTCCAGGGCTGGAGAATCCAGTTGAAGATGTTGTCAGAGAATCTGACCACCATCTACAATTTCACACTCTCAACATGTGGGAAGCAAGAACAGAAAAATGCTGACTGTTTCAAGGCTAAAATCACTGTGATGGAACTTGTCTCTGGAGCCAAGTGGCTCACTCTCATTAATTACAAGAGAGATCTGAAGAGTAAGACCGGAATCACTAAGAACCTCTTAAACTAAAGTTCAGCAGATTGCCAAATGGTAAATCAATGATTATGGGTTGTAACTTTGCCAGAATATCCAGATGCAGGGAGTGCTAGGGGCATGTATGAAGGGATCAAAAAGACAGAAGGTCCATTAGCAAAGAAAATCACTCCATTGAAAACAAAGGCAAGGGAATCCATTGTAGTTAAGCTAACCTCGCCAAGATGTCTTCCAACTTCATTTCTAGCATACCGCCCTTCAAATATTTATACATATATTCTTCCATCAAAGTGGCTGAAGTTCCAGTGTCTACTTCAATGTGGAGCACAAGGCCATTTACCAACAATTCAATTATGAAGGGGGTTAACATAAACACACTTAAATTATTCAACTGTGCCACCATGGGCCTGTCTTCAGAGTCATTCTGTAAGTCGCTCTTTATATTACACACTTGAGCCAGAGTTGTTTTCTTTTTGCTCAGCACCCATCAGTTCTTCCTCTCTCTGTAATGGATGTGGATGTGGCTCTTCAGGTTGCATTTTAAAAACACTCTACTCTTAAATCTCCACACTTCTTGAAGGTGCTCTTCCGCTGCACCAGTAACACTCTACCACTCTTTGAGTCAACTTACTTGATCTTCTGTTCCTTTGTCCCTGCTCTTGTTCCAATTTATCTAAATTGCCAATGTAGTGTGAGGTAAGAGTCGAACATTGGTCAGTGAACTAGCAAAGGTTTATTAACAGAGTGACCATACACATTACAGAACAAGGAAAAAGCTCTTAAACTGCACAGGCCCAATGCTCTGACTCTTGGAACAAGCCCAGGCTAATGAGTGAGTGAGTCTCCAATTTACTCAACTCCTGGGTCACATGACTCTTTCAGGGAAATGTCCCTTAAAGGGCTATGACACCACAGTCATCACTGACTACAATGAACTGTTGCAGAAATAGGCGGAACATTACCTTGAGTTGTACTGTAGGGAAAACATAGTTACTGAGGAAACTCTAGACACCAGAGAAAGCCTGCCTGAAATGACAGAGCTGGATATTGAAACCGGCAATGGAAGAGCTGAATGAAGTTATTAGCTCATTTGCCAGGAGCTGATGTTGATGCTATATCGAAAGCAAAATACTGCAGATGCTGGAAATCTGAAATAAAAGCTAAAAGTGCAGGAACTACTCAGTAGGTCAGGCAGCATCTACGGAAAGAAGCAGAGTTAATGGTTCAGGTCAATTACATTTCACCAGTTCTGACCTAAAACATTATGCTGAAGCTATATCACCCTGAACTAATCAAGCACAGCACTCCTGGAGCAACTGCACAAACTTCTCTGTCTCCGCTGGATTGAAGGTCCCAGGATATGTTTAATGCAAAGTATGCGACCCTGTATGAGAACAAGTGCAACCACAGAGATGGCAAGAACCATTGAGGCATCTTCCTGCTGAGCACCAAGGGAATGGTATTGTCCAGATTGCCTTTGTTAGGCTGCAGGTCTTGGTTGTAATCATCTACCCAGACTCCAAGTGGTTTCAAAACCAGAAAACCTACAATGGACATGATCATCCCAATCCGGCAGCTGCAAGAGAACTGCTGTGTACAATGGAGACCACCAGATACTGCCTTCATTGATCCCACCTAGACATTTGACCGTTTGAGCAGAGGTGGTCTATTTAAGCTGCTGGAGAAATTTGGTTGCCTGCTGAAGCTGCTGAATGTGATCACCTCTTTCCACGATGGGTAAGGTCCGCTATGATTTAATATCTTAAGTGGGGTAAAACAGGGTTATGCTCCGGCACCAACATTCTTTGGCATCTTCCTCTCGTTGCTGCTGGCATCTATAGAAGGTGTCTACTTAAACACCAGAACTGACAGAAAACTGTTCAAACTGAGATTTGAGACAAAGGTGCACTAAGCCCTCATCATGGAGTTGTGCTGTGTTGTGCTGATGCCGAAACACCAGCATTCCATACCAAGGAACACCTTCAGTGGTAAATGGACAGCCTCTCTCACACCTGTAAAGAGTTTGGTTTGACCATCAGCATCAGGAAGACAAATATCATCATCCAGGAGGCTGCCATACTGCCATGTATCAAAATTGACAATGTGACGCTGGAGACTGTTGATAACATCACGTCTAGAGGCTTCACTATCACTTAATGCTGAAGCAGCACATGCATCACAAAAGCTGCAAGCTGCCAGAGAACAGCAAACTTCAGGTCTTCCGACCCTGTGTCTTCAATACTCTCCTCCGAGTGCTAAGACCTGGACAGCAGATGCCAGGTAGGAGAAAAGGCTGAATAGTTTCCACCTTTGCTGTCTCAGATATATCCTTGCCATCTCTTGACAGGACAAGTTCACCAACTCAGAGGTCTTAGACTATGCTAATTCCATCAAGATACGTCATACACTCATTGCTAAGCCAAAGACTTCTGTGCTGGTTTGGCCACATTCATCGGGTGGGTGACAGCCATATGCTCAAAGACCTTCTTCTACGCTGAACTAGCCATTGGGTCACAACCTCAAGGGTGTCATACCTCTGCTACAAGAACACCTGCACGCATGATATGAAGATGGTGGATATTGACACTTATAATTCTGAGACAGTCACTGACTTGAAGGGCATTGGAAGAGGTGAGCAGAAATGAAAAGCTCAGCTGGCTGAGAAGAGGGCCCTGAGAAAACAGGCCAGTGGATCCTGCACCTTCTCAGCCCACTCTCTTTGTCAGAGACTCTCACGGCTGACCGGGGCTCCTGAGTCACACCAGGTAATCCTTAACACCAAGCTGATCGCCACAGCGGAAACCATTGTCTTACGAGATGGCAAGCTGCCACCACTCAGTTCCTGCTCTTTGTAATTGTTGGACTGGGCTGCCCTTGCTCACCTTTTTTAAACTCTTGCTGTTTTTACTTGGTTTAACTGATTTGTGGTTCACTTTGTAAGGTCACAGTAACACCTCAATTTTATTTTCCCTGACCTTCAAAAGGTCATCAGCAAAGTACGTTAGCAGTTTTGGGTCTTGATGATTTCTGTAAAAGTTTGAATTTCCTGAAATACTGTCATGTAGGATCTGGACATGTCCACCCTTTTATGAGATTCTTACTCTATTGTTAGTTCGTTCTCTATTATCTGACCTTCCACTTCATTAAGCCGGAGCTCTTATTCAGAAAGTTCTTTTGATTAGTTGATGTACATGCTCCTTTCCGGTATGATTTACCTCCAGCTCTTTCCAAAGTTTTATATTATAACGACCATCAAACCCCTATGTTTGTCAGGGGCTAAGACCAGACTTCTCAGATTCAGGTGGTACAAGGAACTTTTATGGTCAACTAACTATGGATTTCTGAACAAGATACTTTGGAAAGCAGTTTATGCACCTTTCTTCCAGTTCAAATTTGGTTCTACAGCCTAACTTTGTTCCAGAGGATTAACCTGAAGCTAGGATGTTATCTATCTTGACTTCCAAAAGGCCTTTGACAAGGTGCCTCACGGGAGACTGCTGAGTAAAATAAGGGCCCATGGTATTCGAGGCAAGGTACTAACATGGATTGACGATTGGCTGTCAGACAGAAGGCAGAGAGTTGGGATAAAAGGTTCTTTCTCAGAATGGCAACCGGTGACAAGTGGTGTCCCGCAGGGTTCAGTGTTGGGGCCACAGCTGTTCTCTTTATATATTAACGATCTAGATGACGGGACTGGGAGCATTCTGGCCAAGTTTGCCGATGATACAAAGATAGGTGGAGGGGCAGGTAGTATTGAGGAGGTGGGGAGGCTGCAGAAAGATTTAGACAGTTTAGGAGAGTGGTCCAAGAAGTGGCTGATGAAATTCAACGTGGGCAAGTGCGAGGTCGTACACTTTGGAAAAAAGAATAGAGGCATGGACTATTTTCTAAACGGTGACAAAATTCATAATGCTAAAGTGCAAAGGGACTTGGGAGTCCTAGTCCAGGATTCTCTAAAGGTAAACTTGCAGGTTGAGTCCGTAATTAAGAAAGCAAATGTAATGTTGTCATTTATCTCAAGAGGCTTGGAATACAAAAGCAGGGATGTACTTCTGAGGCTTTATAAAGCACTGGTTAGGCCCCATTTGGAGTACTGTGAGCAATTTTGGGCCCCACACCTCAGGAAGGACATACTGGCACTGGAGCGGGTCCAGCGGAGATTCACACGGATGATCCCAGGAATGGTAGGCCTGACATACGATGAACGTCTGAGGATCGTGGGATTATATTCATTGGAGTTTAGGAGGTTGAGGGGAGATCTGATAGAAACTTACAAGATAATGAACGGCTTAGATAGGATGGACGTAGGGAAGTTGTTTCCATTAACAGGGGAGACTAGGACGCGGGGGCACAGCCTTAGAATAAAAGGGAGTCACTTTAGAACAGAGATGAGGAGAAATTTCTTCAGCCAGAGAGTGGTGGGTCTGTGGAATTCATTGCCACAGAGGGCTGTGGAGGCCGAGACGTTGAGCGTCTTCAAGACAGAAATTGATAAATTCTTGATTTCTCGAGGAATTAAGGGCTATGGGGAGAGAGCGGGTAAATGGAGTTGAAATCAACCATGATTGAATGGTGGAGTGGACTCGATGGGCCGAATGGCCTTACTTCCGCTCCTATGTCTTATGGTCTTATGGTCTTAGGCTTCAGTTGAAAAGCAGATTCACCATCTGGAGGATTATTTCCTTGATCCTGAGCTGCAAGCCAATCTCCGGGGCTGAGCATCTATGATTCTGGTTCCCTTTCGGCCTCTATGATGGTGTTCTGCTCACCATCTTTGGAATATCAAGTTAAAATTATTCACTTGCATCTCACAAAATCAATGCCTGAGATAAATTGCATGAAGGCTTCATAAAGCTTCTCACCCTCACACTGGTTTTGTCCAAATGTATTACGCTATAAATGTTCACAATTACAAGGAGGGCCCAGATTAATCAGTGACAGTTATGTTGATGGTGATGGTTAAAGTGATAATCTGGGATGTTTATAGACACAGCGCAACCTCCTAATTTCTCCTAAATGTTCACATTTTGACCCGAATTAATTTATTGGAACTGCAACGTTTTTGTCCAAGGAACAGTTCTCTATTGTTTGAAGGCAATTATTATTCCTTACTAAATATGTAGATTATCTCCAAGACTTTTACAAGCTCTTTGCAATTGGATTGTATGTCTACCTTTCAATTTTCACAATATGAACGTTTAAGTGCTATTGAAGTATAAACAAATGGAATTTATTCATAAAAAGGGAAACTGGCTTGATTTCCAGTATTTCTAGATCAAAGATCTCCCAAGCATCAATAGGTTGAATACACCAAAATTCATTTGTAAATTCTGATACTCATTCTCCAATTTTGTGCTTAATACAAGGCAAAAAATAGATCACTTTTTCCAAAGCATTCACACATCTTCAAAACATGCAAACTTGGGTTCTTTGATTCCTTTATTCCCAATTCCTGGAAGCATCCACCTCAATCTCCAGTTTTAGGATGTCATCTCAAGTCTTCTGAACCAGGCAGCTATTTTATATTCTGTTGATCGAGCACTTCTAAGATTTTCATCTATCTGTTGTCAAGGAGGGCTGGCTCCCAAAGGTTTAGTTCAAAGATCTTGTCAGTTTTGTCGAAGAAAATCCTTGTCTTAGTCATATTGTGTCACACAAATTCACATTTCCATGGGCTGGGCAGCTGTGGTTTGAGGACAGTTTGAAATCATAGTCCCTGTTGTTTACTGTCAACCAAGCAGCAGGATGTGTAGCGTCACTCCTGACACCAGAATAACCCAGTAAGGAAGGAAAAAATTCATGTATTATAAAAAGTCAAAACAAATCTTTACAGAGCATACATATAATTTTCTTCTATAAAGGAAGAATACTTTCCTTTCCCTTTAGGTTCACTCAGTTACAGTTTTTCTTTCTCATACAATACAGTAATTTCCTTCTGTCATTTTAATTAAAGACATTCATAGTTCCAGAGGGCTTAAGGTGAAAAATTATTAATAATGTATTAAAAATCTGTCTGCATGCTCGTCCTGTCAAGTTTTACCTTTATATCTTCCTATGTCCCTATTTAGAAATTGCCTACATGAATTTATCACAGTGTAATTACATCCATCCAGCCAGTGGAGGTGCTGCTACAGCACTACTAGCAGAGGATGTCATCACCACATTACAACTTTATGCAGGTAGTGTCTATTATACATGTGGACATAAGCATGTATAATTGAATAAACCCAGATGATGAAATGATAGAATAACAAAAATAAGGAATGCATAGGGTCTATATTAACGATTCGCAACAGGCAGTAAATCTGATGCACTGCCACCTGTTGGCAACTGTTAAAATTGGGCTATGGCTTTAAAAGAGATTGACTAATGTCTGCAGAACCTGGTCCAATTTCTCCTTCCCTCTAACTCCACCTTATCTGTAGTTTGCACTTGGTCTTGACTTCCTGTGAGTGAACAACTCCATATAGATCCACCGGTGTCACTTAAAATGAATTACTTACAGCAACAACATCCATTTATATAGCACCTTTAATATGGTACAACATCCCATGGGACTTCACAGAAGTCCTATTGTCAAAATATGGGACGGAGCCACATAAAGAGCTATGAGGACGGATGACACCAGCTTGACCAAAGAGTCTTTAAGGATCGCCTAAAGAAAGAAAAGCCAATCCATCACGCAAACCAGCCTCCCATCCATTGACTCTGTCTACATTTCCCGCTGCCTCGGCAAAGCAGCCAGCATAATCATGGACCTCACGCACCCCAGACATTCTCTCTTCCACCTTCTTCCGTCAGGAAAAAGATACAAAAGTCTGAGGTCACGTACCAACCGATTCAAGAACAGCTTCTTCCCTGCTGCTTTCAGACTTTTGAATGGACTTACCTTGCATTAAGTTGATCTTTCTCTACATCCTAGCCACAACTGTAACACTACATTCTGCACTCTCTCGTTTCCTTCTCTATGAACGGTATGTTTTGTCTGTATAGCGCGAAACAATACTTTTCACTGTATGTTAATATATATGACAATAATAAATCAAATCAAAATGGTTTAGGGAGGGAATTCCAGAGCTAAGGGCCCAGGCAGGCGAAGGCATGCCCGCCAATGTTTGGGCAAAAGAAATTAGGGAAATGCAAAGGGGCAGAAATGGGGGAGCAGAGATGACTATACGGTTACCATTATCAGGGATGGTACTTTTCACATGGAATCTTTTTATTGTGGACTAAATGTAGTTTCACATAGGAATAATTACAAAACATTATAATGCTATTGTATATTGTAATATTCTATGCATCTGTCAGAAATATATAATCCTCAGCTAACAGTTCTCCCCGCCACCTTGTTTCAATCCATATGCGGCGTTATAATTTTAATGTTTAATTAGAAATGACCCTTGAGAAAATATGAAATGGATATTTCTTTTGACAAGGCACCAGCTGTATGAATTGCAGTTGATTCCACATTGAGCTTTTCCTCAGGGCACCCATGTCTTCTGATCCCCTACAACACCTGTGCTCTGCAAATGGCTGGGTATTTCTTTAACTGAAATGAATGCTGGCCAGATGGTGGATGGCAGAAGTACATCATTCATAATGTATTCTCGTGGCCTGGACAGAGCACTGTGAAGGAATCCTGAATGTCATAGCGCATCTTGGGAATATATTATTGCTTTTCCTTTTGGCAGCAATAATGCCACATTGACAGCAGGCCAAATGGTTCGGTGATCTCAGGGACTAAAACAGAGCAACTCCAACTCTTCAGGTGGCCTTGAGGACATTCAACATCATCTGTGTCTCCTTCTGTAATCGCACAATGACAGCTAAATTGATTGGAGTTGGCAATAAAAATAAAACACTCTGAGAAAGAGTCAGTGACATTTTTTTGCAAAAACAATCCATTTATTGAATTTCTGAAGCACAAAATAGACTTTGCATTTGATTTTATTTCATAAAGGAGCTGTTTGTTTTACCTCATACACTTTGTGGTATATTTACTGAGTTTGTGCTGTGACAATGTAATTTGTTGAAACCACCAGTGTTTGCTCTCATTTTGCACTCAGCACCGTTTGCACAAAACAGTTGGGGCGGCACTGTGGCACAGTGGTTAACACTGCTGCCTCACAGCACCAGGGACCTGGGTTCAATTCCCAACTTGTATCACTATCTGTGTGGAGTTTGCACATTCTCCCCGTGTCTGTGTGGGTTTCCTCCGGGTGTTCCGGTTTCTTCCCACACTCCAAAGGTGTGCAGGTTAGGTGAATTGGCCATGCTAAATTTCCTCTTATTGTCCCGGGATGTGTAGGTTAGAGGGATTGGCAGGATAAATATGTGGGTGACGGGAATAGGACCTGGTTGGGATTGTTATTGGTGCAGATTCGATTTGCCGAATGGTCTCCTTCTGCACTGTAGGATTCTCAGATTCTATGTCCTGAATAAACACTGCGGTGTATTGAAGTGCTGGCTCCTCCTGCTCAGCACACTGTTCCTGTAAAGATCTGTGAAACATTTATTAAAATGAAGCAATCTTATTTGTAACAAATACTTGATTTCCCTTGTTTGCAAGGACATACAGGCTTCTTGTTAATTAAGCTAGATGTCATCAGCTCAGGGATAACTCAGACCTGCAGATTCAAACGTCCATTGTTACGGGCAGGGGAGAGATGGTAGGATGGGTCTCCCCTTTTCCCATCTCTCGACTGCTGGAAGACAGGCATGTTTTAAAAAGAAATGATGTTTTAACCCCTCGAGTGCCTTAGCTCGCAAGAACAGACAAATGACAGACTTTCATGTGGGTTTTAAAAAAGAATAAGGATGGAATTTTTCTGGTCCTTCCTGCTGGCGGGGTCTTCCAGTCCTGCTGAGGTGACCCTGTTGTGCGGCAGGCAAACCACGCAAAACGCCATAGACATTGGTGGGACTGGAAGATCCCACCAGTTGTCAATGATGAGCAACCTCGACCATGGGAAAACTCGCTATGGGGGGGAAGGGGGGGAGAGGGGGGCTGGGGGAGAGGGGGGTGGGAGGGAGGGGGGAGGGGGGAGGGGGTGGGTGGGGGGGGGGTAAAAAATCCCACCCTCGATGTTAATTACTCAACACCTGAAATGTCTTCACAACATCACACACAAACATGCTTAGTTGTAAAAATCCAAAAATTCACCATCACACTTGCTTCTCTTGAGATCAGGTTGCTAGCCTGTGATTCCCTCTGGTTCCATTGAAGAAATAGCAGTTGGAAGTTTATGAAGACAGATTCACAGTGGCTCACTGCTTGCAGTCGTAGGTTTCTCCGGCTACATTCTAACCAAAGTACATTCGAACCTCTGCAGTGAAAATCTGGTTTTGTTCTTAAATCAAATTCTCCTCTGCCTATCGCTGGGTCTTAGTCAGGGTTCACTCCTTTGCTCAGGCCAACTTTCTTCTCTCTAACTGCCTCCATCTTATTAAATGTCCCTTATCACATGCCCTGTAACTGTAGCATCTGTTTCTCATCATCCTGACAAGGGGCCGGGATTTTATGCTGCCGTTTGCAGTGGGCAGCAATGGAGTGGGGAGGGTCTGGACTGCTTTCTTCCACCCTGCCTGAAGGTGGTTCTGGCTGCAGCCTACAAGGGAAGGGAGATGTCATTATTGTATGGAAGCAGCATAGAATCCCTACACTGCAGAAGGAGGCTATTCGGCCCATCAAGTCAACATCAACTCTCTGACAGAACACCCCACCCAGGCTTTATCCTCGTACCCCATGTATTTACCCCACTAATTCCCCTAATCTGCAACTCTTGGGACACTAAGAGGCAATTTAACATGGCCAATCCACCTAACCTGCACATCTTTGGACTGTGGGAGGAAGCCGGAGCACCCGGAGGAAACCCACGCAGACACGGGGAGAACATCACAGACAGTTATCCAAGACCAGAATTGAACCTAGGTCCCCGGCGCAGTGAGGCAGCAGTGCTAACGGTGGAAACTAACTACATGACTGAATAATATCTATACCAGGTAGTGGTAGCAAAACCATGCTGTCAGCTCGGCTGTCTTGAGAATCCACTCCAAGTTTTCAGTGGTATGTGGAGTAGTGCTGGGTATGTCAGAAGCAAGGAAAGACAACGGCAGTCACTCCTGCAAAGGTTTGCAAATAATACTGCCAGTTTGATTGTTGAAGCAAGCCAAGTCAACAAAGCCACTGCTGAAAAGGAAGCATGACAACGTCTCAGATAAACTGCAGGACCCTGAAATTAAACCAACTGCTTAACTGCCAAAGTCAGTGCTATTGGAACCATGAATCTCAAATGGCTGCTTACATGTCACCATCCACTGCTCACAGACAAGCCAAAGACTGAATCGTACATACTATTTTTCTTATTTTTGGATTCACTTCTCATTTCTAATCCACAGACGCTGTCAGATCTACTGAGATTTTGTAACATTTTTTGTTTTTGTTTCATATTCCAACATCTGCAGTAATTTGCCTTTATCAATATTTGCCAGTTTGCCTTCCACTGTTACATAAGGAAGGTCACTGAGCTTCTGTATTCCAAAACAAAACTGAACATGTTTTATTCTGTGATGCAGAGGAAAGCAGGCAGAATGAAGGCCTGACTTTGTGAGGATGTTGGGTGCCACTGACTTTGCTTTGTGGGTGTCCCATATCAATCTGAGGCGTAGCAGAATGCAAGGGATTCCACTTCCTCAGCATCCAGCTTAGTCCAAGTGACCACATGCAGTGAATCATGCAGGCCATTGCCTGCTATCCTGACAGCAGTCATCCTGCAGCATGCTGCTGTATCTGCATTTGAGTCAGCATAGCAAAGCAGAGGCTGGCTATTTGGTAACAAGGGCTATATGCTGATGATATGGCTCATGATTCCAGTGCACAACCCATTAAATGAGCAAGCAGTAAATGTAAATGCCTGCATTAGAAACAAAGGTGGGGATTAATTGGGCATTGCGATCCCTGTGCCCATTTCCAGGCCTCCATCTCTCTCTGTATCATTTTTCTTAAAGAGTCACAGTCATATAGTACAGAAGAGGCCCTTCGGCCCATTGAGTCTGCATTGGCAAAACTACATTAAATCCACACTTTCCAGCACTTGGCCCATAGTCTTGAACATTATGACATTTCAAGTGTTCATCCCAGGCAGTGCATTCCAGATTCCAACCACCCTCTGGGTGAAAACTTGATGCAAGTGCACATATTCTCAATAATAAGAGTAAAGGGATAAGGTATCGACATCAGAAAATCATTAATTTACACATAAAGTGCAATGGGAGTCAGACAAACAAAACAAATGACAGCAGATTATAGTCCACATTTTAATACTTTAATTAGAGTGAGAATGGACTTCTACACCTTGATGGTGCCCCAGCTGAAAAAAATGAGACTATCTTTGAAAAATAAATGAGTCATTCCCTCACTTACTGAGATTTTATTTAATCCTTATTGATGATACAGTCTTCTGCTCAGATTTATGCCTATTGTACATCAACCATAACATTTGTACTTAAAACAATGTGCACTGATTCAAACAAAGTAAAAACAAAGCTGTTTCACCAGCTCTGTTGGTCCTTTTCACTAACTAGGAAACTGACAATTTTAATTCTTTGAGTATAAGCTCCCAAAAATATGCAGAGTTCTATTGACCTGATTTTCTGGATTGATAAATTGAGCCACCCTATTTGAGCTAATTTAGCTTGTCCTTTAAAAAATGATACCACTGTGCAAAAGAGGAATAAAACTAATGCTTAAACATCTCCTTCCAGTTTGCAGAATCCCTCATTAATGGGCCCAGAATTAAAGCAAGTAAAAGTTTGAACAGCTAAGACGCATTTTTGATTGGATGTAAATAAGATGGAGGTCTGGCAGGATATTGTCCAATATCCCGTTTCCTCCCACAGTCCAAAGATGTGTGGGTTAGGTTGATTGGCCATGCTAAATTGCCCCTTAGTGTCAGGGGGATTAGCAAGGTAAATGTGTGGGGTTACAAGGATGGAGCCTGGGTGGGATTGTGGTCGGTGCAGACTCAATGGGCTGAATGGCCTCCTTCTGCACTGAAGGGATTCTATGATCTATCAGCACTGGTACCTGAGTTTACATAATCTATTAGGATTGATGATGGAAATTCTTTGTCACTGGTCCTGCAGTAATATTTTGGAAATGAAAGGAAGAAAGATGTGTTACATTGTCGAAAGTATTATTCATTAATAAACTAAAGATCCCATGGCACTACTATCCAAAGGAAAAGTGTTTGAAAAAGAGAAATTTAGAAAGCAATGGCAAAAATATAGAGGAGTGGGTCTACTTGGTAAACACTTTCAAACTGTCTGCAGAGGTGCAATGGAGTGAAGAGGTTCTTCCTCAACAAGTAGCACAGCTAGGGTAAGCTTGGCTACTGCAGGACAGTTTTCGCCTGAACACATGGCTAATGACTGGCATTGACTTGTCTGGCCATATTTCTGTCCACTGTTGTTGGCCAGTTTGACTAGGCATCCATTAGCTATGTGAAGAAAAGAAGAGCTTTTTCCTGATCTTCAGTTGCTATGGGAGGATTTCAATTGAGAATTGGGGTGGACTGCCACTGCTCAATGCCATTCTCTTTGCTGGCTCAGTAATGCACTGTCCAAAGAATACCTTCGAGGTTGACCCTCTTTTGAATTGTGAATTGCCTTTCCCCATTTCCTATCTCTCAGTTGTTTGATTAATGTTAGCAGCTCCTTGCTCAATGCAATTGCGCTCTGATCACCAATATCAATTGGGAGACAAACAGAAATTGTTCCCTTTGTGTTTACATTTGATTCACAAATGAGCTTAAATTGCTTCAATATAACACGATTCCTTTCACCCAATGGGTGAAATAAGATATATTTTTAAACAAGATATAGTCATGTGAACCCATACTTCAAAATGCTGTTTTATTTATTCCGTCTTACTGTGTAAAGCAGCATTTGTGCCACTGAATAAATACTAAAACACTAACGTTATTTGATTAGACTTCTGCTATGTATTTGAATTGCCATGGCAGGATTCCAAGGGACTGTTAGAATGCAGATGGCCTTCTGTGTCACAACACAGATGCTGTGACCACTTCGCACCCAGTGAACAACTCGTTCACTAATTCTCTGGATACTCACGGTTTCCCATGATTGTGAATGTCTTTGTTTAAACCATTAGCTCTCCTTGGATGATATTTCATACTTTATTGTGTGCCTATCATATCAAATACATTGCCCGACATAAGTAAAACATGTTTGCCAGTAGTCGAGCACCATAACTCTTAATGTTTTGTGGGCACAATTCACAAAAGGAGGAATTAAAAGAAACATTGTAATAAAAAACATGCTAATATTTTGAAATTCAATATCAATTCACTTTTGTATATATGTAATAGAATTTCCCCAGTATTTGTAAAATTGATAAATATATATGGGTGAATGCAACTACCCTCAATGAGTAAATGTTAAATTAATAAGACTTTGGTGCCCTCTAAAGGCAAATGATTAAAATGTTTTGCAAGTAAGTCATCACTTTTCTCAAATTTAGGATAACACTCTAGTTTTATGTTTTGGGTGATATTTCAGCAAATTTCATTTAAATTACATCATTACCAGACCCTGAAACAAAGATACCGTGAAGGTAATTCACTTTTAAATGAGCATCTCCAGTTCTTAAAATCAAAGGGCACAAATTCTAGACCCAAAATTTCAAAGCAGTTAAATTCTGTGCATCATTGGCAATGAACTGACTGTTACACTTCAACACTTTATTTGTGATCGATGTAAGTATCCTCCATAGGTACATTTGTATATCTTGTAAAGCAAAAGCAATCTTATGCTTGACAAACATGAGATAGCACACTAAAGAGTGAATAATTCAACCTCCGACTAAAGGGCATATCCAGAAATAGTACAGCCTGTGCATGGTGTCCTCCAGATCTTCTAATCTTGCAGAAACACCATGCTGACAGGCCATATAACATTTATATAAATGTCTTGGCCATAGATGGCAGATTAGGAAATGTGGCTAACTGTGAGAGAGAATGCAGGAGGACCTGGGCTAGTTAGTGCAGTGAGCAGATGGACAACTGATGGAGTAGAACATGACCAAATATAAAGTAGTAAGGTTTGAGATTAAGGACAGTGAGGTGAATATACCATAAATGATGAGACTTACCAAAGCGAAGGAAGAGACAGATCTAGAGATGAAGACATATAGATCTTTAAAGTGCAGTCAAGAAATGCCACAATAAAGCATGTGGATTCTGAGTTTTGCACATGATAGCGCAAAAGACAAATCAAGGAAACAATGTTGAATGAGTGGAAAACATCAATTAGGCCACAGCTGGAGTATCACATGCAGCTCTAGGCACTTAGGTTGATGGATGTTGGTGGCTTGGATCACCACTACCTTTTCAAGGGCAATGAAGGATCAGCAATAAATGCCAGCAATGCCCATGCCCGTGAATGAATAAAAGAAAGGGTGAATCTCGAAGTTCAAAAAGCATTTCACAATGTGCGCATTAAATAAACTGCCCACATAAGGCCGGGAGCTGTGGATTGGTGAGCATATTTTGGTTTGTAGAAGGAATCAAATGCATTCTCCTACACAGAAGGTTGTTATTAATGAAATCATACAGGAGTCATTGCTCTTCAGTATCTTTATCAATCATCTTGATGAAGGCACCGTCTGAAACTGAACTGAAACTGTCTGAAATAAAAACAGAAATTGCCGATAAACTCAGCAGGCCTGGCAGCATCTGTGGAGAGAGAAACAGAGTTAATGTTTCGAGTTCACATGACTCTTCCACAAAACTGACTGCATCTTCGTGGATGACACAAAGATATATTTGGGTGTAAAGTACCTTAGATGAGAAAAACTAGATATCAGGCAGATCTGGAAGAGATAGGAAAATGAGCCTGCATCTGAGAGATATCCTTTAATATAGACAAATAAAGCAGGAAGCAGCTGAGTAGGGAATTACAAAGCATTTGTACATCCTTTAGGATTGTGTGTAAAAAGACTACTGAACAGAAGGAGGGCCTGGATTTTCTAGTGCATGAGTCATTGAAACTCCATGACCAGCATTAAAAGACTATTATAAAGTTAAATTATTAGCGTCACAAGTAGGCTTACGTTAACACTGCAGTGAAGTTACTGTGAAAATCCCCTCGTGGCCACATTCTGGTGCCTGTTCGGGTACACCGAGGGAGAATTTAGCATGGCCAATGCACCTAACTAGCACATCTTTCGGACTGTGGGAGGAAACCAGTGCACGCGGAGAAAATCCACACAAACATGAGGAGAATGTGCAGACTCCGCACAGACAGTGAGTGACCCAAGCCGGGAATCGAACCTGGGTCCCTGGCACTGTGAGGCAGCAGTGATAACCACTGTGCCACCGTGCATGTTAAAATGGATTGCCGGGTCTATTAAATACAAAACCATATTCTGTCTCTCTACAAGGCTCTGGTCAAGTCTCCTCTAACCCAGATTCTGATGAAAGGTCCTCAACCTGAAACATTGGCTGGAGTTCTCTGATGTCACACACCTCGCAACCACTGCCAGCGAGAACAGAGAATTTGGTGCTCAGCCAAATCTCCATTCACTGAAGCGGGGCTGGGGAATCCCAGCCAGGGGGAGGTTGGAGAATTCCGGCCATTATCTCTGTTTCTCTTTCTCTACAGTTGTTGCCTGATCTGCTGAGTCTTTCCAGCATTTTCTGTTCATGCAATATCATAGAAATAGGTCAAACACTATAGGAGTTATTTCCTTTTGCAGAGAATGATTGGCCCATGGATCACATTACGAGCATGTATAGTGATGTAATTACCACCAGCAGCCAAAGTGAAAATGGCTGAGATTTTGAATGTGGCCTCAGAAACATGTACATGGATGCATGAATTCTTCGCAATGTTTGAGCCAAAGCAACATGCCTTTAAACACTTTGTGATTGGAAGTTGCAGAGACCATATGCCCAGTAGATCAAGTGCAGCCTGCAGAATGCCTTCCTGCACTGGGCCATCTTCATGGTGGTGCCTCCGCTGTGTGAGCTGCTCTTGCTGGACGTGGCTGAGAGCATCACTGTGGCTGGGCGGAGAGCATGGGATCATGACTGGGGAAGAAAGTGGCAATGGAATCTGGGAAGGAGAGTGGGGCTACAGCCTGGGGGTATCAGAGCAAGACTCTGGCCAAGGGGACAGATTGGTGTCCAGTTTGAGGCAGAGGTTGAGAGCGGTTCCACGTCCTAGGACTGAGAGTGAGGCCAAGGGTTGGTGAGGGGGCGCTGGTGGGGGAGGAATGTTATTCGGGGCCTTGTGTGGGAGTGGGTCTGGGAGGAAAGGGGTTGGAGTTCTCCCACATCTGGGCATGATAGAGAAATCCCAGTGGAGGGAGGGTGGAGAAGGTGGAGGGGATGAGTGAGTGAGTGAAGGCTGAGTGGGAGGAGAAGAAGGGTATGAGTGAGTGGAAGCTGAAGGGGAAGGGATGGAGGGCATGGATAAGTGAACAGGGCCTGAGTGGGTATCGGGGGGAGGGCATGCGTGAGTGAGTGGGGAGGTTAGGTGTAAGTGAGTGAATGAGTGAGTGAGTGAGTGAGGACTGATGGAGCAGGAAGGGAGGACAAGGGTGAGCATTTGGGGGGAGACCTAATGATCGCTTTTGACCCCTTTTGATCGCTTTTGATACCAACAATCATTTTTGCTGCCTAGTGACCATCTTTATTGCCTTGTGATTGCTTTTGATATTAATGATTGCCTTTGCTGCCAAGTGATTACTTTTGATTGCATCTGATGTCAAAAGATGACAATGAGCACTGATTACTGATTAAAAACTTAGTGCAAATCATACATTTTGATGTCAAATGATCTCACAATCATTTTAAGCACATTTGAGCAAAATTATATCAACATTTTCTGAAATAACAACAGAAAATGCTGGATGAACTCAGTGGGTCTGGCAGTCTCTGTGGAGAGAAACAGAGTTAACGTTTCCGGTCTAAATGATCCTTCTACAGTACTGCAGAAAGGGAGAAATGTACAGGATTATATATTTGGAAAGGGGACAGAGGAGGTGGGGCAGAGTGGAAGAACAGGGATAGGTCGAGGCAAAGGAGATGTTGACAAATTTGTCATGGGCAGTATTAATGGTGCTATTAATTTTCTGCTTCCCGAACACATTGACCTCGAGCTCTGATCCTGACCCGAAACGTTGGCTCTATTCTCTCTCCACAGATGCTGTCAGACCTGCTGAGATTTTCCAGCATTTTCTGTTATTGTTTCAGATTCCAGCATCCGCAGTGTTTTGCCTTGGACCTAGATCTCCTGTTCAGCAGCAATACTGGATACATTAACACCGCATACAAAGTATTCTCCAACCCCATGATACCATTTTCAGCTGCATCTTCCAAAGCCAGAGTGGCCAGAAATGGATCAGCACGGACTCTCCAAGGTAGGAGATTCAGGGGAGGAATGGATATGCCCTCTTTTTATGACAGGAGCTGCTGTAATTTAAAGGTTTCAAGTAGGAACAAAGGAGCAGAAGTAAGCCAGTCACCCCCACGAGCTTCAAATAAGGTCATGGCTGATCTAACTGAGGCCTTAACTCTACTTTCTCATTACCTTACATATCCCTTGACCCTTATCAATCAGAAATCTATCTCACTCACCTTGAATATATTCAATGACCCAGTCTCCACTACTTTCTGGTAAGAGAATTCTGTAGGCTAATTGTTCTCTGAGAGAAAAGATTTCTCAACATCTTCATTTTAAATGGTAAACTGCTCCCTGGTTCTAGTCTCCCCCATAAGAGGAAACATCTTCTTAGCGTTCATCCTACCAGTCCCCTCAGCATCTTATTCTTCTAATTTCCAATGGGTATATGTCCAATCTGTTTAACCTTTTCTTATAAGGTAAGCCCTTCATCTCAGGGATGAGTTGAACGAAATTGTTTAATTTAGACAAATGCGAGGTGATGCATTTTGGTAGATTGAACCAGGGCAGGACTTACTCAGTTAATGATAGGGCGTTGGGGAGAGTTACAGAACAAAGAGATCGAGGGGTACATGTTCATAGCTCCTTGAAAGTGGAGACACAGGTGGACAGAGTGGTGAAGAAGGCATTCGGCATGCTTGGTTTCATTGGTCAGAACATTGAATACAGGAGTTGGAATGTCTTGTTGAACTTGTATAAGACATTGGTAAGGCCACACTTGGAATACTGTGTGCAATTCTGGTCACCCTATTATAGAAAGGATATTATTAAATTAGAAAGAGTGCAGAAAAGATTTACTAGGATGCTATCAGGACTTGATGGATTGAGTTATAAGGAGAGGCTGGAGCGGAGGAGGCTGTGGGGTGATCTTATAGAGGTCTATAAAATAATGAGGGGCACAGATCAGCTAGATAGTCAATATATTTTCCCAAGGGTAGGGGAGTCTAAAACTAGAGGGCATAGGCTTAAGGTGAGAGGGGAGAGATACAAAAGTGTCCAGAGGGGCACTTTTTTCACACAAAGGGTGGTGAGCGTCTGGAACAAGCTGCCAGAGGTAATAGTAGAGGCGGGTACAATTTTGTCTTTTAAAAAGCATTTAGATAGTTACATGGGTAAGATGGGTATAGTGGGATATGGGCCAAATGCGGGCAATTGGGATTAGCTTACGGGTTTTTTTAAAAAAGGGCGGCATGGACAAGTTGGGCCGAAGGGCCTGTTTCCATGCTGTAAACCTCTATGACTCTATGACTCTATGAACCTTCGCTGAACTGCTTCGAAAGCAATTATATCATTTTTCAAATAAGGAGACCAAAACTATACACAGCCCTGCAGACATGGTTTCACCACAGCCCTATACATCTTCAGTGATTCTCTTCTTTTATATTCCATTCCCCTTGTCGGGAAAGGCAGTCACGCTTTTAATTTGTAAGTGTGGGTTAGTGAATGGATCAGTGAGTGAGTGGGTTTGGTGCGTGACTGGGTGAGATGGATTAGTGGGTAAGTGGGTGAGGTGGGTAAATGGGTGAGTGGGTGAGGTAGATGAGTGGGTGAGGTGGATGAGTGGGTAAGTGGGTGAGGTAGATGAGTCGGGTGAGGTGGGTGAATGAGTATGGTGGGAGAGTGACTGAGGTGGGTGAATGGGTCGTCGGGTCGGGAGTAGTTGGTTCTGATTGCAGGGGTGTTCTGGGTATAGTCCGGACTAGACAGGGGGTGGACTGGGGAGGGTAGTAATCAAGTATGGTTGGGGGCGTAGTTGGGTCGGGTGATCAGGAATATTCGGGTGGTCGGGGTGTAATTAGGTTGGGTTGGTGGGGAGTCGGGGTGGTCAGGGGTGTAGACAGGAGGTTGGGAAAGTAGGGTGATACTCAGTTAAGATATGCTGATGAAACACTGGATTAGACCAGGTATTAAACTGTCTTACATTCTAAACTTCCAGGATAAGTATGCAGGTAAATCTCACATATCTGACCCAAGTCTTTGCCCTAAGATCAGGGTCAAAGTTATTCGTGGAGGGTCCCAGGTGGTGAGAACTGGCCCATTGGAAGTTAAACATCTGGGAAATTTGGGCCATTGATTCCTTATTGGGGCAGGTTTTCTTCCTCCAACAAAGTATCAATGTGTTCAGAAAAGGAGAGGTGGAGTCAAAATTAGTGAGGAAAGAAATGTGCATGAAAATGAACTTGACAGCAAGAATGTGAAGGAAGTGATGTTCAACTTGTAAATCAGGTGATGCACTTCTCACTTCCTCCCAGTTCCAGTCAGGATTGGCATGGTTGCAGAATTGCTTTTAATTTTAAAAGAAAAATGAAAGCAAGAAAGCAAGGGCGGCACGGTGGCACGGTGGTTAGCACTGCTGCCTCAGCGCCAGGGACCCGGGTTCAATTCCGGCCCCAAGTGAATATCTGTGTGGAGTTTGCATGTTCTCCTCGTGTCTGCATGGGTTTCCTCCAAGTGCTCTGGTTTCCTCCCACAGTCCAAAGATGTGCGAGTTAATTGGCCATGCTCCATTGCCCCTTAGTGTCAGGGGGATTAGCAGGGTATATATATATATGGGGTTATGGCATAGGGACTGGGTGGTATTGAAGACCCGATGGGCCAAATGGCCTCCTTCTGCACTCCAGGGATTCTATGACGCTATGATGATAACTCAGATAATCATGATGCCAGCCTCATGAAAGATGTGCTGAGTGCACTGGGGATTTTCAGAGCGAACAATTACTAATTGGCAAGAGCAGCAGAGATTGCAAGACCATTTAAAAACTTGCTACAATGTTGAATTTTCAGTGGCATACATCAAAGCTAGTCACAATCTTTCAGACATTATCAGTGATTAGCACTCAAAGTGAGAGACACTTGGGCGGTTTGTGAAAGCCGTAGATTGATTAAGGACTGTGCTAGGAATAAATGTTTCAAGGATATTTCACACAGGATTGGGGATAGAGAGTTAATTACACCATGTGATACAATCAGCTCCTTTAATCAATTCAAGGTCCCCCAAAGCAGCAAGTCACACACTGCGACTGGAGAATACCAGCTCCAGTAAACAATCACACTAAAGAAGCAATGCAAGTTTTGTATCAAGAGACTGAACCTCTCTTTTCAATGCACATGACATAATTACTGACTAGATGACTGTTGCTGAATTCAATGTGTTGTTAGCAGATTCCAGTAGGGAATAGTCCTAATAGTGCTAGTTTCTATCAAATATACCTCCAATGAACAGCACAAATTCCAGGCGAAAGATAAAACCAACTTGGTACATCATCCATTCCTTATTGAAGTACAATACGTCTGAAAGATGTGCAGGTTGGGTGCATTGGCCATGCTAAATTCTCCCTCAGTGTACCCGAAGGCGTCAGAGTGTGGCAACAAGGGATTTTTGCAGTAACTTCATTAGCCAATGTGGTCCCGTTATTAACCAATGTGGTCCCGTTATTTAGCCAATGTGGTCCCGTTATTTAAGAAGGGTAGGAAGGATAACCCGGGTAATTTTAGGTCGGTGAGCTTGACGTCCGTGGTGGGGAAGTTGTTGGAGAAGATTCTTAGAGATAGGATGTATGCGCATTTAGAAAGGAATAAACTCATTAACGATAGTCAGCATGGTTTTGTGAGAGGGAGGTCATGCCTCACTAACCTGGTGGTGTTTTTTGAAGAAGTGACCAAAATGGTCGACGAAGGAAGGGCCGTGGATGTTGTCTATATGGACTTTAGTAAAGCGTTTGACAAAGTCCCTCATGGTAGGCTAGTGAAAAAGGTTGGATCTCATGGGATAAAGGGGGAGGTGGCTAGATGGGTGGAGAACTGGCTTGGTCATAGAAGACAGAGGGTGGTAGTGGAAGGGTCTTTTTCCGGCTGGAGGCCTGTGACTAGTGGTGTACCGCAGGGCTCTGTATTGGGACTTCTGCTGTTTGTGATTTATATAAATGATCTGGAAGAAGGAGTAACTGGGGTGATCAGTAAGTTTGCGGACGACACAAAACTGGCAGGACTTGCAGATAGTGAGGAACATTGTCAGAGGCTACAGAAGGATATAGATAGGCTGGAAATTTGGGCAAGGAAATGGCAGATGGAGTTCAATCCTGATAAATGCGAAGTGATGCATTTTGGTGGGAATAATGTAGGGAGGAGCTACACGATAAATGGAAGAACCATAAAGGGTGTAGAGACGCAGAGGGACCTGGGTGTGCAAGTCCACAGATCTTTGAAGGTGACGTCACAGGTGGAGAAGGTGGTGAAGAAGGCATATGGCATGCTTGCCTTTATAGGACGGGGCATAGAGTATAAGAGTTGGGGTCTGATGTTGCAGATGTATAGAACGTTGGTTCGGCCGCATTTGGAATACTGCGTCCAGTTCTGGTCGCCACACTACCAGAAGGACGTGGAGGCTTTGGAGAGAGTACAGAGGAGGTTTACCAGGATGTTGCTTGGTATGGAGGGGCTTGGTTATGAGGAGAGATTGGGGAAACTGGGGTTGTTCTCCTTGGAAAGACGGAGGATGAGGGGAGACTTAATAGAGGTGTATAAAATTATGAAAGGCATAGATAGGGTGAACGGTGGGAAGCTTTTCCCCGGGTCGGTGGTGACATTCACGAGGGGCCATAGGTTCAAGGTGAAGGGGGGGAGGTTTAACACAGATATCAGAAGGACATATTTTACACAGAGGGTCGTGGGGGCCTGGAATGTGTTGCCGGGCAAGGTGGTGGAGGCGGACACACTGGGAACGTTTAAGACTTATCTAGACAGCTATATGAATGGAGTGGGAATGGAGGGATACAAAAGAGTGGTCTAGTTTGGACCAGGGAGTGGCGCGGGCTAATTGTTCCTTGTTTCTCGTTTCAAGGCTTCATTCTATGATCATCTTGCTGGTGCCAGTACAGAGCGAGACTGCGGATAGTTGGGAACCTGTCTCGGGGGCAGGGAATTCATATGGTGTTCGTGGAAGTGGAAATGACTAGGGTTGGGAAGCATTTTCCGATCAGGGCCAGTGTGATCTCCTGGACTCGTTTCGATCGCCTCAGGGGGTCGGAGAGGAATTTCCCAGATTTTCTTTCCCCATATTGGCCCTGGGGTTTTCACTCTGGGTTTTCGCCTCTCCCTGGAGATCACATGGTCTGGAATGGGGGGGGTGGAGGTGAGTTAATAGGTTGTGATGAACAAAGCATCGTAGCTGTGAGGGACAGCTCGGTGGATAGGATATTGGTATGTAGATAGGCTGGAAAAGTGGGCGGAGATCCTGGATTCAGGATTCAATCCTGGACCAGGGAGCGGCGCGGGCTTGGAGGGCCGAAGGGCCTGTTCCTGTGCTGTATTGTTCTTTGTTCTTTGTTTGTTCTTTGCAGTATAAGCCTTCTTGTGACTCTAATAAATAAAAAAAAATTAAAAATCACAAGATATGAAGATAAGTTGCGATATAATTATGATCATGCATTCAAGTCTTCCTCTTTGGGTTGCCAAGCCTCCTGTTTGGGCAGCAGTCTACCAGATTGGACCATTTATTTCCCAACCACTGGGAGAAATGGTCCTTCCTCACACATTTCACACAGGCACAGCATGCTGGCGATTATGGTCTGCAACCAAAGCGCATCACTGGTTTTCCCCCGCTATGTGGAATGTATCACTTCTTTACTTGTTGCAATGATGACAGCAATCAGGACCAATGGAAAGTATAGAAACTCTGTAAATCCTGAGAAAGAAATACAAACGGAGGGAGGGGAGGGGCGGGGGGGGCAGTTCTGATTGTATTAATTATTTTAACATTTGCTGTTTATTGTAAGAAGTCACAATATTGATTAACAACCTCAATTAAAAATTACTTATATTGATGTTTATAGTGGAGTTTACATCATTGCATTTGATATTGTAGAAGCATCATGGGAGATCATAGAATCATAGAAACCCTACAGTGCAGAAAGAGGCCATTTGGCCCATCGAGTCTGCACCGACCACAATCCCACCCAGGCCCTACCCCCATATCCCTACATATTTACCCACTAATTCCTAATTTCCTACCTATCTCAGGACACTAAGGGGCAATTTTAGCACGGCCAATCAACCTAACCCGCACATCTTTGAAGTGTGGGAGGAAACCGGAGCACCCGGAGGAAACCCACGCAGACACGAGGAGAATGAGCAAACTCCACACAGACAGTGACCCAAGCCGGGAATCGAACCCGGGTCCCTGGAGCTGTGAAGCAGCAGTGCTAACCACTGTGCTACCGTGCCGGTTATTAATTAAACTTAACTCCGTTTATATTTTTTATTCTCTGATTTATAAATTGTTATTCACCTCACAGTGAAGCAAAAAGTCAAACATTTTATTCTGGGCTTGTTGATAATGAGATACCCAGCTAAAATCATAGAATCATTGAATCCCTACAGTGCAGAAGGAGGCCATTCAGCCCATTGAAATGAGCTGAAATGACTTGAATCAGGTGGTATCATTGAGTGAATCAGCTAATCTCCATGGATATTGAACGTAGTCATTGCATGACACAAAAATTGTTTGACATATGCTGACCTTAAGGAAGTCAACAAAATTATTATTCCAAACAGCATGCACTTCCTATGATCCAAGACAATCAGCATAATTTCATTACTCCACCATCTTCATGAAGATTGATATGCAATCTTCAGATACAAGTAGAGGAGCATGACACCTTCCAGCTTTTGTTATGTTTCAATACTGCAGAATGCCCTCTGGGCTAATTTCAGCGTCAGAAAGTTGTTTTGTCAGTTTTGTAAGATGTTGAGCCACTGTCCATGGAAGGGACAAAGCAGAACATGATCAACAGTTATCAATGGTGCTCAGTTGACACATGGAACAAACTTTGACACTAAACAAGGGCAAATTCACATTTGCGGTATCAAAGATTGACTTTCTAGAGTACAGAATGGCAGCAGCTGGAGTAAAGCCTACACACGGTAACATCAAAGCTATTCACACCATCTAAGGTGAAAGAGGTAGCATTGTTCCTCGGTATTACCATCTTTTATCGCAAATTTGCTGAGATTGCGGAGCCACTTTGAAAGCTACTACACAAAGGTGCACAATGGGACTGGACAGCAAACAGCATCTGACAGGTTTAAAAATGAAGATCGCATCTCTGTCAGTCCTTGCACAGTTCAACCCATGTCTGCTACTTACTGGGATATAAAACTTAGTCACCTACTGAGCTAAATGTAACAACTAGGGTAGTAACAAATGCATCAGAATGTGCAATAGGAACTGTATTCTCACAGTAAATTGAAAGAAGTGCATGACTGACTGCATACGTGTCATGTCCATTGTTGAAAAATGAATGTAAATGCTTGATTAGAGACTGGAAAGCATTAGTCTGTATGTCTATGGTAGTTCACTTTCTGCACCGATCATCGATTCCTGACCACATTGTTAGGATCTGGCCATCAATCTCCACGCATCTACAGGTGGTCAGAGTGTCTTCTTCTTTGAGGTCAGGTATCTCACACATTCATGCTACCAGGTAGCTGACATGCTTAGACATACTGCTATTGCAGACAGTGTTAGTGATTGCAAAGAGACTTGTGTGATTGCGGTGATTTTGCATGTGACCACCAATCTTGTTATGTGACAGGATTGAAGGCAGAATTGGTGACACACAATGTATTGGAGAAAGTAAGCGAGTACTTAAAAAAAACAAATAGCCTTGTCGAACATAGAACATAGAACAGTACAGCACAGAACGGGCCCTTCGGCCCACGATGTTGTGCCGAGCTTTGTCTGAAACCCAGATCAAGCTATTTCCTCCCTTTCATCCTGGTGTGCTCCATGTGCCTATCCAATAGCTTCTTAAATGTTCCTAAAGTTTCTGACTCCACTATCCCTGCAGGCAGTCCATTCCACAGCCCAACCACTCTCTGAGTAAAAAACCTACCTCGGACATCCTTCCTATATCTCCCACCATGAACCCTATAGTTATGCCTCCTAGTTACCGCTCCATTCACCCGAGGAAATAGTCTTTGAACGTTCACTCTATCTATCCCCCTCATCATCTTATAAACCTCTATCAAGTCTCCTCTCAACCTCCTCCGCTCCAAAGAGAAAAGCCCAAGTTCCCTCAACCTTTCCTCATAAGACCTAACGTCCAAACCAGGCAGCATCCTGATAAATCTCCTTTGCACTCTTTCCAGTGTCTCCACATCCTTCTTATGGTGAGGTGACCAAAACTGCACGCAATATTTCAAATGTGGTCTCACTAAGGTCCTATACAGTTGCAGCATAACCAGCTCTTAAACTCAAACCTCCTGTTAATGAACGCCAACACACTATAGGCCTTCTTCACGGCTCTATCCACTTGAGTGGCAACCTTCAGAGATCTGTGGATATGAACCCCAAGATCTCTCTGTTCCTCCACATTCTTCAGAACCCTACCTTTGACCCTGTAATCCACATGCAAATTTGTCCGACCAAAATGAATCACCTCGCATTTATCAGGGTTAAACTCCATTTGCCATTTTTCAGCCCAGCTCTGCATCCTATCTATATCTCTTTGCAGCCTACAACAGCCCTCCACCTCATCCACTACTCCTCCAATTTTGGTGTCATCAGCAAATTTACTGATCCACCCTTCAGCCCCCTCCTCCAAGTCATTTATAAAAATTACAAATAGCAGAGGACCAAGCACTGATCCCTGTGGCACTCCGCTGGTAACCGGTTTCCAGTCTGAAAATTTTTCATCCACCAAAACGCTCTGTCTTCTGTTAGATAGCCAGTTACCTATCCAATCGGCCAAACTTCCCTCTATCCCACACATTCTTACTTTCTTCATAAGCCGACCATGGGGGACTTTATCAAACGCCTTACTAAAATCCAGGTATATGACATCAACTGCACTACCTTCATCAACACACTTAGTTACCTCCTCAAAAAATTCTATCAAATTTGTGAGGCAAGACTTGCCCTTCACAAATCCGTGCTGACTATCCCGGATTAAGCTGCATCTTTCTAAATGGTCGTAAATCCCATCCCTAAGGACCTTTTCCGTCAACTTACCGATCACTGAAGTAAGGCTAACCAGCCTATAATTACCAGGGTCATTTCTATTCCCTTTCTTAAACAGAGGAACAACATTCGCCACTCTCCAGTCCTCTGGCACCACCCCCGTGGACAGTGAGGACCCAAAGATCAATGCCAAAGGCTCTGCTATCTCATCCCTTGCCTCCCAAAGAATCCTAGGGTATATTTCATCAGGCCCAGGGGACTTATCAACCTTCAGTTTATTCAAAATTGCTAGTACATCTTCCCTCCGAACATCTACTTCCTCCAGCCTATCAGCTTGTGACACCTTCTCTTCCTCAAAAACATGGCCCCTCTCCTTGGTGAACACCGAAGAAAAGTATTCATTCATCACCTCTCCTATCTCTTCTGACTCCATGCACAAATTCCCACTGCCGTCCTTGACCGGCCCCAACCTCACCCTGGTCATTCTTTTATTCCTCACATAAGAGTAAAAAGCCTTGGGGTTTTCCTTGATCCGACCCGCCAAGGACTTCTCATGCCCCCTCCTAACTCTCCTAAGCCCTTTTTTCAGCTCATTTCTTGCTAACTTGTAACCCTCCATCGAGCCAACTGAACCTTGTTTTCTCATCCTTACATACGCTTCCTTCTTCCTCTTGACAAGACATTCAACCTCATTTGTGAACCATGGTTCCCTCACTCGGCCATTTCCTCCCTGCCTGACAGGGACATATCTATCAAAGACACACAGTATTTGTTCCTTGAAAAAGTTCCACTTATCATTAGTGCCTTTCCCTGACAATTTCTGTTCCCATCCTATGCTTCCTAATTCCTGCCTAATCGCATCATAAGTACCTCTCCCCCAATTGTAAACTATGCCCTGCCGTATGGCCCTATCCCTCTCCATTGCAATTATGAAAGACACCGAATTGTGGTCACTATCTCCAAAGTGCTCTCCCACAACCAAATCCAACACTTGGCCCTGTTCATTTCCCATTACCAAATCCAATGTGGCCCCACCTCTTGTCGGCTTATCCACATATTGTGTCAGGAAATCCTCCTGCACACACTGCACAGAAAGAACATTTCCTGTTCTACAGACTACACAATGAATTTGTATTGTTTGATGACAACTGTATCACACATACAACTCAAACAGTTATCCCAAATGCACTACAGCAACATGGATTGTATCTTGCCTCTGAAGGACTTCCTGTCGTTGTTCAAATGAAAAATATGACCCCATGAAGCAGCCTGATGGCCAACAATAAATTGCCACATAGAATAATTCATCAGAAACTTCCTAGCTTTTACACTAAGTGAAAATTCTGTGAAATGGTGTCTCACAACTCTACCACTGAGCTGAAGGCCAGCTAAACCATGGCTCCAGGTAGATATTCATTAGACAAGTGCAAGCAGCCCCAGCAATTAACATATTTTTCTTGTTGTTCATGATCTACATAGCAAATAGTCAGAAATCGCTACAACTAATTCCATCACCACCACTTTGGTCATTGACATTCTAGACAAGTTGTTTACGAAATGGTGTTTGTCTATCACTATAATGGACTGTAGTTGTTTCTAGTCTGTTCACAGAATTCCTAGGAGGCAATGGAATTCACCATCATCTGACATTGCGATACAACCAGCAAGCAAATGACGGCACTGAACGATTCAGCCAGGTGATAAAGATCAGCCTGAGAGCAAGCGTGGGGGAGGGGAATGTATTTGAACAATCCATTCATATCGTACGTCACACATATTTCTCCACCCCACACTCCCTGACTAGAAGGAGACTGGGCAAACTTATTATTGGTCATAGCTTCCACATGCCATTGACCATTGTTAAGTCAGCACCTTGAGAATGTTAGAGCAAAAGCAGATCAAATCGCAAAGCGACAAGGTAAAGCAGAAGCATACTTCGACAAGTGTTAAATGTTAAAAGGAACCACCATTTGAAGTTGGAGATTGCATTTGCATCAGATGGTCAAATCATGATCACATTTCTATCAGTACGAGAGCAGATTAAATGGTTGCTCAGTATAAGCTGTGTTACAAATACGTTGCGGACCAGGATGTTTTGAGGACAGCAATTAGGAGGATCCATTTCCTTTTCTGACGATGTTGCTCATAAAGGACCACAACCTCAAATTTGTAGGTCTCCGTGCCATCATCATCAATCTTTGTGTCTCAAAGACGATTCCTATGTTTAGAGAAAGCAGACACTCTGGACTCTAAGAAATGATTTAATGTGCATATGTTTATCATTTGTGATGGTTTAATTTCAAAAAGGTCCTTTGGTTAAAAAGGGGAGAGATCTTCTGTTTCATTGTTTGGTGTTCAATTGTGTGCCTGTCAAATGCTCACTGTACGCTGTCAATCAAGCCTGCTAGCGTAGTTAGTGAAACTGAAACCAAGCAGAAACATGAGGTTGCAGACGTTTTGAGGTATTTGAGTAAAAGCTCATGTTCACACAGAGAATCTGGTGAGTGTGGTCTCTGCATATCTCCGAGGCACAAAACACAATAGCAACCACAATAAACAATGGTTCACTGTTGTGCTCTTGGCAGCTGTGCACTAATATGCTGCAAACCAATCCTTCTTCCCATTCTGATCTCCTCCAGCCTGTTAACAAACTCTTCAACAAACTTTACAGCAAGTTATATGGAGGCTTGCGGATTTCCAGCTCCCTCCCTCACTGCCCTAACCTCACCCCCACAGGCAATTGAAGTTCCAGCCTGGGGTATAGATTAGCCATGATCTAATGCATTGATGGAACCGGTTTGGGAGATGAATGCTCTATTTCTGTTACAATAAAGACATTTTTATTAACCATCTCCACTGGTTGTGCACTGTATTACGTTAAGGAGTTTACTTTCTGATAGTTAATAAAAAACAATTAAAAAGCTGCATTTGCTTGATTCAACAGATGTGCTAGTGCCAGCACACTACGCAGCAACATCGATTCTTTATTGAACGGAAAGTCACAGAGAAAAATCAGGAAATAAAAATTGCACCTTCAGACTATATAGTCAATTTTAAATCACTGGCATAATGACAATTTTAAACGGACACGGAAATGCTAAGAGCATTCAGCAGATCAGTTAACAGCTGTGGAGATAAGTGACTATTGCATTTTCAGGTGTGGGTTCTTCAAAACTGGAGGAGTTGTCGTTGTTTAAATAAAATCTACACAAGAGGGAGCTGGTGGATTAACACACACCCTGAATTACTGCAGCAAAGGCAGACAATTAGACCTCTTCCTGCAGTCTTCAATTCTGTGGGCTCAACTTCTGAGCTCTAGAGTATCGTATTAGGCGTGGCCTATCACAAAGATGTTCTAGGGAATTCCCTTCGGAGGGTCATTGTAAAGTCAGCATGGCAGTTCCCCAGAAGTGAAAACATCCCCCTGGTCAATTGCCCAATTCTGGGAACCATTTTGTACATTTCCAGTAGGTCAGAGTTGATCCAGTTCCACAGAGGCAAATGTAGCTCAGCCGGTAAGCTGTTCTCTGTGGGAACTGTCCAAGAGGTTTCAGCTCCCAATGGGCAATTCCCTTGTGCCCAGAATCCTCCGAAAAGTCTCCAACTCTGACTTTGGGAGGGTTCAGATTCACTTATGTGGATCATAGGATCATAGATTCAGCCCACTGAGCCTGCACTGACAACAATCTCACCCAGGCCCTACCCCCTAACCCCATGTATTTACCCTGCTAATCCCCCTGACACTAAGGGACAATTTAGCATAGCCAATCAATCTAACCCGCACATCTTTGGACTGTGGGTGGAAAATGGAGCAGCCGGAGGAAACCCACACAGACATGGGGAGAATGTACAAACTCCATACAGACAGTGACCCAGGCTGGAATTGAACCGGGGTCCCTGGCGCTGTGAGGCAGCAGTGCTAACCATTGTGCCGCTGTGCCGCCCTATAGGATAGTTACTTGGAAACGTTAGACAGAAAAAAACCTTGTGTAACACCTGGTTAACCATGTGGCTGAATGCCACTTCCCCCATTCCCCCACCACCACCACCCACGACTCCCCACTGATCCTCCACAACTCTCCCCAACCCCCTGAGTCTTCCCACCTTCCAACTCCTCGACCCTCAGAATCCCCTGACCCACCAAATTTCTTGACCCCCCCCCCCCCCCCCCCCCGAGTGTTCCGACCCTCTAAGTCAACTGACCCTACAACTCCCCTGACCCTCTGATTCCCTGACCCTCTGACTCCCCCTGACCTTCCAACTCCCATAACTCACCCCTGGCCCTCTGACTAACCCCGCCCCCTCTCCCATCAAACCTGGTTGGCAAGCTGTAACTAGTGGGGTGCCACTGGGTTTGGTCCTCAGGCCCCAACTATTTACAATTATATTAATGATTTGGATAGAATGTACTATAGCCAAATTTACAGATGACACTAACATAGGCAGGAAAACAAGTTGCAGTGCAATGAGGAAATGGGAAATTTACAACTGTATATGGTAGGTTAGGTGGGGTGGCCAAAATTTGGCAGATAGAGGGATGGATAAGTGTGACATTATTCATTTCAGTTGGAAAAAACAGAAAGGCAATTTATTATCTAAATGGAGAGAAACTTCAGAGTGCTTCAGTGCAGAGGGATCCGGGTGTCCTTGTGCACGAATCACAGAAAACTAGTATGTAGGTACAGCAGGAAATAAGGAAGGCAAATGGAATCTTGGCATTTAGAAACATAAAAACATCGAAAACTACAGCACAAAACAGGCCCTTCGGCCTCACAAGTTGTGCCGAACATATCCCTACCTTTTAGACCTACCTGTAACCCTCCATCCTATTAAGTCCCATGTACGCATCCAGGAGTCTCTTAAAAGACCCCATTGAGTTTGCCTCCACCACCACTGACGGCAGCCGATTCCACTCGCCCACCACCCTCTGTGTAAAAAACTTCCCCCTAACATTTCCCATGTACCTACCCCCCAGCACCTTAAACCTGTGTCCTCTCGTAGCAGCCATTTCCACCCTGGGAAAAAGCCTCTGAGAGTCCACCCGATCTATGCCTCTCAACATCTTATATACCTCTATTAGGTCTCGTCTCATCCTACGTCTCTCCAGGAGAAAAGACCACGCTCCCTCAGCCTATCCTCATAAGGCATGCCACTCAATCCAGGCAACATCCTTGTAAATCTAAATTTAATGCCAAAGGAATAGAATATCAAAGTAGTGAAGTGTTGCTGCAACTATACAAGATATTAGCAAGACTGCGCCTGGAGTATTGTGTACAGTTTTGATCACCTTATTTGAGGAAGGATGTGGTTGGATTGGAGATGGTTCAGAGAAGGTTCACTAGGTTGATTCCAGTATGGTGTTTGACTTACAAAGTGAGATTGAGCAGTTTAGAATGAGAGGAGATCTAATTGAAGTGTACAAGATAATAAGGGTGATTGACAAAGTAGATGTGAACAGGATGTTTCCTCTTGTGGGGCAATCTAAAACATGAGGTCATAGTTTTAGGATAAGAGCTGGCAAATTTAAAACAGAGATGAGGAGAAATTAATTCTCTCAAAGGGTCATGAATCTGTGGAATTTACTACCCCAGAGTGCGGTGGATGCCGGGGCACTGAGTAAATTAAGGAGGATGAATTGCCCCTTAGTGTCAGGGGGATTAGCAGGGTAGATCATGGGGTTAGGGGGTAGGGCCTGGATGAGATTGTTGTCAGTGCACGTTCGATGGGCTGAATGGCCTCCTTCTGTACTGTAGGCGTTCTATGATTCTATGATCCACATAAGTGAGTCTGAACCCTCCCAAAGTCAGGGTTGGAGAATTTTCGGAGGATTCTGGGCACAAGGTAATTGCCCATCGGGAGCTGAAACCTCTTGGGCAGTTCCCACAGAGAACGGCTTAATTAGTAATGTGTTGAAGGGTTATGAAAAACGGGCAGGAAAGTGGAGTTGAAGCAGAGATGAGATCAGCCACGATTTTATTGAATGGCAGAGCAGGCTTGAGGGGGCCTACTCCTGCTCCTAGTTCTTAAGTTCTTATGACCCTCTGATGCCCCCAACCCTTCGACAAACCCCCTGATCCTCTGACCCCCCCACAACACTCTTTCTCCCCCACACTGATGTTCCAACCCCTCAGACCCTCCAAATCCTCCAACCCTCGAACTTCTCCTGGATCTCCGACCCCTTCCGACTTTCTGAATCCTTCAGATCCTCCGATCCCCCAGACCCTTCAATTCACCCTGATGCTCTAAGTCCCCCTGGTGGTCACTGGTGGTCATGTGGTTCTAGTTGTTGCACTCCTGCACCATATTGGTGGGGTTCCTCACAGATATCTTCAGCCAATGTTTAGGAAATATCCTTTTGTCTTCTACAAGTCAGCCCTTAAATCTGTTTGCTGGAATGAAAAGATCTACAACGCTGGACTGCTGCAATATAAAAACATCATGAAAGCATTAGAAAACCGGCACACATCTACACAAATCTCTTCTTGTGGTTGCACAGGTTATACATTGGTGGAACGGAATTCCTTTGATAAAAATTCCTGGTGGATCTGGTAGTGTTCAGATTGTCTGTGCTGTCGATGGCAGCCAAAGAGGCTAATGGGGGTACTTGTTCATTCTGGCTATTTTCACTGCAGGGAAAGTTTACATAAATTGGTGCCCTTGGTAAATAAACCATCCATGGCCTAATGTATATATTTATGGACAGCTAATCCTTGCGATGTTGCCAGTGGTACACCAGAGGGAGGTAGAGACAAGGAAATTGAGGGGCAATGATGCCTTTCACAGTGAAGAGCAGCCTTCTTGCCTTCAAACAGCTGCACAACCTCAAACAGACCATTGTCTGTAGCAAACTACCCAGCCTTCAGGAGAACAGTGACCACGACACCACTCAACCCTGCCACAGCAACCCCTGCAAGGTGTGCCGGATCATCGACATGGATGCCATCATCTCACATGAGAACACCATCCACCAGGTACACGGTACATACTCTTGCAACTCGGCTAATGTTGTCTACCTGATACGCTGCAGGAAAGGATGTCCCGAGGCATGGTACATTGGCGAGACCATGCAGACGCTACCACAACGGATGAATGAACACCGCTCGACAATCACCAGGCAGGAGTGTTCTCTTCCTGTCGGGGAACACTTCAGCAGTCACAGGCATTCAGCCTCTGATCTTCGGGTAAGCGTTCTCCAAGGCAACCTTCACGACACACGACAACGCAGAGTCGCTGAGCAGAGACTGATAGCCAAGTTCCGACACATGAGGACGGCCTCAACCGGGATCTTGGGTTCATGTCACACTATCTGTAACCCCCACGACTTGCCTGGGCTTGCAAAATCTCACTAACTGTTCTGGCTGGAGACAATTCACACCTTTTAACCTGTGCTTAACCTGCTCTCCACTCATATTGTCTGTACCTGTAAAGACCTGATTACCTGTAAAGACTCGCATTCCAACCATTATCTTGTAAATTGAGTTTGTGTCTATGTATGCCCTATTTGTGAACACAACTTTTCACTCACCTGAAGAAGGAGCGACACTCCGAAAGCTTGTGCTACCAAAGTGCTACCAAATAAACCTGTTGGACTTTAACCTGGTGTTGTGAGACAGCTTACTGTGCTTACCCCAGTCCAACGCCAGCATCTCTACACCATGGCAGATTATAGAGACAGGGAAGGGTGAGGTCATAGAAAGGTCGAAAACAAGGATGAGAATTTTATATTTGAGATGTTGCTTAACTAGAGATCAATAGGTGAACAGAACTTTCTGCAAGTTAGGCCACAAGCAGCAGAGTTTTTGATAGCTTCAGGCTCACAGAGGATAGGCTGGCTAGGAGTGTGTTAGAATAGTTAAGTCGAGAGGTAACAAAGCCATGGATCAGCAGTCGATGAGCTGACGGAGAGGCAGAGACAGACAATGTTAGGAAGTGGAAATAGTTGGCCTTAGTGATGATGTAGGTATGAGATCAGAAGATCATCGGAGGCCAAGTCACTGAATATATTTAAAAAGGAAATAGATTTCTCGTCTCTAAAGGTGTCAAGGGGAAGAGCGTTGGAGTATAACACTGAGGTAGAGGATCAGCCATGATCAAACTGAATGGCAGAGCAGGCTTGAAGGCCAAATGACCTACTCCTGCTCCCATTGTTCCTATGTTTCTATCTCAGAGTCATATATGATATCTAGATTGTGAACTGGTTCAGACAGATTTCAGGGAGAGAGATGGAGTCGATGGTTAGGGATTGGAGTTTCTGATGGGAACTAAAGGCAATGGCTTCAGTCTTTTCAATATTTAATTGGAGGAAAGTTCTTCCTATCTGATACCAAATATCTGACAAGCAGTCTGATAGTTAAGAGTCGGTGATGGGGTCGGGAGAGCTAGTGGTGAGGTAGAGCTGGTGTTTATCAGTGTACATGTGGAAACTGACCACAAGGCCACAAGGTCAGAAGAAAAAGAGCGTAAATAGGCCATTTGACCCATCAAGCCTGCTCTGCCCTTCAACAAGATCACAACTGATCTGATATGATAATCCTCAACTCCGCTTTCCAGCCTTATCCCCATAACCCTTGATTCCCTTACTGATTAAAAATCTGTCTATCTCAGCCTTGACCATTCTTAATGACCCAGCCTCTACAGCTCTCTGCAGTAAAAAATTCCACTGATTCACTATCTTCTGAGAAAAAATTTCCCCTCTTCTCTGCCTTAAATGGGCGACCCCTTACTCTGAGATTATGCTCTCTGTCCTAGACTCTCCCACAAGGGGAAATAACCTCTCATCATCTACCCTGTCAAACCCCCTGAGAATCCTATATGTCTCAATAAGGTCACCTCTCTTCTAAACACCAATGATTACAAGCCCCAACCTACTTAGCCTCTTCTCATAAACAAATCCCTCCGTCAACCTAATGAACATTCTCTGGACTGGCTCCAAGCCAGTAGATCTTTCCTTAGATAAGGAAGTCAAATTTGTTGACAGTATTCCAGATGTGGTCTAACTAGTGCCTTTTATAATTTAGCAAAACTTCCCTATTTTTATACTCCATTCCCTTTGAAATAAAGGCCAAAATTCCATTGCCTTCCCTATTACCTGCTGAACTTGCATGCTAGCTTTTTGTGATTGATGCACGAGGACCCCCAAATCCCCCTGTGCTGCAGCTTTCTGCAGTCTTTCTCCATTTAAATAATATTCAACTCCTTTATTCTTCCTACCAAAGTGCATAACTTCACATTTTCCTACATTATGCTCCAGCTGCTAAGTTTTTGCCCACTCACTTAACCTGTCTATATCCCTCTGTAGATTCTTGGGGCCCAATTTTACCATCACGTTGTGCCTGTTTTCAGGCGCAGAAACTTGGTAAAGTCGGGCGTGAGGTGGGTAGCGTGATCCGTGCCCGCCTCCGCACCGGTTCCTCCTTTACAAAGGCCTGAAAATGGCCACGATCGGGATCGCGCCCGAAATGGGCGCGACGGCTATTTAAATACATTTGAATGTAGTTAAATTGACTTAATGGGCTGCATGCCCAACTTTACCGGCACTTCCCCCTTTACCACCGCGTTCGCCCATCCAGAATCGGCGCGAAACAGACTTGCTCCATATAAGTCCGATTCAGGCACTCCGGTTAGTGAGGAGGTAAGTGCCCAGCATCCGATGGCTCTCTGCTTGATATCGATGTGGGAGGGGGAAGGGGGGTCTGCTACCACTCTCTCTGAGATCAGTGGAGGGGAAGGGGGGTCCGCTGCCTCTCTGCCTGAGATCAGTGGGGGGGGAAGGGGGGTCCACTGCCGCTCTGCTTGTGATCAGTGAGGGTGGGAGGGAGGTTGTTGCCACTCTGGCTGGGATCAGTGAGGGGGAAGGGGGGGGTCTGCTGCCACTCTACCTGAGATCAGTGGGGGGGAAGGGAGAGGGGCCATGATCCATCTGGGTGGCGGAGGGTGGGGGGGATAAGGGGGTCAGTAATGTTGTGGGGGTGGGGCAATGTCCGTGGGGGCCAGGAGGAGGCATTATCTGGTCCGAGAGCGATGTGGTAGAGGAGCAGCATTCCATCATTTTCTTTCTGCACATGCGCAGTTGGAGGCGTCGATCAGAGCTGCAGGATTTCGGACGTGTTAAGCCCCGCCCACAGGCTTGTGTAGCATGATTCGGAATCACTGATATTTTTGCAGGCAGAGTGCGGATGGGGGCACCTGAGAACAGGTCTAAAAGTCGGATCTGAAACATTCCTGGTTTCAAGTCTGCCCAGCACTTAGAATCAAAATGGTAAAATGGGCCCTATGTTTGCGTCATCCACAAGCCGAGCAAAAGTGCAACCACGTCCCTTGTAAAATAATTGTGGCCCCAGCGCTAATCCCTGTGGCACTCCACTAGTTACGGGTTGCCATCCTGAAAATACCCCATTTCATCCCAACTCTCTTAGTTAGCCAATCCTCTATCCATGCTAATATACCCCCAATTTCCTGGGCTCTTGTCTTATTAAGTAGTCTTGTGTGATGCTTTATCGAACACTTTTTGAAAATCCAAGTATATTACGTCTACTGGTTCCCCTTTAACTATCCTGCTTGTTACCACCTCAAAGAATTCTAATACATTTTTCAGGCATGATTTCCTCTTCGTGAAGCCATGCTGACTCTGCTTGATTATATTATGTATTTCTAAATGCTTTGCTATTACATCATTAATGATGGAATCTAACATTTTCCCGATGACAAAAATGAAGATAACTGGCCTATAGTTATCTCTTTTTTCTTTCACTTTCAGTGCCATAAGGTGACGTCTGGGAGATGACCCACAAAATGGGTGTGATTCTCTCCCGTTTTCATGCTCGTTTGGCGCTTCGAAATTTTTTTGGTAAAATCGCGCCCCCCCCCCCCACCCACCCCCAAGACTCTATGGGATGCTCATGCCATCGCTGAGTTAAGAAGCCACAGCAAAGCCCATTCCATGAGCCATTGTTCCCAACTTGCTGCCACTACTCCTCTTTGAGTGGGTAGAAATCCAGCCCCCTTTCATTTACAGGCTTCAAGTTTAATTAAATGTAAAATTTGAGATGTTAAGCAGCTTCTAAAAAGTGAAAAGAGACTCTTCCATTTAAGTGCTCTCAGCAGCTTTATTTCTAAAAAAAGGGGAGCATTGACCAACTTTCCAAGAAATCTTTATCAGACTCAATGCGAATTCTAGTAAGCTTCATATTCATTGATGCAACACTGCAGTGAGCATAATAGTGCAATTTTTTATTCGTTCTTGGGATATTGCTCATCCCTGAGTCACATGTAGGCCAGACCAAATCAGGTAAGGATGGCCGATTCGTTAGGATATTAGTGAAGCAGATGGGTTTTTACGATAATTGACTATGGTTTGATAGTCATCATTAGACATTTAATTCCAGATTTTTATTGAATTCAAACTTCACCATCTGCCATGGTGGGATTCGAACCCGGGTCCCCAGAGTATTACTCTGGGTTACTGGTTCAGTAACAATACTACTATACCATTGGCTCCCACGAATACACTTTCTGCCTTGCCACAAGGGGAGATTATTTAAATATTCTTTCCAAATACTGATATTGCTAATGTTTCCTTTATATTTTTCAATAATTTGGGAAATTTAAATATTCAACTTGCAGCAGGGAAATGTTCTTCCTTTTGCTTTGTCCCGGGTTGTTCCACATTCCCTCTTCTGGTATAAAACTCAGAAACATCACCTTAGGGAGGCAGCACCTCAGTGGAGGTTACAACTCTGGAATATAATAAACTCAAGTGTGTGCAGATTGAATTCACTTTGTATTTCGTACATCTCCAGAGACACAGAAAATTCATTTAAGCACATTCCAAGATGCAGTGTTGAACATTCATGATAAAGCTTGACGGAATTAAAATCCCTCTGCTATCGCAGCTAAAGTATATGTGCAGTTATAAATGGCGGCACAGTGGCACAGTGTTTGGCACTGCTGCCTCACAACACCAGGGACCCAGGTTCAATTCCAGTCTTGGGTGACTGTGGTGTTTGCACGCTCTTTATGTCTGCATGGGTTTCTTCAGAGTGCCCCTTAGTGTCCCAGGATTCCCTGGGCTAAATAGTGGGGTAAATACGTGGGGTTACAGGATTAGGGTTTGGGTGGGATGCTCTGATTGTGAGTAAGTGCAGATTTGAAGGGCTGAATGGTTTGCTTCTGCACTGTAGGGATTCTATGATTCTATGTGTTAAGATCTTTTAAATGCTGGAACTATTCTAATCAGAGAGGAGAAGATAACCCTCTGTACTATCAGTTTCAATATTGCCCCCGATCTTACAATTAGCAGCAAGACTGGTGCTCACTGCTAACCGCTGTGAAAATTGCAGCCTCATCTTTTTGTGTTGGAGCTTTAGGGACATCCTGTCCTGGCTGAGGTACATGGCCATCTCTGAAGGCAGCCACAATGGCCAGTGACAAGGTGCAGAAGTGCTGGCTGCAACACAAACAATGTCCCATTAGGTCCAGCAGGCTTGCAGGGTTATGACGATTTTTAAAAAGTCCTTAAGGGTTTTAAAAACTATTTTTAATTGTTCAAAGCTTTTAAATTACTTTTTTGAGTTTGTATAACCTTTAGTTTAATGTGAGTAAATACGAAAAATTCTTGGTGAAATAAAAAGTACAAATATTTGGCATCAAGTCTCTTTAGTGCATTGTTTCTTTTATTATTTGTTTATCTAATGGATTAGAAGTGGATGCAAATGTTTCCAAATGCATTAAGGTTCTGTGCATTGATTTTTTTTTAATTACAGAAGGGATCAGCAGTGGAGAAAACTGTTTGCAATTGAGGTGCTGGTGATTTGGGTGTAAGGGCTCATAGAATCATAGAAACCCTACAGTGCAGAAAGAGGCCTTTTGGCCCATCGAGTCTGCACCGACCACAATCCCACCCAGGCCCTATCCCCATATTCACCCGCTAATCCCTCCAACCTGCGCATTTCAGGACACTAAGGGGCAATTTTAGCACGGCCAATCAACCTAACCCGCACATCTTTGGACTGTGGGAGGAAACCGGAGCACCCGGAGGAAACCCACACAGACACGAGGAGAATGTGCAAACTCCACACAGACAGTGACCTGAGCCGGGAATCGAACCCACGTCCCTGGAGCTGTGAAGCAGCAGTGCTAACCACTGTGCTACCGTGCCGCCCAAGGGAGGGTAGGTGGGAGTGATGGCTTAGGGGATGTAAGGTGGAGGTTGGAGGGTTTGAAGGTGAGAGATTGGGTGGAGGGTAAGAGGGTGCATGGGGGCTGCAAAGAGTGCGGGGCATGGTTTGAGCTTGGTTCTTAGGATGGGTGGCATGTTAAGTTGATGAGTGGGGTGTTAATTATTCAGCAGGATTACTTTTACATACATTTTGAAGCCTTCCCGATACAGATTCACTAATGTCCTTTGGGGAAGGAAACCTGTCGTCCTTACCTGGTCTGGCCTACATGTGACTCCAGAGCCACAACAATGTGGTTGACTCTCAACTGCCCTCCATGGGCAACTCGGGATGTGCAATAAATGCTGGCCAGCCAGCGATGCCCATGTCCCACAAATGAAGAAAAAAAAAATTCTGCTATTAATCGCTTTCAATGTCTGTTGTATGCCTGCGATTAACAGCATGAGTATTCTGGAATAAATTTCTGGGCAAGTTCAGAACACCCTGACCAACTCTACAATGGTGGGATCAGGGTCAGAGGCACCCACTCTGGGTTCTGTGCAACATATCTCTCTACGCCGAAATTGTAATTCCTGGGTAAGTTCTGTGCAGCTGCGTGCCTCTGGACTTCCTCTGGATCTTGGCATGCAACACCATTGAACGTTTCAAACCTTTCTGCGAATTTAATTGGAATATCTGGGCCAATAATCCTTAAATTTGGGTTTCCACATTCCAAAATTATGGTTATTATTCTCACAGACAAGCTGTCACAGCTCTGTGTCATTTTGAATGATTAATAAGTTATTGATCAAAGAAAAAAAACCAATTTTAATCTATTGTGAAATCTATGATTTATTGATGAGGAAAAAAGATACATATAAAACTTGCTTACAGTCCTCAGTACCCACTTGGAACATTGAGGGGGCCCTCCAGGTCACAGCACACAGGAATACTTTGAGAATAGGACAAAGGCACTCCCCAGGCATACCTATGCCTCCTGGTAGCATGTCCTAAGAGGGCATTGGTGACCATGGAGTTCCATTGGATTGGTCCATGATTACATTTGGCAAAGTACTGCTGAGGTTTGCTGTTGCCTTCTGCAGTATGGCTGATGAAGAAACTTTTCCCGCTCTTACCACCAGCCATCAGACGTAGTGGAAGAATTTCCGGGCTGATGTCTGTTTGCCCATCAATATATGAAAGTATTTTCCATGGCCATCAAGTCCTGAAGTGAGGTATAAACCACAAAGTTTCTAGTCCAGGGGTATAGGGACACTGCCACAAGATCGGCTGGCACAGATATAAACCAAATAAGAAATAAAAGAAAAACAATTGGAGGAGGGCTGTGCCAAACATGACAAGAGTGTCAACGTTCGGCACTTGGCTACTCAGCAAACAAATATTGAATGTTCCTGTAAAGTTTTAGGTCCCGCACTTATAAATGCAAGAGGCCCAAAGACTGTTGGGAGTAGACAGCCTTGATGCTTGGTAAAATGGCCTGATCCAGAATCAGGTAAGGTGTCTCCCAGGAAAGCTTGGAGAACAGGATATGGAGCCTGCTCTTTGATAATCTGTTGGAATGGGGCTTCAAGGCTTTCTTGGTGAATCAAATCTGTGTGTTTGGCATTAGTAAGAAGTTTAACAACACCAGGTTAAAGTCCAACAGGTTTATTTGGTAGCAAAAGCCACACAAGCTTTCGAGGCTCTGAGCCCCTTCTTCAGGTGAGTGGGAATTCTGTTCACAAACAGAACTTATAAGACACAGACTCAATTTACATGAATAATGGTTGGAATGCGAATACTTACAACTAATCCAGTCTTTAAGAAACAAAACAATGGGAGTGGAGAGAGCATCAAGACAGGCTAAAAAGATGTGTATTGTCTCCAGACAAGACAGCCAGTGAAACTCTGCAGGTCCACGCAACTGTGGGAGTTACAAAATGGCTTTTGCTACCAAATAAACCTGTTGGACTTTAACCTGGTGTTGTTAAACTTCTTACTGTGTTTACCCCAGTCCAACGCCGGCATCTCCACATCATGTTTGGCATTAGGCAGAATTGAAAAAACTCAACCCATAAACTATCAACTATTGTGGATATGTCAGCATTCTGTGAAAGTCTTATTTCAGACCAAACATTTTTATACGTTAGTAAAATTCGTTGCCATTATCTTTAAATGCTATTTAAGTATATAAAGCACTTTGACAACTTGTTTAAAATTTGCTAAGTGCTCAATAAAAATATACATTTAAACAAATCTGATGGGATTAAGTTCAACATAGATCTTGAAAGTGGTTTGACCTAGATTAGAAGCCAATCCTTACGCACTTTTATCAGGCATTCATTTACAGAAATACACATTACAAACTTGCGCCTCTTAACCTAACAGCCACAGTTTCAATCTGTTGCTCTTTAGAGGTGGATCGGTGAATCCCTAGTCGATGCCCGCTGGCTGCATCAAATTAAACAAAATTAATATACAATTAAAACCCAACTTGAGGCTCTACAACCTTTCTGATGCCAGGAATTTCCACGATAATGGGTATAAAATTCATATCTGTAGAGCCATTGGAGATGGTGCTAGGGAAGCAGGTGACCACCGATTGAGATACGCTGTGATTCCAACCTCCGGTTCCCCCTTGCTAGGAAAGCGCTTATGAGACTTGCCCTGTGAGTGCTGTAAACCTTCAAAATAATGATGTCATGGTGTCACCCAGTCTTACCAGCTGATCTGATTATCTGTTTACGAACACACAGATCCATTCAACATAATTTTGTGTCACTCACCAAAAAGATACGTTCAGCTCCAAGAGGGGCTTAGCAGTACCTTTATTTAAAGTTTCAGACACCCAATTTATGGGTAAGGTATTTTTGAACAACTTCTGCTGTTCAAGATCTCTGGAACTACTGTGGAGTGTTTTTGGGAGTAATGTGGTCGGTTCATAGATTTGGCAAAGAGAGTTGCTGCATCATTGAGAGAGCAGAGAATTTGTTCTGTTCATACAAAGGTGGCAATAGGTACGTGAGCTGAAGTTGCAGCGCCTCTGAGTCTGCAACACACTGGCGGTGGCGGGAGAAGGGGGGGCAAGGGGGGGGGGACTGGATGGCAGGGAGGGGGGTAGAGGTTGGAGTAGATGCTGTGCATCGTGCTCTCTACCAACTAGGAGCTGGACTCCCCTAGGCTTCGTAACAGTGACTGCAAGCCATCTAATAGGCCAGTCAATGCACCCAACAACACAATGTGCATCCTCATCATTTTCCTGAATGCCACACTGTTGATGTTCTCTTCTAGGTCTTCTGTAACAAAGCTCATCTTCACCCTCCAGTGAGCTGACACATAAACTATCCTTTCTTAACCTGGTAGCAGCCCATTTATGTCTGGTCACTGACAACATGCATATCTTGACTCTATACTGGCCTCCAACATATCTGAGTTGGACGCTGTGAGTGTCAGATCAAATAATGGGGTGAGTATGTAAGAAATTAGTGCAACCCTGTTGTCCTCTCTCTCTCTCTTGTGTGTTACAACTGGGTAAGTGAAAACTCTTGTGTGTGAAAGTGGAAAAGCAGAAAGGGGAAGCTTAGGATGAGGGAAAGGCAGTTGTAGTAGAAAACAAGAGGTCCTTGGTCCCACCGTCAGCAGCTTGTTAATCATGTTGGATGGAAGGATGAGGGTGAGCTGGATGCTAAGATGGGGTAAAAGGTAGAAAGATACCATCCTCCACTATATTCTCAGTGATACTGGCTGCTATGAGCTCTGGCACAGCCGGCCTCATGATTCAGAGCACCAGCTCCAACGTGGGGTCAGGAGATACAGGCCTCTTTGTCTCCCAGTAATTCTGTTGTGCTGACTCTTGTCTGAGGTATATGGAGGCTGTGAGAGATGGGTGTGAGGCTGCTGGGTGAGTGATGGGGATGTGGTACATATTATAGAATAATTGAATCCCTACAGTGCAGAAAAAGGTCATTTGGCCCATTGAGTCTGTACCAAAATAGCATTTCACCCAGGCCCAGCCTCCATCCTATTCCATGTATTTACCCCACTAATCCCCCTAACCTGCCCATCTTGGGACACTGGGGGACAATTTAGCCTGGCCAATGCACCTAACCTGCACATCTTTGGACTGTGGGAGGTAACCAGAGCACTCGGAGGAAAACCATTCAGACACGGGGAAAACATGCAAACTCCACACAGTCACCCAAGGCCAAATTGAACCCTAGTCCCTGGCGCTGTGGAGCAGCAGAGCTAACCACTGTGCCACTGTGCCACTGTGCTACCTTGAGCAGCATGAAAAAATGGTGGGCAGGAGATATCTTGTGACCTCATGCATGGTTTTACAAGTGCCCAACATGTTTGGAAGATTTGCCGTATATTAACTCATTCAAGAATGTAGCCACTCTTGAGTCTCTTCTTGTGACTTCTTGTGACTCCCATGTACTGTGACCTACATGATGCAGGCGTGCACAATTTTAATTAATTTGATTTATTATTGTCACATGTATTAGCATACAGTGAAAAGTATTGTTTCTTATGCGCTATACAGACAAAGCAAACCGTTCATAGAGAAGGAAAGGAGAGAGTGCAGAATGTAGTGTTACAGTCATAGCTAGGGTGTAGAGAAAGATTAACCTAACGCAAGGTAAGTCCATTCAAAAGTCTGACAGCAGCAGGAAAGAAGCTGTTCTTGAGTCGGTTGGTATGTGACCTTAGACTTTTGTATCTTTTTCCCGAAGGAAGAAGGTTGAAGGTAGAATGTCCGGGATGCGTGGGGTCCTTAATTATGCTGGCTGCTTTGCCGAGGTAGTGGGAAGTGTGGACAGAGTCAATAGTTGGGAGGCTGGTTTGCGTGATGGATTGGGTGACATTCACAACCTTTTGTAGTTCCTTGTGGTCTTGGGCAGAGCAGGAGCCATGCCAAGCTGTGATACAACCAGAAATAATGCTTTCTATGGTGCATCTGTAAAAGTTGGTGAGAGTCGTAGCTGACATGCCAAATTTCCTTAGTCTTCTGAGAAAGTAGAGGTGTTGGTTGGCTTTCTTAACTATAGTGTCGACGTGGGGGGACCAGGACAGGTTGTGGCGATCTGGACACCTAAAAATTTGAAGCTCTCAACCCTTCCTACTTCGTCCCTGTTGATGTCGACAGGGGGATGTTCTCCTTTACGTTTCCTGAAGTCGATGACAATCTCCTTAGTTTTGTTGACCTTGAGGGAGAGAGTTCACCAGGTTCTCTATCTCATTCCTGTATTCTGTCTCGTCATTGTTTGAGGTCCGATCCACTACAGTGGTGTCATCAGCAAACTTGAAAATCGAATTGGAGGGGAATTTGGCTACACAGTCATAGGTGTATAAGGAGTACAGTAGGGGCTGAGAACACAGTCTTGTGGGACACAGTGTTGAGGATGATCGTGGAGGAGGTGTTGCTGTCTATCCTTACTGATTGTGGTCTGTGAGTTAGGAAGTGCAGTTGCAGAAGGAGGTGCTGAGGCCAGGCCACAGAGTTTGGAGATGAGTTTCGTGGAATAATAGTGTTGAAGGCTGAGCTGTAGTCAGTAAATAGGAGTCTGACATAGGTGTCCTTGTTATCTAGGTATTCCATGGTTGAGGGAAATGGCGGAGGGAGGGGCCAGGGAAATGGCATCTGCTGTGGACCTGTTGCGGCGGTAGACAAACTGTAGTGGATCCAGGTAGTCCGGGACGCTGGAACTGATTCATGCCATGACTAACCTTTTGAAGCACTTCACAATGATGGATGTTTCTTGGTTGGCTGCTTGGTTTTTCTTTGGTACTGGGATGATGGTCGTCTTCTTGAAGCAGATAGGGATCTCAGATTGTTGTAAAGAGAGGTTGAAGATGTCTGTGAATATCCCCGCCAGTTGATCCATGCAGGATCGGAGTGCTTGTTCGGGTACCCCATCCAGGCCAGTTGCTTTCCATGGGTTGACCTTCAAGAAGGTGCTCTGACATCTACAATGGTGACCCCAGGTACAGGTTCATCCAGGGTTTCCAGGGTGGAGGGCATGTTCTCGTGGACCTCTTGCCCAAAACGGGCGTAGAATGCATTGAGTTCATCGGGGAGGAGTGCGTTGGAGCCGGCGATTTTACATGCCTTCATCTTGTAGCCTGTTATGACTTGCAGACATTGCCATAGTCGACGGGGGTCACTGTGGCTAGCCTGGGACTCTAGCTTGGTCCGGTACTGTCTTTTGGCATCTTTGATGGATTTCCTTAGATCGTATCTGGCTTCCTTGTATAAGCCAGTGTTGCCTGACTTGAACGCCGCAGACCTGGACTTCAGCAAGCAGGAGATATCCCTGTTCATCCATGGTTTCCCCCGGTTGGGGAACACATGGATTTGCTTCTTTGGCACACAGTCTTCTACACACTTACTAATGAAGTCACAATTTCATCATATGAATACTTAAGGTGAACTCCTGCACTGAGGCAAAGTCTCATTGTTGTGGGGCTCTGTTGCATTCAGTTGAAACTGCCATCTGAGAGGGTATCGCACACCTAAGGGCCATGATGATTTCAGGAGTCTAGGGAAGGATAGTGTCATGTATCTATTTATGTAAAATGCAACCTGAATCCCTGCTGAGTCCTGGCACTCAGTTCCAGATTGCTGCCATTACATCGCAACAGATGTTAGTCCCTCAAGACAGTGGAAGAATTTGCTGCGTTCAATCAAAATGGCAAGGACAGTGGAAACCATATTGCATTAACATTGCAAGGAACATTTTGACGACAGATGGAAACATTATGGCCGGGTGATTTAGCAAAATGAAAACGTGGTTTATGTCATTTTTTGGACTGAAAATACATGCTTTGCAAATGAAAATTTGAAAATCAGCCGCAATATGTCAGTATTTTTGTGTGTATCTTTTAGTAGTGGGATCTTGGCAATATTGCTGATATATATTTACAATTGCCATATTTTTGTGGTTAGGAAAATACACACAGGACAATTTTTGTGAGGTGATGCTATGGGTATGATGCATAATGTGTTTTGCAGATGCAAAACAGCCATTTCAGAAACAAATATAACAAACACTGCGCATACTCATTGCACACCAGGGGTATAAGAGCTGCTGTTGTCTGGTCCATAGGTGCTCATGGTACATGTTAATAGTATTTAAAATGCTCATTATGATATGTAACTGACTGTCCCATCCTCATTAATGGAGCTTTTTGTGAAGCTGGGGGCAGCACGATGGCACAGTGGTTAGCACTGCTGCCTCACAGCGCCAGGGACCCGGCCATGGGGCACTGTCTGTGTGGAGTTTGCACGTTCTCCCCGTGTCTACGTGGGTTTCCTCTGGGTGTTCCGGTTTCCTCCCACAATCCGAAAGACGTGCGTTTTAGGTTGATTGGCCATGCTAAATTGTCCCTTAGTGTCAGTGGGACTAGCAGAGTAAATATGTGGGGTTATGGGATAGGACTTGGGTGAGATTGTTGTTTGTGCAGGCTTGATGGGCCGAATGACCTCCTTCTGCACTGTAGCGATTCTATGATTACACGATTCTAAGTTAGGCTTTCCCAGCTCATGGTTCACAAGCAATTCATGGCAATAACATTTTGGAAGGAATCTGTAGGAACCTGAATTAAAGAGTGTGTTCACTCCACACAATCAATTGCTAGTTTATCTTTAGACATTTTTGGGGATATTTTCTGCATTCAACAACTGAATTCAAAATTTTCTGAATGTTTTATTTTCATTGATTGCTTTTCTCTGCCATAAAACCAGTTTGATTCCAGTCTTGGCTGCTCCAGTCAGTCTACAATGTAGATGAAGGGGAGGACTCAATGAGACAGATGACAGCAGGCAGCCCTGAGGAGAGGGAGGAGGAGGGCACAGTCCAGGAAGCAATACCCACTGTGAATCTTCAGGGGTTCATGCAGTACCCCTACTTCATTCAGCAGTCTTCATTTCCACAACGAGTCTGTCATGGAACTATGGTGGACTGCTTCCAGCCTCCAATAATGCAATCAGCAACATCCATGTATTTAAGAAGAACATAATAACTAGGAGCAGGAGTAGGCCATCTGGCCCCTCGAGCCTGCTCTGCCATTCAATAAGATCATGGCTGATCTTTTCATGGATTCAGCTCCACTTACCCACCCACTCACCATAACCCTTAATTCCTTTACTGTTTAAAAATCTATCAATCTATGCCTTAAAAACATTCAATGAGATAGCCTCAACTGCTTCACTGGGGAGGGAATTCCACAGATTCACAACCCTTTGGGTGAAGAAGTTCCTCTTCAACTCAGTCCTAAATTTGCTCCCCCTTATTTTGAGGCCATGTCACCTAGTTCTAATTTCACCTGCCAATGGAAACAACTTCCCTGCTTCTATCTTATCTATTCCCTTCATAATTTTATATGTTTCCATAAGATCTCCCCTCACTCTTCTAAATTCCAATGAGTATAGTCTCAGTCTACTCAGTCTCTCCTCATAAGCCAACCCTCTCAACTCCGGAATCAACCTAGTGAATCTCCTCTGCACTCCCTCTAGTGCCAGTATATCCTTTCTCAACTAAGGAGACCAAAACTGTACACAGTACTCCAGGTGTGGCCTCACCAGCACCTTATACAGCTGCAACATAACCTCCCTGTTTTTAAACTCCATCCCTCTAGCAATGAAGGACAAAATTCCATTTGCCTTCTTAATTACCTGTTGCACCCCATGCGATTCATGCACAAGGACACCCAGGTCCCTCTGTACTGCAGCATGGTGCAATTTTTTACCGTTTAAATAATAGTCAATTTTGCTATTATGGATGACCTCACATTTACCAACATTGTACTCCATCTGCCAAACCCTTGCCTACTCACTTAAACTATCTATATCCCTCTGCAGACTTTCAGTGTCCTCTGCACATTTTGCTCGACCACACATCTGGGTTCATCTGTGAGCTTTGACACACTACACTTGATCCCCAACTCCAAATCATTTATGTAAATTGTAAACAATTGTGGTCCCAACACTGATCCCTGAGGCACACCACTGATTGCCAACCAGAAAAACACCCATTTATCCCCACTCTTTTGCTTTCTGTTAGTTAACCAATCCTCTATCCATGCTAATACATTACCCGTAACCTCATGCACCTTTATCTTATGCAGCAGCCTTTTGTGCGGCACCTTGTCAAATGCTTTCTGGAAAGCCAGATACACCACATCCACCGGTTCCCCATTGTCAACCGCGCATATAATGTCCTCAAAGAATTTTAGTAAATTAGTTTAATCTGACCTGCTTTTCATGAACCCATGCTGTGTCTTCCCAATGGGACAATTTCTATCCAGATGTCTTGCTATTTCTTCCTTGATGATAGACTCAAGCATTTTCCCCGCTACAGAAGTTAAGCTAACCACCCTATAGTTACCCGCCTTTTGTCTATCTCCCTTTTTAAACAGTCATATTTGTTGTTTTCCCAACCCGCCGGAACCACCACAGAGCCCAGCGAATTTTGGTAAATTAATAGTGCATTTGCTATTTCCCCTGCCATCTCTTTTAGTACCCTGGGATGCATTCCATCAGGACCAGGAGACCCGTCTACCTTTAGCCCCATTAACTTGCCCAACACTACCTCTTTAGTGATAATGATCATTTCTAGGTTCTCACCTGCCATAGCTTTCTTGTCATCAATTGTTGGCATGTTATTTGTGTCTTCCACTGTGAAGACCGACACAAAATACCTGTTCAATGCCTCAGCCATTTCCTCATTTCCCGTTATTAAATCCCTCTTCTAATCCTCTAAAGGACCCATGTTTACCTTAGCCACTCTTTTTCATTTTATATATTTGTCGAAACCTTTGCTATCTGCTTTAATATTCTGAGCTAGTTTACTCTCATAATCCATCTTACTTTTCTCCATAGCTTTTTCCGTGGCTTTCTACTGACGTTTAAAGATTTCCTAATCCTCTAGTTTCCCATTAATCTTTGCCACTTTGTATGCATTTTCTTTCAATTTGAATCTCTTCTTTATTTTCTTAGATATCCATGGCTGATTATCTCTTTTCCGACAGTCCTTTCTTATCACTGGTATATACTTTTGCTGAACATTGTGAAAAATTGCTTTGCAAGTCCTCCACTGTTCCTCAATTGTCCCACCATAAAGTTTTTGCTCCCAGTCTACCTTTGCTGCATCACTGAGCCTCTCGATCCCAAGAAGAATACTTGCATCTCTTAGCCCACGGGTAAAGTGTAGAAGGATGAGGAAGCACTAGACTGTAGTCTTCAAACTGCAAAATACCATAGCCTGCAGCTGCAGAGTTGCAGACAAGAACCGGAATTTTTCAGCCTTCCTACCCCCAGCGACGGGTTGTCCGGTGGTGGAAGCAGCTCACCATTGGCTGTCGGTAGGGTCTTCTGGTCCTGTCGAAAGCAATGGTCATTTGCTCACTGGCCACACCACCGGGAAACCTGCCGGGGGGGAGTCACTTTCGTCCACCCCCCCCCACAGTTCTCTGCCCCCTAACCTCATTTTCTTCCTTTAAGACAGTCCTTTAAATCTCCTTCAGACAAATCTTTTGGTCATTTCACCTAATATCCCCTTGCGGGACTCGATGTCATATATTGTTTTAGAATTCCCCTGTGGAGTATTTTGGAACTTACTATAACGTTAAAAAAGTGATATAAATTTGTTGTTGTCGCAGCTGAGTGGAGGGGATAGGTTGCGAGCAATCATTTTCCGAAGTGTAATTTAAACTCGATCAAGTAATTAGCTTAGAAACTAAAAAAATAAGCTAAGTTCATGGAAGACATTTAACTTTAATTAATTAAATGCGACAAGCTGAGGTCTGGATTGCAATAGTGACCAGTCAGACTGCAGCATGTGGTGGTTTATGGAAAGCATCTTGATAGCAGACAACCCACATCTGCTTTTAGGACGGAATACTCCAGTCCCCCCCACCCCCACACCGTCCCTCCCACAGCCCGCAGTGGGTTTGGTGCTGTAAGGGAGTGGAGAGTGTGGGTGGCACGGTGGCACAGTGGTTAGTACTGCTGCCTCACAGCTCCAGGCACCTGGGTTTGATTCCCGGCTTGGGTCATTGTCTGTGTGGAGTTTGCACGTTCTCCCCGTGTCTGCGTGGGTTTCCTCCGGGTGCTCTGGTTTCCTCTCACAGTCTGAAAGATGTGAGGGTTAGATTGATTGGCCATGCTAAATTGCCTCTTGGTGTCCAGGGGTGCGTTGGTTAGAAGGATTAGCGGGGTAAATATATGGGCTTACAGTGCAGTCTCGATGGGCCGAATGGCCTCCTACTGCACTCTACAATTTCTATGATTTCTATGATTTCAAGAATCCTCCGGGAGCCAAAAAATCAAAAACTCACCAGCGTAAAAGCAGATTGCGTCTCTCAAGAAGAAATTAGATATAGCTCTTGGAGCTAAAGGGATCAAGGGATGGGAGGGATGGCAGGATCCGGGTATTGAATTTGATGACCAGCCGTTATCAAAATGAATGGCAGAGTAGGCTCGAAGGGCCGAATGGCCTACTCCTGCTTTTATTTTCAATGTTTCTAAGTTTTCCAATCATGTTAATGGCAGGTCAGTTTTCTCGCTCGTAGTGGCGTGAATGAAATTAATTTGCATCTCATGAATATTCATTAAATAGTTGCTTGCCACCTCGAAGTTCAGCTTTTAGCCACATTCTTGAATGCTGCTGCAACCCTTGTCAGAGGTGATTTTACCCCTTAAATTCACAGACTGAGGATCACAATTGACAGAATCTTACACTAAATCCAACAGATTTGTTGAGAATTTAATTTGTTCGATTTAATTTGGCAATATTAACAGGTGTCAGTGAAATTAGCAAGAATCATACCTGTCTGGTTTTGGCATAACAAACACTGCTCTGAACTCATAGTCAGCCCATTAGCCAGTATCCACACAATTATTTTCAGTATGAATGACAGATTTTGACCCAGCACTGGTGAAGAAGCAGAAATATATTTCAAATTCAGGATGGCGTGTTACTTGGAGGGGATCTTGCAGGTGGCGGTGTTCTGATGTGTTCGCTGCCTTTGTTCTTGTCAAAGTCACAGATTTAGAAGATGCTGCTGAAGGAGTCTCAGCGTTTTGCTGGAGCACATCTCGTGGATGGTACACACTGCAAACTACGTGCTGCAAGATGTGAATGTTTAAAGTGGTGGATGGGGTGTCAAGCAAGCGGGCTGCTTTGTCCTGGATGGTGTTAAGCTTTGTGAGTGTTGTTGGAACTGCACTCATCCAGCCAAGCGGAAAGGCACTCTCCTGACTTGTGCCTTGTCGATGGTGGACAGACTTTGAGAGTCAGGAAGTGAGTTACTCACCGCAGAATTCCTAGCGTCTGACCTGCTCTTGCAGCCATACTATTTATATGCCAAGTCCAGTTCAGTTTCTGGTCAATGTAATCTCCAGATATTGACTTGCCAATGTCGTTTAATATCAAAGTGAAGTGATTGGCATCTGTATGACACGCATGTCACTTGCCATTTTTCAACCCAAGCCTGAATGTTGTCTGTTGTCGGTGCAGACTCGATGGGCCAAATGGCCTCCTTGTGCACTGTAGGGATACTATGATTCCATGAAGGTCTTGTTGCATGAGGACATAGACTGCTTCAGTATCTGAAGGGTTGTGAATGGTGCAATCATCAACAGACATCCCCACTTCTGACCTTATAATGGAAGGAAAGTCATTGACGAAGCCGCTGAAGATGGTTGGGCCTAGAACACTACCCTAAGGAACTCCTGTAGAACTTTCTTGGGACTTAAATACTTGGCCTCCAACAAGCAACACCATCTTCCTTTGTGCCAGGTGTGATTCCAGCCAATGCAGAGTTTTTTCCTCGATTCCCATTGACTTCAATTTTGCTAGGGCTCTCCCACCCAAGGCACAATCTGTGCGCTTGCCACCCTCAGTGCTTCTTCCAAGTGATCTTCCACATGGAGGGTGAAAGGTGGTGAAGAGTTTTCTTGCCCATGTTTGACCTGATGCCATGAGATTAAACACAACAGAAGAGATTAATGTACAAAATACGGGCTCCTGAGATTGAGGGTATTATACTGGCATGGATTGAGGACAGAATGGTCAGAAAGTAGAGTGGGAATAAATAGCTATTTTAGATTGGCAGGTTGTAACTACTTGAGGATCACAAAAATCAGGACTTGGGTCTCAGTTGTTTATGATCTAGATCAATAATTTAGATGAGGGGACTAAGTGTATGCATCCCAGTTTACTGACAATACAAAGTCCAGTGGGAAAGTAAGCAGTGAGGAAGACACAAAGAGGCTGATGAAGGATTCTTCCATTCTCTGTGACAGTGCGCACAAACTCTCTGGCAGACTTCCCCAGAGCACCTCGGATTTCCTGGTGTATGTTCTGAAACCCTCTTCAGCAGCTTCAGCCCTCAAAAGTCAGCACATGAGGCCTGTGCAGCAAAGTCAGTGTGTGATCTCGCCCATTAGCAATCTGGCAGCCCTGATATGCTAGCGATCCCAATGATTCTCCATGTGAAGATACCTCTGATAACTTGAGAAGGGAAGCCTACAAGGCAATGGAATACCCAAAAAGATACTTGCACTCTTTCGTTCATATCTCCCATTAGCCTTCAGGTTTGGAGACCTCCTAGCTGTTGATTTTGTAGCCAATAGCCAGTGAACTCACAGCCAGCACCCAATAGATTTCCGCAGCCTTCCTGAACCTGCACACTGGGGCACCTCTAGCTCAGGTCAGGCAGAGTTACAGCAAACCTGCAAGGGAAAGCAACATTATTCTGATTTGTTTTGGCTTCCACTGAATCACAGAGCAAAACTAAAATCACTCAAGAAAAAAAACATTTGAGGCTAACGCAATTTCATTAATCCAGCACTTAATCTCCATTTTAAGGGCAAATCAGCAGGAAACTATTTTCACTAGAAATGACTCTCTCCATTCTGTTAAAGATCATTTGTTATAGCTCCCACTTGACAGCTGATATTCCAGCCCAGGCCATTCTGGAGGCGTGTCCTGATTCAAATCCTGGCTGGCACCAAATTTTATCTTCAAGTCCCGGATCAGCATCCAGGAGTGTAAACCTGCAGTCCAAGGTTGGAAATAAACCTTTCTTATTTGCCATCCAAGATATATCTTGCGATTTGAGTTATAGAATCATACAGTTTAAAGTTTCTTTGAAGTTTAAAATTTTTAACGTTTATTTGTTAGTGTCAAAAGGAAGCTGACAAGCAACAAGACCTTCATAGAATCCCTACAGTGCAGAAGGAGGCCATTTGGCCCATCAAGTCTGCACCGACAACAGACAACATTACATTGTAACATTGCAATGAAGTTACTGTGAAAGGAAGTCCACACCAACACATTAGAAACACCTGAATTTCCACCTAATCCCATCTGCCAGCATTTGGCCCCTAGCCCTGAATGTTATGACATGCCAAGTGTTTATTCAGATACTTTTTAAAGGATGTGAGGCAACCCACCTCTACCACCCTCCCAGGTAGTGCATTCCAGACCGTCACCATCCTCTGGGTAAAAATGTTTTTCTTCACATCCCCTCTAAACCTCCTGCCCCTCACCTTGATCCTATGTCCCCTCTTGACTGATCCTTCAATGAAGGGGAACAGCTGCTCCTTATGACTCTCATAATCTTGTACACCTTAAGCAGGTCGCCCCTCAGTCTTCTCTGATTCAGTGAAAACAACCCAAGCCGACCCAACCTCTATTCATAACTTAAATGTTCCATCCCAGGCAGCATCCTGGTAAATTTCCTTTGCACCCCCTCCTGAGCAATCACATCCTTTTTAACAGGACATAAAAGCTAAGATTGGACTTCCATTATTTAAGAACAAATAAACTTTTTCTACTTTTTTGTCTATTTACTAGTTGTTGTCAATTTATGTACAGCTGTGCTTTAAATCCTTAATGGGTACAGCATCACATGAATCCTGTGCCCAATAGCCTTAGTGGGCAGGTTACTGCTGAACTTGATATGCACCATGCCACTGTTTCCATGAGCACCGGTCACTTTACCCCAAATGACACGAGTCTTGTCTGGTTTACCGCCAGGAGTGACAATGTTGTTCTTTACACATCTCTTGCCCAGGTAAAATTCAGTTTCATCATGACTCTAAAAACACCCTCAATCTTCAGAGAGCAGTGTGCTCTCTTTGGTTTCAAAGGCCTTGTTTATACCGAGTAAACACAGCTTTACATCATAATCTTCCAAGCATTGCGAGAGCACACGTGGCAGCTGGGTCGCCTGCCCTGACAACAAGAGGGGGAGGAAAAAAAGAACTCCGGAATGATAGCTTCCAATTACTGCTCTGGGAAAAATGTTTTTATATTCCATTTTCATCTTTTCCTCTAATCACCACCATCTTCCAGAAAATCTATTCAGAGAGATATCACAGATTTCCTCATCATCTTGGGAGATATTAGGTTTGAGTACTCCTTTGTCTGAGGGTGAATCCAGGATAGTGCTAGCCAAACATAACAGGACAGCTTTTACAGCTGAAGGGCCAGAACCCTCCCTAGCCAGTCTAACCATTAATCATGTCACCTTATTGACACTTGGCTTCCTAGCTACATTAATAGAAAGAACCATAGCTGCGAGTAACCTTTTTGCTAGAATTATGTGCAATGCCAAGGGGCAAAGTTGTGCTTTGCGGCTTTGGAAACGAATTGTATTGCATGAGGTTGCTGATATCCTTCTGCGGCCAAAGGCTGAATTGGCTTCATTGCACAGAGCTGTTTTATTAGTTTTTCGCATGGCCGTGGAAGATTGAGTTTGGAGGAGCTCTCAATCCTCTCCAGATATATCTGGAACGTGTGGAAAATACTTCATTGGTGTGTCACCAAAGTATCAGCATTGAAGATTCAACCTTTTTTCCCATGACCACAAATACCAAATCTCAGATTTTGTGCATCACTGTAAATCTAAAATTCATCAAAGGATGAAAGATAGAACTTGCATTTTTTATACATGGTGGCACAATGGTTAGCAGTGCTGCCAGGCCAGGGACCTGGGTTCAAATACAGCCTCGCATGACTGTGTGGAGTTTACATGTTTTCCCTGTGTCTGTGTGGGTTTCCTCCGGGTGCTCCAGTTTCCTCCCACAGTCCAAAGATGTGCAGTTTGGGTGGGTTAGCCATGAGAAATGCGCGGGGTCACGGGACGGGGCAAAGAGTATCATCTGCAAACTTATTGATCAATCTTCCTACATTAAAGTATAAATCATTTATATAAACAACAAACACCAAAGGCCCCAACACTGATTCCTGTGGGACCCTACTGGACATAGGCTTCCAATCAGAAAAACATCCCTTAACCATCACCCTCTGCTTCCTGCTGCTCAGCCAATTCTGGATCCGGTTTGCCACATTTCCCTGGATCCCATGGGCTCTTACCTTCGCTATCAGTCTCCCATGTGGGACCTTATCAAAAGGTGAAATCCAACTAGATTACATCAAACTGGACATGATCTTATTGATGTTTGTGGCACCTTGCTGTGTACAAATTGGCTGCCATGTTTTCTTATATTACAACAGTTATACTTGAAAAGCTATCAATCACCTCTGTAGTGTTTAGGACAGACAAAAGTTGTGCAAAGTGCTATCAGAATGCAATTTTTTTCTTCTCGATATAAATCCACTATCACTGGGAGTGAGTAGATATCACAGGTAAATCAAAGGGGACTCATTGGAGCCATGGTCAGATTTGGACAAACTTTTTAACGAGTACTTCTCGTGGTGCTCGTCTCTAAAGCAGCTACATGAAATGGTTCATGTCTGTTATCTAAACATTATTTCACCTTGTTGCCAAAGATTATTTGGCAATACCGTGTTGCACAAATTTGTTAAAAGCAAGTAATAATTTGTGATTTAATACAGCTCTTTGAAGAGGTGACTGATTGACTACAGCTCCTGAAAGCTCTGCAAATGCTTCCACGCTAAGATAGGCTTTGGAGGCAGTTGCACTCACTCATTGCCAGTTAATGGGAATGGACCATCTGGTTTAATACCAGCTCATCTCTCTGGAATGTCTTCTTTGATTGATCTTTGGCTTCAAGTAATGAAACCAGTTATGGAGCACTTTGAAAGCAAATCCCATTTTTATTGTAAAATTGCCATTGTAAAAAACAAAAAATCTGTACTATTTAAGAGCTAATTTTCCCACGTTCAAGAATAACATTTGCCTTTAACCCTCAAATTTTAATGTGTGACTCACAGTGGGCAACACTCTCTTTTGAAACTTGGAAGGTGGAGGCTGAATATCTATGTCCTTACCTAAGCATGTTAAGAAAGCCTTGGACAGCGCTTGTGTGTGAAAGTTCCATTCGTTAGTGAGTAAGGAATGACAGTTACACCCAGAGCATCTTCACAATGGAATGATTTTCTGGTTCCCACTGATGAAGCTAACAGTAGTTGGATCCTTCTCACCCATTGGGCTTTCTACTCTCCTTTACAGCAATCTTTTGCTCCTATGCTTGGGTGGAATTCTCCGATCTCATTCGCCCCGCCACAGCTGCCAGTGAGAACAGAGAATTTGGTGCTCAGCCAAAACTCTATTCACTGCAGCTGCATCGGAGAATATCTGTGCTGTACCTCTCTGGCCTCTGGTTGTGGCTTCCAATGATGCCAAACCATTTGTTTTGGCCATTGCACTCAGCATTGGCACTTCCAGTGTCCTCTAGTGCCACCTGCCTTGCATATAATATTAAAGGCTGAGCAATTTCTGGGAGCATGCATAAAGTCACACTACCCACTTTGCTTTCTAGGATCATTTATATTGGTTAGTCTGTCAATGGTAAACAAATTACACATAACCTGTCGACCCTGTCCATTCAGTAGGGTGGCTTCCTTATTGCATTTGCTTTGTAGTAGTGCTTCCATTATATAACATTTGGGTTCTTCTAAGAGGTCTTTATGGACTGTTTCTCTCAGAATGGAGGCTATCACAAGTTTGATCATTCTGTCCGCCAGCTCTGCTGAATGTGAAATCACAATCACGTTCCTTGTCTCTGCATCGACTGATGAATTGTTCAATAGTCCCTTTCAGTTACTGTCTAAAGCTCATGAATCCCAGACAGGAAGGGCGGAATCTTGAGGTCGCATTCGCCGTCTGCGAGATTGCCGGCGGGGATTTAAGATCCGGATGTCTGGACGTCTCAGTTCTCACCGGGAGGGGAGGGTTGGGACATGTTAATTGTTCATTTTACATGTAGCCTGACTTTTCTCTCATGATCTCTGCACCTACGTCAAAGCCTTAAAAGAACATCAGTGATTTTAAGCAGCAAAGATAGAAGTATGATGTACCAGGATGGTGGAGCATGACTCCAGATTTTCAGTCTGCACTGAATTCTGCAAAACCTATCAGAGAGATAGTTCGCAGATGTCATTTTAAGAATTACACTTTCCCAAAGCATTTGAAATAACCAAGCTGCATATTTCCCATTGTAAATGTAGAACTTATTTCACCTCATATCGCATGAGGCTTCTAAGGATCAACATTGCATCAGGGAGACTCTTAAAATTGAGATACATAACATTGCTTAAAATACATAGCAAAATCCAAATGAACTTTCACTGAAACTTATTACATACAATTCAGATCCACTTTGTTGCATATAAAAATACTTTTTAATGGAATTAACAGTATGCCATGATAAAGTTGTAAAATAAAATATTTCCTTCACTTTCTGTGCATTACATATATTTTAAACATCTTTAAAAAGCATTTTTTTAAAATGATGCCTCTACTCACTGCAACTCCATCAGAAAAAAAGTGTGCAAACAAATAAGTGTAAATACTCACCTATCATCGGGGCAAGTAAGTGATGTTAGTGCTGTTCTGTCACTTTCTTTGAGGCATTTCAGCGCAGCGCTTCAATCCTGATAACTATAAAAATACCAACCAGAGGTTTGAACGTGGCGCGCTTTCAGTGCTCATATCTGTGCGTCGAGACTTCTGTATTGTCCCAGTGCTCATTTGCAGCGCACAATCTCCGTAAGTCGGGATTCGGGATGGATGTTAATCGTCACTGAGGTACAGCAAATACATTTTTTTATTTTATTCATTCATGAGATGTTGGCTTCATTTGTTAGGCCAGCATTTGTTGCTTATGCCCTTGAAAAGATGGTGGTGAGCTGCCTTATTGAACTGCTGCAGTCCTTGTGCTGTAGGTACACCTACAGTGCTGTTAGGGAGGGATTTCCAGGATTTTGAAACAGCGACAGTGAAGGAACAGTGATAAATTTCCAAGTCAGGATGATGCGTGGCTTGGAGGAAAACTTCCAAGTGGTGATGTTTCCATACGTCTGCTGCCCACGTCCTTCTAAATGGTAGTGGTTATGGTTTGGAAGGTGCTGTCTAAGGCGCTTTGATAAGTTCCTGTAGTGCATCTTGTAGATAGTACATGCTGCTGCCATTGTGTGTTGGTGGTGGAGGGAATGAATGTTTGAGGATGGGGTGCCAATCAAGTGAGCTCCTTTATCCTGAATGGTGTCCAACTTCTGAGAGTTGTTGGAGCTGCACTCTGGTAGGCAAGTGAGAATATTTCACTGCACTCCTGACTTATGTCTTGTAGATGGTGGACAGGTTTTGGGGAGCCAGGAAGTGAATTACTTTCTAGGAACTCATGCAAATACTAAGAAGTCTTTCAGAGTGAGCTTGAGTGCATATGAGGAGTTAAGCCCAAAATCTTGTGAACCCTGGGTCAATGCCAACAGTTTTTACAGCCAGACCTGTCCCTTATGCCTTATACCAAAGAGTTGAGATGGAGTTGAAACAATTGGAAGGCCTGGGGTTAATTGAATTGGTACAGTTCTTAGTGTGGGCCGCCCCAATAGTCTCAGTGTTAAAACCAGTCCACACAGTGAGGATTTGTGTCGATTATAAGTTGACCGTGAACAGGCTGCCCATGTATAGATATTCAATATCCTATCCCTCGGATAGAAGACGTTTACGCAAAACTGGTCGGAGACCTCAAGACGGTCAGTCATCTGGACCCAGTAGTAGAGTCCAGTGTGCCTGCAGCTGAATTGGCGCTCACAGAACCTAATGTTCCAGAGGAGAATCTCCTCTTTCAGCGGAAGCAGAGGAAGAGGGCGCCGTCTCCGGCTTAATGTTGGAATCTGTCAATCGACCCATCACAGTCGTAGTGACATTGTCAGCCACCATAGGCAAGCTGCGGCAGAGTTTCACAATAATCTTCTCTCATTTCATGTTCTTAAGGAGCCAATCTTTGTTAAATTCTGCTTAGCACTCTTCTCTCCTCCTTCACTCTCCCTCTCCCATCCCCCTTCAGCTGTGATAGATCGGGGGAGAGTGAATTGCAAAGGGAGTGGCCGGGGAGAGGAGTGGTAAGAAGCAGCTTCTCTGTGTCACACAGAGGAACATGAAGAAGATTCTAGTTCAGAGAAGTGGTGGAGCCCTCTGAACTACAGCTAAGTAATTAATTTATATTACAACAAAGCCAAGTGTGTAATTAATTATATAATTACTTTTAGTATTTCAGTAATTAATCAGATCCACGGGGATAAAATTAAAATGACTGAACTAGAAAGTACTAATATTAAAGTATTCTGAATTTCTCATTAAATTTAACTCGGATATAATTCATGAGTTCAGGAAATGATAAAATAAATGAACAGATAAGAAAAAAGCAGAGTGAAAGAGCCGGAACATAGAAACATGAGAAAAATGAACATGAGTAGGCCATTCAGCCCCTCGAGCCTGCTCCACCAGCCAATAAAATCATGGCTGACCTGATTGTGGCTTTAACTCCACTTTCCTGTCTGTCCCCCATAATCCATGACTCTTGTCAGTCAAAAACACACCTAACTCAGCCTCGAATATATTCAATGATTCAGCTTCCACTGCTTGCTGGGGCAGGCAATTCCAAACACAAACAACCCTCCAGGAGAAGAAATTCCTCTTCATCTCCATCATAATGAGAGACCCCTTATTTTCAAACTCTGCTTCCTAGTTCTAGATTCTCCCAAAAGAAGAAACATCCTCTTCCTGAAGGCAATGCTAAGGGAATGCTGCACTACCTTTCAGCTGGGATGTTAAACCAAGACCCCATTCATCCTCTCATATGGACATGATAGATTCCTTTCTGCTGTTTGAAGAAGAGTGAGGGGAACCTCCCCCAGCAACCGGACCACAATTTACCACTCATCCAATATCGCTGAAACAAACTGTTTTCATCATATTTCTGTTTGTGGAAACCTGCTATGCCCAAATTGGCCACCATGTTTCCAACACTTTGGCTGGTATTTTACGACCTTGCTCGGTTGAGGCTCGTTAAAACCTGCCTGAGACCAACAGAAAATTCCGTTCTTGGAGTCAACTCTGCCCTTTGACTCCATCAACGGTGAGAGCACCTAATTGAACTTGTCTGGCACTTTGAGCATGTTCGAGTGTCGGGACTATCTGTGTGCCCCAAGCCAAATGGTGTCTGAGTCCTGCCTGCCTGCCAGCCTGTGTAATCTTCCTGGAGTTGGCAAATTAACAGGCCTCCTTCAGGAGCTCAATCCAATTAGTGGTGGCAGGGGGGTTCCACAAGTGGCAGGGCCACTTGGAGTGTCCAAAGCAGTGTGTGGACAGCAGTCTCACCTGGAGATGTGAGCCCTGCCAGTGTGGGTGTCAGGCAATGAGGGTGCCTCAAGATGGAGACACACTCTGAAAAGGTTAAAATAAATGTGGCCACAGCTGGAAGGTGACCTCTCCACAGGATGGCCTGTAGCCACAGCTGTGGCTCTGAGGATGAAAATCAAAGGAGGCTTTGTTGGCCACCACAGGCGCATAACACCTGGAGGCCACCTCCAGCCATCTTCCAGGTTTGGACTTCAACAGAGAAAGATTTTGGCAGCATCACCAAGCTGCCCACAATCGTTCACTTAATTGCCATTAATTGATTAGCAAATGGTGGCAGGTGAATATCTCTTACTAGTCTGAACCCACCTCCAACAAGAAAGCTTGGCAGTGGGAATGTGCCAACTCATTTACCAGACCTGCAACTTTCAAAGATTCAGATCCCTCCAACCTTGAAAACCATCTCCGCATGGCTGACAAGATTCCACCCTATAGCTTCAGCAGAGGTAGTTCTATTCCTGAGTGAAATAGTTTCAATTAATGATGTAACACTATCTTGCTATTGAAAATAGCTGCTTGTCTGTAGATTGGTGATGTATAGAATAATGTACTAACACTTTTAAAAATTGAATGCTTTTATCTATTATAGGACTATGGCTTTGTTACTGGACTAGTAAGCTATAGAAGATGACTTGATACCCAGCATGAAAGTCTGAGGCCGCAACCTTACCAACGTTTACGCCGGTGGGATTTTCCCATCCTGCCACAGTGAATGGCGATTTGACTGGCCGCCAAATTCTCCGCCTTGACTGCAACGGAGCATGGCATGAACAGCAGATAAGATCATGCCCTGAGAATTTGAATTTTAAGAAACTAAGATTGGGTTATTAAATGTTTTGATTGGTATAAAAGTGACCACAAATCTCTGAATGGACCCACTAGCTCATTAATGCCCCTTAGGGAAGGAAACTTGCCATGTGACTCCCGCAGCACCATACCAATATGGTTGACTCCAGACAGCCTCCTGAATTTGCCACTTGGGTGAAGAAGAAGATCCACCAATACCATCTCCGGGCAAACAAAGAAAGGAAATAAATCCTGGACCTTTCACATCATGAAAATGAATTTAAAAAATAAAATGTCAGCAACAACACTGAGTCATAGAATACTTACAGTGCAGAAGGAGGTCATTTGGCCCATCGATTCTGCACCAACCACAATCCCACCCAGGCCCTAACCCTGTAATCCCACATATTTACCCTACTAATTCCCCTGACACTAAGGGGCAATTTAGCATGGCCAATCAACTTAGCCGGCACATCTTTGGACTGTGGGAGGAAACCAGAGCATCCGGAGGAAACCCACGCAGACACAAGGAAAATGTGCAAACTCCACACAGACAGTGACCCGAGGCTGGAATTGAACCTGGGTCCCTGGTGCTGTGAGGCAGTGCTAACCACTGTGCCACCGTGCCGCCCAAATTAACTGCTTGACTTCACTTTGGTGACTCATAAAGGTGCCAGCAGTTTGACTCCATCTAATTAACAGTGAGAGCAGCTGTAACTATTCCCTAAATAAATGGGCTTTAGCTCAGGAAAGTGGGGAGGATATTGAATAATTTGATGGGGACTGGGTTAGGTTTTGTCAGTAATGTAATTTACAGAATGTTTGAGTTATATAAAGATTTCCATCTCTTTCATTGCTTTCATAGAAATTATTCTGAACACAACAGCACAGAAATGCAGTCTGTTTTGTATAATGAGTGCATATGTTTTCCAAATTCAGACATGTTGTTTTACATCCACATAACAACATATCCTATAAAAATATTGCTGGAACATGAAATTATATTTTTTAGAATGAAAAAAATGTTTCCAGAAATTGAACAGAATATTCCAGCAATGATTAATTTTAATTTGTTTGATTAGGCAAAAACAAAAATCTTTATGTCATAAAAGATTCCAGATTGATGCATAGGCTACATTGTGGCACATTTGTTCTGAATTAGAAATCTTGGGAGCATTGAGAGAATAAAGAAGAACATAGGAAATAGGAGCAGGAGTAGACCATATGGTCCCTTGAGCCTGCTCCAACATTGAATCCGGTCATGACTGATCTACTGCTTCAACTCCAGTTTCCTGCTTGCTCCCCATACCCCTTGATTCCCTGAGGGACCAAAGTCTCTAGTCTTGAATAAACTCAAGGGTGGCATGGTGGCTCAGGGGTTAGCACTGCTGCCTCAGGGACCTGGGTTGAATTCTGGCCTCGGGTGACTGTCTGTGTGGAGTTTGACATTCTTCTCATGTCTGCGTGGGTTTCCTCCGGGTGCTCCATTTCCTCCCACAGTCCAAAGATGAATGGGTTGGGTTGATTGGCCGTGCTAAATTGTCCTTTCGTGGCAGGGTGACAAGCAGGGTAAATACGTGGGGTTATGGAGATAGAGCCTTGGTGAGATTGTTGTCGGTGCAGGCTCAATGAGCCGAATGGCCACCTTCTGGACTGTACGGATTCTATTCTATTCTATTCTATTCAATGATGGAGAATCCACAACCCTTTGGTTTAGACAATTCTAAAGATACATAATCCTCTATGTGAAAACATTTCTCCTCGCCTCCGTCTCAGTCCTAAATAATCAATTCTTTCTATTGAGTCTGTGGCTCTGTGTTCTAGATTCCCAGCCAGTGGAAACAACCCCTCAGTATCTTCCCTGTCACGTCCATTCAGAATCTTGAATATTTCACAGAGATTACGGGGGGGGGGAATTTTCCCGCGGCGGATGGGGGGCAGAAGTGGGGGGCGGGGGGTGCAGACCATGCAAAGGTCTGTTGACCTTGGGCAGGATTGTCTGGTTTTGGGGTGAGCGCAGCTGGTAAATCCCACCCTACATCTCATTCTTGTAAACTCCAATTCATGCCCAATATGCCCAATTTACTCAGCCTATCTTCATTGGACAACTCTTGCATCCCAAGAAGCAACCTAGTAGATCTTCATTGTATCATCACCAATGCAAATACACATAAAGGCCAAAACTGTGTACAGTACTCCAGGTGTGGTCTCTGTGTACAAGACCTCCTTATAATTGAACTCCCTTCCATTAAGGGTCAACATGCCATTTTCCTTTTAAATTGCTTGTTAGACCTGTATGCTGACTTTCTGTATTTCTTACAGAAGTGCATGCAAGTGCAAGCATGCAACATCAAAATTTAGAAATTTCACTGAAAAAAAGAGACATGCTGTTGAAGTTTTTTGTCTTGCACTCATCAAGACAGGTTCGCCTCTAACATGGAGCTTCTAACATACGTACATCACACACCATTCTGACTTGGAACAATATTGCTGTTCTTTCACTGTTATCAGTTCAAAAATCTTTAACTCCATTCCCAACAGCACTGTAGGTGCTCCTACAACACATAGACTACAGAAGGCTGCATACTACCACCTTCTCAAAGGCATTTAGTGATGGGCAATAAATGTTGGCCTAGTCAATGATGTCCACCTCCCATGAACAAATATTTTAAAAGTGAGCAGCACTGCGAGCCCAACTGATAATCTTAAATTGGCTGTCAGTGTAATTCTTGGCATTATCAGGATTGTTTAGCAAGTGCAGTCCAATTGCGGAATCACATCGAATATTGGACACTTGTTTTGAATTTTGTAAGCACGGGCTGGTTATGTCATTGTTTGGCACTGAGAAAGGGCCGAGGGCCTGAGGCATTTGCCCACAGTGTAAGCCTGATGCATAAAAGGATAATGGGATGATGGCTACCCTGATCAGGCCATTGCTCACTGTATGTTGCGCAAACTCATGAATGTGTTTAAGGCTGCCACCTTTGGTCCTGAAATATGTCCAGTCTATCTCAGATTACTCTGGAAGGGCAAAGTGTCTAAAAGATTTGAGCAACAGTTGAAGCTAATTGTTTCATGCTGAAACTATGCAATAGAAACATGAGTGGTATTTACCACTAAGAGGATGTTGCCATCAGGCCAAAAATTGTTTTGCCTATCACACAAATAAGTAATGTTCTATATGAATTTTAGTGTCAGTATGTTGCCAGGGATGTAAGTCACACACCCCAATGACCAGGGGATCGTATCAAACAGCACATCCCTTTGGTTGTTCACAATAGACAAAGCACTGACTGTACCCAATCAGCCCATAGAATCATAGAATCCCTGCAGTGCAGAAGAGACGATTCCGCCCATCGAGTCTGCACCGACTCTCTGATAGAGTATCTTACCCAAGCCCGCTCCCCTGCCTTATCCCTGTAACCCCACACATTTACCATGGCTAATCCATCTAACCTGCAAATTTTTGGACTGTGGGAGGAAACCGGAGCACCCGGAGGAAACCCACGCAGACACGGGGAGAATGTGCAAACTCTGCACAGGCCAGTTACCCAAGCCGGGAATTGAACCTGGCTCCTCGAGCTGTGAGGCAGCAGTGCTAACCCCTGTGCCACCATGCCGCCCCTTGCTTGCGAAGCTCAAAACATTGGGTGGGATTTTATGGCTTTGCTCATCCTGAAACCGTAAAATCCCACCTGAGGTCAATGGAGCTTCCCATTGAATGCCCCTCATCCACTCCAATTCCTATGGCAGGCGGGGCGGTACATTTCCGGCCAGTGTGTCTAACATTAGATAGATGTGATTCCGCAATTAGACAACACTTGATAGACAAGATTGCTGAGAAACATGCCACAGGGGAGCACTGAAGATCCCATCGATAGACTGAGGACCCAGCATTGATCCATGCAGCACTAGTTACAGCTTACCAACTTGAAAATGCTCCATTTTTCTCGGTTCCCTGCTTCGTGTCCATTGAGCAATCCTCCACCAATGCTAACATATTATCTCAACTTTAGGAGGCCTTATTTTGCATATGAAATTTTACTGTGGTGTCTCATTGAATGCCTTTTGGAAATCCAAATATACCACATCTACAGGTTCCCCTTTTTCTATCTTAGTTGTTATATCCTCAAAAAACTTTAATAAATTTCTCTTCCATAAAACCAAGTTGACTCTATAATACTATGATTTTGTAAGTGCACTGTTAAGATTTCCTTTATATGTTCCAGTATTTTCCTGACAATTGATGTCAGGCTAACTGACCTGTCGCTCACTGTTTTCTCTTCTCCCCTTTCTTGAATAATGGTGTTACATTTGCTAACTTCCAAATTCACTGGAAATTTTCTATAATGTAAGGAACTTTAGAGAGTTAAAACAAACGCTGTCCACTATCTCTGCAGCTACATCTTATAGAACTCTTGGATGTAAGCCATCAGGTACTGTGATAATATAATATATGCTGGAAAATCTTAACAGGTCTGACTGCATCTATGGAGAGAGAACAGAGCTAACGTTTCTAGTCTGGGTGACCCTTTGTCAACAGGTACGGGGATATGTTGGCTTTTAGTCCCTTAAGTTTCTTTAACACATTTTCTAAGCTGATATGAATTAATTAATAAGGAGATTATTTGCACAATCATGTGGGAATGTTTAGGTGCCTCAACTATATTCAAGGTTACAGTTAATGATATCTTATTTCCCATACAGTTTAGAATTTGTAGACAAGTTGAACATCTGCGGTTAGTGTGTCAGAAATCAGTATGTTCTTGGCAATCAAAGTTTCCTGGTTTATTTAATGATTTATAGTGAGTTTTTACCCTTGGGATAATTATTAGTGCACAAAAAGCAAGACATGTTAGCCCTCACTGCAGTCTAGTTTCATTTTGAAGCTTTGAAAAAGCATTCCATCCGTTTCCTCCAATGTTCAGTACATTTATCCAGTGAGTTGTGCAGAGCCTAATTGAGGGAAGCAGGGAGTACATCCGAGTGAGAAAGCTAAGGTAGGACTAATGGGTGGCAGTAAGAGAATGAGAACTATATAGGAGAGTGAGAGAGGTGGAATAAAGTGAAATGTTTGAAAGCGAAGGAACCAGAAGAGTCGAGGGAGAGACTTGTGTGTGATTTGGTGATTAAGGGCCACGCTGCTGTAGTGGCATTTTAATAGCACGAGTGGTGGAGAATATAGTCAGGCAGTGAGGCCTCACAAAGGAGCATGATGTCACGCTTATGAGCCAAGTTTCATTTCCAAAACCAGAAAGTCAGTTCTGCAGTCATTTATAATAAACTTATGAATGATAGGGGCACTCTTCATCAATGAAGAGACATTCTGGAGGGAAATGGGGAGATGTTTGCAATTATTGATGAGCTGACAAGGTAGCCGTGGTGGTTAGGGTGTGGGGTACAGGAAAGAGGCTGGTGAGATTTGTCTGAACAGCCAATTGATTCCTCGCACTTTCAAAGTACTTTGTCATATTTATTTGAGCCCTGAGTTGCTGCAGTGCGCCTTGTTGATGGTACACACAGCTGTCACTGTGTGTGATGGTGGTGGTTAATGTGCTGATGGGATGCCAATGAAGCAGGCTGCATTGTTCTAGACGGCATGAAGCTTCTTGCGTGTTGATGGAGTTACACTCATTTTGCCAAATAGTGAATATTCCCTCACTACCCTGAGTTGTGCCTTGTAGATAGTGGATAGAGTTTGCGGAGCCAGAAGGTGAGTTACTCCCCACAGAATTCCTGGCTTCTGGCCTACTCTTGGAGCCACAGTGTTTATATGGCTAGTCAAGTTGGGATTCTGGACAATGGTGCTCCCCAGGATGTTGACAGTGGGGAATTCAGCTTTGGTAATGTCATTCAATATTAGAGCAAGATGGTTAGGTTCCCACTTGTTGGATATGATCATTGGCTGGCATTTGTGTGGCACAGATATTACTTGCTATTTATTAGTTCAAACTTGAATGTTGTCCAGCTTTTGCTGTATGCGGGTATAGACTCTTCCAGTATCTGAGGAGTTGCAAATGGAACTGAATCATCATCAGCATTCACTTCTGACTTTATGAAGGAGGGATGGTCATTGTTAAAGCAACTGAAGATGTTCCCTCCGGCGGGGAAAACACCTGCTCCCCATGAATGGAGAACAGTCATGTTGGCCTCGCAGGTGGAACTGGAGGCCATTAAGGCTCCCCGGGGAGGCCGGGTGCAAGGAGGGGGTGCCCTTGGGCAGTGCCAGACTGGTAGTGCCACCCTGGCACCTAGGCAATGCCGGCCTGGCACCTGGTCAATGCCCACTGGGCATCTTGGCACCATCTACCGGGAAGTGCCAGGGGACGGAGACAATGGGTGGGTGTGCCAGGGGAGGGTCAATGGGGGTATGCCGGGGCAGGGCCAATTGGGGCATGCAGGGATGGGGCCAATTGGGGGTTGGGGACTGTGGAAGCGGGCCAGTGGGGCTGGGCGGGCCAGTGGGGGTGGGAAGGCCCACTGCCACTCTGCCAATCAGTGGGGAAGGAAGAGGGAGGGGGGCCCGCTGCCACTCTGCCTATGATCGGTGAGGGAGGGAGGAGGGGCCAGCTGCCACACTGCCTGCGATCGGTGGGGGAGGGAATGGGGGCCGCAATTGGTCTGGGCATTGGGGAGGGGGGCGGGCAGGGGATGCATCTCGAGCTGCGTGCCCCTGTGCTCTTGGAGGGGGGGTTGCTAGTTGAGGCTGTCTGCAGTAGCAGGGGCCTGACAACCCTCTCTCTGCCTGTCGGACCACTGTCCAAGGGCACCCCCTCCTTGCATTCGGCCTCCCCAGGGGGCCTTAATGGCCTTCTGTTCCACCTGCGAGGCCAACATGACTGTTCTCCATTCATGGGGAGCAGGTGTTTTCCTCGCCGGAGAGAACATCTTCAGTTGCTTTAACAATGACTATCCTTCCTTCATAACATCAGAAGTGAATGCTGATGATGGTTCAGTTCCATTTGCAACTCCTCAGATACTGGAAGAGTCTACGCCCGCATACAGCATAAAGCTGGACAACATTCAGGTTTGAACTAATAAATGGCAAGTAATATTTGTGCCACACAGATATGCGCCTGCGCAGCATCAGAGGTCTGCACATGTGCAATGCCTCCCTCTACAGGCTGTCTGGTGAGTTAAGCACCACCCACGGCCTCTCTCGCTAGAAACTGACTAGCCCATCTTTTCAGAGACAGAGTCCATAAGATTGGGCGTGAAAACTCGCCTGGAAAATGAATCTGGTTTTCTTCCATTTTCAGACTAGTTGGACACTTAGAAAGAATCTTGTAAAATTCCGTCCATGTAGCTTGCATCCAGTGGTAAGTACTGCAACCTCATATCCTTCTATGTGTTTTAATATTGAGACTATTAATACTGTACAAGACTGGAGAAGCTTGTGGAAGAGCAAGACAAAGTGCAAAGCAACTTGAGATTTTTGCATTGAGCTGTGTATATGCACACTCTGAAAGTTGCTGTCGATTTACTTGCTTATAACAGTGAGCAGCGATAGTCTCACTGTTACCTCCACCACAAGAGTGGGCCAATATCTTATTGTCCTGAGGTGGGTCTTCAAATCTCAAATAGCGCTGACCAATTTCTGTTTTCTACAGGTGCTGCTTGACCTGCCATTTTTTCTTCCTTTGTTCTCAGATTTCCAGCAATTGCCGTATTTTGTTTTTACTATTTTTATTGTCAATAATCCATTAGTGTCTCAAACATTTAATCATAGATCTACTTCCGTGTAACAATTAATTTGCAAAGCAAAGAAAAGATCAAAATCTCTCGAATTTAAAAATGTAGGCTGGAATTTTCCAGCCATTCCCACAGTTGGGATCCTCTGGTCCAGCCGATAGTGAACCTCTGCCACAGTTTTCCCAGTGATGAGGGTGCATACAACAGGAAACCCCATTGACCCTGGTGGGACCAGATGATCCTGCTGCCAGCTAATTGCGGGCTGCCTCTGTTGCCACAAAACCCACCGCAAATGGCGCACAAAATCCCGCTCAGAATCTAACTTTTATCCTTTATATGAAATTATGTTTTGGAACATCAGTATTTATAAAGAATGACTGTGTGATAACCCCCACAAGGTCCATGGGGAATCACTGATTGATCTCCATATGGGGCTTATTGAGTATGAGTTCCCCTGGTAACAGGCAGTGGCCTGCCCAGCTGGAACTCATTATCTGAGCCTTTTTTAAGGCAGGCCCAGAGCCTGCTGAACAGTGGTCCCAGGCAGGGACTAGTGTGTGTACACCATAGTAGTGGTTTTACTTTGTATTTTGTAATAAACGATGTTCCTTTCCAGTCGGGCTTCCTGAGTCATTACAGACTGATTCAGTACTTTACTGCAATGATTGCATTCCAAGGCACATTTGGGGGGTTTTCCACCCGAGGTCAACGGATCTTTGCATGGTCTGCCCCTGCCCCCTATGATTCCTGTGGCGGGCGGGATGGGAAAACTCCCCCCATTGACCCTCATTTAAATATGCAAATGAATGGATTAGGGAGATGATCTTATCTATGTGATATCTGCAGTAATATCATGAATCAGCTCATAAAGAGCATGTTTATTACTTATTTATTTATTAGTCACGTAAGGCTTACATTAACACTGCAATTAAGTTACTGTGAAATTCTCCTAGTCGCCACAGTCCGGTGCCTGTTCGGGTCAATGCACCTAACCAGCTTGTCTTTCAGAATGTGGGAGGAAACCAGAGACCCGGAGGAAACCCACACAGACAGTGACCCAAGCCAGGGATCGAACTTGTGTCCCTGGCGCTGTGAAGCAGGAGTGCTAACTACTGTGCCATCGTGCCATTGCATGTTCATGATGTTTATACACCTGGCCCAAAATGGAAATCCTACCCCAATTAATTCAAGACAGAAATTGATAAATTCTTGATTTCTCGAGGAATTAAGGGCTATGGGGAGAGAGCGGGTAAATGGAGTTGAAATCAACCATGATTGAATGGTGGAGTGGACTCGATGGGCCGAATGGCCTTACTTCCGCTCCTATGTCTTATGGTCTTATGATCGTTAATCATTGTTTTAAAATCTGGCATCCAACAGAAAGAGGGATTTTTTTGATGAACCTTTATCACTTCCCTGTATATACAGTCTCTTCATCTTTGGCTTGAATTTCTGTTATAAAATTGCTTATCTGAAATTAGGTCTTCATGTTTGCATGGAATACTGCCAAACGTTCTTGAGGATTTGGCTACGAAACCACAATAATAAATCATCTGAAAAATTCTAATATGTAAAGCCATGGTCCAGAAAGTAAGACAGATCTAAACATAGCAAATATCTATGGAAATCACACAGATACTTAAATACTAGACAGCTGCATGACAAATTGCACTTGTATTGTGGAATATTTCAATTTGAGAAGAAATATTTCAAGTTTAGTCTTTGGTCTTCAGTTAAGATACTTAACACAGTGTTCCAGCTGTTAAAATGTAATGATTTTTGTTATTAATGACAAAATTAATGAAAAATATTTAGACTAAATGCTATTTCAGAAAATTAAACATTTTGATTCTGAGTAAATTTTAGCTTTCAGAATAATCTTTGGAAATTAAAACCACAGTGGTCTCTATGAAGTCCAGAACTGACCATTTTCTTTTCATTTTTTAAATGAATAAATGGTATTTCTTAAATATCATTCAGAGATGAAAGCTTTCACAATGCTCTGTGACCCAAAGAATTATTCCATTTCTGAGGCTGTAATAGCCCCCAGTGTTTAGCTCGGGGCGAGAACATCTTGAAACAAAAAGTCAAAGAGCTGTGAGCCATCATATTGATTTAATTCCATGTGGTCAGTAATATATATGTAAATTATAAACAGTCGCAATGAAAGTTTGGAGTCAATAGAAATAAAATCCAGAGAGAACAATAACAAGATGCTGAATCTGTTCTGCCCGTTTACATTATCACCTAAAGTCAAATATATCCCCTAATAATTTGCATTTGTCAAAATAAAGGCCAGAGGTCTCATTTCCCAAATGGCTAAATATAATTGGAACTTTACAGTTGTGCCTTTGATGGTTGGAAGCAGAGATTAGAGGATAATATAAGATACTATAGTCAACATATTTTTGCCCCTAAAGATAATAAATGGAAGAAATGAGGCCAAGCTGAAACCTACAGCGGTGCAGCCACAACTTCATAACAAGCCAAAATAGTCAAGGAAATAGAAACCTGTTGACTGATGGTGAGATTATGCGTTCTGTGGGCTGAATGGATGTGCCTTGGAAGCAGTTCAGAGAAGGTTTATTAAACTAACACCAGGATTGGGTGAGTTGTCTTAGAACATAGAACATAGAAAGCCACAGCACAAACAGGCCCTTCGGCCCACAAGTTGCGCCGATCACATCCCCACCTCTAGGCCTATCTATAGCCCTCAATCCCATTAAATCCCATGTACTCATCCAGAAGTCTCTTAAAAGACCCCAACGAGTTTGCCTCCACCACCACCGACGTCAGCCGATTCCACTCACCCACCACCCTCTGAGTGAAAAACTTACCCCTGACATCCCCCCTGTACCTACCCCCCAGCACCTTAAACCTGTGTCCTCTCGTAGCAACCATTTCAGCCCTTGGAAATAGCCTCTGAGAGTCCACCCTATCCAGACCCCTCAACTTAGGGGCGGCACGGTGACACAGCGGTTAGTGCTGCTGCCTCACAGCTCCAAGGACCTGGGTTTGATTCCGGCTTGGAAAGATGTGCATGTTAGGTGCATTGGCCCTGCTAACTTGCCCCTTAGTGTTATGGGATGCGTAGTTTAGAGAGATTAACAGGGTAAATATGTGGGGCTATGGGAATAGGGCCTGGGTGGGATTATTGTCAGTGCAGGCTCGAATGGCCTCCTTCTGCACTATAAGGTTTCTATGATTTCTATGAGGAATGGTTGAATAGGCTAGACTTGTATCCACTGGAGTTTAGAAGAGTAAGAGGCACGACCTGATTGAAACATATAGGATCCTGAGGGATCTTGACAGGGTGGATGTGGAGAGGGTGTTTCCTGTTGCAGCATAATCCAAAAATAGAGGTCCTTCATAAAATGCCGAGAGACAAAGGCAGACTCAAACCTTGCCTTATTGCCACTCAAATCTCAAGACTGATATGAAATCGACAGCAGCGCTGCTGAATGGAAGAAAATATAAGACAACTCTGTCAAGCAAGATACTCCCTCTGAGTGATGTCTCCTCGGAGAATCTGGAACTGAGGGTCGCTTTTTCAAAATAAGGGGTCACTCATTTAAGACAAAGGTGAGGAGACTTGTTTTCTCTCAGTGGGTCTTTGGAATTCTCTTCCTCAAAAGATGGTGGAAGCAGAGTCTTTAGATATTTTTTATAGCAGAGCTAGATAGATTCTTGATAAGCAAGGGGGTGAAAGGTTATCAGGGCAAGGCAGGAATGTGGAGTTCAGGTTTCAATCAGATCAACCATGATTTTATTGAACAGCAGAGCAGGTTGAAGGGCCAAGTGGCCTACTCCTGCTTCTAATTTGCATGCTCGTATGTTCACATAGATTTTTACTTACCTGACCTGCTGAGAGCAAGGCCGGAAGGAGGGCATCTGAAAGCTGCAGGGAACCTGGAAAAGCAGGGAATTATCAGAGATGGGAGGAGGGAGAGAGTCCATTTTTGGGTGTTGTGTGATGTCAGAGGGTTAATTGCAGGGTGAAAATCCTGCTTAGAGGAGAGAGCTTAATGGGAGTGGAGTAGGTGGGGAGATAATCCCAAGATCTCAGGTGAGGGGAATCACAGGGCAGAGGAAAGGGGGAGGCAAGGAATCGAGCATTTGGGGAAGTAGTTGGGGCAAAGTTATGGAGGAATTAGAGGATTGCAGAGAGAATCAGAGGCCTTGAGAGGGGGGCACTGGATGCCTCAGTGAGGTCGGTATAAATACCGGACCAGCGCCTCCAATGTAGCATCAAAGAATCCAGGAGCCCTGTCAGGACCTCTTAAAATCATTTGCCTGCCGTCTGCAGCCAGAGAGTACCTCCTCTTTAAGAGGTGTTGTCTATCTTCTGGTAGTTGTAGAGACATCCAATTTCCTGTCCCCTCAAAAAACCTTAGAGCCAATAAATAGCCTGGATAATGCAGTCTGCACACTGGAATCATTTTGATGAGGTCTTAGCACGAAGTTAATGTTGGGTCTGAGACTACTTGGACATGCTATACCCCACACACTCTGTGCCTGTGTTAAGACACGTTTGAGTCTCTGGACCAATAATTCTGCTGGCATGTGAAATTTAAATGTGTCCAATTGCAGTGCCAAGAAAGCACTATAAAGTTATTCTTCAGACAACATTATATTCCACTGCTATAGGTGGATGAAATCAATATGCTTGCTTGTTTTATTTTACTAACTAGTAACACACCCAGCATAACAGAGAAGGGGACAATTAAAAAATATCATTTTCAATCAAAGTCAGTTTTATGTGAACATTTGAGATCTTGAATTTCCTTTTACTCTCAACAAATTAACATTCAAGTTATTGACAAAGATAATTGCTTCAGGCAAGCTGGCCACATCATTGTGCTCTGTACAGGGAAATGCTGAGAGCCTGTTTCATGTTTTACGATGAACATGTGAAGCAATAACTAAAGTTGACCAGTGCAGTCTCCCCGATTGATAGTTGATGCATGTTTTCATAGACATGAAACCACAGAACTTTGGAATTCCTCAAAGCTTCTCCTACTCCAGCACTTAAACTATGGCAGAAATCTCCTTTACACATAAATGCAGTTTGTGCTAAAAGTATAGTAACCAGGCAAGAACATTTCCAAAGACGTCACCTTTGGTTGAGTTTAGCAGGTTAGGTTTGGTGGGGGGGGCGGTGCTTAAAGTCTTAAAAATCAAATTCTAGACTCAAACCGCTGCCAACCTGCCCATTTCTGGCTTTAACTGAGGTAGGAGAGTAGGGAGATGACCAATCCACTCCATGAAGGGGTTTGGTCCGATCAATGTGATGATGAGGGGATGTGCTTCATTCTCATTCAGCTTTACAATTTTAACCCAAACCCAACAGCTACATCCAGGCAAGGATCCGATGGATACAGAAGGTGAGTGCCTTTACACCATCTCCTGAATCCACTGTGCCTACCTGAGGAACCCATGAAATTGGACTCTCTGCCACATTCTTTCTCATGAGGTCTCCAATCCCTTCCTCCCAGGCTTCACCCTGCCTGAACTCTTCAATACCACCCCTCAAAAGTTCCAACTTCTGCGTCCTGTCAAGGCCTCAGACCACCTCCCAGAGATCTGCAACCAAGCTCACTGGCTTCCTGGCCCCCTTAGCCAGGCCACCAAATATTCACAATTTATATTCCCTTGTTTTACATTATTCTCTTGCCACTACATTATTCTACCTCCTTCTTTTCAGAGGAGAGAATTGGTGCATGATTACATAAAATTACATATACAGTACAACACTGGAGCAGGCTATTTCACTTCAATAGTCCATGCTGGTATTCATGCTCCACTCACATCTCCTGTTCCATCTATCTCATCTCTGCATATCTTTCAACACTTTTTTCTCCTGTGGATTCATCCAGTTTCTCTTTGAAAGCATCTATGATATTTGCCTCAAACACCTCCTATGATAGCATGTCCAACATTATAATCACTCATTAAGTTAAGAACAAAGAACAAGAACAAAGAACAATACAGCACAGGAACAGGCCCTTCGGCCCTCCAAGCCCACGCCGCTCCCTGGTCCAAACTGGAGCATTCTTTTGTATCCCTCCATTCCCACTCCATTCATGTGGCTATCTAGATAAGTCTTAAACGTTCCCAGTGTGTCCACCTTCACCATCTTGCCCGGCAGCGCATTCCAGGCCCCCACCACCCTCTGTGTAAAATATGTCCTTCTGATATCCGTGTTAAACCTCCCCCCCCTCACCTTGAATCTACGACCCCTCGTGAACGTCACCACCGACCTGGGAAAAAGCTTCCCACCGTTCACCCTATCTATGCCTTTCATAATTTTATACACCTCTATTAGGTCACCCCTCATCCTCCATCTTTCCAGTGAGAACAACCCAAGTTTACCCAATCTCTCCTCATAACTAAGCCCTTCCATACCAGGCAACATCCTGGTAAACCTCCTCTGCACTCTCTCTAAAGCCTCCACGTCCTTCTGGTAGTGTGGCGATCAGAACTGGGCGCAGTATTCCAAATGCGGCCGAACCAACGTTCTATACAACTGCAACTTCAGACCCCAACTTTTATACTCTATGCCCCGTCCTATAAAGGCAAGCATGCCATATGCCTTATTCACTACCTTCTCCACCTGTGACGTCACCTTCCAGGATCTGTGGACTTGCACACCCAGCTCCCTCTACGTATCTACACCCTTTATGGTTCTGCCATTTATCGTATAGCTCCCCCTTCGTTAGTTCTACCAAAATGCATCACTTTGCATTTATCTGGATTGAACTCCATCTGCCATTTCTTTGCCCAAATTTCCAGCCTATCTATAGCCTTCTGTAGCGTCTGACAATGTTCCTCACTATCTGCAAGTCCAGCCATTTTCGTGTCGTCCGCAAACTTACTGATCACCCCAGTTACCCCTTCTTCCAGATCGTTTATATAAATCACAAACAGCAGAAGTCCCAATACAGAGCCCTGCGGAACACCACTAGTCACAGGCCTCCAGCCGGAAAAAGACCCTTCCACTACCACCCTCTGTCTTCTATGACCAAGCCAGTTCTCCACCCATCGAGCCACCTCCCCCTTTATCCCATGAGATCCAACCTTTTGCACCAACCTACCATGAGGGACTTTGTCAAACGCTTTACTAAAGTCCATATAGACGGCATCCACGGCCCTTCCCTCGTCAACCATTCTAGTCACTTCTTCAAAAAACTCCACCAGATTAGTGAGGCATGACCTTCCTCTCACAAAACCATGCTGACTATCGTTAATGAGTTTATTCCTTTCTAAATGCGCATACATCCTATCTCTAAGAATCCTCTCCAACAACTTCCCGACCACAGACGTCAAGCTCACCGGCCTATAATTTCCCGGGTTATCCTTCCTACCCTTCTTAAATAACAGGACCACATAGCTATTCTCCAATTGTCTGGGACCTCACCTGTGTCCAGTGACGAGACAAAGATTTGCGTCAGAGGCCCAGCGATTTCATCTCTCGTCTCCCTGCGCAGCCTGGGATAGATTCCATCAGGCCCTGGGGATTTGTCAGTCTTTATATTCCCTAAAAAACCTAACACTTCCTCCCTTGTAATGGAGATTTTCTCTAACGGGTCAATACTCCCCTCCGAGACACTCCCAGTCAACACATCCCTCTCCTTTGTGAATACCGACGCAAAGTATTCATTTAGGATCTCCCCTACTTCTTTGGGCTCTAAGCATAATTCCCCACTTTTGTCCCTGAGAAGTCTGATGTTTTCCCTGACAACCCTTTTGATCCGCACGTATGAATAAAATGCCTTGGGATTCTCCTTAATCCTGTCTGCCAAGGACATTTCGTGACCCCTTTTTGCCCTTCTAATTCCTTGTTTGAATTCTTTCCTACTTTCTTTGTATTCCTCCAGAGCTCCCTCCGTTTTTAGCTGCCTAGACCTAACGTACACCACTCTTTTCTTTTTGACCAATCCCTCAATTTCCCTGGTTATCCAAGGTTCTCAAATCCTACCCTTCCTATCCTTTTTTACAGGCACATGCCTATCCTGCAGCCCTAACAACTGTTCCTTAAAAGACTCCCACATGCCAGATGTGGATTTACCCTCAAACAGCCTCTCCCAATCAACAGCTGCCAATTTCTGCCTAATCCCACTAAAGTTAGCCTTCCTCCAATCCAACATCTTACCCTTGGGATACCACTCATCCTTTTCCATCACTATCCTAAATCTAACAGAATTGTGGTCACTATTTGCCACATGTTCCCCTACAGAAACTTTGAAGACCTGACCGGGCTCATTCCCCAGCACTAGGTCCAGTATAGCCCCCTCTCTAGTCGGGCTATCTACATATTGTTCCAAAGAACCTTCCTGTACACATTTTACAAATGCCTCCCCATTCAGACTCCCAGCCCTACGCGATTTCCAGTCTATACCAGGGAAATTGAAGTCTCCCACTACAACAACCCTATTTTACCTGCACCTATCCATTATCTCCTGACATATCCGTTCTTCCACTTCCCTTGGGCTGTTGGGGGGCCTGTAGTATACCCCCAACATAGTGACTGCGCCCTTCCTGTTTCTGAGCTTCACCCACAGTGACTCGTTACACGACCCCTCTGAATTGTCCTCCCTCTGCACCGCTATAATATGCTCTCTAACTAATACTGCTGCTCCCCCACCTCTTTTGGCCCCTCCTCTGCCTTGCCTAAAACACTTGTACCCCGGAATATTCAGTTGCCAGTCCTGTCCCTCTTTCAACCAAGTCTCTGTCACCGCAACCACATCCAAATTCCTCGTAAGCATTAAGGCCCTAAGTTCATCTGTCTTACCTGCTACGCTCCTTGCATTGAAGTAGATGCACTCCAGACCTCCAGGCCCAGTGAGAAATACATCTCCGTATTTTCCTATCAGATTTATTAGTGGTTAACTTGTATTTGTACTGACTCACAAATGGAAACATTCTGGGCAGGCTTTTCCATGCAGCCCGCCACGTGTTTTGCCATGGCCCGCCATTGGCCGGTGGCGGGATCTTCTGGTCTCACTATTGTCATCAGGGTTTCCTGTTGAATGCACCTCTCACCACATGAAAGCCACAGCGTGGGTGAGCCATCGGCCAGACCAGAAAATCCCACTGGCATGAATGGTTAGAAAGTTCCATCCATTCTCTTAGACATTTATCCATACATAATTTGAAGACATCTATTGGGTCTCCTCTAAATCTATTCTTTTCTAAATAAAAAAACCCTAATCTGTTCAATCCTGATTGCTGTAATCTCTCAGTTCTGGCTCCATCCTCACCAATATTTATTACACCTTCTCCAGCATTTCTATGTGCTTTTCACAGTATGGAGGCCAGACATGTGCACAACTCTCTAAGTGCAGCCTGGACAGAGTCCTGTACAAGTTTAACATACCTTCACTACTTCTGAATTCAATACCTCTAGAACCAACTCCCAGTGCTTTATTAACATTTTTAATTGCTTTGCTAGCCTGCAATGCTGTTTTTAATTATTTATTCATCCTATCCATCCTTAGATTCATTTGGTCTTTTACCCCATTCAGTTTATTCTATGGTGCAGGCGATATTTCCATTTTTCCTATCAAAGTGCATCATTTCACATTTATTTATGTTAAGTTCATTTATCACTAACTACCCGATCTGCAATGTTACTAATGTATTCTTGAAGTATGTTACATTCTTCCTCAGTATTATTGCTAATTTTGATTGAGTTACTTATTCCTAAATCCTAATCATCAGTGTAACAGTGATAACAGTGGCTCCAGCATTGATCCTTGTGGGACAATGCTTTCTACCTTTAGAAGAACTATCCTTTATCCTACGTTCTGTTTTCTATATTTTAACCAACATGCTATCCATACAGCTATTTGTCCTCGAATTTGACATGCCCCAACCTTTATCATTAGCCTACTGTGTTATCCCTGTCAAAGATCTTTTGAACATCCAAATACATCACATTTACCACATTACCCTTGTCGAGCTTACAGATACCAGTTCAAAATATATCACATTTACTACATTACCCTTGTCGACCTTACTATCAGGTTAGCTTTGCATAACTTGGCCTTTCAGAATCCATGCTGGCTTTTTAAAAATTATGAGCGAGATTCTCCGGCCTCCCAGCCACGTATTTCCTGCTGGTGGGACGTGGCACATTGCTTGTTCTCTGGTCCCGCCACTGTCAATGGGCATTCCCATTGACGTCATGCCACACCGGCGGCGAACCCGCGGGCGGGGATTCACTGCCAGTTGGACTGGAGAATCCCGCTGGTGTGATTTTCTGTTATATATCATAGAATAGAATCATAGAATCCCTAGAGTGAAGAAGGAGGCCATTTGGCCCATCGAGTCTGCACTGACCACAATCCCACCCAGGCCCTATCCACGTCACCCCACATATTTACCCTGCTAATCCCCCTGAGACTAAACAATTTAGGGAGAATTTAGCATGGCCAATCAACCTAACTCGCACATCTTTGGACTGTGGGAGGAAACCGGAGCACCCGGGAGAAACCCACGCAGACACGGGGAGAACGTGCAGACTCTGTACAGACAGTGACCCGAGCCGGGAATCGAACCCAAGTCCCTGGCATTGTGAGGCAGCAGTGCTAACCACTGTGCCGTGGTGCTGCCCCTGTTTAGAGATAATTTTCTGTCACTTTATATGGTTAAGATTTCTTTTCTCCTTTAATATCATAGATAGCCCCGTTTCTGAACTGCAAATTGTGATTGCAGTTCAGAAACGGGGCTGTCTATGATAACAAAGTGACGGGACTTTGAGAAGTGCCATCACTTTCTACTCAGAAAGATGTTAGGATGGTGATGAGAAGCGCTCAAAACTGTGGTTTTAGTTTCTGCAATGAAATCAAAGCCAGTGCTCCCTTGTCTTGCTGCCTCATCTTGCTCTCTTGTCGTGCTCGCTTTTGTCTTGCTCACTTTGCCCATGGGGAAAGAGATGTATGTGTTCCTCTTGTATAGAGACCCTTGCTGATTTCCCTGATAAGGTAGCAGGAGATGTTGCTGGTGCCAATTCTTGTAGCCTGGAAGAAAATATCAAAAATGTTATGGAGCACAGTTACTTTGCCAGGCATGACAGTGCTGTCACGCTATGGTTTGAGGCTTGTTTTAGCTGTGAGAGGTGACATAGCTCTGATAATAACCTCATTGGCATAGTGAAGGTGACTTAGGTATTGCTCCTCAGTGAAGTTGACATAGAAATGCTCCCTGAGACTCACTGTGAGCACGACCTCCTGTGTAGTTGCCTCTTCGATCTCCCCCCATCTGCTCCTGTTCTCTTTACATTCTTGGTTGCTCGCCCAGCAGCCTAGCAGACCCTCCATGACTGCAGTCAAACTGTCTTTTAAAGCAGCCAAAAGCAGTACAGCACCAGCAGAAACTTCTTATCAGGAGTCAGAAAACAATTATAGAACAACAACATCTTCTATTAACATAGCGCATTTTATATATTGAAACCGCTGGAGGCACTTCACAGAAACATTACCAAACAAACTTTGACACCAAGTCACACAAGTGCTGGAATTTTACTGCCTCGCCCACCTGAGGTTCATAAGATCCCGCCCGAGGACAATGGAGAATGCTGTTCTATGAGCCTTGCCTCCCCCGATTCTGGGGCAGGTGTGCCAGTAAAATTCCGGCAAAGGAGATGTTGGTATAGGTAACAAAACATTTGGTCAAAGAGAGACATTTTAAGCATTTTCTTAAAGTAGGAGGGAGAGAGATGGAGAAGTTTGGGAGGAAATTTCTGAAATTGGGGCTTTAACAGCTGAAAACATTGTTTTTAGAGCAAACAAAAGCCAGAGCTTCATAGGAGATGCATTAGATAGAGAGTTAGATGAAGCATGAAAGGGTGCAAATGAGAAATGTCAGATTGATAATATAAGTGAGAATCAGGTTGAAATTTCAAAGGGGAAGAGAAAAAGGAAATAAGAGCGGCAAAGAGAGAACATGAGAAGAGGTTGGCAGCTAACATGAAAGGGAATCTAAAGGCTTTCTATTGGCAGACAGATAGTAAAATTACATACAAGAGGGGCGCTGCTGCTATTTTAGGGATCAAAAAGAGGATATATGCATGAAGGCAGAAGAAATGGTCAAGGTACTAAATTTTGCATCTATTTTTACCAAGGAAGAAGATCCTGCCAAATTCATAATGAAAGAGTAGTTGAGATAATGGATGTGCTAAAATTAATAGAGGAGGTATTAGAAAGGCTGGCTGCACTTAAAATGACTAGGTTGAATGCACTCTTGGGTGCTGTGGGAAGTAAGGATGGGAATTGCAGCAGCATTGGCCATAATCATCCAATCCTCCTTACACACTGAGTGGTGCCAGAGAACAGAAAACTTGCAATGCTACACCCTTGTTCAAAAACTGATAGAAGAATAAGCCTAGCGACTATAAGCCAGTCAGATTAACTTCGGTGGGGGGAAAGCTTTCAGTACTGACAATCAAGAAAAACATTCACAGATTCACGGGCGGCACGGTAGCACAGTGGTTAGCATTGCTGCTTCACAGCTCCAGGGACCTAGGTTCGATTCCCGGCTTGGGTCACTGTCTGTGTGGAGTTTGCGCATTCTCCTTGTGTCTGCGTGAGTTTCCTTTGGGTGCTCTGGTTTCCTCCCACAGTCCAAAGATGTGCGGGTTAGGTTGATTGGCCATGCTAAAATTGCCCTTTAGTGTCCTGAGATGCGTAGGTTAGAGGGATTAGCAGGTAAATGTGTAGGGATATGGGGGTAGGGCCTGGGTGGGATTGTGGTCGGTGCAGACTCGATGGGCCAGATGGCCTCTTTCTGCACTGTAGGGTTTCTATGATTCTATGATAATTGAACAACTGTGGATTAATTAAGGGAAAAGAGCAGATTTTTTGCAAAGGCAAATTCTCTTTAATTCATTTGATTGAGTTAACTATGAGATTGATGAACATATTCTGGTTGATGTACATGGACTCCCAAAATACATTTGCTAAAGTGCCACATATTAGGCTTGCCAGCAAAGTTCATCAAAATCCATGTGGTTCTAATATTGTAATGAAATATGTTCACGATGGTGTGAAATGTGAGAAGCCCACAAAATAAAAAGGGCAGTGGCAGCATTGGTACGAAATTGGTTGAGTAACAGGAAACAGAGTAATGGTGAATGGTTGATTTTCACGCTGGAGGAAGGTATACACTAGGATTCCCCAGGGGCGGATGCTGCTACTTCACCCGATATGTATTAATGAGCTAGATTTGGGTATATAAGGCAGAATTTCAACATATGAAAATGACACAAGTCTTGGAAGCATTGTGAACTGTGAGGAGGATAGTGATAAACTTCAAGATAATACAACCAGGCTGGTGGCAGACAAAATTCAATGCAGAGAATTTGAAATGATATATTTTATAGGGAGAAAGAGCAGAAGTAATATAAAATAAAGGGTACAATTCTAAAGTGGGTGTAGGAACAGAGACCTGGAGGAATATGTGCACAAATTGTTGAATGTGGCAAGGCAGATGGAGAAATTGATGAAAAAGGCACACAGAATCCTGAGCTTTCTAATTAGAGGCATAAGTTACAAAAGCAAAGAAGTTATGAAGAATCTTTTTGCAACACTTTCAACTGGAGCAGTGCATCCAATTCTGAGCAGCATACTTTAGGAAGGATGTAAAGGCTTTTAAGTGAGTGCAGAAAAGATTTACGAGAAAAGTTCCAGGAAAGAGGAACTTCAGTTATGTGGCTAGATTGGAGAAGCTGGGGTTGATCTCCTTGGAGAAGAGAAATCCAGGAGATTTGATGAGGTGTTCAAAATCATGAGGGGTCTGGACAGGGTAGATAGAAAGAAACAATTCCCATTGGCAGAAGGCTGGAGAATCAGAGGACTTTGATTTAAATTTGATTTAAAGTGAATGGGGCTGCACGGAGTAGCGCTAGGAACCCGGGTTCAACTCCGGCCTCGGGTGACTGTGCAGGACCTGCACGTTCTCGTGGTGTCTATGTGGGTTTCCTCCGAGTGTTCCAGTTTCCTCCCACACTCCAAGGTGCAGGTTAGGTGGATTGGCCATGCTAAATTGGACCTTAGTGTCCCAAGATGTGTAGGTTAGGAGGATTAGCAGAATAAATACTTGGGGTTACAGGGAACAGGTCTGGGTGGGGTTGCCCCTGAGTGTCGGGGGGATTATGTGGGGTTACAAGGATAGGGTGTGGGTGGGATTGTTGTCAGTGCAGACTTGCTGGGCCAAACGACCTCCTTCTGCACTGTGGGGATTCAATGATTCTAAGACAAATGGACCAGAGGTGACCTGAGGAATTCTTTTCACACAGCGAGTGGCTAGTAACTGGAATGCAGTGCCTGACAGTGTGGTGGAGACAAATTCAATTGTGGCTTTCAAAGGGGAATAAAATAAGCACCTGAAGAGGAAAAAAAACTGCAGGCTACTGGGAAAGGACAGGAGGGTTGGGATAAGCTGAGTTGCTCATGCAGTGGGTTGGCACAGACATGACTGGCCAAATAGCCTCCTTCTGTGTTGTAAACATTGTATAGGAAGTCACATGGCTCAGCTGGCAGTTCTTCTTTCCGAGGCAGAAGGCTTTGCTTTCAAGTCCCACTCCATGATTTGAAGATGGAAGGAGGGTTCAAGATGTGGCTTATTGGGTTGTTAATCAGCCACCTATCCTTCCAATACTGCGGACTGCTCTCCAAGGGGAAAGGAGTGTAAAGATATGAAAAATAAAAGGCTATATGTGATTCCAGATGCGAGCATAATTAAAAACATCAGGGCCGGGATTCTCCCAGCCTGCTGCATTGCTTGAGCAGCACAGCGGGCCTGGAGACAACAGCAGGGGGCCTTTCGTGAGATTTGCAACTGTCATTTGGCTGGTCCTGAGTCTCCGAGGGTTTCTTCTGAGCACAAGCAGCTGCCCGCCAGAAATCGGCACAATGCTGATTATCATATGGAAATGTTAATTTCCATATGATTAGCGATCCCAGGATGTTAGCCTCTGGGCCCTCTAGCATCACCCACCCCTGCTAGTGGGGTTTACAACTGCTCCCCACTAACGGGGAATAGGCATCCTCACCCCACTGGTGGGGACAGAGGTTATTGAGGTCACTCCCAGGAGGTTGGGGCCAAGGGGGTTCGTGGTTGGCCATCGGGGGGAGGGGGGCGGGTCGGGGGGGTGGAGGTGGGGGGGGGGGGTGGGTGGTGCTGGCCTGTGGGGTAGATTATGGCTGGCCAGCGGTAGGCCAGCAATCAGGGGGGTGGTCGGGAAGGCCAGCAATTGGGGGGTTCTGGGGAAGGAAATGGGGAAGGCCAGAGATCAGAGGCCAGTGGGAGGCAGTGACAGGGAGGCAGTGACAGGGGGGCAGTGACAGGGGGGCAGTGACAGGGGGGCAGTGACAGGGGGGCAGTGACAGGGGGGCAGTGACAGGGGGGCAGTGACAGGGGGGCAGTGACAGGGAGGCAGTGACAGGGAGGCAGTGACAGGGAGGCAGTGACAGGGGGGCAGTGACAGGGAGGCAGTGACAGGGAGGCAGTGACAGGGAGGCAGTGACAGGGAGGCAGTGACAGGGAGGCAGTGACAGGGGGGCAGTGACAGGGAGGCAGTGACAGGGAGGCAGTGACAGGGAGGCAGTGACAGGGAGGCAGTGACAGGGAGGCAGTGACAGGGAGGCAGTGACAGGGAGGCAGTGACAGGGGGGCAGTGACAGGGGGGCAGTGACAGGGGGGCAGTGACAGGGAGGCAGTGACAGGGAGGCAGTGACAGGGGGGCAGTGACAGGGAGGCAGTGACAGGGAGGCAGTGACAGGGAGGCAGTGACAGGGAGGCAGTGACAGGGGGGCAGAGCGCATGTGCTGATCTCCACACTGACAGATCGACACATGCACAGTGACCTGTTCAGGATTGTGCTGCCGGCCTCTCAAGCGGGATGAGGTCCCGCCCCCACTTTTCAGCATGAATCAGTCTGAGGCACTCTGTATTGCAGAGTGTCGGAGATTCATTCTGGTAAGTATGTCTAAGAAATGGGGGGGAAATTCTCCCGTTTTCCCACCTATTGGGCACTTAGTTTTGTTTTGGGAGAATTCCAGCTCAGCTCTTTATTTAAACATTTTTGTCCATATTTCATCTACTTCGGGTGGGAGACTTGAAGCTAATGGAGGAACCCAATCCAATATGGCAGTGGCAATCTTACAATGTAGATGTGCTCATGTGTCTCTTGTTATGTAAGTTGCCTGTTACATGTCTGAAATATGGATGCTGTTCTGATGAATTTCTAGGGCATTGCTTCTAACAGCATAAACCTTTCCTGTGGAACATCTACAAATTTTTGTAGACTAGTATGTGATTTATCCATTAATACAGAAAAACTCGCGGTGCTTATTTTTATTCTTGCAACTAAACAAAATACCGTGACGTAGAAGGTTTGCGTTCGGTTGTGCTTTGGAGTTTGATTCCTTTCGAGTGCCTTATAACATGTGGGCTGCAGTGACTTTGCCGTGAACCTATTTGTCTTCGATAGATAAATGCAGCAGATACTGCCATAACTTGCTGGGTTAATATCTCTGTGTATATTTGCATTCCTGACTTCGCAAGTCAGTGGAGTTCATGTGTGGGAACTGGCAGCAGAATTTACTACACGGTAGGTTTGGTTAACCTATTGCATTTTCACACAAGGATTTTTGGCATTTTATAAAAGAATAACGAGACCGCTCTTAGACAATTTGCAATGAAATTTCTTTATATTGACTTTTACATTTGCTATATGTAAACTTAACATTGTCTACAGTAACTCCTCTTTATTCTAGCATTACATGAACTATTGCAGGCAATCCTAAGGTCTTCTGACATTACGTGCTATTCTTTGATGAAATAACCCAGCCCATTATTATGTTATCCTTAAACTATGCAACCAACTAATCTGCCAAAAATGGTAGTGGAAATGTTTCTGCTTTGAGGCAGGGGGAGGGTGGAGAGGATGGAGGGGGAAGGAAAAAGGATGGTATGGGCTGTAGCTGTCGTGAGTAAAGCAAGCAGTCATTCTCTCTTTAGCTCTTTTCTATCCATGTGTGGTGGAGGTAACAGGCGTATTTGGAAATGTTTAAAGAAACACTAGAAATGACCTTTACTCTGAAGCAAAACATAAGTTTGTGAAGGATCTTCTGAGCTCTGGGTTCTACTGCACTTGCATACTGCAGTTGAAGGGCTGCATGAAGGTGGTAAGTGATTTTAAGAGATCTGGTAAATAAAATTTAAAAAAAACACTTGTAATATAAAATCTTTAAAGAATGTTGCTAGGTTTCAATTTTAATCTTTGGATTTTGGGAGCAAACCGTAAAACAGGTCCAGCTGCAACTTCTCAATGGCTGCACAGACCACAGCTGGACTGATGTTTTCCTGTTTTCAGAATAACTTAAGCACTTATGACAGACTTGAAGCAATTGTCAGCACATATAACTGCTGGACTGCTTAATAGTTCTGATAATTAATAAATGTTTGTCTGCAATAAAATGTGCTTTAGGCGGAAAGAAACAAGGCAAAGTTGTGTTGTTCTGAACTGGAGACTGGAGACTCCCTGCATTATCAGTTTAGAATTTTAACCCTGCCACTCACTGGAAAGGAACAAGTATAACAATCTTAACTCTGAATTAAATGTCACTTTGAAAGTTTTACAGTTATAATATTGCTGCGAATCAGATATTTTATGATCTCTTTGGAAACACAGGCTAGTTGGAGAAATACATCAAAGCCCAGAGATTCCAAAAAGAACAGATGCAAAAAATAATTATGGATCTTTTGCAGTTGTAACATGAGCCAGTATTTATTTGTTGCACTGAATAATGTCCTTGGAACATTCAATGAGAACACAAGCAGCCGCTGCAATATAAATTATCGGTGACACAGTGGCACAGTGGTTAGCACTGCTCCCTCATAGCTCCAGGGACCTGAGTTAGATTCCCAGCTTGGGTCACTGTCTGTGTGGAGTTTGCACGTTCTCCTCGTGTCTGCGTGGGTTTCCTCCGGGTGCTCTGGTTTTCTCCCACAGTCCAAAGATATGCGGGTTAGGTGCATTGGCCATGCTAAATTCCCTCTTAGTGTCCCAGGATGTGTAGGTTATAGGGATTAGGGGGATAAATAGGTGGGGTAGGGCCTAGGTGGGATTGTTGGCAGTGCAGACTTGATGGGCTGAATGGTCTCCTTCTGCACTGTAGGGATTCTATGAAATCATTTGCTTATTGCTCGATTTTTCTCACCTTTTCTAGCAAGGTGTCTTGCACCAAAAATATGACCAGCACAAAACATCTTGGTGAATTAGGTGTGAGAGTTAATATTGCTGAAGGGGCTGCATTGTTGATAAAATGAGAGTTACTTTCAGATACTGGCTGAATTGGGTTTAGCTATTTTTTCACATTGTCCTCTGTGCAATTGCTTTAAGCGATAACCCTTCAATGTTAAACTACTTTTAAAGGACCTCCACTCGCTTCCAAAAGAATGAGATGGATTTTTACTTACTGGACCCACCAGGGGGATGGGGGGAGATGGGCAGGGTGGGTGGTGCAGTGGGTCAGTGAGGTTGTTGAAAGTTGAAATTTGGGATTCCACCACCCCTCCACCTCTCCATGTTGCCCTGTGTGTGACATCCATTGACTGATTTCCCCATTCGGAAGCCAGAGTGATTTAATAGATATGACTTCAGTTAGGCAGGCAGCAATTCAGTAGAGGCCTCTGTACAGGGCAGGTCCTCACTCAGATGGGGGAAGGGGGATGGTGGAGCCTGACAATATGTGTCATAGAGGGGAGTTATTCAGATGTGGGAGGTTCTGGTGGGAAGGGGCCCTTCCAAGATGAGTGGCTGAATTGGGGGCTGGGAAATCCCACGGGAGGAAGGGGTGCTTAATCCTGAGGAGGAGTCAGTACCAGGGGTAGTGGGTGACAGCCCTTAGGGCAGGATGGAAGACCAGAGACCGAAGTGAGAATAGTCGGAGGTCTGTGAGTGGTGGGGGTGGGGATAAGATCTGAGGCGTGGGTCAGAACAGTGCAGCGTGAAATCGGGGCACCCTGGTGAAACGATACCAAGCTCTCTGCAGCTGGCTCACTGGCATGTTTAGGCCCCGCTCCCCCTCAGTATCAGCACACAACTCACCACTCTCCAAAAAAGTGACTCAGTATCTTAAGATTGCGATGAGGAGCGTGGCTGAGAGACCTATGCGATTCACCCCATTTTCCTCGCCGTTATTTACACTTGGAAATTTTTGTAGAAAATTCCGCCCCATGTATTTTTCAGTGTTTTGTCATGTGCCTGTGAGGGTCCCTCAGTGCTCCCTTTCTGAGGCTAGTACATGGGGAAGAGTATCGTAAAAGGATGACCTACCTCTAAAAAAACCTCTAATAGTAAAGTATCAGCTTAAGGAATGCCTTGAACAATTGTTGAAGGAATGAAAGGGCGACAATTGGACAAGGCTTGTTAATGGGCGCAGTTAGCATGATGCAAGATTAACCTGCATCTGTTGAAATTAAAGATGATGGGAAGCAACCCAATGTTAAACACAGCATTGCAATTGCATTCCCAGCAGGGAACCCAGTTTTGTGCAAGGCAAGCATTAAATAAAGCTAGCATGCACTTCTTAAAAGTAGACTGGACCTCTTTAAATGAGTGGTTCATTCTGTATGCAGACGTTTATTCAACTGACTGGAAACCTTTGAGGAGCAGGAACAACCCGGAGAGATGGTGAAGTTAGCCAGAGAGAGGGCTTCCAGATTCCCTGATACAGCTCTCCCTGATTAACCTTTAAGAACATAAGAACATAAGAGCAGGAGTAGGCCATTTGGCCCTTTGAGCCTACTCCACCATTCAATAAGATCATGACTGAGGACTCAGCTCCACTTACCCATTTAACCTTTCATCAGAAGATTGAAAGAAGGAGAGGGGTTCACATTCTGATGTGGGCCACAGGTCCATCGGGTGCCGCAAAAACATTGGGATCAAATAGCCGTAGAGAAGTTTGACCCTGAGGACCTGGATGCAATTCCAGAAGAAGTTCAAGGACCTGACTCGAGTGGTCAAGGTCAGTGAATACATCTTCAAATCCCACATCCCAGTATCTGCATCAACAACTTTTATGCAAAGCCCAATGCATATCACTGATGCATCAACAGTCTTTTGCAGCCAGGACTCATTACTAACATTTGTACACTCCGTTTCACCCTGATACACTCACCATTGCTTCGACCCTCACAGTTTCTACAGACAAGCACATTACTTAAATACATTGAAACATATACAGGACAGGTTTGCCCATAATAGAACGGATCAGCAATGAACCAGCAGGGGATAGACGTGGCTGAAGCTCATAACCTCCTTGGAGGAGGTGCTGCTCAGCATTATTATTGCAGCATTCCCTGAGATCGTAACAGACAAGTGTCCTGAAACTTTCTAGGATGACGATATTTTTCCTGTGTTGCACAACTTCTCTAATTCCACCATCTTCATTCCAAAATCTGATATGAGGTGCAAGCTGTAGATGCTGTAACCTCAACACCTCTTGCTTTGCAGAACCCTTGGCACCAGGGTTTCAGGACCGTCTCAGGAGGAAGAAAATGAGGAGACATTGACACATCGCAGTTCCACACTGACTGCCCAAAAATGTATCATCAGCCTCCATTTCTCCTCATAAATTCCTCCAGTCACAGTTGCTCCTCACTGCTTCATCTTCCTATCCCTCTGTTATAGAAAATCACAGCATCCATTTTTCAAAATCCTGTAATAAAGAACAGGACAAAACAATCATTCCATATTGTGGTGAACCATTGTTGGTTCCCACCAGGAGTGCTGAGCCATGGTCTGGCCAGTACTATGAGTCTGTAGATATGTTACTGTTGGGGTTAGGGTTGGGCTGTTCTACCTGTTAATATAGTCCTTATGGTACACCCCAATCGGCTCCGCCTCCTGGGAGAGGTATAAAGGTCACTGCTCTGCCTGGTGACCCTTTAGTCTGGGATCGTGTACTGTATATGGTAGCCCTGTTATTGTTGGCAATAAAAGCCTTTATTTCCCGAGTATATCCAGCCTCTCGTGTGTTATATCGTGCATCACATATCACACTACAATTCTAACCATTGATATATAATGGCCAACTGATCACCCTTATGTTTTCCCTTAGTGCCTCTTTTGATGGTGCCTTTGTCTGGCCTCGAATTCCTCTGCAGTGCTATCCCAGTGCTTGTAGAATGGTTGGTAAAAGACTGCTGGCTTTCAGGGGGGGGGAACTGAAAATGGTCTTGGAGGATGCCTTTGGCTCCTTGAAGGCCCAGCTTTGAACTGCACCACCTCGGCATGGGGAGCAGCAGTCTGGTCTGGCTGGCTGACAGGCAGCAGCTGGGGCATGGTGGAGTGGCAGTGGTGGGAGAACAAATGTTATCATCCTATGAGAGGGCAGCAAGTTTATGTACCACAGTGTCATGGGTTCAGCACCTCCGCAATCTTAGTAATCTGCTGAGGCACAGATTGGAGTGAGAGCCTTCAAACTCTATGAGCACTGGCAACAACATTACAGGTGCATTAAAAACAATTTTCCAAATCTCTGTGGATTCAGAAATTATCCTTATGGATCAAAAACTTGCAAGTATCACTCCATCATTTAAGAAGGATGGGAAGGAGAAACCCAGTGACTGATCTGTTTAACACCAGTTCTGGGGAAGTTGTTGAATCTAGAATAGAAGGTATTAAATGAGAAATTGCACCTCCTTTCATCAGTTTCTGGGATGTGGAATTGGGTAAAGATACAATTGCAGGTAGTTATATCGCACGCTCTGATGATACTTTGGCTTTGCTCCTCATGACCACCTTAGGCCTGTGGTACTTCACTTCCATATGCTAATAGGGGTATAATGACTGCTTAAGGACCCTTATCTAAAATTAGTCATAACCACCTGGATCTTGCATGTCTGCAATGACCCAACTCAGAACTTACTCGAACTGGTGAGCTACATAGGGACACCTGATTGCTGTCCACAGCCTGCCTGACTTAATGTTAATAAGACCCGAGCAGCAATTCGGTGCAATCTTACAGCCAACCTCTATGTGCAATTCTGGGACCTGACTCAGCGCTGTGCAACCAGTCTTGCCTGAATGAGAGGTCTAAACATTGAAATAGTCCTTTGGTTTCATTAACAGACTCAACATGAATTGGCAGCACTGGTCATACCTCCATTGGCAGCTCGACATGAGCGAAGGTGTCAGTTCACCGGTCTTGCTAACAGTTAGTAAGTGTTGGGGGTGAAGGAGTTAATTGGTTCTGGCTATGGGGCACAGAGGTAATCCTGACTCCTGGATGTAGAAATGCATGTCCATATCTGTAAAATCCATCTTCCTTGTTTTCCACGCTCACATTTCACAAGTTTCTGGCTTGTGCGTCCAGGTTATGGATGAGTTTTTTCCTATGAGACCGAAAAACCTATTTCCTGCTTATTAAGGTCCTAAGTGAGGATTGTCAAACTTAAACTTTTGGGGGGTTTAACTCTTCCTTGCTGGAGAACTCCACGCTGCTGCTAACCAAGAAGCTGCCATATTCCTGCAAGTTTGGAAGTTGTACAGGTGAAAAATTAATTGTCAAAGACTTCTTGTAGTAAAGTTGGAAGAGTTGTCTACTGCCTCTGTCAATGGGTTCAAAAATTAACTTGCTCTGAGCTGGAATTAACAATGTTCTCATTATTAAACATTGGTCAAAGTCCGCTTGTGCTGTGTTCCTACATCAAAATCCAAAAATATAGGTCCCTTGACGAGGTAACATGACATGATTATCTTCTTTGCTGCAATAAACTTATTTCCAATTGGCCCGTGAACAATTTATTCCAGTCAGTTATTCTTTTGGAAACTAAAATAAATCAAAATCAATTCCTGAACTGAGAGAGAGCTGAAAGCATGATTCCCACTTGGAGAGGACAAGGTGTTTGTGGCAGAATGCAGTTACACCCCGATTCTAACCTGTTTATATTAGTCCTTTAAATACCAGAGGGAATTAATTACCTTAACAGCAAAAAATAAAGGAAGACACAGAATTTGATCAACCCAGAAAAGAACTGATATTCCCTGGTTGGAGTGGCTAGGTGCCCACCTTGAATTGGGACAGACACCTGGCGGCACAGTGGTTAACACTGCTGTCTCACAGCACCAGGGACCCGGGTTTAGTCCCAGCTTGGGTCACTGTCTGTATGTTCTCCCCATGTCAGCGTGGGTTTCTTCTGGGTGCTCCAGTTTCCTCCCACAGTCTGAAAGACGTGCTGGTTAGGTGCATTGGCTGTGCTAAATTCACCCTCAGTGTACCTGAACAGGCGCCGGACTGTGGTGACTAAGGGATTTTCACAGTAACTTCCTTGCAGTGTTAATGCAAGCCGACTTTTAACACCAATAAATAAACTTTGAAAACCTTTGACGTACTTTTGCAGGCACATTTCTAGAGGCTCCATCATTTAAATGATCCTGTCCCCAGGGTGTGGGGCAGAATTTCCTCATCGGGGTAAAGCTGGGTCTGCCCCATTTCACTTGCACCAGTAGAGCAAGGACTCCAAGGCCTATTGTGATGTTAGTGTACCTTTAAGAGTTTTTTTAAAATTATGTTCTCTATAGCTGTCATTGTGGCACAGTGTTGTCTACGATGAGTCCTTTTATTGCTACTTAAGTGGTTTCAATGGGGAATGTTTATTTTTACTTTGGGAATTAGTTTCATGGCCCTCCATTATGAGGAGGAAAACTAGCAGGCCATGTCAGATGACAGGAGCTCTTTCATTTTCAGTTCTGTGCTACAGGTTTTGGTTTTAGAAGGGACATCAGGCTGGAAAGAAGTGTCTCTCTCTCTCTCTCTCTGGTTTTGGGAGATTCAGCTAGTTTAGCTGAAAGACTTCCTGGAGTAGAAAATCTGCTGTTGGTGGCTTGGTCAGAAGTCTCTCTGATCTGAGAAGCTGTTCTGACTTCAAACTGTTCTCAGTGTTTCAAGAGGATTGCAGCATTCATCCAGAGTTCCAGTATTGCGTGAGCATTAGTTTTTGCTGTGCTAAACCTGTGAAAAGGGTTTTGTCTAAAGGAAGTTTGGTTTTGATTGGAACAATTTAGATATATTTGTTAAGGGCAATACATTATTGTGGTTGTTTTTTTGTTTGCAATTGATAACAGTTATTGCTAATTTTCTTTCCATAAATGTTAATTATATTCTTAAATAAAGTTTGTGTGATAAAAGCTCCCTGGTGGGTCATTTGAATCATACCTGAGGTGAACCATATCATGCTTATCTGAGCCAAATTCAAGGTGCAAAACTTAGACTCCGGGCGAGCTTCATAAAACATTGTGAAGTTTCTGATCTGAACCGTAACACTATGTACGATTCCTCTGGCAACAATTCAAAATTATTGGTCTGAATGCATTCAAAAGGCTTTAGAAATAGTGCTCAGCATGCTGAATATTGTGATTTATGGCTGTAGCACTGTGTACATCTTAGGGCCATGGGAAGCTGGTCAAAGAACAGAGCCATTATAAATAGAAAATACTTTAAAATATTTTCACTCAAATTTGAACAAAGTGCCAACAAATTTCCATGCCATTTTCTTCCGATTTGGGAATCTGTGTAAAAGTGAACTTGGGCAATGAATATTGTACAGCCAAGTTAATGTGAACAATTAGATACAATGGACACTACAGTGTGGAGACAATGAATGCACTATAGCAAAGATTTCAGGCATTATACATTTAAGTTACTTATAATCCTTAATAGGACAAGTCAAACTTCTGGGCTTGAATATTCTTCTCCAATCAGCCTGGGGATTCTACGTTCTTGGTTCAAAAGAAAGGAAAATAAGGTGGAGATCCTTGAACTGGACCTCGGCCGCCCCTGCTTGGGATTCCCGCAGGTGCCTGCATTTGTATCTGGCAAAAATAGACTTAAAATGACGGGGGATGAGCCTCCCATCCCAATATCCTTTTGGAATACTATAATTCACTGTACCTGGCCCTCTCAGATTGGTAGGACAGGCCGCAAAGACTGAAATGGTAAGATAGGTTTATATGGATTTATAATCCCTTAGCAAGATAGGGGTGCATCTGGAGTTGGCACTCAAGGCTGCCCCAATTCACTAAGCCACGTGGAGCACTCTTCATGATACCAATGGTGTAAAGGCTCCTCATTATTGCAAAGTTATGCAGCATACACCACAGAACGATTAATCTGGGTAACTAATCAGAGCTGTGCCCAAAACGTACTCCTGAATGTTTCAGACAGTGTAGATGTTGCTGACCGTACCAACTGTTCCTGAGAGAAGTCATGCACCATGTCTAGAGGTGACACACCTTATTGTTTAATAGGCAGTCTGGGACCTAACAGTCTGACTGGAATAAGAGCAGCATGGAAGCATCATGACTTCCACTCTGTTTCTATTTATTAATGGATTGACTGTGAGTGACACTGGCAACGCAAGTGTTTATCGTTCATCCTTAATTTCCCTTGAGAAAGTAATGATCTTCTAGAACTACTGCAGTCCATTTAGTGTAGGTACACCCACAGTGTTCCTTCAATGTTGCTGAGTCAAAATCCTGCAACATGCTTCCTAATAGCAGAGATATTGCCCATGATTCTCCTACCTCCTGCGCTAATTTTTCAGCACAACGGGCCAGGAGATTCTCATGTTGGCCGATTCGCAGGGTTTATGCGAGCATTCGTGCCCCGCTTGCATTTCCCAGAGCCAGATTTCCAGCAGTCATTAATATGACTGAAGCCTCTAGGGTCGCTAGTATCTCCCACTCCACCGGAGTGTTTCACTCCAGTGGGGATTAGCGTAGCTCCCCATTTTTGGGGAGCTAGAGGCCCAAGCTCACTGGAGTGAAGGAGGGGAAATCGGGGAAATCAGGGCCCCCTACAGGGTCGGGTGGCAGGGGGGTCCCCTGTTCCCCCGGCACTGTCCAAGGGGCAAAGTACCAATGCCCAGGAGGCACCTTGGCACTGTCCATCAAGCATGGGGCAGTGTCAAGGGAGTGGGGTATATAGAGAGATGGGGCGTATGGGCCGGGTCTGATGGGGGCAGGGCCTACGGGGGCGATCGGTGGGGATGGGGGGCCCTGTTGCCATTCTACATAGAAATTGGTGGGGAGTGGAGAGAGGCCAGTGACCGGGGCGGGCTGGGGGGAGGGTGTCAGCCTACTGGGGCCGGGGGGGGGGGGTCGGCACTGAGAGTGGGGGGTGGGGGGGGCGGGGGGGTTCGGGACTGCAGGAAGGGGGGTTTACTGTCAGGGGGGAAGAATCGGTGGGGGTGGGGTGTGAAGATCATGGCGGGCTGGGAGGGGGGTGTTGGGGCTGGGCCCGGGAATTGTCAGGGGGCCAGCGGTCGGGCTTTGGGGGTTTGGAAAGCTGGCGTTGCGGGGGTCGCGGGGTTGGCCAGCAATCGAGATGGCCAGCAATCAGGAGGCCACCAGCACGGGGCCATTGCACATGCACTGATCTCGGCACTCATAGCACAATCATAAAGTTAAACTTAATTTATTAGTCACAGGTAAGGCTTACATTAACACTGCAATGAAATTACTGTGAAATTCCCCTAGGGGAATGCATGCATCGATTCCAGGCATGCATTCCCCATGCATAGATGCATGGAAATATAGCTGGGATTTTCCACTTTGACAGAAGCCCAACATAATATTTAGGGATGAGTCTTGCCCCGCTACTGACCCAAGCAACTTTTCCAGAGTCAACCTGACTTGAGCTACATTGGCAAACACTTAACTAAGGGGTGAGAAGAGAGATACTGCAGCAGATATCAGGCAGCTATAGTGGCAACACTTAGCCCTTGCAACAGCTGACGATTTTAAAAAATTAACTTTTTCAGAAGCGCACCTCTGGTCATATGGATAGCAGGTTTGAACAGGTGCCCAGATCTCATGACTGGAACAGATGTTAAGTTTTTTGCATATTAGGGGCCTAACACCTTTTTGAGGCTGTACCTGTAAGACAAATATTCCCGGTGGCAGCCAGTTGCACTCAGCAAAACCAGACCTTGGACATAACTGCGATCAAAAAGTTGATTTTTTTGAAGTGTTCATAGCTGAAAATGGATCTGAATGCATCAGAAATGGTGCTGTAGTGGTAATGTCACTGGACTAATAATCAAGAGGCCTATGCTTAGGGATCATGGGTTCAAATCTCAAAACAAAAGTTGGTGGACTTCAATGAATAAATCTGGAAGTGAAAACTAGTCTCACTAACGATGACCCCATGAAATTTTCATGGATTGTTGTAAAGACCCATTGGTTCACTAACAACCTTTAGGGAAGGCAATCTGCCACCCTTACCTGTTATGGCCTACATGCGACTCCAGACCCAGAACAATGTAGTTGGCTTTTAACTGCAGGATGTAATAGCCTAGCAAGTCACATATTTCAAAGACAGTTAGGGATGATCCAGCAATTCCCACATCTATCCCATGAAAGAATAAAAAGAAGGAATGCCCCCCCCCCCCCCCCACACAAGCCAGTCATTAAAAAAGATGCGACGCAGTTTCCCCCTCCCCCTACACATTTGACACTGCACCTCAACCCAGAAACCGATCCCTGTCTCAGCGTCTGATTCTTCCCTCACAACCCCTAACTTTCAATCCACCCCTGCAGCCTCTCTTCTTTCAGCATCTATCCACCAATTTCCCTCCCCCTCCAACAACCCAACCCCAGCATCCTGTAGCCAGTGAGCTATTGTCTAATACAAAAATGGTCAAGCAAGAAAAGGACACAACTATGGCCTGATGGGAAATATGGTTAACTTCAAAAAAGAAAGTTTTAAAACTCCAGGCTGAGTATGTGAACTGCTCTGTTTACCTGTGATAAATGGCTTTGGTTGTACGATGAGTGATTAAGTTAGCAGGATGCTGGACATGGTTGTTTTCAAGGCAGAGGCTGTAACAACACATCCATGCTAATGAATTTATTCTAATTGATCAAATGGACAGAAACTAAATACAAATGGAGCCAGAAGTCTGTTTTTAAGTGTTAAGCAATCTTAAGACACTGCCCTAAGGTCAGGCAGCTGCAATAAACCGATTTGGATGATATGCTGATGGTTAAAGCCTATGTGCAGAACTGCATGTGTTTGAGCCAGTCTCAAGGAATAAATACTGGAATTTTGAAGAAAAAAGAAGAGAAGAACCACAGGAGAAGAAGAAGAGGAACCTAAAGCTTTAGGTTTGATGAAGCCTGATCCTTCTCCATGTCTGACTAGCATGAATGGATAAAGACACCCTACAGGTCCATTAGTTAAGTATAAATGGTTAAAATCTTTCTTGTATACTTGTTATAGTAGGTTTATAGGGGAATAGAAGCATTAATATGTGATACAGTGTAAGAGAGTCAGTCTTGTAACAGTCATAAGTATTTAAAGTTTTGTTACATTTTCCAAATAAAGATGCAATTTGATTTAAAGATGAAGGTTTTGTGTCTATCAACCAACTGGAGCAAGGGTTTTTGTTAACAATCCTGTTTCCCAGTCCTTCCCTGAAGACTGCCGTGATGAAAGATTTTGGATTACTCATCATTGGTTGCCTGTTTGCATCTCACCAACTTTGTTGAATGAAGAGCTGAAGCCAGGGGTAACTCTAGTTAACACTCAGACACAAGGGATGTACCCTGTGCATTGGGCATACCAATGGTTATTAATGTTTTATTGTATCTTACTTGAAGCTTCCAAGCAGTACTTAAACCATGTTGGATGCATTATTGAACTGACCTTTTCCTGTCAACTGCTAATTTTAATGTTCTTCAAAGTTGGGAGGAGGGCAACTTCAAGCTGCCTAATAGGTTGGAAGCAATTTCAGTAATGAAGAGAACATTTAACAAAACATTGTGAAAGAGAAAGTTTTCCTTTAGTCTTCAGGAAGCAGAAAAACCTGTATTTTTGACATCTCCATATAACATCAAAGGAACAGAAATGGACTCCAGTACATGTATGTAATCTATTTCCTTTTTATAATACTACTGGATTATTTTCAGCATCCTCATTAACTCCATTGTCTGAAGAGAAACAGATTTGCTTGCGTGGAACGATGACTAATTTTTAAAACTCATCTGAACTTACTTAAGTTGCATAATAATTCACAGTTTGTGGAACTTATTTTGACAGATATTGTCAGTAACCATCAAATTCCGTCTTAAAGCTGGAATCTGGATTAAAAGCTCTAAATGAAAAGCCTGTTTATTATTGCTATCTCTGGGGGAGATTGTCTCTGTGTTAGTTTCTGCTTATCTGCAGCTGTTCATTGATCATATAAATCTTCAGTTCTAGTCTGTAAAGTCCACAGATAAAGTGTTAAGATGTCTGAAAATGCATGGTGTTCATTTCAGGAGAATAATGTTCACTTGCCAAGTTAAGTGCTGCCAAAAGGGAACAATCTGAATTATTGTTCCTGTCCTTTTCTTAGAATAAAAAGGTAAACAAATTCCAGTAAAAATGAATTTTCATGGACTTGTAAATGCTTGTAAATACATGTTTACTGATTTAATCAATTATTGGAGATCATAAAAAGGTAGCTTACAGAATGCTTTAGCTGATAACTCCATAACGTACATGGTTGCATTTATTTGAGAGTGGAAGTAGCTTTGCCAAAAATGCCCCAACTTAATATCTTGGTACAATCAGAAACCAATTAAGTGGCCAAGTAACTTTCAATCCAGGAGGAACTTGAGTCCTCGATTTGTGTAAACTGGTTCTCAGTGGTGGAAGAAAGTTTGAAGCAGCAGATGGAAAAATTGGAACGAACAACACTCGAGAGTTAGAGGTGGAGCTCCTTTGTGAATAAAGTCCAGAAACACAGGGAAATGTTTTCAGATGAAGAAAACATGTCCCTGGAGCCTGACAATTTAGGCCAAACTGAATGAAAAGTTCAAAAGGTAGCAGCAAAAGAAAGAACTTGCATCTAAGAAGTGTCTTTCATAACCTTAGGATATTCTAAAGCATTCCACTGCCAATGAAGTACCTTTGAACTGTAGTCAATGTCAAAATACTTCTAATGAACTAAGTCTGGCACCAAAAACAGAGGAGGGGCCTAACAGCTGCAGTAGGGCTGATTTTTGGGGTTTAGTAGTCAAATAACATGGAAAAAACAACCTGCATGCACAGGAAAAAATGGTTTATTGATCCGTTTTGTTTTGACACCTGAATAGAACTGTTCCTGAATGGTCTTAAAGATGGATACATATACTGCTGAAGACAGGACAGTAATGGAAATTAGATTACAATAAATGTCAGATGTCTTCATACTAAAATTTCCTTTAACAGTTCAGTTTATGTGCAGACTAATGTTTCCATAAAAACTGGTGCTATCGATTCCACAGCTGCCACTTAGGCAGCAGGGAGGTTATTTTCCCCAGATACTTTAGCTACTAAAGAGCCTCCAAGGTAACTAAGGTGGAGCGATGGCATCTTGAGTTGCAACATTGATTTTGTTCATTTTTAACACAATCTGCCTTGATAAAGGAGCCAAAGAACATGCATGGAACAGTTACCTGGAAGATTGTTAAGGGTCTATCTGACAATCAAATTACCTGGTAGCATTCATTAGACCACAAGACCATAAGATATAGAAGCAGAATTAGGTCAATCGGCCCATCAAGTCTGCTCTGCCATTCAATCATGGCTGATAAGTTTCTCAACCCCATTCTCCCACCTTTTCCCCATAAGCTTCGATCCCCTTACCAATCAAGATCCTATCTATCTCTGTTTTAAATAATGAATTCCATGGATTCACCACCCTCTGGCTGAAGAAATTCTTCCTCATCTCAGTTCTAAAGGGTCGTCCCTTCATTCTGAGGTTGTGCCCTCGGATCCTAGACTCTCCTACTTATGGAAACATCTTCCCCACGTCCACTCTATCCAGGTCTCTCAGTATTCTGTAAGTTTCAATGAGATCCCTCCTCATTCTTCTAAGCTCCATCGAGTACAGATCCAGAGTCCTCAAATTCTCCTCATACATCAAGCTGTAATGAAGCTGTAAAGCATTTTGATGGCTTATTCTTCAATTAATGACCATTCCTAACAGTGATCATCTGAATAGGAGTATGGAAGTTATTGCTGAAGATTTTGAGCCATACTTCAAACTGTGATCAGCTTTTATTATTTGCTTTCTGTTAGAGGTTCAAAGGAGAATTTTTCAGATACTTTAAGACACTTTGTTAAAACTTCAACATTGCTCTAACAATATTTATTCTGGAAATACCTGAGGACATTGCCTAAAGAGAATGAACACTGTCCTGGGCTATCTTATTGAGCATCTTATAGGTGGCTGCAGGAAAAAGGGAATGCTATTGGGCATTTTGATGGGGGTTCCTTTTGGTCTGAAGGAAGGATGGGAGAAGAGCGTGAGGCCAGACAACCAGATAGAGCATCACCAGATGCTGTATAGGAGAGGGGGAGGAGTGCGAGGAAGGCTTCTTTCCCTCTCCTCAGGTACATGACATCCCTGCCACTCTGGACCTTCTCCAATGGGACCTATTGTGCCACTTCTGAGAAGCGGTGAGCCCTCTCCTACACTCACTGCGTGAGTTCCTTTGGAATCAGTTAGATAGTTAGCATCTTTTCCCCAAAGGTAGGGGAGTCTAAAACTGGAGGGCATAGGTTTAAAGTGAGAGGGGAGAGATAAAAAGTGTCCAGAAGGGAATTTTTTTCACATAGAGGGTGGTGAGTGTCTGGAACCAGCTGCCAAAGGTAGTAGTGGAGGTGGGTACAATCTTGTCTTTTAAAAAGCATTTAGACAGTTACATGGGTAAGATGGGTAGAGAGGGACATGGGTCAAACGTGGGCAATTGGGACTAGCTTAGCGGTTAAAAAAAGTTGCGGCATGGGCAAGTTGGACAGAAGGGCCTGTTTCCATGCTGTAAACCTCTATGACTCTATAAATGTTCCATTGGTGTGTCAGCTAGCACACTCCATACTGCAGTGGAAGTGGGTGAGTGGAGACTACATGTTCTGTTCCATGAAAATTGCTTCTAATCCATGATGACTGTTAAAATTGCAGCTGGGTGTTTCAGCACCTTCAGGAAAATTCATATTAATTAGCAGGCTAAAACCAGACTTTCAAACAGGTATGTCTTATTGTCATAGCACCTGCTTAGCATCTGTTTTCACCCTTTGACCAAAATAGCCCTAACCCTATCTATGGCGGTAATTTTAAACTGACAAGGTGGGTGGGTGTGTGACCAGATTTGAGGTTCAAAGGGCTGACGTTTCTGGCAAATCAGGAAGCTGGCAGCAAATTATTGATTCGCACCTTTTAATTTTAATCTTGCCTTCATCAGCTGGGGCATTGAGTACAAGAGTTGGGAAAGCATGTTGCAGCTATATAAAATCTTGGTTAGGCCACATTTGGAATATTGCATGCAGTTCTGGTCACCACACTACTTGAAGGACGTGGAAACTTTGGAGAGAGTGCAAAGAAGGTTCACCGGGATGTTGCCTGGTCTTGAGGGTGTTGACCATGAGGAAAGACGGAGGCTAAGGGGAGACCTGATAGAGGTCTACAAAATTATGAGAGGCATAGTCAGGGTGGATTGTCAGAGGTTTTTGTCCAGGGTGGAAGTGTCAATTACAGGGGACACAGGTTCAAGGTGAAAGGGGGGAAAGTTTAAGGGGGATGTGCGGGTGACGTTTTTCACGTAGAGAGTGGTGGGTGCCTGAAACACGCTGCCAGAGGAGGTGGTGGAAGCAGGCACATTAGCAACATTTAAGAGGCATCTGGATGGGTGCATGAATAGGGAAGGAATAGAGGAATATGGTCCGAGTAAGGGCAATTTTCTTTAGGTTAGCTCGGGCACCATGATCAGCAAGGGGTTGAAGGGCCGTAGGGCCAGTTCCTGTGCTGTACCTTTCTTTGTTCTTTGTTCTATCTTAGCTCAATCTGCAACATGCACTGAATTCCCTGGGACAGTGTGTGGGCTGTGAGTTAAATATATTGGCTGTTAATTATCAGCCTCTTTAACCCTGAATTTGGATTTTTAAGAGTGTGTGCCTGGGAATTCCCTGGCTTCCTGGAACATGCTGGGGAAATCAGGGTGAGAGAACAGAGGGATTTGAGGGGCTGAAAAAATAACAGGCAAGAAAGCTGCTTCACTGCTCCAGGGTCCCGGGTTCAATTCCCGGCTCGGGTCACTGTCTGTGTGGAGTTTTCACATTCTCCTCGTGTCTGCGTGGGTTTACTCCGGGTGCTCCGGTTTCCTCCCACAGTCCAAAGATGTGCGGGTTAGGTTGATTGGCCAGGTTAAAAATTGCCCCTTAGAGTCCTGGGATGCGTAGGTTAGAGGGATTAGCGGGTAAATATGTGGGGGTAGGGCCTGGGTGGGATTGTGGTCGGTGCAGACTCGATGGGCCGAATGGCCTCCTTCTGCACTGTAGGGTTTCTATGATTTCTTTCTATGATGAAGAAATCCTTTCATCACTGAGGTCTCAGACCTGTTTTATTCTGAGAGAGTGCTTTCATTGCTTTGCAGCCTACACCATTTGATCACCATTTCCCAGCTGTCAATCTTCAGATCAGCATGAGACGGTTATACAACTCTACAATCCATGTTCTGAAGAAAAGCCATCTTGGTCTCAAAGCATTCACTCTGTTTCTCTCTTCACGGATGCTGCCAGACCTGCTGAGTCTATCCAGAATTTTCTGTTTTTGTTTCGCTCTATCAGTGTTTTGTTTGTACGCAACTACAATAAGAACAACATGCATTTCTGTGCAACACTCTCAGGGAGCTGCCTTAATGCTCCCATCCCCTGCCAGACAGGCCTCTCTGAGATATTCACACCTCCGGACAGTTAGCCGATGGTTCCTTGGAGACAAGTGTTACCCTCTGAAGATGCAGCTGACAAAATCTATGAGGAGGTTGGAAAGGTACAACAGATGGCACCTGACTGCCTGAGCTGTGGTAGAGCAATCAGGATTCTGAAGATGCGATTAGGTGCCTGAACAGACCTGGAGGAATCTTCCAGTATGAAACAATCAGGGATCCAGGTGATCATGATCTGTTACACCTTGTGCAACATTATGTCAAAGCAAAGAGGAGGAAGGTGCTGAACACTTTGTCTCTTTGGAAAAGGAACAGGAGGAGCTGGAGGTAGAGCATTATGAGGAGGACTGTGATATGGTGAGGGCACAAGAAGCAGCCATATGCGTAGCTGGCAGGAATACCAAACATGCCATCACAGAATCATAGAATCCTTACAGTGCCGAAGGGGTCATTTGGCCATCGAGTCTGCACTGACTCTCTAACAAAATATCTTACCCATGTTCTCTCATTCACCCTATACCCATAACCCCACACATTTCCCATGGCCAATCCATCTAATCTACGCATCTTTGGACACGAAGGGACTATTTAGCATGGCCAATCCACCGAACCTGCATATCCTTGGACTGTGGGAGGAAACCAGAGCACTCAGAGGAAACAAACGCAGACACAATCACCGAAGGCTGGAATCGAACCTGGGTCCCTGGCACTGTAAGGCAGCAGTGCTAACCACTGTGCCAGCATGCTGGCTGTTTTGTAAATAATGGCATGATCCAGGCATGATAAGAGTCATAGAGTCATAGAGGTTTACAGCATCGAAACAGGCCCTTCAGCCCAACTTGTCCATGCTGCCCCTTTTTTTAACCCCTAAGCTAGTCCCAATTGCCTGCAACTGGCCCATATCCCTCTATACCCATCTGACCCACGTAACTGTCTAAACGCTTTTTAAAAGACAAAATTGAACCCGCCTCTACTACTACCTCTGGCAGCTTGTTCCAGACACTCACCACCCTCTATGTGAAAAAATTGCCCCTCTGGACCCTTTTGTATCTCTCCCCTCTCACCTTAAACCTATGCCCTCTTGATTTAGACTCCCCTACCTTTGGGAACAGATATTGACTGTCTAACTGATCTATGCCCGTCATTATTTTATAGACCTCTGTAAGATCACACCTAAGCCTCCTATGCTCCAGAGAAAAAAGTCCCAGCCTATCCAGCCTCTCCTTATAACTCAAACCATCAAGTCCCAGTAGCATCCCAGTAATTCTTTTCTGCACTCTTACTAGTTTAATAATATCCTTTCAATAATAGGGTGACCAGAACTGTACACAGTATTCCAAATGTGCCCTTACCAATGTCTTGTACAACTTCAAAAAGACGTCCCAACTCCTGTATTCAATGTTCTGACCAATGAAATCAAGCATGCCGAATGCCTTCCTCACCACTCTGTCCACCTGTGACTCCACTTTCAAGGAGCTATGAACTTGTACCCCTAGATCTCTTTGTTCTATAACTCTCCCCAACACCCTACTATTAATTGAGTAAGTCCTGCCCTGGTTCGATTTACCAAAATGCATCACCTCACATTTATCTAAATTAAACTCCATCTGCCATTTGTCTGCCCATTGGCCCAATTGATCAAGATCCTGTTACAATCCTAGATAATCAATCTTGGTGTCATCTGCAAACTTACTAACTATACCTACTAAATTTTCATCCAAATCATTAATATAAATGACAAATAACAGTGGACCCAGCACCGATCCCTGAGACACACCACTGGTCACAGGCCTCCAGTTTGAAAAACAACCCTCTACAACCACCCTCTGTCTTCTGTCTTCAATCCAATTTTGTATCCATTTGGCTACCTCACCCAGGATCCCGTGAGATTTAACCTTATGCAACAACCTACCATGTGGTACCTTGTCAAAGGCCTTGCTAAAGTCCATGTAGATAACATCAACTGCACTGCCCTCATCTACCTTCTTGATTACCCCTTCAAAAAACTCAATCAAATTTGTGAGACATGATTTTTCCACTCACAAAGTAGATCCTGTCTCTCAAAATACCTTCTAACAACTTACCCACTACAGATGTGAGGCTCACCAGCCTGTAGTTCCCAGGCTTTTCCAAAGGCACAACATTTGCCACCCTCCAATCTTCAGGCACCTCACCTGTGACTATCAATGATTCAAATATCTCTGCTAGGGGACCCGCAATTTCCTCCCTAGCCTCCCACTGTGTCCTGGGATACACTTCATTAGGTCTCAGGGATTTATCTACCTTGAATCGCTTTCAGACTTTCAGCACCTCCTTCTCTGTTATATGTATACTTCTCAATACATCACTATTTATTTCCCCAAGTTCCCTAACATCCAAGCTTTTCTCAACAGTAAATATTGATGAGAAATATTCATTTAGGATCTCACCCATTTCTTGTGGATCTGCACATAGATGACCTTGTTGATCTTTAAGAGGTCCTACTCTTTCCCTAGTTACTCTCTTGCCCTTTATGTATTTGTAGAAGCTCTTTGGATTCTCCTTTGCCTTATCTGCCAAAACAATCTTGTGTCCCCTTTATGCCCTCCTGATTTCTCTCTTAACTCTACTCTCCATACTCTTCAAAGAATCCACTTGATCCCAGCTGCCTATGCATGTCATGTGCCTTCTTCTTCTTCTTGACCAGGGCCTCAATATCCCGAGTCATCCAGGGTTCCCTACTTCTGCCAGCCTTGCCCTTCACTCTAAGAGGAATGTGCTTACCCTGAACCCTGGTTAACACACTTTTGAAAGCCTCCCACTTACCAGATGTCCCTTTGCCTTCCCACAGACTCCCCCAATTAACTGTTGAAAGTTCCTGCCTGATATTATCAAAATTAGCCTTGCCCCAATTTAGAATTTTAATTTTAGGGCCAGACCTATCATTCTCCATAGCTATCTTAAAATTAATAGAATTATGGTTACTCGTGCCAAAGTGATCCCTCACTAACACTTCTGTCACCTGCCCTTCCTTATTTCCCAAGAGGAGGCCAAGGTTTGCCCCCTCTCTAGTCGGGCCATCCACATACTGAATGACAAATTCCTCCTGAATACATTCAACAAATTTCTCTCCATCCAAGCCTCTAATACTATGGCTGTCTCAGTCAATGTTGGGAAAGTTAAAATCCCCTACTATTACCACCCTATTTTTCTTGGAGCTATCTGTAATCTCCTTGCATATTTGCTCTTCAATTTCCCGCCAACTATTTGGGGGCCTATAGTACAACCCTATCAAAGTGATTTTCTCAGTTATTTCTTATTTCTCAGTTCTATCCATATTGACTCAGTGGGTGAACCCTCGGATATATCTCCTCTCAGTACTGCCGTGATGTTTTCCTTAATCAAAAGTGCAACTCTCCTTCCTCTCTTACCTCCTGTTCTCTCTTTTCTGTAGCATCTGTACCCTGGAACATTGAGCTGCCAGTCCTGTCCTTTCCTTAGCCATGTTTCAGTAATTGCTACAATATCCCAGTCCCATGTATCTATCCATGCCCTGAGTTCATCTGCCTTGCCCGTCTGGCCTCTTGCATTGAAAGAAATGCAGTTTAATCTGGACTTCCCTTGTTCTCTGTCTTGCTTTTGCCTGATCTGTCTAGTACTAGGATTACTGACACTGCCTTTACTATTTAATGTGCTCTCTTTAACCTCTGTGCTGTCCTGATGGACTTAAACCATGGCAGTACAACCAGTTGGCACACACATTCTGAACCCAACTGGCACCCCCAGCACAAAGCAGTGCCAAAATCAACAATTCATCCCTTTCAATGACACCTATTGCTCCTCTTTAACTCCTACCTTCCCATTTATCACAAGGCAGAAGGGCACTTTCCTGGCAACAGGTATAAATGGTAAATGTGGGAAAATAGAACTAAAAATTTTATGGTGCAGAAAAATTAAACTGAACTGTAACCAAGTAAGACTGTTAAACACCCAAGTGAAAATCCTCATGTAATTGCACAATTCATTCCTCATTCTTTGTTGACTGTTACATGGTGCTACCCCATAGACCTCAGCAGAGCTAGAGGCAGGCTTCTCCAATCTAGTGCTCCGACTGCTCAGCTGCCCTTGGTCAACAACTTCTGGGTTTTGGAGCCTGCGAGAAGCTGACCATAGACTGCTCCACCTATTCCTGTTGAGTAGCATTTGCCAGTTATTAGGACAGGAGACAGAATATGGAGTACTAAAAGAGGGGTCAGAAGTGGAAGTGCTTTGGGCAGAGTTCCTACTGGCATGCCCCCTTCTCCATCTTCCCTCTTATGGCCCACCCACTCTTCCCCGTCATCCAAAAGTTGCCGAGCAGTTTGTGACATTTCGGTGAGGCACTGAATGACCATGGCGAGGTTTCTCTTCAGCCTGCTGAAAGTGGCAGACTGTCCAGTTGAGCAGAGCTCGTGGTGTCCTGCACCCTCTTATGGGTAATCTCCACTCGCTCTTTCCATCTCCACCATTTAGCTCACTTGTGATGTGACCTCAGTATGTGACGGCCCTGTCTTGAAGGCCCCAATGAAGTGTGTGTATTTGAGCTGGTGAACTATGTGCACAAATCCAGTGACCTCCTCTGCAGAGCCTTCATCCTGCTCCAGCACCACTTTCTGTGAGACATTGGAAGGACCTGTGAGAGATTAGAATGGCCACAGCAAGAACAAGCCATCACGATGCACGTTAAGACTTTTCAGTGGCTACTCATGTCAAGTCGACATGAGTGAGTGCTGTGTGCCATGTGACTGTGTGATATTTAATCCTGTCATCAGGTGACTGGGACATCACTATCTCTACATTTCTGATGGTCAGACTTGTCAAAACTTGGCTTGTCTCCAACACCTCCCCTTCTTCAGGTGTCAACATGGAAATGACGGCAGTGCCACCTCTGGTTCTCTGACCTTCCCTCCAGAAATCCCTCAAAATCTTAATCTCCTCTAACCCCTTGAGAGAGCATTGAAAATGTGTCCCATACAGTTCTTCAAGGGCATAGATTTTTAACAGCACTTGCAAGTTTAACCTCTTAATCAGATTTCCCTGGTACTGTTTTAATGCTTCTCCCCAATATCTTTAATTTTTGTAAACATCCTTAGCCTCAATATCTCCTCTGACTATCTCTGTTAATGATGCTCTCTCAGATGTTTTGTTCGATTTTTCATTCAAAACCTTTGTTGTTCTCCAAAACTTAACTCAAAATGTCCAAGGTTGAATTTTTCTCCACTATCCCATGAAGCTCTTCTATAACCTCTCTCAAATTCTTGGACAGCATATAATTGAAAGCTTGTCATTCGATATGTAACTGATCCCTCTCTCACAACTAGCCTATAACCACTTTCTCAGATATATTGGGGTCGATCTTATCAGAATTTGGCAGAGTGTCGGTTCTGGCGAGAAAAACGGAATGAATCCCGTCAATGGCTCCGGTTTAATTTCTGACTGGATCTTGAGCCTTCTCAACCAGTATGTTTCCAGTCCAGTGAGGAAGGAAGCATTGCAAGTTCTGGTTCTGGGGAATGAGGTGCGTTATGTGGATCAGTAGAGGAACATCTGGGAAACAGAGATTCTTGTATTGAATGCTTTAGGTTAGCTATGAAAAAGGATAAGGAGCAATATAGGAAAAAAAACTCAATTGGTGAAAGAAGAAACATTGTTGGATTGACAGTTCAGGCTCTCTGATCTTTGCCAATTATTTCACAATGTTTGTTGGCAAAAGTTAAGTGGTTTGTGGTTTCTGAAATGTCAAAGGGCCTGGATGACTGACACTTCTATTAGCTTGAGCCAGACTGTGATCGTAGAAGAAATTTATTAATGGATTACATTTTATTAAAGCTTTTTTGGAATATATCTGCTACACACCATGATATTCATTGGCTTGAGAAAGTGTACAGTGGGTGAATGGGCATGAAAGTGTCAGAGCTTGATATGGGACATGAGGGAACATAAAGGGCGAGGGCTTGATGTGGCGTGGATGGTGAATGGGGAATGTTTGGAGGGCTGTAGAGCCTTTCTGTTTTATTTCACTGGGACAAAGTCCCATAGGACATTATGCAGCTCGCCTCCAGCCTTCATTCCCCTGCCCTCCCCCTGTAATGAAGATCCATGTTTGCAGGCACTTGCTCCTGAAGTGGATGGACCGAGCCAGGAGTTTTCCTGACTCCCCCTACTTGCCTTTGAGGATAAAGTCCGGGCTATAAGGTCCAAAATAAGTAGGTGTATAGACAGTATGCTTCTTCAAAATGGACCACACACAGTTTGCACAGTTGTGCATTGTGCATCTTATTTTTTTCTCCTGGAAGAGATGGATATACAAAAGTAAAACTTAAAAGAACAAAAAATGGCAATTAATTAATTAATCAACTATGTAAAATTTATCAGGATTGGTACATTATAGTGAAGTTAGGAGTGACACTGTGTATTTCAAATTGGCTCACCTCTGGGTTTTCATACAGTTTGAGGATTTTTAGGGGTTTGTTTTGGAGTTATGTGGGGCAGGCTAAATGGGTCAGAGGATGTTTTCCTGTTTGTCACTGTTTGTATGTTTTGTATGTTTTAAGAGTATCAACTCTTATCTAAGTGGACAACAGCCTGAGACAGATATAAACTCACAATGTTTGATGGTTTTTCATAGAATCATAGCACACTGCAACAGGAAAGCATCAGGTACTGTTTGGTGCTTTTTCAACATAAGTCACCCTAGTCTAATCCCATTCTCCACAACTTGGTCAAGGACAACCACGTCCAGTTGATTTACCCAAATTCATTCATGTTTGTCCTGATCATTACTAATTTAAGATCAAATATGTCTCCTCTTAGCAGCCCTCCCAGTAACTTGGCAATCCTTTGATATTAATACATCTTTTTAATGCAATTTACATTTTGTTCCACAATTTTCATCTTCTATTTACTATCAGAAGCCCATGACAATTCCCTGCCTCAAACTCTGTCTCAATCTTTCTAAACCTCTTTTTGCTGGCTTTCCAACATTTGTCATATTTGGTCTAACTTGTATTTTTTTTAGCAATTTAATGCTTCTATTTTGTTTCAAATTTAATCTAATTTTCCTGTTCATTCATGGAGCCCTGGCGTTTGATATATTGTTTTCCTGGACTGGAAAGGATTTATACCTTTTTAAATATTTTCTGTCGCTAACCAACAGTTCAATTTGCTAATTTTTCCTTCCAAATGATTTAGATAATTTTCCTTTTAATCTCGTGAGACTGGTTTTTCTATTCCAATTAAGTACCTTGGTATTTAACTTTTCTTTTTGATTCCATTCCTTTGCTCAATGTAATTATATTCTGGTCACTAATTCCTGAGCGGCCTCCTTATTTTTAGATTTCCTATTTGCTTCAGACTCTTATCCAGAACCAAATCACACAGCGTTTTTTCCTTGCTAAGAGTAATAACATATTGACTGAGTACATAGTCCAGAAAAAACTGATGAAAAACGTTTCCTTTTTACTACAACATTTTCACTATCTTAATTTTTTTTTGCAGAGCTAAAATGTCCTGTAATTGTAACTCTATTGTTAATATGTCACCTCACTAACTTGTCCTCACAGATCATCTTCTATTTACTATCAGAAGCCCATGACAATTACCTGACAGCTCAGTGATTGTTCCCACTCTCAAGAACAAGAGAGCAAAGATTTAAAGTATTTAGTTGAAATGGCAGAAAGACCTTATGAGGAGAAATGTTTTTATGCAGCTGTTTTATGAGTGGTTTAGAATGCACTGTCTGAGAGTGTGGTGGAGCATTCAAATTAGGAATTAAGTTTTTAACTGAAAAGAACATAAGAACCAAGAGCCGGAGTAGGCCATCTGGCCCCTCGAGCCTGCTCCGCCATCCAATAAGATCATGGCTGATCTTTTTGTGGACTCAGCTCCACTTACCCGCCCGCTCACCATAACCCTTAATTCCTTTACTGTTCAAAAATATATCTATCCTTGCCTTAAAAACATTCAATGAGGTAGCCTCAACTGCTTCACTGGGCATGGAATTCCACAGATTCACAACCCTTTGAGTGAAGAAGTTCCTCCTCAACTCAGTCCTAAACCTGCTCCCCCTTATTTTGAGGCCATGCTCCCTAATTCTAGTTTCACTTCCCTGCTTCTATTTTATCTATTCCCTTCATAATCTTATATGTTTCTATAAGATTTCCCCTTATTCTTCTGAATTCCAGTGAGTATAGCCCCAGGCTACTCAGTCTCTCCTCATAAGCCAGCCCTCTCAACTCCGGAATCAACCTCGTGAATCTCCTCTGCACCCCCTCCAGCGCCAGTATATCCTTTCTCAAAAGGAAGAACATGCAGGGTTACGGAGAGAAGGCGGAGAATGGTACTAGATGGGTTGTACATTCAGAGGGCTGGTGAAGATACAATGGGCTGAATGGCCTCCTCCTGCACCATGACAATTCTGTGAATTTTTCATCTTCATGATGCCAGCTGGCAGCCTCTTTAAACTGTATCACATATTGAGCTGTGCTTGATGGTGATCATAAAATTAAGCCTCAAATGGTGGAGAATGACCAATATGCACTTTGGCAGCCAATATGACTTGCTGGCAGAACTGGGTGAAATATTCCTAGTGATTTGACCAATCGCTTGCCATTTTACAACTCATTCTGAAGGAATGCTTTTGTATCTGTCCAACTCAGATACTTCAACCAGTTTCTTAATCAAAGTTTTACCCAGGTACCTTCATTTATGAGAAGAACAAAGTATGGACACAGACATATAACGCAACAAACTTTATTAAATATAGTTAACCAGTATATTGCCCACTATGTATACAAGAAACACCCAGGATTCGGCTATACTACCGTAAAAGTGGCTTGGTAGGCTGTAGATCCGGTCCGTGAGTCCCTCTGGTTCGTCTTCACAAAGGTGATTCTCATTGGCCGTTTCTTCCTTGCTTACTTGCTTCCTTCCTTTCTTATCTGGCCAGGTCTGGTTTGGTCTCGGTCATCTCCCATCTCGAGTCTTCGCTCCCAAGGTGTCCGAAATGCCTATTTTTATCCTCCTGTGGCCTCGCGCTTTTTCCACCTTCCTTGGCCTTCTGCCAATGGGGCCTTGGGAGGCAGGGTCTCAGGGCCCAATGGTCTAGTTGATGACCTGTTGACAGGACACCTGAGCCTGCCCTGGACCCCTTGGAGTCTGGCCCCATCTAGGCTGTGGACAATAGTCCGGGGAATGTCAAATAGGAGCGATGATCACTTGATGGGTTAGCAATAGGGCCGATCCAGACATGTCTGTGATAGGTATGTCCCTGTCAGGCAAGGAGGAATTGGTAGGGCTAGGGAACCGTGGTGCACCAAAAAAGTTTCTTTGTTGGTTAAAAAGAAAAAGGAGGCTTATGTTCGGATGAGACGTGAGCACTCGGGTAGTGCACTAGAAAGCTTTAGATTGGCTAAGAGGGAGTTGAAGAGCGAGCTTAGAAGGGCTAAAAGGGGACATGAGAAGACTTTGGCGGATAGGGTTAAAGAGAATCCTAAGGCGTTCTATAGGTATGTCAAGAACAGAAGGTTGGTTAGGGCAAGTTTAGGGCCAGTTATAGATGGCAGAGGGAAGTTATGTGTGGAACCGGAGGAGATTGGTGAAGCATTGAACCAATATTTCTCTTCGGTGTTCACGCAAGGGGACATGAATATAGCTGAGGAGGACACTGGGTTGCAAGGGAGTAGAATAGACAGTATTACAGTTGATAAGGAGGATGTGCAGGATATTCTGGAGGGTCTGAAAATAGATAAATCCCCTGGTCCGGATGGGATTTATCCAAGGATTCTCTGGGAGGCAAGAGAAGTGATTGCAGAGCCTCTGGCTCTGATCTTCAGGTCGTCGTTGGCCTCTGGTATAGTACCAGAAGATTGGAGGTTAGCGAATGTTGTCCCATTGTTTAAGAAGGGGAACAGAGACTTCCCCGGGAATTATAGACCGGTGAGTCTCACTTCTGTTGTCGGCAAGATGTTGGAAAAAATTATAAGGGATAGGATTTATAGTTATTTGGAGAGTAATGAATTGATAGGTGATAGTCAGCATGGTTTTGTGGCAGGTAGGTCGTGCCTTACTAACCTTATTGAGTTTTTTGAGAAAGTGACCAAGGAGGTGGATGGGGGCAAGGCAGTGGACGTGGTATATATGGATTTTAGTAAGGCGTTTGATAAGGTTCACCATGGTAGGCTTCTGCAGAAAATGCAGATGTATGGGATTGGGGGTGATCTAGGAAATTGGATCAGGAATTGGCTAGCGGATAGGAAACAGAGGGTGGTGGTTGATAGTAAATATTCATCATGGAGTGCGGTTACAAGTGGTGTACCTCAGGGATCTGTTTTGGGGCCACTGCTGTTTGTAATATTTATTAATGATCTGGATGAGGGTATAGTTGGGTGGATTAGCAAATTTGCTGATGACACCAAAGTCGGTGGTGTGGTAGACAGTGAGGAAGGGTGTCGTAGTTTGCAGGAAGACTTAGACAGGTTGCAAAGTTGGGCCGAGAGGTGGCGGATGGAGTTTAATGCGGAGAAGTGTGAGGTAATTCACTTTGGTAGGAATAACAGATGTGTTGAGTATAGGGCTAACGGGAGGACTTTGAATAGTGTGGAGGAGCAGAGGGATCTAGGTGTATGTGTGCATAGATCCCTGAAAGTTGGGAATCAAGTAGATAAGGTTGTTAAGAAGGCATATGGTGTCTTGGCGTTTATTGGTAGGGGGATTGAATTTAGGAGTCGTAGCGTTATGTTGCAACTGTACACAACTCTGGTGCGGCCGCACTTGGAGTACTGTGTGCAGTTCTGGTCCCCACATTACAGGAAGGATGTGGAGGCTTTGGAGAGGGTGCAGAGGAGGTTTACCAGGATGTTGCCTGGTATGGAGGGGAGATCCTATGAGGAGAGGCTGAGGGATTTGGGATTGTTTTCGCTGGAAAGGCGGCGGCTAAGAGGGGATCTTATTGAAACATATAAGATGATTAGAGGTTTAGATAGGGTGGATAGTGATAGCCTTTTTCCTCTGATGGAGAAATCCAGCACGAGGGGGCATGGCTTTAAATTGAGGGGGGGTAGTTATAGAACCGATGTCAGGGGTAGGTTCTTTACCCAGAGGGTGGTGAGGGATTGGAATGCCCTGCCAGCATCAGTAGTAAATGCGCCTAGTTTGGGGGCGTTTAAGAGATCCGTAGATAGGTTCATGGACGAAAAGAAATTGGTTTAGGTTGGAGGGTCACAGTTTTTTTTTAACTGGTCGGTGCAACATCGTGGGCCGAAGGGCCTGTTCTGCGCTGTAATGTTCTATGTTCTATGTTCTATGTTCTATGTCCCGGCAGCCTGTCTGAGTTCTGTGTATTTGAACTTTAGCTAGGTCCGATTATCTGCAGGCGATTTACTGGAACTGACTGTAGTTTAATTTAGAGTGCCCAATTCTTTAATTTCAAATGTACAATTTCATTTTGGGCTCAGCACCACAACGCTCTTTGGACCAATTCTCTATTTGAATATTTTCGATAAGATTCTACTTTGTTTATTTGCTTTTACATTACGCTGATTATAGTGCACACTGTTGCTACTAGATGCAACTAATACTGTACTGATTCTGTGCTACCATTCCGACACCAGTCACTGCGGGGAACCACTGAACGACTGCATCGCCATGCACATAGAGCTCCACTCCAACGCTGACAAATTTTAAATGGTTGAGAGTGCAGAGGAGTGTCCAAGTTCTTAAAGCTGTTTAGCTTTCCAACATTTGTCATATTTGGTCCCAGGGACCCAGGTTCAATTCCGACCTCGGATCACTGTGTGGAGTTTGCACATTCTCCCCGTGATTGCTTTCCACCGGGTGCTCCGGTTTCCTCCCACAGTCCAAAGATGTTTAGCTTTATGAAGTATCTGGAAGACCCCAGCCCCCCAGCCAATATGGAGTTCTATTCCATACAGTGCCAAGACCAAGCAGTGTGATACACTCTCTGTGTGGGTATCTTGAACCATTTGGCAAATTATTTTTTGTTTAAAATATTTTCAGCTGTTGGGACCATTTGCGGGTCCTGACCCAGCTCATGTCTGAGGTACCCCCTACCCCTTACAGAGACTCATGCAATATGGATGCGAGAGGCCTGATGACTGGCAAGCAAGACTGGCCAGCTGGCAGCCTCACAGGAAGAGGCGGTCGCTGCTGAGGCAGAAACATGAAGGTACCTGAAAACAGAGGCACTGTTCATAAGCTCCAAAGGATTTGTTAAGAATGAAGGCCCACAACTGTCATGGCCATCAGTTAATTCCTCCACAAGAATGCATCTGAGCTCAGTTGCGTGAGGAGGCCGTGTGGCTCCATGACATAGGCACAGAAAGCAGCCTCTGAGATCCCTTTGACATATCATGTTGAACTTCTAACACAGTGGGACCTGTTCTCTTTCTGTAATTTATTGCTGGGCACAATTATTGTCTAATTACCCTTTTTACATTTCTTGATCAGCTGTCCTTCACGGATGAGTGGGCAGCGTGGAGTTTTCCTCTGTTAAAGTTCCCTTGAGTTGGGAGAACATCGGCGAACAGTATTGACATGTCTCAGACTGAACTTCCATGGATCCTACTAGCTCCAAAGCTGCCTCCGTGGGTCAGGATGATTCTGCTCCTTGCTTCAGGGCAGGATAGTGGCACAGTGGTTAGCACTGCTGCCTCACAACGCCAGGGACCCAGGTTCAATTCCGACCTCGGGTCACTGTGTGGAGTTTGCACATTCTCCCCGTGATTGCTTTCCACCGGGTGCTCCGGTTTCCTCCCACAGTCCAAAGATGTGCAGGTTAGGTTGATTGGCCATGCTAAATTGACCCTAGTGGAGGGGGAATTAGCGGGGTAAATACGTGGGGTTACAGGAATAGGGCCTGGGTGGGATTGTGGTCAGTGCAGACTCAATGGGCCGAATGGCCTCCTTCTGCACTGTAGGGATTCTATGATTCTAACTTCATCTGCAGCTACTTCTACACCATGTATGTGGTTTGTTCCTGGGCAATATTTTAGGGACAGCACTGTGGCACAGTAGTTAGTCACAGCCTCAGGGACCCAGGTTCGATTCCCGGCTTGGGTCACTGTCTGTGTGGAGTTTGCACATTCTCCCCGTGTCTGCATGGGTTTCCTCCGGGTGCTCCGGTTTCCACCCACAGTCCAAAGATGTGCAGGTTAGGTGGATTGGCCATGCTAAATTGCCCCTTAGTGCCAGGGGGACTAGCTAGGGTAAATGCATGGGGTTATGGGGATAGGGCCTGGGTGGGTTTGTGGTCGGTGCAGACTCAATGGGCCGAATGGCCTCTTTCTGCACTGTAGGATTCTATGATTCTATAATTTCAAAGTCATGCATCAATAGAAAGGGTTAAAGGAATGGAAATGCCATTGCTGGACTAGGAAATGACAGATGTGATAAATTAATTCTTCATGTCAGTCTTCTTTAATAAAAACAGTAAGTAATTCCAGAACCCGTTTGACTCGGTCTGGAATCTATAACAAGTGCGGAGGTTAGTAAATCAGATGCTAATAAAAAACATAATACACAAAATATCAAAGGAGCAGAAAGGGCAGATTGAGTGCTTACTATGGCTGCAAAATTCAACTCCTTGGTGCATAGTTTCCTAGCCCAACACGTGCCATTTTCGCAAAGTGATTTCTGCGGCATTCATGCACGCTTTCAGTACAAGTTGCACTGGAACACCATTTATGTGAGGGCATTAACTCACATATAGAAGTGTACACTGAAAGTGTGCAGACTAGACAGATCATAACATCTATCTACACAAATTTGACACCAGAGCTGCCATTTTGGAGCTCAGACTCACGTACTCTAATACTCAGAGTTAAACATACGTTCAGTGGCAGGCAGGAAATCACAACAGTAAAGGTGAAAAGGTGCCAGACTCTTCCAAGTTCCTTGATATTGAACAACGGTTTTCTGGCAGGTCTGCCAATGCATTAAGCATTTCATTAGTCACGCCTTTCTGCTGTATGCTGTCATGTCAAAGTCCTCAACTTCATTCACTGAGGCAGAGCCTGTGTGTGATCTGGCCCTCATATGAGCTGCCATTTGTGTTCCCACTTGCCCTCTGCTGATTCGTTTCCTATTATGTGCTGGTCCCACCTCAGTGTTTCTTCTTCTTCGCTGTCTTCTTGCACTTGCACTATCTGGTCAAGTTGCAGTTCTCCCTGAAAGGAGAAAGGGACGAGGGTAGTTTTGTGGAGAGAAATGGTGGAACCAAGAGGTACATGCCAGCACTATCTACACTTGTAAATCGGAAGAGATGGTGGGATGAGTGGAATATGAGAAGGGGTATTAGACACAAGGATACTTCCATCTTGTATGGTGTGCACCTCACCAATGCAAGTGGCCTCAGCAATGAGCTTGTCGATGCTGGGGAGCACCACCTCCTCCAAGAGGGTAAAGAGCTGTAGCTGTGTCTATCCCAACTGCTTAGGTCCTGCTGCCTCTAGTTCTGCGCCATGTCGTTCTGCAAGAAATAAAGAAGTATTGCTGAAAAAGAAACATGCTGTTTACCAGCCAGGTTTGAGTGTAAACAAAAGCTTGCCAGTTCACTGCTGCTTGATGCATTCCCAATGACAGCACCTCTACCAATCAGAGTCCATTTGCCAACTGATCAGCATTCATTTTTCATGCAGTATGAATTGTTGTTCCCTTTGCAATTTGTTTTCTCGCAAACTGTTCTGATGAGTACAAGACGAAAATCTTCAAAAGCATGTCTAATTTTTTCATCAATTCTCAAGTTCTGTACTAGCAAACAACAATTAAAAGAAAGACGTGTGTCAGTGAATGTGGGACAATCTTTATGGGTGATTTGAATTGTTGACAGTATGTGCTAGTTACGTGATATGAGTGGGAAACTAAATACTAATTGTCGATGGATAAGGTGAAGCAATGTAAGGTGTGAGGTGTGATTGATAGAGATTGTTAGTAGGTGAGTGATGGGAGTGTGGTATGTTGAATATGTGTGAGCCTCATGGTGCAAGAGGTGGGATATGGCATTGGAGATGCCATATCACTGACCTTTACCACTCCTGTTAGGCCATTGAATTTTTAGCAGCATTGCCTCCAGGTCCATGGGGCTAGAATGCTATCATTTCTCTCCATGGTTATTTGGTTTCATTGCCTTTGCAAACTTTGTCTGAAGGACCTCTTACTCCTGTGGTAAAGTACATCTTTCTTCCTTTCCACCTCCTACACCCAGTGTCCAGTGCAGCATCAGGAAACCTGTGATCTGGCTGTCTCCGCTGGTGTACCAGAATCCACTCTTCTTCATGAACAGACTCTTTTCCAAATTAGAATCATAGAATCATAGAATCCCTACAGTGCAGAAGGAGGCCATTCAGCGCATCAAGTCTGCACTGACCACAATACCACCCAGGCCCTATTCCCAGTTCCAACACCAGCTCCAGCCAGAATGTACCTCCGCTTTAAGAGGTGTAGGCTTGCTGTAAGTAATGCGGACTGACTTTAATTGGTTCTAGCTTCAGACAACTTGGGCTCCCTGCTGTAAAAAGTGAGAAAACAGGCTGGCAAAATTGGTGGAAAATGGGAACAGAACTTTCGGTCATTATCATTGCCACCTTGAGTCTTTCTCCAAAATGAAAATAAACATCCTCAATGTTTTCTGCTCAGCACCATGATGGCTTTAGAGTTGTGCAGGGAGGATGGTCACAATTCGCAGACAATTTTTAAAATTAATTATGAGAAACAAAGATGTTAAAGATTCAGTGCAGTGTTGACAAATGTGAAATGTGGAGTTTTCATCCATAGGGTGTGGAGGTATTTACTTCATGTTCATGCTCGAGGAGTTTAAGGGAAAGCAGGTCAGGGGTACATGGAGGATATAAAATGAACAGCACCTCCAGGTTCAGTGTCTCAAACTGGCAACCTCGAGACTGAGTCATGCTGTAGTTTGGAACTTACTGGCTTGCAAATCGGAATCTTAATTAATATGGGACATGGGAAATCGAGTAAATAAGTTCCTTTTTGTTAAAGATTGAAGAAAGATTCCCTAACGGTGAAGAAATATTATTTGAAAAAAAGATGTCACGGTAATTAAGGCTGACTTGCAAACTTGAGTCGGGTGGGATCACATGGACCACTTGGAATGCAAAAAAGATCAGTGCACCAAGCCGATAACTAGTCGGTGCACAAATCTCCAAATTGTGGCACAAATACCCAGAGGTTAATGAGGAGAAGCTGCAGGGGATTGGGACTGCATATGCCTTTGTTATATCTGAATCCAACATTTGAATGGAATTTTAACCACAGCGTGTCATTCCCAATGCCACTTCCACTCTCTTACTCTTTGCTACTTCCCACACAAGTGCAATCAAAATTTAAAATGTTGAAATGGGAGAAACATGTGATCACACAGCAAGGAAGCTTTTCAGTGGTGAAACCCGCCATCAGCTGCCAATGCTGCAGCTATGAATGAGCTATAAAGGAGCCTCCTGGAAAAACAGAGAGGCTCCTTTATAGCCATAACTTCCCTGCCAGCCAACTCCATTGCTATTGAGCTATGACTTATTAGCTGGTATTTTACGACCTCGCTCGGGCGAGGCTCTTAAAATCCCGCCCGAGGCCAATGGAGAATTCTGTTCTGCGAGTCTCACATGCCCCAAGATTGGGGCAGGGGTACCGGTAAAATTCCAGCCACTGAGAGCACAAAGGTGGTACTTTGTAAATATTTTATATTATATAGGCTTCACGTTATTCAAATGTGCATCATGATTATTTGTTGGGAGTAGTTTAGTCAGAGCTACACCTCATGGTTGGCATGCGTTGATGGTTGCAAGGAGTTAGGGACATTACTTTATTATGGGAAAAACAATGATGTAAATTTGCGTTCACTTTTTATTGAATGTCCAGTGTCATACTTGCTACGTTCTGTGACATGGCTGAACTTCCAAGTTCAAAGGACATTGCCCAAGCTCACTCTCAGTGGGATAATTGAAATGTTGTCGGTGAACTCAAAGCCCTGTAACGATTCTGTCAGCTAACACCCTGAGATAGATCTATATGTGGACAACACTGACACCATACTTTAGGCCTCTCATTTTCTTACCCTAACTGACAGTTCCCATCACACCTAGGATACCAGGCCCTTCTTATTTCACTCCTCAATGACACCGATCCCACCTTCCATCCTCCCTTGGATCCCTCTTCTACACCTCATGCCCTTGGCCCAGTCCATAACCTTCCCCTCACCGCCGATTCAACCTAGCCGATCCAGAGCCTCCATGAAAGCTTCCATTCTCTTGTTCCTTTCCCTTGTGCTGCAGAGTTCAGGGATAATCAGTTAACTCAGATCCAACTGCATAAAGCCAACTGTCGCACTGGGGGACACCATCTTTAAACAAACATAAGTCCGGTGCCACAATATTCCCATAAGCTGTTGGCTTTATTATGCAGGTAGGACGAAGAAACATTTTGGCATCAAATGTATCACAAGTAGGAATCTGCCACAGGATAGTGTGAAGCTCTACCAACCCCTCTGCCCCACCACTACCACACTTGTCACAAGAAAGAGGAACAGGAGTAGTCCATATGTGCTGTAGATCCTGATACCCCATTCAATACAATCATGGCTGATCTTGGGCTTTAACTCCATTTTACCACCTGCTTCCAATATCCTTCAATTCCCACAAAACCAAAAATTTTCTATCCCCTCCGAAAATGTATTAAATGATGGAGCATCAACAATCTTCTGGGGGACAGAATTCACAAGATTCACAATCCTTTGAATGAAGAAACTTCTTCTCATCTCAGTCTAACTGATCGCCCCTTATCCTGAGACTGTGCCCCTTTGTTTTAGACTCCCAAACCAGTGGAAAGTCACTGACTTAATCTCTAAATCTGAAAGCACTGTTGGAAAATTGAAATTTCAGTTCCCGCCTAATTAAGTTTCATTGCATGCCCATTTCCCTCTTTTACATCTCATAAAAGCCTCTGCAAAATGGATCGGATTTTGCAATTAGTGGCGAAGCAACATTTCTTGCCATTGACCTCAAAGAAAGCTGCCCATAATGTGCACCAATCTCTGTAAAACATAGGAACATAGGAATTTGGAGCAGAAGTAGGCAAATTCAGCCCTTTGAGCCTGCTCTGCCATTCAATCAGATCATGGCTGATCTCTCCCTGGTCTCAAATCCACCTCCTCACCTGTTCCCCTTATCCCTTTTTTAGAAATATGTCTTCCTCCCTCTTGAAACCATTCGGGATTCAGACTCCACTGTGCTATGGGGCAGCGGGTTCCACAAATACCCTCTGCGAGAAGTAGTTCCTCCTCATCTCAGTTTTAAATCTACCACCAATCAACCTATACCTGTGACCTCTTGTGACACTGACTTCTCCTTTCCCAGTGGTAGTTTAAACCTGGTGCCACGTAAAGGGGATCTCCAATGTTCAGCAACAGTGATGTTTGCAAGCAGAGTAAGCAGCCAATCACATTGAAAAATTCTCACAGACAGCAAACTCAGAAATTAAAAACACCATCGTCATTTTTGATTTAAATTTCCAAACAGTGATGCAGATTATTATTGCATTAAGATAGCAGTTAAAATAAATATGTGCAAACCTTACATCAATATTGAACAAGTAGATTTTTTTTAACAAATGGATAAATTTGAAACAAATATAAACAAATGTAAAATCAGCTTTTCTGGGCCACTGAGGGTGTTTAGGAGTATTTATGAAGTTAAAAACCCAATTATTCTTCATTCAACAAGGTAACTCTTTGAAGGATATTTATAGCAAGACAAAGGCTGGAATTTTACCAGAATTGGAGTGAGCAAAGCTTCCAGGACAGTATTTTCCGTTGGCCTCAGGCGGGATCCTACGAGCCTTGGGCGGGAGTGCCGGTAAAATTCCAGCCTTTAAAGAGTACAAAAGTGGAGTATTTCAGCAGTTCACCAATCGCTTGGATATTTTAGTCTGTGTGGACTTCAACAACACACCCTCCGGAGAAATGTCAAATCACTGAGAGCAACCTATGGATTTCTATATTACGTGGCACCTATGCAAACCCCTGGCATTCCTGTCTGCTTCAGTATAACAATAGTGAATACTGACAGTCTCCCTGTTGTTACAACTGCAAAATTCAAGCCATAGGTTAACATAGGTCATTCTTGTGAATTTCCTGAACCCCTGAGGCAAGATTTTGGGACCAGAAATTTCAAGAACAATTATAATTAAATCTACTTTTTTTGACTAGAGTAAAGTTAAAGGATTAAACTCAGCCTGCTTATAAAAGTAAAAGTTCAGCTTTTGTCTTTTGAATCCTATTGAAGTCTGTTCATTTGGATTGTAACTAATTCATGGATCAATCTCTTGTAAGTTGGCATCATTAAGCAGGAGTGAGCAATACTTCATGATTTGTATATGATTCATGTGAAAATGTATAATTATCAACCTATAGTAAAGCATGCCATATATTAATTATTTTATTATTATTTTATTATTATAGATCGCAAGATGTTTGTCTTACTTTACTTGGCAGCCTTTGTGTACTGTATATCTGGCCAAACTCTTCTGAGCAAACTCAAGGGAGATCGAAGATACACCAGTAACATTTCCAAATTAATATGTAGTGTACCCGGTTTACCTGGACCCCCAGGGCCACCAGGAGCAAATGGCACCCCTGGGCCTCATGGACGCATAGGCCTCCCAGGCAGAGATGGAAGAGATGGCATATCGGGTGAAAAGGGCGAGAAAGGGACATCAGGTACAGTATTGATATTTATTTTTATGTCAGATAGCATAGCAAACTACTTTTCCCAAAACAGCAAATGAGAAATAATGCTAAATTACATTTGTAATATGCCCATCATAATACGGACTTTTGATACCTTAACAAGGTGGCTAATGGAAGCCTGAAGGAATATTTGGTAAACTCTGCTGAAATATCTAGTTAAATCTGAAAGCAACTTACACAGATGAACTGTCACTTTTAAAAAATATAATGCATTAAAATAATAAGCAGATTTATCAAGTAAACAATAGCTTCAATCAGTGTAGTCATGAGACATCAAACTCACTTTGTATCAGTCAATTTTTCATTTATCTTTATGCCATTGTCAGGTGTGATATTAACAGACATTTTTGATGTGCACATCAATGATACCCAACTGTAACTCACCACCAAATCTCTAGTTCTCTCCTTTGTTTCTCCATTGGTAGATTGCTTGTCCAAAGTCTCTGGGTAAGTTTTAACTCTACCCACCTGGATAAATTTGGACATGTGACAGCTAAAATGTTCTGGGTTATTACCTGCTGGAAAGTTCCACCGTTTCAGCCAATGACACTGGACAGTTACAATGCCTGCTTAAAGCCAGCAAAAGTGCTAAATCAAATATTAATAATAGAGAATGCTGAAAAATACCCAGCAAGTCGGACAGCAGCTGTGGTGAGAAATGAGTTAACGTTGCATGTCGCTTACTACCTTTCACATGATGAAGAGTCATCATCAAAGTTAATTCTGTTTCTCTCTCCACAGATGCTGCCTAACCTGCTGAGTATTTCCAGCATTTCCAGTTTCAGTTCAGATTTCCAGTATCTGCACTATTTGCCTTTTCCCTCACATCTTAATCAAGCCCATGATATCATTGATTCTTGACTGTGATTGTAATTTTGGCTGGAGTCTTCCAGTGCAGTTTTATTTCACTTTAACATGGGTGTCCCTAATTTGTACTTGTTTATTCAACTGTGAAAATACCTCACGCTAACCAATCTGAACTATAAATATGAAACAGACCAATTTCTAAGTCATGCAACTATGCTCAACACAATGGTCCTTTGGCAGGATCTGAAGTGGATGTGATGGAAACTCTGGATGCTGATATATTTGACAACTTCCTGCCAGCCACCATCTACCATTCCTTCTGACATCTGAAGTTACATCGGAACAGGAATAGGCATTCACCCTTCCAACCTGTTCAGTATCCAGTTAGTTTATGGCTGATCTGTATCCTAACTTTCATTTTGCAACCTTCATTCCACATCCCTTAACACCCTTGGCTCAGTTTTGAAATGTTCAATTAATCTAATCTTAACAGCTTACTGTGTTCCAGATTTCCACCATCCTTTGTGTGAAATTAGGTGCTTTCTGACATTTACACTGAATGGCCTAAGTTATCATTTTAAGGATATATGCCTGTGGCATTCGTGCGCCAGAGGAAATAGATTTTCTCTACCTAATCCTTCAAAACCTTTAATTATTCCAAGCACCTCAGTTAGGAGAAATATAAGCCAAGTTTATGTAAATAGTCTTCATAATTTAACTCTTTCAGCCCTGGTATCATTCTGGTGAATTTGCACTGTACCCCTCTAAGGGCAATGCTGTAGTGTCCCAATTAGCATCATTAAATCACAGAATCCCCTCAGTGCAGATGGAGTCCATTCAGCCCATCATGCTTATACCAACAACAATCCAACCCAGGCCCTATCCCTGTAACTTCACGTATTTACTCTGCCAATCCCCCGACACTAAAGGCCCGATTTTACCATTTTCATTCTCAGTGCTGAATCTGGGTGCAATTCAGATCCGACTTCGAAATCTGCTCTCAGGCGCCCCCATACACACTCAGCCTGAAAAAAAATCGTGAGTTTGAATCACGCTGTGGGCGGGGCCTATTGCACCTAAAACGCTGCAGCTTCAATCGGAGCTTTGAACTGCGCATGTGCAGTGAGAAAAAAAATTGAAAAATGTGCCCCTGTCACATCGCTCCCAGGTCGCAAAAAGCGAATAAAGCGGCCCGGGAGCGAAAAGCAGGAGCGATGGCCCCCACAGACATCACACCAGCCCCACAACATAACTGTCCCCCTTATCCACCCACCCCCCTCCCACTACCCAGACCGATCATGACCCCCTTCCCCCTTCCCTTCACCGATCGCCCGCAGAGTGGCAGCGGTCCCCCACTTACCTCCCCCCCCCTCCACCAGAGACCCATCTGGTCTCCTCCCGCCAGAGAATGATCGGGCCTCCCTCCCCGCCCCCCCCCCCCCCCCCACCAACCAGACAACAATCTGTCCTCTCTCTGCCCTCCACCCCTCCCTCCCCCCATCAGAGATGCATCTGACCTTCCTCCTTCTCTGCCCCCCCCCCCTCCTCACCAGAGAATGATCTGGCGTGCCTCCCTCCCCCCTCACCACTGATCTGAGTCAGAGAGCCATTGGAAGCTCTGAACTTACCTCTTCAGAAGCTGGGGCACCCGAAACAGACCTTTGCTGAGCATGTCTGTTTTGCGCCGAATCTGGATGCGCGAACGTGATGGTAAAGGGGAAAATGCTGATAAAGTTGGGCGGGCAGCTCATTTAGTCAATTTAAATACATGCAAATGCATTTAAATCGTCGTTGCACCCGTTTTGGGCACGAATCGGATCGCGGCCATTTTCAGGCCTTAATAAAGTGGGCACCTGCGCGGACACAGGCGCGGATCATGTTAATGGCCTCACGCTCGACTTTACCAAGTTTTCGTGCCCGAAAACGGGCGCGATGCAATGGTAAAATTGGGCCCTAAGGGGCAGTTTACCATAGCCAATCCACCTAACCTGTACATCTTTGGACTGTGGGCAGAAACTGGAGCACCTAGAGGAAACCCACGCAGACACGGGGAGAACGTGCAAACTCCAAACAGTCACCCAACCAGCCTCCCATCATTGACTCTGTCTACGCTTCCCGCTGCCTCAGCAAAGCAGCCAGCATAATTAAGGACCCCACGCACCCCGGACATTCTCTCTTCCACCTTCTTTCTTCGGGAAAAGGATACAAAAGTCTGAGGTCACATACCAACCGACTCAAGAACAGCTTCTTCCCTGCTGCTGTCAGACTTTTGAATGGACTTACCTCCCATTAAGTTGATCTTTCTCTACACTCTAGCTATGACTGTAACACTACATTCTGCACTTTCTCTCGTTTCCTTCTCTATGAACGGTATGTTTTGTCTGTATAGCGCGCAAGAAACAATACTTTTCGCTGTATGTTAATACATGTGATAATAATAAATCAAATCAAATCAAGGCCAGAATTGAACCCAGGTCCCTGTGAGGCAGCAGTGCTAACCAGATAAATGCAGTCTAAGCAGAACCCTGTATAGCTGCAGAATAGATTCCACCTCTCTTGTAATCCAGCTCAAGATTTGCAATCTGTTGCTCTGTTTTTTTTGTACATAATTATCGGCCACAATATTGGTCTCTTGAAAGACCACATGACAAACCATTTCAACACTTTCACTCATTTTATTTAATATAGTGTGGAGTGATTTTGTTGACTCCAGGCCCTCCAGATGCTACATTCAGTCAGAGATTCTGTCAGGGAATCCCATAAGCTGCAGACAGCCGGGGCCCAGCTGCAGATAAACATTATGATGCAGATGAATAAGTATGTTAAAGGTTGAGCATGTTTTTTTTTTAAAAAGTCGAAAGCTGAATTAATGTCGACACACAAAACTTTACAAGCAAGATAATGTGCTAAACTGTCATTTAGTTCACTAAAATCGAGCAACATTAAAGAGAACTGTTCAAATTGGTCCCATTTGGTTCTATTCATGTTCTGACCAATAGATATCACTTACTCCCACGTTGAATTATCACAATTTGCACATTATGGCTGGAATTTTACCGATTTCAGGGCGGGCGAGGCTCGCAGAACGACATTCTCCGTTTGTCTCGTGTGGGATCTTACGAGCCTCGGGTGGCGAGGCTCATTTTCTTAAGTTTAAAAATAAGCCTAATTTTATGGCCATATTTTGCCCATTTGCTGCAGAGCTAGGGAAACATGGTTGGAAATGAATCACAGAATTCTGACTGTGCAGAAGGAGAGCATTTAGCCCATCGTGTCTACACCGGCTCTCCAAATGAATAACTCACCTAGTTCCGTTTCCCTGCTTTTTCCCGGTAACGTTGCGCATTCTTTCTTTTCAAATAACAGGCTTCTCTTTTGAGTGCTTCAGTCCAACCTAGCTCCATCGCTATGTCAAGCACAGAATTCCAGATCTTTATCACTTGCTGTGTGAAAAGGTTTTTTCTTACACACTATTGTTTCTTTTACTAGTTACTTTAAATCTGTTTCCTCATCGTTTCCGATCCTTTCACAGTTTACCCCTCAGTTTACCCCTGTCTACTCATGTCCAGAACCCTCAGCTTTCTTTTCTCTGAGGAAAACAGCCCCAACTTCTCCAATCTACCAACGTACCTTTCTGGTGAATCTTTTCTACACTTCCTCCACTGCAGTCACATTCTTCCGAAAGTGCAGAGTCCAGAACTGGATCCAGCTGAGGATGAGCTAATGATTTACACAAGTTCAGTATAATCTCTTTACTCTTGTACTTTATATTATTAATAAACTCAGAATAATGTATGCTTTATTAACCACTCTCTCAATCTATCTTGCCACAATCAATGACTTATGCACATATACACCCAGGTCCCTCTGCTCCTGTTTAGAGTTGTAGCTCTTAATTAATATTGTCTCCATGTTCATTCTACCAAAATGAATCACTTCATATTCCTCTCATTGAACTTCATCTGCCCATTCCACCAACTTATCTATGTTCTTCCTGACGTCCTACATTATCCTCCTCACAGTTTACAATGCTTCTGAATTTTGTATCATCTGCAAACTTTGAAATTTTACCCTGTACACTAAAGACGAGATTCTATTTCCAATTGTCTTCAACTCCGATGAAGGATCATCCAGACTCGAAACGTTGGCTCTCTTCTCTCTCCACAGACCTGCCGAGATTTTCCAGCATTTTCTGTTTTTGTTTCATTCACCACTACTCTCTATTTCTTGCCGCTCGGCCAATTCTGTATCCATGTTGCTACTGTCCCTTTTATTCCATGAGCTATATCTTTGCTCACAACTCTGTCATGTGGAACAGTATTAAACACCTTTTGGAAGTCCATGTACACCACATCAACAGCATTGCCCTCATCTGTAGTTCTTCCTAAAACTCCATTAGTTAAACCTGATTGTCCCTTACGAAATCCAGGTTAGCTTTTCTTAAGAAATCGATACTAGCTTTCCTTAAGAAATCCATGCTAGCTTTCCTTAATTAACCTCCATTTGTCTATGTGACTATTAGATTAGTCTTGAATTGTTGGAGGTGATTCTCCCATCGTGACCTGCAGATTTTCTGGCGGGTTGGGTTGGGAGATGCCGGCCATTTCACGGGATTCGCGCATGCGTTCCCGATGCATGCGTGTCTCCCAGAGCCGGAGAACAGTTGCAGTCGGGACCATGCTGGCAACTGGCGGGAAGAGAGGTAAGTGATTTAAATATTTTTTAAATGTATTTTATATCTATTTTAAGTGTAATTATCGGGCCCGGTACAGAACTACCGGGAGACCCTGCTGGAGTGAAGGGGGGCAATCTGGGCCCCGCAGGGGGTCAGGCAGCAGGAGTGGTGGTGCCCCCTGGGCATGGGCATCCTGGCAGTGCAAGCCTGTGTCCCCTGGCACTGCCCATGGAGCAAAGTGCCCATGCCCGGGGGCACCTTGGCACTGCCCATCGGGCAACGAGCAGTGCCGGGAGTGGGACCTATTGTGGGTGGGCCCCAAGGGTGATCGATGGTGGTGGGTGGTCCCGCTGTCACTCTGCATGGGGATCGGTCTGGGCAGGAGGGAGGCCAGCGATCGGGGCGGGCTGGCGGGGGTGGTGGTCTGCCGAGGGGGGGTCTGCCTCCCGTTCTGCCTGGGGAGGGGGGTTTGTGAGAGGCTGCCTGCCTCACCCTAGGGTGAGGGTGGTGGGGGGGGGGGGGGGGTCGCCACTGATGGGTGCGGTGGGCTGGACATCGGGGTGCTCCGGGATGGGACAGGGACTCGAGGCTGGCCCGGGAATTGCCATGGGGGCTGCAGTCGGGCCGTGGGGGGTGCTGGAGGGGGTAGCACTGCCGGGGTCCCGGGCTGGCCACCAAATGGAGAGTCTGACAGATCGGGACCACTGCGCATGCGCAGAGTTCCAGAACTGTCAGCCTCCAGCGCGAATAGGCCCCGCCCCCGGGTTTTTAATGAGATTCACGATTGTGACCTCGGGTCTGAAGTTGCACTGAAAAAACAGTCGTGATCTAGACCAGTTTTCTCACCAATTCAGCACGTTTGGGAGAATCGCCCCCATTGTTTCCAGAAGTTGTAATTGGTGGGTTTACCCAACAACCATTTTTGAACACGGGTGTAACATTTGCAATTCTCCTGTCCTCTGGCATCACCCCTAAGCCTAATGAAGACTGAAATAAAATGGCCAGCGCCTTTGCAATTTTCACTTGTCCATTAGTTTTGAAGCTTGTACCATATCTGCATTGCCTAGTAACAGGATTTATGAGTACATTCATTTTATGTGTGCTTGTTGAATCATTTGTGACAATTATTGGTTAGATATTTTGTCATTTAGGTGGATATCAATTATTTTATCTCGGGACTAATTTGTTGTAATTTTGAGCTAGTTTTTCGGCGTACTCACTATCTAGATTAAGATATGCACCGTTTTTTCATAATTAACAGAACAGTTCTTAGGCTTTTTTAAACTATTGGAATTGCTTCCATGAGTCTGTGGAGGATAATCAGACAGTGATTAATCCCTGCTGCTCAAGGCATTTTCTTGTGACTCGTATTATATGTTTTGGGTTCTGCTGTGTTTCGTCTAGTCTAAGTTGATTTGATCACAGCCATGCCAAAAGCTCCATAAATATTTAAGTATTCAAAAAACACAATTTTGAGAATAGCTGCATTGCAGAGATCAGGACATAGGCCCAGTGGGAAACATGCCTGCCAAGATTGGAGAAGCACATATGAGGGAACGTCCTATTGTTACGCCCCAGGCTGTGCTATTATATAATTTGATGTTGCACAGGGCTGGCACAGACCTGAATGTAAGACACAAGGAATACTTACATGAGTGGCCAGCACTGAAAGATTATCAAAGACAGACACAAGGCGCGATTCTCTCAGCTCGCTGTGCTGCTTTTGTAGTGTTTCACTCCAGTTTACTTTGGCTCTCCACATGCGGGGAGCTGGCGGCCCGACCCCGCTGGAGTGACGGGGGGCCATCGATGTCGCCCAGAGAGTCGGGCGCCTTGGGGGGGTGCCCCAAGGGACAAAGTGGCAATGCCCAGGAGGTATCTTGGCACTGCCCAGCAGGCATCGGGCAGTGCCAAGGGGACAGGGCCGAATGGGGTGGGATATGGGGGAGGCATAGCCTCTGGGGGCGATCGGTGGGGATGGGAGGGTCCCAGTGCCGCTCTGCACTCTGGGATCCATGACAGAGGGAGGGACACCAGCGATCTGGACTGCATATCAGTGTTGGGGGGGGGGAGGTGTCAGTCTGCTGGGGGGTGGGTCAGGGATGCGGGGGAGGTCGGGATGCAGGGACGATTGGGGGGGATTGGGAGATCAGGACTGTGGGGGGTTGGGAGATGATCGAAGTGGGCTGGGGGGGAGTGGGGGCAGGTTGAGGCTGTCCAGGGCATGTTCAGGGGAGCCAGTGATCGGGTCACGGGGCTGGTCAGCGATTGAGCTGGTCAGCAATCAGGAAGCCGGCAGTGAGGTGCCACTGCGCATGCACCGATCTTAGCGCTGACAGACCGCCGCATGTGCAGTGACCCACTGATCGCTATGCTGCCGGCCTCTTCCAGCGTGATTCACGTTAGGGCACTGTGCAATGCACAGACTGTTGGAGATTCATTTTGAAACTCCTGCTCAAAAAAACAGCGAGATTTACTCCACTTTTTATGCAAATTTGACACTTAGAATTTTGTTGGGAGAATCGCCCCAATTTGTAATGGCACTCCTGATGGCCAAGGGATGCTTGGTGATGCATCTATTGGCCAGACTGTGTTGATGAAGGCAGTGTTTCTTTAATATTTGTATTCAGCTCACATCTCACTGAACACTCTTGGCTGTTCAAAATGAGTAATCTGGCAATCTGATTATACATTCTGTTCTCATATCATCTTTCAATTGGAAATTTGTGAAATCTACTACAACTCCAACTAGAATTACACAGCTAATAAGTCAAGTACAATTTATTACATTAGATTGCCTTTCTCTGGACTTACATGCAGGACTTTATTGCAGGAATTCCTTTTCCCACCACTCTTTTAAAAGTAATGATTTTGATCTTTCTCCTTTGTATGTTTCTTTGATTACTGTTTTCCTTTGTTTAATCCAGCTGCCTTATTGTCAATGGAGTAAATGTGGGGGGAAATGAATAGGCATCATGGAATCTAAAGTCATCAGCAACTGAAATCAGTCCTGATCCATGTAGCAAGAGTTCCACTGACTGAACCTCAGGAGTGGGTATTCCAATACTCGTTGGAGCAAGTGTCCTGGTTCATGGTGGTCTGCTGTGTCTTTCAAAACATGAGTTGCATGAGGTCACAGCCCTTACCCACAGGGCTTCAGAGACCATCTCAGGAGAAGGGAGATGGGAGGATGTACAGTCAAGGTGCAGCAGAACAGAGAGGTCCAAGGACTGTCCTAACCTTGGCCTCAGGTGTCATAATCATTTTTAAAATTCATTTGTGGGACATGGGCATCGCTGGCTGGCCAGCATTTATTGCCCATCCCTAGTTGCCCAAGGGCAGTTGAGAGTCAGCCACATTGCTGTGGCTCTGAAGTCACATGTAGGCCAGGCCAGGTAAGGATGGCAGATTTCCTTCCCTAAAGGACATTAGTGAACCAGATGGTTTTTTCCAACAATCGACAATGGTTTCATGGTCATCAGTAGATTCTTAATTTCAGATATTTTATTCTGAATTCAAATTCCACCACCTGCCGTGGCAGGATTCGAACCCGGTCCCCAAAACATTAGCTGAGTTTCTAGATTAATAGTCTAGTGATAATACCTCGAAGCCATTGCCTCCCCTATTGCTGAGAGCCTTTCACATTTGCAGGCATCTGTGCAGGTGAATCCAGGGGAAAGTGGGAGTTGGGGGGCACGTAGGGCCCAATTTTACCATTTTCATTCCAGGTGCTGAATCTGGGCGTAAGGCAGGTCCGACTTTGAAATCTGCTTTCAGGCGCCCCCATACGCACTCGCGGGTCCCATTCACGCTGTGGGCGGGGCTTAGCGCGGCCGAAACGATCGGAGCTCTGAACTGCGCATGTGCAGTTAGAAACAAATTTGAAAAAGCGCACCCATGTCAGATCGCTCCCGGGCTGCAGAAAGCGGAGAAAGCGGCCTGGGAGCGACGGCCCTCACAGACATCACTGTCCCCCTTACCCACCTCCCCCGCTACCCATACACATCACTGTCCCCCTTATCCACCTCCCCCGCTACCCACACACATCACTGTCCCCCTTATCCACCTCCCCACTACCCACACACATCACTGTCCCCCTTATCCACCTCCCCACTACCCACACACATCACTGTCCCCCTTATCCACCTCCCCACTACCCACACACATCACTGTCCCCCTTATCCACCTCCCCCGCTACCCACACACATCACTGTCCCCCTTATCCACCTCCCCACTACCCACACACATCACTGTCCCCCTTATCCACCTCCCCACTACCCACACACATCACTGTCCCCCTTATCCACCTCCCCACTACCCACACACATCACTGTCCCCCTTATCCACCTCCCCACTACCCACACACATCACTGTCCCCCTTATCCACCTCCCCACTACCCACACACATCACTGTCCCCCTTAACAACACCCCCCACTACCCACACACATCACTGTCCCCTTATCCACCTCCCCCGCTACCCACACACATCACTGTCCCCCTTATCCACCTCCCCACTACCCACACACATCACTGTCCCCCTTATCCACCTCCCCCGCTACCCACACACATCACTGTCCCCCTTATCCACCTCCCCACTACCCACACACATCACTGTCCCCCTTATCCACCTCCCCACTACCCACACACATCACTGTCCCCCTTATCCACCTCCCCACTACCCACACACATCACTGCCCCCTTATCCACCCCCCCCCGCTACCCTGACCGATCACCACGCCTGCCCCCCCCCCACCCCACCGATCGCCTGCAGAGTGACAACGGGCCCCCCTGCCCCCCCGCGCCCCCAACCAGAGATCCATCTGACCCCCCCCCACCAGTGAGCGATCGGGCCTCCCCCCCCACCAGAGATACATTTTACCCGCCTCCCTACCCCCCCTCCCCCCCACCAACCCAGAGAATAGTCTGACCTCACTCACCCATCCCCCCCTCCCCCCCCAGACAACGATCTGGCCTCACTCATTCCCCCCCCCCCCCCCCCCCCCGAGAATGGTCTGGCCTCACTCACCACCCCCCCCCCTCCCACCCCCCCCCCCCCCCCCCCCCCCGACAATGATCTGGCCTCACTCATCCCCCCCCAGAGAATGGCCTGGCCTCACTCACCGCCGCCCCCACCGAGAGGAACATCTGATCCGCCTCCTCCTCCCTCTCCACCAGACAACGATCAGCCCCCCCCGCCCCACCCCCCACCAGAGATACATCTGACCCGCCTCCTCCTCCTGCCCCAACAAGACAACGCTCTGGCCTCACTCCCCTCCCCCCCACCAACCAGAGAATGATTTGAGCTGCCTCCCTCCTCCCTCCCCCACCACTGATCTGAGTCAGAGAGCTGTTGGAATCACTGAGTGTGCCTTTTCAGCAGCTGGAGCGCCCCATTCAGACTTTTATTCAGCAGATCTCGCATACTGGGACTCGCATACTGTTAAAGGTTTAGACGGGGTAGAGTTTGTAAAATGTGTTGAGGAGAATTTTCTACATCAGTATGTAGAGGTGCCAACTAGAGAGGATGCGATATTGGATCTCCTATTGGGAAATGAGTTAGAGCAGGTGATGGATGTGAGTGTGAGGGAACACTTTAGATCCAGTGATCATAATGCCATTAGTTTCAACCTGATCATGGATAAGGATAGATCTGGTCCTCGGGTTGAAGTTCTGAACTGGAAAAAGGCCAAATTTGATGAAATGAGAAGGGATCTGGGAAGTGTGGATTGGCACAGGCTGTTCTCTGGTAAGGATGTAAATGGAAAGTGGGAGGCCTTCAAAGGAGAAATTTTGAGTGTGCAGAGTTTGTATGTTCCTGTCAGGATTAAAGGCAAAGTAAATAGGAATAAGGAACCTTGGTTCTCGAGGGAGATTGTAACACTGATTAAGAGGAAGAGAGAGTTGTATGAAATGTACAGGCAGCAAGGAACAGAACAGATGCTCGAGGAGTATAAAAAGTGCAAGAAGCTACTTAAGAGGGAAATCAGGAGGGCTAAAAGAAGACATGAGGTTGCTTTGGCAGACAGAGTGAAGAAAAATCCAAAGAGCTTCTATAGGTATGTTAGGAGTAAAAGGATAGTGAGGGATAAAATTGGTCCTCTTGAAGACCAGGGTGGTAGACTGTGTATGGAACCAAAAGAGATGGGGGAGATACTAAATGGTTTTTTTGCATCCGTATTTACTGAGGGAACGGGCATGGAGTCTACGGAAATAGGGCAAACAGGTAGGGAGGTCATGGAACCTTTACAGATTAAAGGGGAGGAGGTGCTCGCTGTCTTGAGGCAAATCAGAGTGGATAAATCCCCAGGACCGGACAGGGTATTCCCACGGACCTTGAGGGAAGCTAGTGTTAAACTTGCAGGGGCCCTGGCAGACATATTTAAAATGTCAGTATTCACGGGGGAGGTGCCGGATGATTGGAGGGTGGCTCATGTTGTTCCGTTGTTTAAAAAAGGTTCCAAAAGAAATCCGGGAAATTATAGGCCAGTAAGTTTGATGTCGGTGGTGGGCAAGTTATTGGAAGGTGTGATAAGGGATAGGATCTACAAATATTTGGATAGACAGGGACTTATTAGGGAGAGTCAACATGGCTTTGTGCGTGGTAGGTCATGTTTGACCAATCTATTAGAGTTTTTCGAGGAGGTTACCAGGAAAGTGGATGAAGGGAAGGTGGTGGATGTTGTCTACCTGGATTTCAGCAAGGCCTTTGACAAGGTCCCTTTTGGGAGGTTAGTTAGGAAGGTTCAGTCGCCAGGTATACATGGAGAGGTGGTAAATTGGATTAGACACTGGCTCAATGGAAGAAGCCAGAGAGTGGTTGTGGAGGATTGCTTCTCTGAGTGGAGGCCTGTGACTAGTGGTGTGCCGCAGGGATCGGTGTTGGGTCCATTGTTGTTTGTCATCTATATCAATGATCTGGATGATAATGTGGTAAATTGGATCAGCAAATTTGCTGATGATACAAAGATTGGAGGTGTAGTGGACAGTGAGGAAGGTTTTCAAAGCTTGCAGAGGGATTTGGACCAGCTAGAAAAATGGGCTGGAAAATGGCAAATGAAATTTAACGCAGACAAGTGTGAGATATTGCACTTTGGAAGGACAAACCAAAGAAGAACGTACAGGGTAAATGGTAGGACTCTGAAGAGTGCAGTTGAACAGAGGGATCTGGGAATACAGGTACAGAATTCCCTAAAAGTGACGTCACAGGTGGATAGGGTTGTAAAGAGTGCCTTTGGTATATTGCCTTTATAAATCGGAGTATCGAGTATAGAAGTTGGAGTGTTATGGTAAGGTTATATAAGGCATTGGTGAGGCCAAATTTAGAGTATTGTGGACAGTTTTGGTCACCTAGTTACAGGAAGGATGTAAATAATGTTGAAAGAGTGCAGAGAAGGTTCACAAGGATGTTGCCGGGACTTGAGAAGATGAGTTACAGAGAGAGATTGAATAGGTTGGGACTTTATTCCCTGGAGCGTAGAAGAATGAGGGGAGATTTGATAAAGGTGTACAAGATTTTGATGGGTATAGATAGAGTGAATGCAAGCAGGCTTTTTCCACTGAGGTAGGGGAGAAAAAACCAGAGGGCATGGGTTAAGGGTGAAAGGAGAAAAGTTTAAAGGGAATATTAGGGGGGACTTCTTCACGCAGAGAGTGGTGGGAGTGTGGAATGAGCTACCTGATGAAGTGGTAAATGCGGGGTCACTTTTAACATTTACGAAAAACTTGGATGGGTTCATGGATGAGAGGGGTGTGGAGGGATATGGTCCAAGTGCAGGTCAGTGGGACTAGGCAAAAAATGGTTCGGCACAGACAAGAAGGGCCAAAAGGCCTGTTTCTGAGCTGTAATTTTCTATGGTTCTATGGTTCTAGATCCATTATGGCACAGTTCCAGATTGGCAAACATGGTGGTAAAGGGGAAAATGCTGATAAAGTTGGGCGGGCAGTTCATTAATTCAATTTAAATGCATGCAAATGCATTTAAATTGCCATTGCGCCCGTTTTGGGTGCGAAGCGGATCGCCGCCATTCCTGGGTTTCGGTAAAGTGGCAATCTGCGCGGACGTGGGCACGGATCACGTTAATGGCCTCACATCTGACTTTACCATGTTCGGGCGCAACGCAATGGTAAAATCGGGCCCATAGTGTTGGTGGGATGGGATGGTGGTTTGGAAAGTAGGTGCCTGGGAGTCCTCTTCCTGACTCCATGATATCTGTTGGTTTCTTTCAAGGCCTTTAGTGGAAGGACTGCTGGTTAGGTCACTGAAGGAGTAGTCACACAAGATCCAACTACTTTTCCTGGGAACAAGATAGAATACATTAGCTTTTTCTTACTTCCTGTAATCGGTACTTTTTATATGGAAGAATGTGTATCTTTTCTTACCTTTGGAATATGTATTCCAATTAAACAATTCAGCAGCAAATTTATTCTCACACACCATAAATTAAAGCAGTGTCACACACTGTCTCACGCATGCACACGTACAGCTTGGATACCGATAAAGATAGCGCAATTTTACAGCTAATTCAGTCTGATGGTTGATGTCCCAGCTTCCATTGCAGCACAGGCAGAAACCTGCCTGGGGGTGGAGAATGTGGTGAGGGGACAGGCT